>NC_081407.1:77148465-77824299 GCF_030272615.1 Cryptomeria japonica | reverse complement strand
GGACTCTTACACACAACCTCTATCTCACACACCTCATAAATAGGAGATACAATACAAGAAACCGTCAAACGGTATTACAAAACCATGGGCTAAAACCACCCAATAAGGTGTAGCCGACCTTATCTCCCTTCTATGACATGTTAAAGCACACATCAACATGTGTCGCTCCCTTTTACAGCTCATTTATGTATCCGATACAAATTATTTTTCCTATTTCAGGAGTACAAACTTCCGGAGGCCATAACTTGAGAACCGGGTGTCCGATTGACAAACCGTTTGAAGCGTCGGAAAGCTCGCGAAGTGCTCTATCACCTCGTAACCCGCTTCACCGGTTATGGCCACTTTTCAGGGCGTTTCGGAGCCTCTAAAGTCCCCAAGATTAAGTTTAAACATTTTATTGCACCCCTCCAAGACGAAAACTTTAATATCTTCAAAACTAGTTGTGACCTTGCGACGAAACTTTACCGGAATGCTTATCTAGCCAACCAGAAGCTTCAGGGAGAGTTTCGCACCATTTCGTGCTCAAATAAAAACTTACTATAAATAGTAACCTCACATAAATGCAAGGTTGAGACACCATTTTTCCCAACAAATCTCCCACTTGTCGAACACCTTGCATGAGCGGAAGGGAATGTCAACACAATGAATCAATTGCTAGGGGCCATAAGGCCCATAGACTTTGAACACCATCTGAACTTCTCTGTTCTCACAGCCTTAGTTAAAGCATCTGCAACATTCATCAAAGTTTCTACCTTAACCAGCTTCACCCTACCATCTTCGACCATATCTATAACAAAATGATACTGAACATCAATATGTTTGGTCCGGGCATGAAATGTCGGGTTCTTAGCTAGGCTAATTGCACTCTGACTGTCACAGTAAATTGTCACTGTACCTTGTTTTATTCCAATATCCGAACACAGTCTCTTAAGCCAAATGGCCTCTTTACAAGCATGAGTAGCTACCATATACTCTGCTTCAGTAGTGGATAGAGCAACCACAGCCTGTCGCTTACTCATCCAACTAATTGCACCACCAAACAAAGTAAACAGATAAGCACTGGTGGATCTTCTTCTATCAATATCACCTGCCCAATCTGAATCCACATAACCATGGATATCAAGGGAAGTCATGTCTCCAACTGAATTACCATGATAACACAAAGAATACTCTGAAGTACCCTTCAAATATCTGAAGACTCTTTTGACTGCATCCCAATGAACTCTACCAGGATTAGACATATATCTAGAAAGTACTCCCACTGCTTGGGCAATATCTGGTCTAGTACAGACCATAGCATACATCAAGCTTCCAACCGCACTCTGGTAAGGCACTCTACTCATGTCTTCCATCTCCAATGGGGATGTAGGACAATCTGAAATAGATAGTTTCATTCCAACTGTAAAAGGAACACTCAATGGTCTACAATTCTGCATGTTGAACCTCTGTAACACTAAATTCACATACTTGCTCTGGCCTAGCCATAGCTTTCTGTTCACCCTATCTCTTCTAATTTCCATCCCAAGGATGTGCTTTGCTGCACCAAGATCTTTCATTTCAAATTTAGCAGTGAGCTGAGACTTCAGTTCTGAAATCATACCTTTCCCTTTACCAATGAATAACATATCATCAACATACAATGCAATGAATAAGAAATGATCACCATAAGATTTATAATAAACACAGTGATCTGATTTAGAATGTTCAAATCCCAAGCTCAACACATATGTATCAAATTTCTGGTACCACATCCTAGGACTTTGTTTGAGGCCATACAAAGATTTTTTCAATTTACAAACCAAATTTCTTTTGCCTTTCACCACATAGTGCTCTGGCTGTGTCATATAAATATCTTCCTCCAAATCACCATGAAGGAAAGTAGTTTTCACATCCATTTGCTCAACCTCTAAATCATAAGCAGTAGTAATAGAAAGCAAAAATCTAATAGACGTCATTTTTGCAACAGGAGAAAATATCTCACCGTAATCAATACCCTCAACCTGAGAGTAGCCTTTTGCAACTAACCTTGCTTTATACTTCTCAATGCTTCCATCTGAACCAATATTTTTCTTGAACACCCATTTACAACCAACAGGTTTTCGTCCTTCAGGCAATGGTACAAGATCCCATGTATCATTCTTTTTCAAAGCTGCCATTTCTTCCTCCATAGCAATCTTCCAGGATTCTGCATCATTCATACCTAATGCCTCTTCTACAGATTTTGGTTCATCCACACTAGTATTCAGAGCAAAAATACATCTCCAATCATCAGGTGAATACCTTTCAGGTGGTTGTCTATGTCTTGTAGACCTTCGAACAAGCTGAGTTGGAGGTTCTTCCTCCTCTTCTGAAGATTCAGAGCTAGATGAGCTCTCCTCAAATTCTTGCCTATCTAGGGGTCTCGATTCAACTCTTTCAGGTGTAGAAGGAAGTTGAATCACATCTTCTTTTTTAGTCTGTTCTGGCTGCAATGTAACAGAAGGAGACTTAATTTCTCTAAAAATAACACTTCTACTGTGAATTACCTTTTGTGCAACAGGGTCCCAAAGCTTGTATCCTTTCACACCATAACTATACCCGATGAAGATACATTTCACAGCCTTGTTCTCCAACTTTGTTCGCTTCTCCTTTGGCACATGTGCATATGCCTCGCAACCAAAAACTCTAAGATGTCTCAATGAAGGCTTGTGACCTGACCATGCTTCCATAGGCGTTTTATCAACAAGAGCTGATGTAGGAGACATGTTAATCAGGTAGCAAGCAGTGGCAACAGCTTCAGCCCAAAACTTTTGTTCGAGACCAGCACCACTCAACATACTCCTAGCCTTCTCCATCAGTGTCCTGTTCATTCTTTCTGCAACTCCATTCTGCTGTGGAGAATACGGAGTTGTCTTCTGCCTATTAATTCCACAGTCTTTACAGAATCTATCAAAATCATTAGAGCAAAACTCACCGCCATTATCAGTTCTCAAACATTTTATTTTCTTTCCAGTCTGCAACTCAACCATTGCTTTAAATTCTTTAAAACGACTAAAAACTTCAGATTTACTCTTTAGAAAATATACCCATGTCCTTCTACTAAAATCATCAATAAATGAAACATAATATGTGGATTTTCCAATCGAAGAGACATCTACTGGACCAAACACATCAGAATGGATAAGGTCCAAAACACCACAAGTTTTATGAGAACTCGAGTAAAACTGAACGCGGTTTTGTTTTCCATAAATGCAATGCTCACAGAAATCAAAGTCAAGATTACAATCATTCAAACCTTCAACAAGATTTTTATTTTTCAAGGTCCTTAGACCCTTTTCTCCAATGTGGCCAAGTCTCTGGTGCCATAACATAGTCTTCTCTGCAGGTAACTTTGCTTCAGACGAAAGTGCACCCTTAGGTACCCAAAAACCATTTCCATCTGCTGAAGGTGAAACCTTCAAATCTTCCAGTGAAGTATCCGCAGATTTACTTTTTACAGAAGTGCTATTACACTCAATAGTGTATGCTTCAAGCTTATACAAAGTGCCAAACCTGACACCTCTAGCAACTACCATAGCACCCTTAATCATCTTACATCCTGCTTCAGAAAAGACTACCTGCACACCTGCATCTATTAGTTTGCTCACAGATAACAGGTTTCATTTTAATCCAGGGATATGCAGCACACCATTAATCCCTTTTATTCTACCATCAGAAAACCTGATTCTAACTTTACCTCGACCAACAATGTCTAGAGGTGAATCATCACCCAAGTACACCTTACCTCCATTAAATCCTTCATATTCAGAAAACCAATCTCTATTGGAAGTCATATGAAAAGATGCACCTGAGTCAATTAGCCAGGCATCATTACCTGCATGAGTCGCCAAAGCCACAATAAATGCATCGCCATCTTCCTTGTCGGACTCAGAATCAGAATCGAACTTTTTCTTTTTCTTCTTCTTTTCTTCTTTGCAGTCCTTACGGATGTGACCCGGTTTACCGCAATTCCAGCAAATGACTTTGGACTTTCCAGGAGATTTCGATCTCCCTTTGGATTTGGACTTGCCGCGCTTCTCATTCTTCTTGCCTTTCTCCTTAGGTCTTCCACGAACGGTTAGGGCTTCCTTTGAACTGATGGATACCTTCCTTCGCATCTCTTCACCGAGTAGGGCACCCACCACGTCTTCAAATTTCAAAACAACAGAAGTACTACCGATAGCCATAACAAGAGAATCCCACGAATCAGGCAAAGAACAAAGCAAGATCTGACATTTCTCCTCCTCATCCATCTTAACACCGACGGATACTAATTGAGCCACAATCATATTGAATGCTTCTAGGTGGTCTGCAATTCGTCCACCCTCTTCCATCTTCAAGGAATACAATTTCTTTCTTAAGAAAATTTGATTTAATAAAGATTTCACTTGATACATCTCACCAAGCTTAGTCCATAGCTTCTTTGCAGAGTTTTCTTCATGGACATTGATTAGAACAGAGTCTGCCAGGCACAGTCTGATTAGACCCTTGGCTTTTCGGTCCATAACATCATACTGAGCTGCCGTAGTAGGATCTGAGGGCCTTTGGACATTCGCATCAACAGCATCCCAAAGATCTCGATCTATTAGCAGATCTTCCATCTTCAGCTTCCACATCTCAAAATTACTTCCATTAAATTTCTCCACCTCTATTCTCCCTGACGAACTCGCCATCTGAATATTCCTGCAACAAGATCAAAAAGTGTCTTCTGCACAAGCTCCCACTCAAATTTGGATTAGTTCAAAAAACCCAACTGCCCACAATTGAAACCAAAGGTGATCAGGCTCTGATACCACTTGTAAGGAAGTTAAGTAGCGGAAACAACTTCCTACACTAACCTTGAGAGGAGGGTAATGCAAAACTTTTTCAGATCATTACAACAGTTACAGAAAATAGAAATAGATATAATAGCATTCATACCACAACACAATGATTTACGTGGGGAAAACCCTTTCGGGAGAAAAAACCCCACCCTCCAAAAGCAGCTCAATATTTTATTCAGCAATCAAAAACAGATTACAAAATACTTGCAGAGCAAGCTCTTCGCAGGAGTAGCACTAAACAGAGATTCAGAGGCAACTCAATAGCCATAGGACTCTTACACACAACCTCTATCTCACACACCTCATAAATAGGAGATACAATACAAGAAACCGTCAAACGGTATTACAAAACCATGGGCTAAAACCACCCAATAAGGTGTAGCCGACCTTATCTCCCTTCTATGACATGTTAAAGCACACATCAACACGTGTCGCTCCCTTTTACAGCTCATTTATGTATCCGATACAAATTATTTTTCCTATTTCAGGAGTACAAACTTCCGGAGGCCATAACTTGAGAACCGGGTGTCCGATTGACAAACCGTTTGAAGCGCCGGAAAGCTCGCGAAGTGCTCTATCACCTCGTAATCCGCTTTGCTAGTTATGGCCATTTTCAGGGCGTTTCGGAGCCTCTAAAGTCCCCAAAATTAAGTTTAAACATTTTATTGCACCCCTCCAAGACGAAAACTTTAATATCTTCAAAACTAGCTGTGACCTTGCGACGAAACTTTACCGGAATGCTTATCTAGCCAACCAGAAGCTTCAGGGAGAGTTTCGCACCATTTCGTGCTCAAATAAAAACTTACTATAAATAGTAACCTCACATAAATGCAAGGTTGAGACACCATTTTTCCCAACAGATAGGGTGGTAGTTAATGTCGCAGATGATCTTACCGTGTTGAAACCAAAGCATTATGATAGGTTTATGTGGAAAAATAAACCAATGCCGAGATTTCCAATCCTAGAGGTTGAAGATGAGGGCGAATTTGCAGCTAGGAGGCCAGTCATGCAACACAATCTCAACTTTCGGATGTGGCTTCTGCATATTAAGCGGCCGGTTTGCAAGAAATGGTTCACCATCTATCTGAAGAAGGAAGGAATTGAAGCTGAATTAGAGGAAGAGGAGATCCCAAACGCCTCTGCGTTAAGCCAAGAAGAATCCCCTACTATTGTAGCAAGTGAGGAGGATAGGCCTCGGAAGAAGGGGAAGAACACTTCCACGGAATTCTAGGGATTGAGATAGGTCCTTTGTGTTTTCTTTTGTTTAGTGTCTAGTTATGGTGTTTTTTTGTATGTAGGAAATTATTGTTGAACAAATGAACTGGATTCTCTTCGCTTTGTGGTGTTTTAAGGATGGTATATATAGGACAAACTTTCTTTATTAGCCCTTAAGCAGAGGGATTAACAAAGTTAGAACCTTCTATAGTGTTTATTGTTCTGTGATTAGGACAAGATATGTTTCTATTTTAACGGACGATATATATGATATAGTTATACTAAATTGACCTAAATCTTGCAGGGTAGCCTTTGGAGCAGGTAAGCACAAAGATAATGTCTAATGGAGTGGTGATTAGAAATTTTCTTTGTAATATTGTCTTTACTTCCTTTTCTAGCTTTAGTGTTTTGTTTATATGCATTTTTACATATATACTTGCTTTTCATGGATATAATTATATAATTATTCATTTATATATATATTCTATGCTTCCCAATTTTCACATATTCATTTCTAGTTTTTCTATGCCTTTGTTAATACTGCTTGTAGTTCTCTTGATGTAGCCATAACCAGTAAACCCTCAAAAGAGAACTGACCGAATTATGCAGCAAGAGTAACACAACGAAATCAACAAGAAAACATAGCAAGATTACAAAAATAGATCATATTATTGTCTTAGAACCTCTGACAACCAACTGGTTATCATCATACAGTCATCATAGAACATTTGGTAGTTAACCGGTCACATGCATGCTACAAGCCAGATACCATCCATCCGGAACTCTCAGAGTCAACCAGATCACTAATCATCAATCTAAATCTTTATTCTGATTTCTACTTCTTCTATCTGACAAATGATTACATAATACCCTATATATACCCTCCGGAACATATCTGGGTCAGCCACAAAAGATTACATTTAGCAATGCAGTAAAATGAAACATGTAACTAGGTCGGCCCTAAGAGAGAAATAAGTTCTTCTGAAAAATAACAACCAAGAAGTGCGGATTAGCAGGAAGGTCGGCCACACACCAAAGAACATCAGAAAAGACCCCAAATAGATCCACATGCCAATAAACTGCTCCAGAAATGAAGGAAAACCAACCGATAAGCACAAGAACTATCCCGGAACCTAGAAATAGTCAAACCAAGAGCAATAACTAGCCGAAAAAGAATCCAAATGGACTGAAAATCTAGAACTAAGCACATGAACCAACCTAGAGACTGAAAATAGGATCTGCAATGAAAAGAAAGCAACTACCAGAACCTATCGGCAAGAACACAAAAAAACTACACATTGAACTAAATAAGAACTAAACTTAAAGGAAATATTTTTGGTTTATACAAGATTTCTCATAGAAAGGGGATGCTCCTGCATCAGACACCCCAGGTAGAAAGAGATGTTCCATGAGAGGCAACTGGTTTCTCAACACTGTAACTTTTCTCAAGACTTTAATTTTTCACCTCCTTCTCTTTCTCCTTCAAAGAAGTCAATGTGAACTTCTGCCCATCCTTCTCAATAGTGATTAGGTTTCTTCTACAGGCATAAATAGCTCCTTTATCAAACTACCAAGGTCTTCCTAACAAGACATGACAAGCACTCATAGATACAACATCACACAAGACCTCATCCCTAAAAGGCCCAATATTAAAATTCACCAAACACTAGTCCTTTACTTCTAACTTTTCATCATCTTGTAACCAACTTACCTCGTAAGAACAAGGATGCTCAATCCTCTTCAATCCAAGCTTCACTACCATCTCCTCAGAACAAATTATCAGTACTTCCACTATCCACAATAACCTTGCAACACTTACCACCTGATTTGCACACAGTCGAGAAAAGGTGCTTCTGAACATAAGGGATTCTCCTTTCTCTGGTGCACAATTAGTTCTGGTAGCTTCACCTTCCAGTTCCTCATTTGCCACACTACTTCTTGTTATTCCCTTCTTACATTCATAAAATCTATGTCTAGTTTCTCCACACTTGAAACATTTGCCGAGAAATTCTCTGCTGGTACTGCCACTGCCTTTACTCTATGTTTTATGTTCTGGTTCTTTACTCCACTTAGGTTTTGATTCTTCTTCCACATTTTTCTTCTCTGAACTCATCTGTCCCTTGAATTTCTCCTTCCCTCTAGGGTTATTCAACTGTCTTCTTATCTTCTCCTTAGTCTTCAAAGCATACCGGTAAGTTTCTTCAACTATGGAAACCCTCAACATACTCATCTCATTCTAAATGTTAAATGCAAGTCCATTTATGTACCTTGCCACCTTCTCTCTATGTCCAGATATAATCATCACCTTGTATAATTTTTCGGTATACTCTTTCATAGTCATGTTTCTTTGTTTCAGGTTCTACAACTTCTTGAACAATTTTGATTCATAGTCTCCCGATATGAACTTGGCCTTCAATATTGCAACCATCTGTCTCCAATGGGTGATCTTTGTTTCTCCATTCTCCACTCTGTCTTTCTGCAATTCTTTCTACCATAAGGCAACATACCCTTTCAACTTAGTTTGTTCCAACCAAACTCTCTGCAGGTCCTTGACATCCTCATACTCAAAGTAATCCTCCAACTCTCTAATCTAATCAATCAGATCCTTCGGGTTTAGTGTTCCAAAAAATTTTGAAACCTCCACTTTATGAACTTTACTCGCTTGCACCACTACTCTCAGGAATCTTTCCTCTCTTCCGTCTTCTGGTCCGTCAGCCTCTTCTGCTTCAAGATCTTCACCGACTTCTTCATACTCATCCTCAGACTCCGGATTCCTCTGCAAACCAGCCAATATGTTCTAGATCTCATTCATCACCTCATTCTTGAAGTCCTTCATCATCTTCTCTACCCTCTAGGGGTTTGTCCTTCTAGGCGGCATCTCCCCTTTCGCTCCGGTGAACTGCCTCAACTCAGCGATCTGACTACCGATTTCAATTACCCCTCACTTAGCGATCTATTGAACACGCATGCAGCCTACCTCCAATCAGCGATATGTCCACCCAAAGGAATGCCTCAAGGTTCACAAACAACTCTTCCACCAATGAGTTGATAACCAGCTCTGATAGCAATTGATGCAACCATAACCGGTAAACCCTCAAAAGAGAACTGATTGGCTTATATAGCAAGAGTAACACAACGAAAGCAACAAGAAAACATAGCAAGATTGTATAAACATATCATATTATTGTCTTAGAACCTTCAGCAACCAGCCGGTTATCATCATACAATCATCATAGAACATTCGGTAGTTAACCGGTTACATGCAGGCTACAAGCTAGATACCATCCATTCAGAACTCTCAGAGTCAGCCAGATCACTAATCACCAATCTAAACCTTTATTTTGATTTCTACTTCTTCTATCTAACAAATGATTACATAATACCCTATATATACCCTCCAAAACATATTCAGGTCGCCCACAAAAGATTACATTTACCAATGCAAGAAAAACAAACGTGTAACTAGGTCGGCCCTAAGAATGAAAGAAATTCTTTCAAAAAAAAACAACCAAGAAGTGCGGATCAGAAAGAAGGTCGGCCACATGCTAAAGAACATCGGACAAGACCCCAAATAGATCCACACACCAAGATACCACTTTGGAAATGAAGGAAAACCAACTGGTAAGCACAAGAACTATCCCAGAACCCAAAAACAATCAAACTGAGAGCGATAACTAGCAGGAAAAGAATCCAAATGGACTGAAAATCTGGAATTAAGCACATGAACCAACCTGGAGACCGAAAATAGGATCTGCAATGAAAAGCAAGCAACTACTTGCACCTACCGGCAGGAACGCATAAAACTGCACACTGAACTGAACAAGAACTAAACTAAAAGGAAATATTTTTGGTTGATGCAAGATTGCTCATAGATCGGGGATTCTCCTGCATCATCTCTCATTTTCATAGATTGGTTTATCCTTCATTTACTTTAGATTAGCAATTCTTTTCTTTCATTCAAAGCAACATGTTAAGGTAAATTGGTCTCTGACCTATCATAACTAGAATTCTCTACTTTGTATATTAACGAAGCTATCCCACTTTCCTTTCTTTCTTCTCAACTATGGAATGCTTACTATATCATCTTTGGGAGCTCTATGTAACCTTAGATCCATTTAGCTATATTTTGGGCATCTTTTCCAGATTTTCTAATGGTAGATATTGGCTATGTTGAATATTACAAGGAACTCTTTGTTTTGTTTTCCAGTGCTAAGGTAGTCTGAAAACACAAGCCCAGCTCAGAAGAGCGGTAGGGTTTGGTATTTCTTGATAGGCACTCACAGGCTTGTTATAGATTTATTTTGTGACCTATTCTTTAGATGCTCTTATATTTGGATTCAACTAGAAATTGAAATTTATAACCGTATGATGAGAACAATAGTTTGGTAGGCAGTTTATTTTTGCAGATAGTTGGATTATATCAGTTTTAGGATGTTATGGCTCCGACGTGGCAAAGTCTTATATTCCCTACTCTAAGCAAAATCGATGTAATTAAAGAGATTTATCAATTGTATAGCTCCTAATTGGCAATTTGCCATTCTCTGTAATTATTCTGTATAAAGACAGGAATAAATTCCCTTGGGCAAGACCAGAGGTTTTCTTCGCCCGATTCTTTCCTACCAGTGCCCACACTAAATCAAGTTGTAAATTTATGTAACTCTTTTTTATTAATAAAATTATTCGGCCAATGGCCCATTATCTTTTAAAAAAAGAATTATTAATTAGGAGAATTTTAGGGGTCTACAAGGAGAAATATCAATATTTATGTGTACCTCTTAGAATTAAGGAGGAAAATATAACACAAAAAGGTACACCCAAGGTAGAAAAAATTGGAGACTATTTGGTGGAAGAAGAGGTGATGAAAGCAGTGGAAGTGTTGGAAAGCAACAAAGACTTATTTCCTAAAACATCCACTAATTTAAAACACATAACATAACAAGTAGGAGTCATGAAGATACAACTAAAGGTGATATGGTATAGAAATAAGATCCTATGCCCATAAATGCAAACTAATATCTCACATATCTATTACATGTCATTGGGAAATTAATAAGGTTCAACTACAATCCTAATGGAGAGTTGAATCCTTTATATTAATACTCCTTTTTGTCATATAATGGATTTTAGATAAGGATATGTATGTTTAAAATTCTAGGTTAAATGATAGGAAGTGATAACTTTTAGTATTAATAGTTAATTATAAGAGAAAAAACTAACACAATATCTCAAATCTAGAAAGAGAACACAGAAAGGGACTTGTAACTACAAGTTGGGCCTTAAAATGTCATATTGTTGTGATGGGCACCTCAATTTCAAGGTGTCTATGTAAACATAATGAAGTAGATTTGTAGTTAGGAGGTCCTATAGGTTTGTCTTTCCATAATTCAACCAAAAAGTGTCAGACTGGTGTGCTAAGTGGCCTATTCTAGGGGTTTTCATCTATTTGAAATATGAGAATGTTTGTCACTATTTTTTATATGCACTTATAGCAATATCTATTGTCAGATTTGAACCTAGCCACACAAAGAAATGGAAAGATAGGTTGTGTTGTATGGGGGCTTTCTTAAGTCAAAACTTGTGTTGGTGTTCCTACCTCCACTAAAACTATGATCAATGGAAAAGGAGAGCTTGCCCTTAAATGGATAGAGGATAAACAATAATGGAAATGGTTGAATTAACAAATATTACCTCAATGTGAAACCCTTGGCATGAAGTCTCCGATAAGGCTTGATGTTTATTAGAAGACGGTAATGCATTCCTTCATCATGGAGGACCACATTATGATTGATCATGATTGTTGAAACAAAGATGTAGACTTGAATGCTTGGATACTTCATTGCAGATCTATGTTCTTGAATATGCTTAATTGAATGCTCATAGGATGATACATGATGGTTAGAGTTTAAAATGAGAGAGGGGGTTGTATTTATATGCAATTTACACCTTTTCCAAATTTAATTTTCAAAGAAGGCCAACATTGGAGGGAAATTACCCACTACTTACAAAGTTGACATCCATAATTCAAATTTCAAGGCCAGACACCTTGGACAGGGGCACTAGGTGCCCTAGTCCATGACAGGGGTGTTGGGTTCTCTAGTCCTAGTTGTTTGGACTAGGAAAAAGGTCACGAATAGGGGAATGCACCAAGTTAATGGAGACGGTCTCAAAATTGAGCATAATTAGACATAGATTAGGTACACATTAGGCACAACCACTAAAGTGGGTCCAAACCAACTGCAAACTTGTAAAGGAATACAACTTATGACACCACATTTGGTCCCCACTTTAGCGGGATTATGAAATTACACTCATACTATTGGTGAAGTAAGAAGAAGCCAAATATTCTTTCATCAAGGCATCAAAGAGACAAAACATCACCAAGCTTGGCAAGGCGGTAGCCCGCAAGACTTAAGATCTTATCAATATACTTGGAAAGCACAAAGCGAGGAATATGATCAACATTGGTAACACACATAGAGAATACAAAAAACAAATGTATTGCATCTAGGACAAGTAAGATTTTGTAGAAACTTACTAAAAGCCATATCAAAAACATAAGGCATGACATATAGGACTAGTAAGATCCTTAGATGCTTACTAGGAGTCATGTTACAAACACACAAAGCATGGCCTCTAGGGCTAGTAAGATCCTTATATATTTATTAGGAGCCATGTCCACAAGGAGTCACAAGGGTAGCAAGTTACATTATGCTTGGTGGCTCATGAACAAGTGAAGGTCTCACACTGACTAGCAAGTTGTGTAATATTATGTGAGCTTCGTGCCAATAGAGATTACAAGGACAAGAAAAACTCTCTATTTGTTGGGTAATCTTGATAGGAGACTACGAAAGGGTGTTGCAGTAGCACAAACAAGTTCATGATGTGTGATCAAAGTGTACAACCAATCTCATGGTGTGTGCACAAAGTGAAACGCATAAACGAATGTATACACCCACCTTAAAGTGATTGTGTATGCCAACCAAGATAATTTCTTTAAGGTAGTATAGATTCAAATACTGGCATGTCGCAATAGTGAAATGTTCCAAAACATGGGAAAGTCAAGGTGATACTCACATACAAACAAGAGCACGTAAGGGATGAAAAATTTGGGGTCAATATGCACATAAGATAAATAATGTATATCAATGTTCTTTTTTTGAATTGACCTCATCCCCCAAATGCAATGGAACTATGAGTACAAAGGAGGAAGAGCACATAAGAAGGTACAACGAGTCTTTTTGGGTCAACATAGAAGAAACCAAAAAGACTCTATGATTTGCATCAATCACAAAAGACAACACAAAAGCGCAATTACAAAAATAGCAGTGTATAGAAGTGTAATGGTGGTGAAAGAGGGTCAAAGAAATTTTCAGATCTAAAACAATAGATAGCATTTTTTTACAAAACACAAGTTCAATTCCAATTTTTTGAAAACTAGGGTTTTGATTGAATTACCCACTAAGTTTTGTAAATTTGCAGGAAAATTAAACTTGTAAATGAAAATTATGCAATGATTGGAAATGTTAAGCATGTAAGACGTTGGGCTCACCAAAATGTAATGGTGGTGGAAGAGGGTGATGAAGAAGTCAAGAAGAAAGTTTTTCTCTTCTCAAGAGAAGGAGTGAAAGTTTCACAAAATATTCTCCTTAATCTTTTCACACACATTACATTAAAAGAGGGGGGAGAATTCACTAGATCCAATCTCAATAGGAAGAGATTGAATGCTAAGTGAATTGACAATGGATTTGGAAGGTAAAAGTAACCCCTCTTTTAGAATGTAAAAGGTTGAATTATGTGATTTAAGACTAAGTGTAAAAGAGACAAAGAAATGACTATAACTTGAGATAGGAATGCGGGATGAAGTTGTGCACCTAAAATAGGCAGCAAAATGTTGAGATGAAGCTCCCCTGCAAATTTGAGTTAAAGTTGTCAAGACCGTGTTGAAAGTGCACATAGTCCTCTAAAAAATCCACACGTCGAAAAGGGTTTTTCTACCTCTGAGAATGAAGTCCAAATCTGCAAATACAGCTTCAGACCTGCAACCTACACACATAAAAGAGAGGAAAAGGGGTTGGGATTGGGGGTTTGCCTTCGGGTCAAACCCCAATTTTGGAATTAACCAAATGATGTAAATAAGTACTTGCAACTAAATGTAAATGAAAGACTGAAATAGAATTCACCTCAAGGGAGGATGCAATTGAAATGTAGATAGAGTTTCTTGTGTGGAATTGAATGATGAAAGAGATATCCTCTTCAATGGTTGAATCCTTGACTTGAATGCAACACCTAGCTTTGAAAGGAGACTTGAGAATGCTCAATGCTTGAATGCTTGATTTTGCTTAGGATCACAATTTCCACGTCATGTATGCTTATTGAACTTATCTCATTATCACTTATTGACTTATGGGAGAGAGGAATGCATCTTATATACTCATCAATTAGGGTTAATTGACTGATTTTTCGTCATAGGCCGACATAGGGAAACTTTTCCTGCTTCAAAATTGCAAATCTCAATGCAAGATAAATGCAGAGAGGGGGCCGAAATAGGGCAAGGACAAGGGCGCCACGCCCCTGTCCTGCCCTTATCCAAGATAGAAAGCAGCAAAGGAGAGTACGGGGTGCAAGGAAATGCAGTTTTTGAGCAGTGTGAGCATGTCTTGGGTCTCCGATCAAGCTTAGGGATTCGTTTCACCAATGTGAAGACCCAAATGTGGTTGAAAATTGCAAGGTCACAATTTTATGGTGCTACAAGAAGAATAGAGATAAAAATAGAAGGATGTCACAATATGACCAATATATTTGTATCCTTGTGCCAATAGAGTATGAAGGACATCCAAAGAGAACCTAGCAAACAAAAGACACGCCAAGAATCACAACATGGGGAATCACATTACATACAAAAACAAAGAGTTATTGCATGCATAGACAATCTAATCTTGTAAATTTTCTACCTCTCAATCTTTCTCATCATTACAAAGAGATGGTGGGCAAGTTACTAAAGGAGATATGACTAATATAATACAGGGAGATATGTCTAGTTCCAAACATGGACCATTCTCTAATGATGAATCACTATGTGTGTCACCAATAGCTAGAATCAATGCTTTAAAAAAATCAAGGACAACTCTAAATTATTTTTAATAGTTTTGATCATATCATCTGAATCATCATCCAATTTTTTTTATCATAAGTGGTTTAATAGGACAAAAAGAATCCCTTGGAATTGATGACTTTAGCTTTTGATAAGGCTGGGTAAGGTAAAGATCATCTTTAAGGGTGGGTGAAGGTAATGAATGTTGAGAAGGTAGGACCAGATCAACATCCAATTGTTTAATGTAAGACACATTTCCCGAAGCAAGCTCACGAACCTTAGCATGACATCTTCAACAACATTCTCTCACACTACGAATTTGTTGGTTACAATTTGAAGCTTTTGTAGGATGTTGGGTATGAACATCAATTCATTTTCTTCCTTTGTCCTAGGAATATAAGGAGGAATGCAAGAACCTCTAAAGGTTAAGATATAAGAGGAGGTCTAGATGATGTTGGGTGTTTACCTCATTGTCCTTTTTAGGATGGCATAGATGGAACCACAACATACACACTAGACACTCTAGGAAGAGTAGGGATTCCTAGTCCATGATTTGGTTCACTCATTACCTATGAGACATGATTAGTTACTTCAGTATCCATAGACGCCGACAGGTCCTTAGGGTAGTAGTTAGAGTGGGTCTCAAGGAACTACCTAAGGATAACTTAGCTATTCTCTTGGATTTAAACTTTCGGTAAGAAAGAAACAAGGTATCTCCATGAGGTCAAATGCGTTGAGGTTGTCGAGGCCAAAAATTGTCAAGTTTCACACTATATAATGTGTAGTGTTGTAAAGTGCATCCCATTGTAATTTCATTGTATACAATGCTCCCCTATTTAGTTCATAATATAAAAATGATTTAAATGTAGAGTGTTAACCCCAAGAATATCTTCTATCTAACATTTTTTAACAATTTTGGCTTTTTGAGTATTTTTTTCAGACGATTTTGTTATGTGTGGACATTCACGAGACATGATAGCATCCCATAAATTTTTTTGATTCAAGTGACCATTGGAGAATTAACTTCCTAAGAATATTTTGAAGGTAAAACCTATACATGGTAGTTTTGTTGAACAAAAAAATACATGATTTTCTATTTTGAAAAGGGGCATTTTTTCTATCTCATACATGCTTGCGTTAATGCTAAGGCTCTCATTTTTGGGTACTTCATAATTATGTTGAAGGAAATCTCATGTTTTTGAATAAATAATAAGCTATTAACATACTACATGTTATATTTTAATGGTGACACTAAGACAACATTTTTGTAGCTTTAGAATCCCTTTTGGAAGTTCTTTTCAACTTCTAGGTGATCACATCCTATTTTGTTGTCTCCTTTTTACTATGTGTGTGTGTGTGTGTAGCAATTAGATATACTTGGTGTTAACATAGTAAATATGATAAAAAAATGTATATCTATGGCATTGTGTCTTAATCTTAAGTGATTAATTTCAATCTCTTTCAATATTATTAAAATTTTGGCTATCCATGGACGTAGAAATACCAAAATGGGGGTTTGAAAGAGACAAGTACTCGACATCCCAACCAAACGATTTCTTTTTTTTTGAATTGGTAATAGATTAATAAAAAATATCACAAATAATTACAATACCAATTCATAGTCTTAGAATAGTTACCAATTCGCCATTGCAAAAACATTACAAAAACTACAAGTCATGCAAAGCCATATCAAAACAAGACCATTGAAGCAACTTGAAGATTAACACTTCCACTATAAAGATCAAAGTTGCTCCATCCAATAGGAAAACTATCTCAAAAAATTATTCATTGGATCTTACCACTTCTAACACATCATCATCATGAACAAACTACTTTTTGAATCTCAGGGCTTCAGTCAAGATCTCTTGGGAATTTAGACTATCTTTGAAATCAACATACTTGAGAAATCCAACAGCAAATCTTCTACAACTAATTGAATTGCAAATTCAACTCTTCAACAACAAACCCAATTTAGATGGTTCCAAATTTTATGGTTGGATGAGAATCATTTTGCTCTTCATTGGTTGTTTCGACTTTGCACCAACATAACAAGATTTCCAAAAGAATGGACATAAAAGAAGCAAAAAGGGTTTCTAAAGTCGATTTTTTTTACATTGGAACTAACGAACAAGAAATTCAATTGATTGCCTTCCAATGAATACAAACCATATAGTTGTGGAGGTGGGGATGTATCAACACTAAATAAATAAAATATGTAAGTGGGTTTCGGGTCCCGTAAAACCTATTTTTCCTTAATCAAAAACACTAAATAAATAAAAATATATGAAGCAATATATTTCAATTAATCCAATTCATACAAGATACCTAAGTCAATGCTATCAGATAAGTTGTGCAAGATTGAAGTGATTTAAATGTGATAGAAAGTAAATGCTATGCCTCAAATATGAATTGTGAAAATATTATGTCTCTTGTAAAAGTCTATTTTTAAACCAAGAACTCTATTCCCTATCACCAACAACATTATAGATACCATCCATAAAGAAATAGACACATAATTGATGCCTAGGTGTTTCGGCACTCAACTTTAAAATTAAAGTAGACCACTTTACCAAATGCCTTTAGGTAGAGTAAGGACTCAATCAAATTGTTTATGCAACTTGTCCCAAAAGCCCTCCACAATAATGAGCAATGGGTAAAGACATTAAACAATATTTATATCAAAAAATTTCCCTCTCGAACTTTAGTTGGTCAAGGAGAGCACTCAACCACTTTTGATGTTTATTCAAAGGGAGAAAACCTCTAGAAGGTATGCATGTCTCTCAAACCATGATCAAAGTGATGGGTATTGGATATACACATTAAAAAATGTTTGTATCGAAAGTTTTCCCTCTTTAACTAAAGATTGTTAAGAAGACCACTCAACCACTTTTGATGTTGGTTCAAGAAAGAAAACTTCTAGAAAGCATCTCTCAAACCATGATCATAGTGATGGATACTGAATAAAGACATTCAAAAATATTTGTATCAAGAGTTTTCCCGCTTTCTTTAATTTAAAATGATCGAGAAGAACACTGAACTACTTTTAATTCAAGAAAGAAAACCTCAGGAAAGTGTATCTCACAAACCATCACCAACCCATCCCTATGTCTCATCAAACCATTACCAACCATCTCCAACGCCCAACGGCTCTCTCTCTAGTCCAACTAATATGGGCTTGAAAAATTTAATGAAAAATCAATTCGGTATTTACAAAGTTTACCATCTAAAAGCCCTCTCCATCTACTACGCTCTATTTGAACTGGATTAGGTTAAATGCATGACAGCGAACCATTACCCAGAGTTCTGCAATATCGCGTGTTCATACCGAATTTAATTAATGGGAAGGGTATAGCCGTTGGTACATAGGTAACTCCTGAAAGCAGTTTCTGAATTTGTGGAGGAAATCTCCTGGGAAATACCAAATCTCTAAGACTGACAGATGCCTGATAAAAATGATTTTATTTATTTATGTCAAGTTGTTTAAAAACACTATTTCAAATTGCAACAATGATATTTAATGACAAGGTTGTGGGACTGTCAGATTTTGAATTTGCTAATGTCTATCCCTTTTCGAAAAAGAACAAATATTTATCTTTTCCAATGCAATTCGAACAGGCATTTCTTGGGCCGAGGCAGAACGTGATATCAGAGCGCTGTCTCATGATCTGTACCTTCTGTATTTGATTTTTATTAAGTCAAATTTTTTTATATGGGGGGTCGAAAATAGTTTATAGATAAGATACAGAACCCCAAAACAATCAGATACAGTTACAGATTGAACACCTATTATATTGCTGTTTGGTGACCTATTTATATTAGGGCACCGGAATGAATTAGACCATGGTCAAGTCAGATGCCAATTTCGCATATGAAATCCCTGTGGAAACCCTTAAAAAAAATCAGTTTTTTATTCAAATTTTTTAAATTTGAGTTTGGATTTCATGATCAATTTGGGAATTGAACACTTTGTTAGAGAAGTCAACTTTTCTCCCATAAATGCAAACACAGAAATTCAAATATAGTCAAGATGCATTTGTTCAACAGTGATTTTATAATGCCTACTCTCATCAGAAAAATGCTTCAAAATTTGTGAAGAAAGAGGAAAAACATTTCCATCTCTCCTGGTCTCCAATCTTCCATTGGAAGAAACATTAAAAAAATAGGATTTTATTCATTTCATTTTGCAGCACAATCTCAGCTTCACCTGTATATCATATTTTCAGGGGTTCGAATAAAAACAAATTTATGGAAGATTTTTTATCCACGTATTTACCTATTCAATACAGGAGTACGAGCCTTAGGCTAAACCTCTTTGGCTAAAGGCCAAAGGTATCCATTCCGCCAAATTCACCCAGGACACAATCTCAGCCCCTTTTTTGATGATGGAGTCTTGCACTCAGCAAGACTTGATCTCTGGTGAGCCCCTTTTTTGATGATGGAGTCTTGCACTCAACAAGACTTGATCTCTGGTAGGCTCATTAAGAACCTTTCAACTTCACTAGTAGACCAAGAACCCTTTGACAAGGGTTTGAATCTTGATGGATGACTTACCAATTAAAGTGCTTCCAAATTTCATTTTTATATTTTAAATACTTAAACTCCTCTGACTTATTTCTAAATGTTCAGCAATATTAGAAATCATAAAAATGAAAAAGTACAAAGTTTGGAATATACAAGAAGAAAAGCTCGCCACATCATTATGGAGATTGAAGAAATATAGTTAGGTAACCAGCCTCGCTCCACATGGATTGCCTCAAAATTGAAGTGGGCAAACCTCCTATAGACTTTTGAAACAAGGCAACCTTTTTTAATCTTCATCAACGCTAGGTTAAGGGAAAAAGTACCATAGAAACTTTCTAACTTACTGTTGGTCACACACCCACTATTAAAAAAAATGGTACCTTTCAATTTCAGGAACTTGGCCTGAAGCTAACTAGAAAACAAGATTCAGCATTCAAGTTTATAGCTTGGTGATTTTTTAATGGTTTCCTAAGCTCAATTCATGTTGTAACCATTAACAATGTTCCTGTTTAATTGAATCTTGACTTTCTTGCAAAACTCATCTCCCAAAACATATCTAAAGCCTTTAAGTTACCAGTACAGCACACCACAAACCCATCATGAGAAGTGTCTCATCATAATGCTAAACCAAACGCTCACATTCAGAGGTGCCTTCTCTTAACCTCCACTACCAGAATTTATGGTACAGTCTAAAGAGCAAACATTAAGAAGTGAATTTATGCTAACCTTCACTACCAAAATTATACTGCAGTCTTACTAGGAAATGACGAAGATAAAAGTTTTAAAGTGGGAAGAAAATCCCATCATAAAAATGTTTCACTGTAGAGACCTGCAATGCCTCAATTTGGCACCACATCTCACCCATCATGGAAGGCACCTAAACTTACTGGTAAAAAACACTGCCCCAAAATGATACTAAATGGTAAATCATACCCACCATGGATATAACTTAAACTTGTTGCTAAATCACATCACCAAAACTATACAACACACCTGCACTTCACAAAAGAGCACAGTAAAACATGTTTCAGATGAGAATATAATTTTGTGCTCTTTGTATCTGATTAGATTGCTTCATATTTCAGATAATTTTCAGAGACCTTGTACAAATTGTAGGAATAAACATTGGGTCAAGCTAAAACTAGTTTGCAAATCGTGCCCTTGCTAAAGAAAATTTGATGCTATAATTTTTTTATTTTTATGAATAAGTGTCATATAAAACTTCACAAAAAAGAAGGGTGGAAAGGCATCCTTAAACAAAAGGATCAAAACAAGATCAACAAAAACAAGTAGCTAAACCATTAAGCAGCGAGAGCTATAAATCCAACAGTCCGTTGGGCAATTACTTTTACTGATTATAATACAAGTATTCTCATAAGAAGTGAGATTTGCAGCGAACCACCTGGGCTGTGCTGCTAAAATTTATAAGTAGCAGCAGTAGAATAGAAAAAACTTGTATTTTTAATTTGAGTACCACTATCAAAGTGTGTTCTCTGACCAAAATTGCAGTCTTCTTACTCAAAATTTCTCATTGTACACTGAGATGTACAGTAGGCTCACAGCAGCATTCTACAGTAATGAGTCATTCATGTAGTAGTAGCTGCGAAGGCTGTAAAAATGATTGTAGATTTAATGGAACTGGAAACAAGTACCTAAAAGGAAACTAAAACAACTGTTCAAATCTATATTGAACTAACAGCTGTGAGCAGCGATCTACCTTGTAACACTGGCAATAAATTATGGTCCAGTATCATTTATAGACGATCTATCCCATAATTCCGTTACAAAAACAGTACATCCTGCCATAGCACTATGGCATGTCATTTCTGAAGATCAGCTATACAAAACCCAAGTGATATTTACCAGTCCATTCCCTTCATGTGCACTTACAGGAGTCTAAGAGGAAATGTCAGAATCCTTGGCGCTTGAGGTCTCTGCAAGCACAAACAAAATCAAATTCTTTAGCATTTTAGATAAAGTTTGTCTGGTTCACAATGAATTTGACACAGAAAACTGTAATCCAAAATCTGAGGAGAACAGAGCTTTGCAGTTCATTTCACATGCATATCATTGCAGAGGAAAACTACTGTGCATTGTTCAATGACATTATTGTTATTAAAGAAGTATACAAATCTCTCAGTAGTTCTAACGCATTGAAAAGTGTATTTTTCTGGATGGTCCAATGATTTACAAAAGCATAACACAACTACACTTAAGAATACCTGATCTTATATCTACATATTACATAATCTCATGCAAGCATCGCCGTGATTTAACTACTAAGTACAAAAGTACTAAATCAAAGTCTAGATCTTACATGATTCCTTTCCTGTGATATGAGCCATTATTTAACTGCAAGTTCTGGAATAGTCTATTAATTCAATTATCCGAGACATTTTATGTTAATTGCTATAGAATGCTGCACCCAGAATAATTTCTTACCAGATTTTATTCCATTGGACTGCTTGCAATGGGCAATGGCTCCTTGGATGGCACTCTGCAGTTCCTCCATTGTGCTGTCACTTGTAGCATTGGTGTACAAACCAGTGAGGACTCCACTATGGTTTGGAGATGACCTCATAGAAGATGGGCAGCTCCCCACACCTGAATGCCTACCAGTTCTCAAATTCCCATTAAAAGAAGCATTACAGCTGCTGATGCTGCTTCGACCGGGCCTCTTCTTTCTGCGCTGAGTTGTGTTTTCCACTGCAGAGGATGCATTTCCACATTCATCCATCCTAAACTGTCCTAACAAGTTCACTTGATCATATTTGTTAGAGATTTTTTCATACAAGGGCTTGATCAACTTCAAGTACCTGTGGAAAACATCTTTGGGACCTCTGCTATTGCCTTGCTTTTCACCTTCATCTGAATATTGGAAAGAATGGAATGTATTCCTCTGAAATCTATTGCTTGTTGATGAATCTCTGCTTAATATTGACGTTGGTGGAAGAAGCCGCTCTGTACTGACAGAAGAATCATCACTCTGCTGTGTCTTCTCATCCATGCGATTTTTTGATCTCCTCTGACCCAAAAGAGGAACCTTCATTTTCGCAGCAGACTTTATCCAAGAAGGTAAATGGATCTTCTCCTCTGAGTTTGTTAATGCTGAAGTGCACTCTGACGAATCATGGGAACTCCCACTGGAATCCCTAGAGCTAGTACTATCTGAAGAACCACTTGAATCCTTGCTCCAAAAACTCTGAGAATTCACAGATTCGTCAGAATCTCTTTTAGTCTCATTGCTAATGCAATCCAAACGAGAGTTAGTACCAGTCACAGAAGCTAGATTTGAACTCTCTCCTTTACCCTCGTTGCTCCTGCAATCTAAACCAGAACTAGTACTACTCGCAGCCAATAAATGTAGATTCTCCCCTTCACACTCATTGTTTGCACAACATGAACCAGAATTTGCACTAGAGTCTAGATTCTGCACCATCTGCAAACGAGGAGGCAGATGCAAGGGAAGAAGCTGTCCTTTGTAAAACAAATCATCAGCTGGGCATAGATCAACAGGGCTTATAACTCCCTGAGTCCTCGACACAGAAATTCTGAATTCAAACTCATCATTACAACAAACCGTGCCCTCATCTTCAAATTGTTGTGCACCAAGTTCCGAATTTCTGTCTACTGAAAGAGAACTGGACTCCCTATTGGTATCGCACTTGCCCTCCTCCATTGATGGTGTCTGTCCAATCAAAATATGAGTGATGAACAATTACCAAAATCAACTTTTAAAAACACCCACACAAAGTCTCTGGAACCCACTGGCTGACAGCATCTCTGCTAAATTTGTGTTAAACTAGCATCTCTAATCCATTCAAAACAGTTGCTTCCGTCTGACACTATTTAGAAATTCAGAATACGGGTTTATAATAGACGCCAAAAATACCCACATAAGGCCTGTGGAATCCCCTCATTTGTAGAGCATTCGTGCTGAATTTGTGTTAGACCATCATCATATCTACTCAAAGCTGATTCTTCTACCCACAAACTAACCTAAAAGACAACTACCCAAATCTTCTGGAACCCCCACTAGCAGCATTTGTGTTCTATTCAAAATGGGTATGAATATCCATAAAACTAGCAAAAACAACCTAAAAACATCTACCCAAATCCTCTAACTACCGGCAGACCATTATCATATATAATCAAAACTCTCACAACTTCTGATGCCCAAACAGTTTCTTCAGATGTTAATCATATCCAACTGGCTGATAACAGTGAGCTATCTGAATCACTGACCTCTTACTTGTTCTGTGCAGGCTAATTGTCTTGAATTGTTGCGACAATAGACAGGAGCTCTCTTTGCATTGCATGCACAACAAAATACTACGTGTGTCTTGTGCCTGTCAAGTGGGTGTTTAATAATGACATTTTAGAGGGGATCTTACACCTACAAAAGTCCAAACTAAAGCAAAAGTGATGGTACAATATTGAAAGGTACGAAAGGTATGTGATGGGCGATATTCACTAGAAATCTTAATAATTGCCCCTACCATGGAAAGTGCAGTTGCAGTGCTCTTCAAAATGCCGAGTTAAAAGAGACCATCCATTTGCAAAAAGAACTACAATCCAGATAATGCCATTACTGCTCACTATAAGCATATTTATGAAAGGTGCATTACAAGCCAGGCTCGCCACGTGGCCTAATTATTTGTCTTCTTATCTGGAAACAGTCCTGTTTTCTTATGGGTTTGTAAAAACGGAGTTTGCATGTAAGGACTTCCCTCCATGTGTCCGTTTTGGTTGTGGTTTAGCTGTAAATTAGTAGTAGAAGTTTATCATAATGGATCTTCTTTGGAAGTGGGAAATCCGCTAGAAATCCCAACAATTGGGCTTGACGTGGTTGAGTGTTTACTCCTTATCAAGTGGTTGTTAGCCTCAAATAAAGAATCTTTCAAAGGGATAGATGTCAGCATCTATAGCTATAGCGGATTATAACTATTTGAGCGAGCACATATCCGAACCACAGGGTTCCTTAGGCTATGTAGTCATGTGTAGGGGATTCTATCTCTCATTCATTCAAGGATTGAACCTGCCTTAAAGTAGTCTTAGTTAGGAAAAGAAATAAAATAAATATTAGAAAAGTTTTGGGGTAAATTAATTAGTTATCTTTAATAAAAAAGTTATAAGAATAAGAGTTGTTATAATGTTACTGAAATAAAATAAAAGTTTGAAATTTGATACTTGGTTTTATGTTAATTTAATTTTGAAAAATGTTTGTAAATGATTTGTTTTTTATTAAAAAATTGGTTATATATAATTATGCCAAAATACTTTTGATTGTTTAGGTCATTTTTGTAATTGTGAAATCATTTTATTTGCCTATAGTATTGATCAAACACTTGTAATTCTAAACAACTTGTGTATATTGAAATGTAAACCATTGTAAACTCATAAACAACCCAACCACTAGCCTAGAATCTACAAAACAAATCAACAACACCAGTAGAGCTCTAATCAAGTATGCAAACAAAATAAATCAAATTATACCTTCATACACATGATAAGCTTGACTCCATTGTTCTCCAATCCTTCAAGACCTTGCAAATAATGGATAGTATGGAGGCTCTAAGCGAATTTTGACATAATAGATGTAGACACTAGTTGTAGATGTTTAAATGAGAGGGGAAAAGTCTCTTTTATAGAAATCTCGAAGAGAATCAAAGGTCTAGATTAAGAGTTTAAAATATGAATGGACATGATTAAGAGGTTAAAGGAGAATGAATATAATTAAGAGGTTAAAGTGAGATGGAGGGGTTTAAAATATGAATGGACATGATTAAGAGGTTAAAGGAGAATGAATATAATTAAGAGGTTAAAGTGAGATGGAGGGATAAGATCAAGAGGTGGAAGAGAGTGAATAAGATTAAGAGGTTAATTTGAATGAAGGGGCGAGATTAAGAGGTGGGTTGACTTTTTGAGTCCAATCAATCCCGACATGTGAAGAAGGGACAAATTGGGACACTTGTCACATAACTACAAATTTAGATTATGATTCACAAGTTAAAGGGTTGAGATTAGAGATAATGAATTACATAAATAAATATGAGTATTTATTTAATTAATAGTAGAAAAGGGTGGAATTAGAATAATTAAATATATAATAAATATTTATTTAATTTAGGAGAGAAAAGGTTAATGAATTGATTAAATTAATTAATAGAAGAAAAATAATAATTAATTAATACAAAGAATAATGATAAAATAATTAAATAAATAATAATAATTTATTTAATTAAGTGGGGACATTTTTAGGTGTCTACAACTTGCATGCATACAAACGTTGCTTAGTTAAGGCATATAACCCACTTGTCTTTCAATATCCATAAAATCCTCCAATGAATAATTGCAAATATTGATAAAACATAGTTTATCAATATTTCTCCAAATCGGTGATACAAAGGCCACTCTCTTTGATCAGCACAAAGAAGAATCCCTCAACAATAAAAATAATCCCCTTTTAAAGAATTCATCCATAACTAAAGTAGTCAGGTAACTACCGTAACTTCCCTTTTACCCAACTTTCTTTTTCAACAATTTTTCCTCCCAATTTTGCAATAAAAATTAATTCTTGAAAGAATTAATTTACATGAAAGGTAAAAATCTTTGACTGAATTTCACCTAATTTTCACTTGACATAATTTGATATTTAACTATTTTGCACAATATGATAATATTTAATTCTTAAAGAATTAAATATTAGTATAAAATAATTTATTAAGCCCTTATTAAATGAAAGTATTAAAAATTTATGTCCATTTTTCATAATTAGCCAGTGAAAGGGTTACCTAAGATTTTTTTTTTTAAATCATAAGGTAACATTGGCTCTGCCTGGGGACTGCATTATGTGACACAGAATGAAGAGAACTCCATAATCTCTGGTTGCCATTGATGAGTGCCTTCTCCTTTGGGTTATAGAGTCATTATTTCATGCATTTTCATGTTGGTTTCATAGATGTGACAAGAAACTTTGTTGTGGTTGTGGCATTCCATGAGACAACATTTGCAGAAAACTGTGCCAAGATTTTCCTCCAGCACGAGTATGAGAATACCGATGAACATTGCAGAGAACTCTAGTCCCCCAATCTCTTGAAGGCTCTTGAAAAATGGGAAATGTATGGAAAGTTAAAAAAAATAAAATAAAAATAAAATATTAAAATTATAACTCAAATATTTCCCATTGAACTTTAATGCTTTGGATGCTAAAACCGCTAAAGCATAAGATGTCATAGTCCATTTGGGGAAGGCCTTCATTTCAAGGAAATTTTTCAAATTGTGGGTTGATTCATGATAAAGGGCAAATTCCAAAATTGTTGTAGCCTTATTGAAGACAAAAAACACACCCAACAAAAAAAAAAAAAAACAAGCCAAAATTGGAAAGCAAAATGGGTTATTTACAATGGAAGGAGAGAAGAGAAAAGGCCAAATATGACCATTTACATGATGAACAAAGTATGAGCCTCTTCTAGTAATTTTTTTGTAAGATGGAGGAAGAAAAGAAATGAGCAACAACATCAGTATAATACTTATCCCATCTATGAGAGAGGTACAAGGTATGTGTGGGAAAATAAATATGGATTCAAGATATTCTTGATTGTTTACATCCATATCATCTTTCACAAAGAGAGTCCCAATGTCAATGATTTTTGTCATACCTTGAATATCTTGATCTTGTAACTGCTTATATGAAAATTGTTGTGATGATTCTCCCAAAGGTGCATTTGAGATGAGAACTTTAGAAGTCTGAAAATTACTGAATTTTTTTTTTCTTCTTGCTGACTATGACTTGATTTTGCTTCAAGATCACTGCCTTGTTCATGCCTGATGTTAGCAACTTCTTCTTCTTTGCTCAAGTCTTGAGGTGGAGATTTATTTCTTTTCTAGATTGGCACAACACCATAAAAATATTTCAAGAATTATACTTCTTTTATTAAATCTCCTACAACTTCAATGATTGGATTCTCTTTAAATGATGGTATGAATAGTGAGATATCTGTTTCATTCTCCTTTCTTGCTGGAATCCAATCTTTTAGTACTTCTGGATATCTCACAAAGGCCTTCTGGTATTCATCTTCAACATAGCCGCCAACCTCCATCCTAGGGGAGGTACCTTAAAAAATTTGAAAATCGAATGCACAAGGCACTTCAATCCCTAGTAGAGTTGCCAAAAACTGTTAGTAAATGAATTTGTCACTATGCTTTCTTTACCGATTTGCCCAATGGACAACAACAAAACATTGCAACATTGGATAAACCATCACGAAGAAGGATGATTTTCCTCTGCTTTCAAAGAGGAGCAACTCCCTCAAATGTTAATTTTATATTTCAAAATAATCCCTCCTTTCCAAGAAATAAATAATTGTGACCAGAATAAAATATAAACATTTATTAATAGCACAAAGTCTATTAATAATTTTGATATAATTAATATGGAAAATGAAATAAATGCTTGTACAAAGAAACATATAAATGAATATTAAGAGCACACAGTCTTTCAATATCCATAAAATCCTCTAATGAATAATTGCAAATATTGATAAAACATAGTTTATCAATATTTCTCCAAATAGATGATACAAAGGCCACTCTCTTTGATCAGCACAAAGACTTTCAAAGATAAATTCATGAGAGAAAGCAATTATTCTTTTATCAAGCCTGTATTTCAACCATGAGTAAAAACAATAAACTCTGATTACAAGAATATCCATAACTAAAGTAGTTAGGTAACTACCCGTAACTTCCCTTTTACCCAACTTTCTTTTTCAACAATTTTTCCTCCCAATTTTGATTTACCCACTTACATTTCTTTTTCACTTTCATTAAGATTTCTACATATTTGTGTACAATAATTCTGCACATTACAATATAAATTAATTCTTGAAAGAATTAATTTACATGAAAGGTAAAAATCTTTGACTAAATTTCACCTAATTTTCACTTGACATAATTTGATATTTAACTATTATGCACAATATGATAATATTTAATTCTTAAAGAATTAAATATTAGTACAAAATAATTTATTAAGCCCTTATTAAATGAAAGTATTAAAAATTTATGTCCATTTTTCATAATTAGCGAGTGAAAGGGTTACCTAAGATTTTTTTTTAAAAATCATAAGGTAACAGATCTTAAAGAGACATATATTTGAAAAAATTTGATCAAACAATTAAGATACAAATTTACACATAACCTAATTTTTTTTTCTTCTTGTACATGATATAGCTAAGAAATGTTATTACGAAATCATATTGTAATGGAATCTATTTACTTTGTATCTACTTCAATTCCTTGATAGAAAATAATGAAGTACATAAATTAGTTGCTATCTCCATCAGTGAGAGATAGATCAGTTGCTAGCTCCGATCAGTTGCAAGAAACAAACACCATCATGTCTAAGGAACTCAAAGATAATACATATGCATATGAGTGGGATGAGAAGTGGACTTAGAAAGAATGTTGTCTAGATATTCCTCAAGGATAAAATGCATAATATCATGAAATATAAGTGGCATTGCCCTCTAGCAAGTCATCCTCATAGGGGGAGAAAAGGAAAAGAAAAAATAAGGAAACAAAACCAAAGTTGAATCCTATTAGTATTTTTAATTGAGAAAACTAAGAATGCAAATTTGAATTAAAAACTTAGAAACTAATGCAAACCTAATGTATGTGTGTGGATGTACTCATGATTTTTTTGAGAGTTAGATGTGGATGTGCTCATGATTTTTTTGAGAGTTGATGTAGATGCTCAATCCAACAACATAACCTTGCCTTGCATCTACTTTCCACCTTTAAAAGTGGCTTGAGGAATTATTGATTTATAGATTTGATGAGGATAAATGGAGGGTTGAGATTGATTCAAAATAGATGGTTGGGATTGAATGAGAAGAAATTGAATTTGATAGGAAGGATAAATTAAATGTTAGTAGTTGGTGTATGGAGGGCTGGGAATCATTGGATTAAGTGGATGGTTGGGATTAAAAGTTAACTTAGATTTGAAGAGAAGGTAGTTGAAAATGGGTGGTTAAGATTTGTTTGATTGATTTAGAGGTTAGGATTTAGAATTGACTCTATTTGGGATTTAATGAGAGATTATTTTAATTTTTTGTTGTGGATGGGGCATGATTGTCCCATTATTGAGGAATTAGACTAAGATTTGGAGCTTTAGGCTAATTAATTAAAAAAATAAGATTATTTAATTAATTAGTAGAGAGGGATGAAATAAATTAGTTTAATTAAATAAATATGATTTATTTAATTAATTAATGATAGAGGGAATGTTTGAAGCTAAATCTTAATTAATTAATAAATATAATTTATCTGATAAATTAGTGTTGAGATTATTAATGTAATTATGATGGGATTAAATGTGTCATGAAGATGTTAATTTTAGGTTTCTACATTTTGTCCATCTTTTAAATGATGTTGTGACTAGAATAAGTAACGTCATTTGAGTCATTTCAAATAAATTAGATATAGGTATTTTTTTAAATGAAATTATGGTAGGGTGCCTTGGTTATTTAAAAGTAATGATGTTAGGAGGTTAGTTAGTAATGTCCCTTAAGGGAGTAGGCATATTGAGAGGATCCTATTAATCTCTCAAAAGGAGGACTAGGTTTAAAGGGATAAGAATGGATGGGGGTATGGAGAGAGAGAGAGAGAGAGAGAGAGAGAGAGAGAGATGGATGCATGAAGATTGGGATGAAAGGTAGTGAATGAATGATGTTGGTAAAGTGGGTGAAATGTGTGAAGAGTTATGCAAAGGTATATGATGGGCATGAATGATGAGAGATATTGATTATCATAATGTGCGGTGATTAGGTATGGTTGATGGTAGGTGCATAGTAGGAATATGATGCACAACCAAAATTTTATTATAGCACCTAATGTTATGCACCATAATGTTAGGGATTGTGATGATAATATACCAAAGTGTATAAGGGGTTGATATGTAAGTATGCATATGACTTAATGTTCCATAATATTCAAGATCATGATGACACTGGTATTGATTTGAGGTTCCCTCAAGGTTTCAATCAAAAAGTATAAGCCACAAAAGTGAAACATACAAGAAAGAAAGCATGCATGCATAAAAGATGAAAAGGAAAAATAAATGAGTTTTTCATCAAATCAAAATGAATTATAATGATTGATCAATTTGGAGATGGTCATAGCATTGTTGTTGTGATATCTCCTAAGAATAACACAAGGATTGAGAATAACCTATCCTACTAACAGTGATTGGTTGATTAAAATTTAAATAAGGTTTTAATTTCAACAAGATTAAGAAATAAATTTATGAATGCTTTTGAATACACGTATCGGGTTTCTAGCTAGATTTGGCTAAATTTTTTAATATATTTTCAGCATGTTAGGAGCTTTAGACCTTAGACTGAATTTGGATTGATTATGTGGATTTGACACTAGGTATGGGATCACAATCTTGAAGGTTTGAGTATCTAGAATATAGAGTTTTGGATTAATGTTAGGTTGTGTTCAATTTTAACAAATATTTGAATTATTAAGGAAGACAACTTTTCTAGTGCTAAGAGTGGAGATGTATGGTGGATGGAAGAATGACATTATGAATGACAATGAGGGAGGGGATGCAAGATGGAAATGAGGAGTGAATGTAGGCCATGGTTTTCAAGGACTACATCACATAAGAATGGTATGATCCACATGGTTATATGGAATTTACGATGTTATGCTTGGACACATCAATGGATTAAAAATATATATACTTCAAGATATTATTCACTTCCTAATCAAGCTGAAAAGTGGGAATGGGGATAGGTATGGTGATATGGGGATGAGGATATGATGGGTGAGAATGATATAATGATTTACATTATAGATGGTTGGCAAATGGTTGCAAAGGATGAATGGGTTGAGTGGAAAAAGCTTGCCATCAAGTGTAGTGTCATATAGGTAGTCGGTTTATACATGGTTCCCACAAATAGGTTTTCATCGTGATACTTGCCTAAGGTGCCATACGAATGGTTTTCACCTTTGGATTTTTTTATTTATTATTTTGATTTTTGAAATTGTTTTTAGATTCTAGTGTTTGTTTCCATAGCAAGCTAATAGTATTTAAGTTTGTATGGTTGTGTCAAGTGGATCATGGTACAAGTGTTACACTTGGCATATGTTGTCGTGATATTTAGAGATTCTTAAGTTGGCTTCTCCTAAGGTGTTGCTAAGTTAAATGGAGTGGAATATGGATTGGATGAAGGATGTATGGCTATGAAAATTTTTGGATGAAAGGGTGTGATGATGGATTTATATGGGATGATATATTGGGTTGTGTAAAAGGGGCAGATGGAAGGATAAAATCATGGAGGCATGTGCAAATGTTACCAAACCAGCGGGAATTAGGATCAACAAGTTAACACACCATGTTATATTTGTGTTTGGTTTTTTTATTCGATGAGATGGGGGCTTTTAGATTTTTAAATTAGGGATTTTTTCCTTCTTATGAGATTTTAGATTTTGGGATTCTTATATGTTGGGGCTTTGGGCTTTGGATTTGGTATCCATAGTACTATATTTTGGAACCCATTTTTTTTTTTTTTTGTTTTAGCTTGTTATAATTTTGCTTGGATATTTGGATTACATGGATATGGGTTTTCCATATTTTGGGGTCTGAGTGGATTTTAAATATTTGGAATTTTAGATTGCAAACCGCTAATTTATAGACTTAAGTTGATGATCTTTTTTTTGGAAAATGTGTGGTATTCACCTTATATAATGTTTATAATATAAAATTAAAATTATTTATGGTGCACCTAAGGAATCTAAGGATTCATGCATAATATGACTTAGAAATTATTAAAGGTACTTTGTCTATTGTGTATAACATTGGGATACATATTTCATGTGGGTTGAACATTGAAAAAATATTTAATATTGGAAAAACTTGGTACCAAAAAAGTAAATGAGGGGGGCATATTTTGTAAGCTCGTGATATTAAACACATGTACCTTTTGGTGGTTTTGTGTAAGCTTATTTATATGAAATAAAACACATGAGTAGTTGTTGACGATGACTAGGTTGGTTATAATAACCTTTATTTTTTGGTTAATCTCTCATAAGTTACATATGTGAGGAGAGGAAGCCTAGGTTGAGATGTGTGGTTACATGATTTCCATTTTATGTTCACATGGAGTACAAGTAGAGAACTTGATGTTTCAAAAGCTTCATATAGAGGCTTTGAAGGTGTATTATAATATGTGTTCATGAGATGATACATTAATTGTGTGAGTATTTTTTAAGGCTAATTTTTTCTCTCATGAAGGTTTTTCCATAGTACATCTCATGTCATCTTGATGAAATTTTTGTCTGTTGTTTTGTATTATAAATTTTGAATACTTTTTATATGTTTTTCTCTCATGGATTTATATGGAAGTACTTCATTATGACTATGATTTTCTTTCACTTTTCTACTTTAAGATCCTTGACTTTTGGAGACAAGAGTTTAGAACCCAAATAAATTTTATATGCTAGAATTTATGGATATTGGATTTTTTTAATTCAAAGTTTTATACTTAGACATGTTAAATTTTTTAATTTGTATTTGTACACTTAGTCATCTTGGGAGGGGTTTGATAAAAGGGTCTGTGATCGGGTTGATGAAAGGGTTGGTTATGGGGTTGATAAGAGAATTGATGATGAGAGTGATATGGTTGGTGGAAACAATTCCTTAGCGGTTGCATAAGGAGAACTTGTTCTAATGTTAGGAGAATCTACCTTGGCACTTATGGAAATATCATTAACATCCTTATTTTTCCCATTAAATTTTTTATATATAATACCTTTTTTAATCCTTATTTTGCATTTTTGGTGTACATGAGGTACGTTATCTAATTGGTTCCCATCTAGACTCTATTCACACTCAGTTAAATTTAGTTATAGCACTTTTAGGTCATTTACATTTGGTGTCTCATGTCATATGATTGTGACACTTTTTAATAATTCTATGTTGCCCTATCCTTTACTTACCTATATAATAAAGATTGTCTTGCATATTAAGTATCATGTAACATCTTGTAAGCATTGTATAATATAACATTCATTTTTGTTACTCTCTTATAGAAGGTTATTTTTGGTTTTGTAGGTTATCCTAGTTTCTTGAGTTTATTATGTGACTCTTACATGGTATCAAAGTTTCAAATATATAAGCCCCTTCCCAATATAGGAATGTTTTTAAGTAGAAAGTTTTGTTGGGTGCATTTTGGAGTAAAATGGACCCCATTAATGAATCGAAAAGGTCCAACAAATTATAAATCCATATAAAAATCAATATGGCTTGAGGCAAAAAAATTCAACCATTTTTAAACAATTGAAGTAGATTTAGTTTATATAAATTTTGTATAGTTACATGAATCCATACAATCTATATATTAGTATGGATGTACTTGTCATAAATAGTGATATTAGTGCAATAGATAGATCCAACATATTCTACTAACCATAAATCTATATCATTGACTTAGGTTTTAAAAATAATATATTTTTCTACAATTTTATTTATTTATTTATTGTTTAGCTTTATGTTCATATAGGGGAGAAACCCTAGACACCCTCAATCTATAAGGTCTTATTCCTAGTAGGTGGTGCAATGACACACAATGGTTGCCGCCACTCCCAAGCACCACAATAATTGAATTTTTACCTCTCCACCAATATTTTGCCCAACATTTGGTTCTACTCCCTAGTTGTGGCATCCACCTAACCCTAGTGGCATGGCTTGAATTTACAACTTGAATGCCACCTAGTTTGGCAACACTATTTGATCATTAGTAATATAATACTAGCCCCTTTTGATATTTTTTGTAAAGAGGTGATATGTAATTTTGTATAGTGCATAATTTATTTCCAAGGTGTCATTTTTTCATGTTTCTATAGATGTTGGAGATCTATATATGAGAACTTCATAGTGGCATACGCATTTTTTTCATATTTTGTTGTGGGTGTGTAATATTTATTTTAAAGCGCAAATTTTGCTTGTAGTTTTTGACAAACCCTATCTTCCACTAACAATATCCAAGTTTGGAGTTCTTATAGGTCTTGAGAAAGTATTTTTGAGCACTACACATCTATCCATATTATTTTCTAGACTCTACTTTAGATATGAAGATTTTAACTTCAAGTGATTTTGAGTACTCTGGCTCACTTGTTGAAATTGGTGGTTGATTTGTGTTTAGGGGATTTATGTTTACTCTTGATTGATATTTGAGAGATTCAAAGGTAGATTTTTGTTATAAATTATCTCTTTTTTAATTTATTTGTATTTCTCTTCTAACATATTCTAATTTATTTGATCTCCTCACTCCTCATAACTATCATACATAGAAAATAAAACTATAATGACTAATACTATCTAAGTTTTATGGTTTGCATTAGATGATAAGCATGATTTTAGTAGGGATTATGAGGTATTTTCTTAAAAAAACAAAAAATGATGAGTCTGTGGTTTTGATAGCCTTACATATTTATGTGTAACAATGCTCAAGTTGTACTAAAAAAATTACCCTTTTTTAACTTTAATTTTTATCACTTATTAAGCTATTATGTGTTCATTCAAGAATATACTCAAGTAATCATTTGTTCATATAAGGCTAAAAATTATCCTTATAGGATAGGAAACTACACACAAGTCCCCTAGGCTTGGGCCTACTCAAGATGAGTAAATGCCTCAATACCTACCCTACACCGTCTTAAGACACCCCACTCCTAAGGGCTTAGTAATTGGTTCATTTATGGCCATTAGAAACTGGTCCAAGCACTGATTTTGAGATTAGGCTCCAGTTCCTTATACCTCCTTTAGAAACCTATCCCCTAGGCTTGTAGCCCTATTTGGCAATAAAATGGATCTTAACTCCAAAATGTTCCACACACCCATACAAAAAAATTACCATTTCAAACACCCTTTTGGAAGTTGTACTGATCCCCAAAATGGTTTGACTAGTTCTGTAATTACAAGGTCTGATCCCTTTAGAGGCCAAGAGACCTAATAGGGGCAATTAGGCCTATTTTACAAAGCAACTACCAATCAATGAATCCAAACTAGAAAATCAAATCTATGGGAATGTGGGGGATGGTGAGTAACCTTTAATTCTAGGGTTGCACACCTGTAATCCATCGCTATGAAATTTTATGATGACTGTTCTAAATCTTGTCCTAGGTAGTCACATAGAGATGCCTACCTAATTTTGCTCCTTTCTCCAAACAACCAAATTTACCCTGCAACAAAATATGAAAAATCTAAATTATAGAGGCTTATCCTGAATCCTGTTAGGTCCCGAAGACAACTAGAGGGGGGGGGGGGGGGTGAATCAATTGTCAAATAAATTCAAACCAAAAACAACTTAACCAACTTAATGCTTAATACTGATAAACCAGTTAAGTATGCCGGTAGACAGTTTTAATAGTTAATTGCTATACCGGTAAAGATTAATGCATGAAACATAAACATAAAGTCATCCACAACACATGACACCAATATTTGTATGTAGAAACCTTGTAAGGGGAAAAACCATGGTGGGAAACCTTACCCACAATCAGATGATACTACTGCAGATAATAAGTGTACATAAATGGGGTCTGCACATGCAGAAAGGCCAATAGCCTAGAGCTCACTGCTCAATCACAAAATGGGAGTCACATTGACTACAGTTGGATGGTTAAATCCAATAAGAATGTACTGCATAAAATAGCATCTTCATATGCTGGGTTCAGTACCGGTGTAAAGCTGATATGCTTTCACAAAAACCTAACTTCACATTCAAATGATGTCTGTGTGTATTGCACTGCTTAATCTCGCATATACCTTCACACAATTCTTTTTCACATTCCACACTTGATCTTACGAATAAGATCTTACCTTTATACCATAACCTAAGACCAATTTTAGTAGGCCGACTCTACAAGATATTACAATAAAAACATTTTACAAATAATATAATATCCGATGCAATAACTGATTGAACATGTCGGCTTAATGCACTTACAACAATAATTAATCATTTCCATAGCGTGCCATGCTAATCTGGAAAAGATAAGCCTGTCGATGTAACCCTAGGTAACCTTGAACCTATTTGTCAGTAAAAGCAAATATGCAAATATGAATATACTAATGATTAATTCAATAAGATAAGATGTCCACGCGATGTCTTCGATATTACCAAGTGTCTTCCATATCATTTCAAGTGTCGGTGATCATTATATCTAGCCGGTGAACCATATACCAATAATTGTGCAATAGTTACTTGCTTGTCGGTGAATGCTGTTGGATCTCCAAAGTGCTAGTGTTTTAGTAGGTGTTGACATCAATGACAAAACTATACCAAAATACCAACAATCTCCCCCTTTGACATTGATGGCAACACAAGATGGAAAAACCATCAAAGTGCCAAAATAGAAATGCCAAAAACCAACAATCTCCAAAAAGATCATAACTAGAATACAGAGAGTAATAGTCTCTCCCAAACAACAATCTCTCCCCCTAGGAACAACATGTGTTATCCAAAGTTTCCATACCAATCTCTCCAAAAGATAATGTGTTTTTCCATATATCTCTCCCCCTTTGACATCAAATGCAAAAGTTATAATAAAACCAAGTTCATATACAAAATACCAATCAATTCAATATACCAACTACTCCTCCTGAGAAGTAGCTTCCTCATCAAAGACTGGAGTAAAAGATTTGTCTTTTAATTCTGTCGGTTGATGACAATCATCAACTGTCTAAGTCTCTACTGGTGGTGGTATGACTCCAAGCTGATCTCTGAGATATTCAAAAGTCTCCTTAGGCAAAGGTTTTGTGAAAATATCTGCAAGCTGTTCTTTAGTATTCACATAAACTAGTTTTATCTCCTTTTCTTCAACTTTTTCCCTTAGAAAATTCAATTTGATGGAAACATGTTTTGTTTTAGAATGTAATATCAGATTCTTAGATATATCAATTGCTGCAGTGTTATCACAATATATGGTAATAGGTTCCTTGCATTTTACCTTTATGTCTTTCAACATTTGCTTAAGCCATAGTACCTGTGTACAGTTAGTTGCTGCTGCAACATATTCTTGATTCTGCTGTTGATAAAGATGTACAACTCTGTTTCTTACTCAACCAAGAAACTAGTCTATTTCCAAGAAAGAATGCTCTGTCGGTGGTGTTTTTTCTATCATCCACATCTCCTGCCCAATTTGCATCTATGTATGCACATAATTCAAAGTTTTCATTTTTAGGATACCATAATCCAAGATTTATAGTGCCTTGTAAGTACTGGAAAATCCTTTTTACTATGGATTCATGATTTTCTCTAGGATTACTTTGAAATCTAGAAACAATACATATTGCATTCATAATATCAGGTCTGGTTTGTGTTAAATATAGTAAACCTCCTATCATAGATTTGTATCTAGTTGAATTAACAGGTGTAGATTCATCCCTTTGAGATAATTTGTCATTTGTAGTCATAGGTGTGCTTACCGGTTTAGAGTTCTCCATCCCAAATTTCTTTAGTAACTCTTTCAAGTATTTGGATTGATTCAAGAATATACCTTTATCTGTCTGTGAAATCTACAATCCTAAAAAGAATTTTATTTCTCCAATCATAGACATTTCAAATTCTTGCTGCATTTTAATAGAAAATTCTTTACATAATCCATCTTCTCCTCCAAAGATTATATCATCAATGAATACTTCTATAATCAAGATGTCATCATTAGTTATTTTGTAATATAAGTTGATGTTTGCATTTCCTTTAGTAAAACCAATCTTTAAAAGATACTTATCCAATCTTGCATACCAAGCTCTCGGAGCTTGTTTTAATCCATACAGAGCTTTCCTTAACCTGCAAACCATATCATTGTCATCTGTCAAAGAAAATCCATCAGGTTGTTCAATGTATACTTCCTCTTCAAGATCTCCATTCAGAAATGCACATTTAATATCCATTTGATAAACTTTGTAGTTCTTGTGTGTTGCAAAAGCCAAGAATAATCTAACTACCTCAATTCTAGCTACTGATGCAAAGGTTTCATTGTAATCAACTCCTTCTTTCTGAGAATATCCCTTACACACTAGTCTTGCTTTATTTCTGACAACCTTACCATCTTCATTAAGTTTGTTTTTAAATACCCATTTGGTTCCAATTACATTTTTATCTTTAGGCCAGGGAACTAATATCCAAGTGTTATTTTTCTCAATTTGTTCTAATTCTTCTTCCATAGCTTTAATCCAAAATTTATCTTCACATGCCTCATTAACAGATGATGGTTCTATTTGATAAATAAGACATACCTCTTCATTTGCCAATATTCCTCTTGTCATAACTTCTTTAAATTTATTTCCAATTATCTGATCTTCAGAATGATTCAATCTTACATACCGGGATGTCTTTGTTTGATGTTGTTCTTCAATTATTGTGGAATCCTCAGATGGTACTGGGGTAACTGGATCTTCATTCTGTACTAGTGGATTTGGTGTAGGTTCATTTGTCACAATTTGTTTTGCTGGTTCAGAGTCTATATACCTTGAAGTTCCTCTGAATTGTTCATCAATTTTTACATTTGTACTCTCAACAATTTTCTGCAATCTCCTGTTAAAACATCTATATGCCTTGCTCTTAGATGAATAACCAAGAAATATTCCTTCATCACTTCTAGGATCAAATTTGCCAATATACTCATCTCTTCTAATATAACATTTACTTCCAAAAATTCTGACATATTTAAGAGTAGGAGTATTACCAAACCATAGTTCATGAGGGGTCTTACCAGTTTCACCTTTGATGTGAACTTTGTTGAATGTATAGACCACTATGCTGACTGCTTCTCTCCAATACACATGTGGTAAATTTGCTTCTGATAACATACTTCTTGCTGCATCCAAGATAGTTATGTTTTTCCTTTCAACAACTCCATTCTGCTGTGGTGTCCGAGGTGCTGATAGTTGTCTTCTGATTCCATTCACTTCACAAAATGTATTAAAGTCCTTAGATGTGAATTCTCCTCCTTGATCTGATCTTAAGCATTTGATTTTCTTACTGGTTTCATTTTCAACCATTGCTTTGAATAGTTTGAACTTTCCAAGTGCTTCTGATTTTTCTCTGAGAAAAGTAACCCAACACATTCTAGAATAGTCATCAATGATTAGCATGAAATATCTATCACCTTGTAAGCTTTTAGTTCTAGCTGGACCACATAAATTAGTGTGAATCAAATCAAGAGCATTATTGGATTTTTCTGGAATACTTTTAAAACTAGCTCTAACTTGTTTTCCAAATTGACATTTCTTACATATTGTATTATGAGGTTTGATAATTTTAGGTAGATCTCTAACTGCCTTAGTAGTATTGATCTTTACCATGCAATCAAAGTTTACATGATAGAGTCTCTTATGCCATAACCAACTTTCATCTATATGTGCAATCAAGCATGTCTTTTCACTGTTATTCAAATGAAAGATATTACCTCTAGTCTGATTACCGGTTGCAATTTCCAAACCATTTCTATTAATGATTTTCCATTTTCCATTTTTAAATTGTAACTGAAATCCTTTCTCAACTAATTGACCAACATTGAAAAGATTATGCTTTAATCCTTCAACATAATAAACATTGTTAGTGTTATGCTTACCATCAAGAGATATTGTACCCTTACCTTTGATTGAACATGCTTTGTCATCTCCAAATCTTACTAAACCTCCACTATATTCTTGAAAGTTCAAGAATTTACCTTTGTCTCCTGTCATATGATGTGAGCATCTTAAGTCAATGATCCATTCATCCTTTACTTCAACTTTAGCTGCTAGGCCTTGTTCTACTGGTTGAATAGTAGGTGTCGATTGATCTTCTGTTATAGCAACAAAAACCCATCCATTGTCTACCGGATCCTCATCAGAATCATCAGTCACACCTTCATCAACAATGTAACAAGATTTGTCTTTGTTCTTCTTAAATCTATATCTCTGATATTTAGGATTAGGCTTGTATGTTCTTCTAGCTTCTTCTCTTATTCTAGCATGTCTATCAGGGCATCTCGAAGCCATATGACCAATCTTATTGCAGTTAAAACATTTAAAGGGTGCTTTACCTTCATACTTACTTCCAATTGGACCTTTAGGCATTTTTCTTGCAAATAGTGCTTCAAGTTCTTCAAGTTCTTCATTTTATTTCCTGATTTCTTCAAGTTCTCTTGCATAAAAGGCTTTCCAATCATATTTTTCAAATGATGGAGCATATGATGTTGATGCTTTAAAGGCTAAATCTATCTTTATAGAAGCAATAGGACCAAATTCTTCAATTTCAAAAGCTGAAAGTTTTCCAATTAATGTATCCCTAGTTATTGATGTATTAGACATTGTTCTCAACTCATTTATAGTAGTAACCTTCATTTTATATGCTAGTGGCAATCCTCTTAAGATTTTTGAAACAATTTCATCCTCACTTAAGGTTCCTCCGCAACATTTAATACCCAAAACAATTTCATTTACTCTTTCCATAAAAGCAGAAATCCTTTCATCTTCTTCCATTTTCAGATGTCCATACCTGACTCGGAAGCTTTCAAGTTTTGCAATTTTGACTGTGTGTTGTGACCATTTCACACATCGCCCCATTTAAAATGGGGACCCCCTCTTTTTGCTCGTTTTTGTTCGCCTTTCGCTTTGCTTCTTAGGGTTTTGGTAAGTTTGTCAGTTGTCTGGATTAGGGTCAAGCCTTAGGGTTTCCGTTATTGTCTTTTCAGGCCAGAGTCCAGTCAGTTTTGAGAGCTTTTTGAGCTTCCTTTTGTAGGATGCAATTTTGAATGGAATGAATTCGCCAGAATGGTCTATTTTCAATTGAAATTTTGGGTGCAGAGTCTTAATTTGTCTAAGTGTTGATGATGACAATGTGAATTTTATTCAATTGAGTAATTTTGACCTAAATTTTGAGTTTTTTGATATTTGATCCCGGGCATTGGAAATGATTTGTTTTTGCCTTCAGAAGTGATTAAACTTGTGAAATCATGATATTTTGGCCTGTAGGAGTAAAATCGCTCCTGTCCCTCAGTGAAGGACCGGAGCTCATTTTCAAAAATCTTACTATCTCTGCAGGATCAAGATGATTTTTCAGATGGAAATGGTAAAGAAAGGCGTGATCTTTCCGTTGAATATAAATTGAAGAATTTCACGAACACAGAAATGCCTCAAGAAGCAAAATCGCTCTTGTCCCTCAGTGAAGGACCGGAGCTTAAAATCAAACATCACCTCGTCCTTGCAGGATTTTAACAACTTGATGATTTGGAGAGATCCAAGGGAGTGCATTTTACCAGATGAATATAATTTGAAGGCCAAACACGAAGAAAAGTGGACTAGAATGCCAAGATCGCTCCTGTCCCTCAGTCAGGGACCAGGGCGAAATCCATTGTAGCTCCCGTCCCTCTCCCAGGGACCAGAGCGAAATTATTCATAAGGCATGTTTTGGGCAAAGATCAAGCAAGTTTTATGTTTGAAGGCAAGAAAGGTGGTGAATTGAACTCGTTGAAGACAAATTGAAGATTACCAAACATCTACAAGGGACCCAAATGCCTAAGTTCGCTCCTGTCCCTCAGTCAAGGACCAGAGCGATTTTTGCCTTAGATGATTTTCTTGCCAAGTTACAACGAATTCCAAGGCATGGATGAGTGAAACGAAGTATAACAAGACCGTTGAAGATAAATTTTGAGGTTAGCAAAACGAGATGAAGCCTACAAGAGCAAGATCGCTCCTGTCCCTCAGTCAGGGACCAGGGCGATATGATGATTATGTTGCCTTTCCGCTAAGTTCAAACCTCTCCAAGTCATTGTAAAGGGTGGTAAGGACGTTTTAAGGCATCTCAATGAAGAACAAAGCATCAAAGGTCGCCAGTATTGAAAGATTTGCATCAAATGTTTAAGTTCGCTCTTGTCCCTCAGGAAGGGACCAGAGCGAAATCCTCATGAAGGCCTAGATTTCGAAAGTTTATCAAGTATTAAGTGATTAGGAAGGATCAAGGGACTTCATCTTACATTATGAAAGTAATTACAAGTCAATAGAAGCAAAGACAAGCTCAAAACCTTGAAGTTCGCTCCTGTCCCTCAGGCAGGGACCAGAGCGATATTGACTATATTGGCCAAATCTCTCAAAAATCACGTTAAGTCAAGGTTATGCGAGATGATAAAAGGTCCAAGGTGTCTTTTGAAGATGATATACAAAGGTTTTAAACGTCAAATGAATACCAATTTGAACAAGGGAGCTATATCGCTCCTGTCCTTTGGACAAGGACCAAAGCGATTTTTATTAAAACATTCATTTTTCCTCAAAATCAAGACAAGGCAGGATCGCACAAGATCAAGATAGTCGTTTGGAAGGCAATGAGTGAGAAGTTAAAGGTTAACTACAAAGAATGTTGATTAGAGCACAAGGATCACTCCTGTCCCTCACCAAGGGACCAGGGCGATAATCCTCCCAACATCAAATACGCCTTGTAGAAGTCAAGTGAGACAAGCATGGAATGAAGAAATAACATTATTGTTCGCCTTATGATGGAGATTTGAGATTTAAAAAGCAAGATCAAGGAGAAACTATGAAGTTCGCTCCTGTCCCTCTCCAAGGAACCAGGGCGATATCACATCTAGAGGCACTCCTTCGCACAAGCAAGTCACTCAAGTTTGAAAATCCTAGCAAAAATGCTAACTTCAACGTAGGGATGAAGATTTTGAACGTCAAAAGCACAAGGATCGAGACCAAGTTGCTAGATCGCTCCTGTCCCTCAGTCAGGGACCAGGGCGATGAGGTTTGCATTTCTCCATTTTCAAATTTTGGCGCTAAACAAACATTTTGAATTTATTTTAAATGCTAAATTCGATGGGTTTTGAAAATTCAATTAAATGGCATTTAAAATTTGCGCTTGATATTAATTAATTAATTGTTTTTTTTTGCCTTGTAAAAAAAAAAATCGAATTTACTAATTAATAAACGATGGCATTTAATAATTAATTATTAATTATTAATTTAAAATCAAATAGAGCGCTTGGTTTATGGAAGTCGGCCTTGTTATTTATTTAAAAAATCATTTTTAATTGCCTAATTTTACCAAGGTCGGCCTAGTGGTAATTGAGATGTGAGCGCTTATAAAGGTTGGTGAAGATTTTCATTTTCACATTATCATTTTATCATCCACATTCAAGTGCGATTTGAGGAAGACAAAGGAGAAATGCGAGTTGTGTTTTAAGGTGCGAATTTCATCAAAGGAAGGCGTAAACATCAATCTAAGGGGTGCGAACCTTAGTTTCATTTGTGCGAACTTGTCAAAGACATTGGAAGATCACGTCAAGGACATCCCAAAGGTGGCGAAGTTGCTATTTTGAAGAGGAGATCACGTTAAAGCTATCTAATATCAATTTTGCCTAGGCGAATCCATTAGTTAGCTCTCAAGGGAGGTATGGCGATATGGTTTTATCGTTTTAATTTTGAATTGTTGATCATCATAGCTTCACGTTTTGAGTTTTGAATTTTTGAATTCCCTTAGCTCAATCGTTATTTAGGAAATGATAACTCAAAGACTTATCATGATGTTTCCTAAAATTTACTCTCTAATTTATGATATATATTGCAATATCCAGTTACTTATTGTGAAATGTTGTGTAGGTATGGAAACCCCTAAGGCGGGAGCATCCACCAGTCGTCCAGCTCTCATGAAGGAAGATCAAAAGACCGAAGAAGTGGAGACTAAGATCGTATCGAAGTGGAGCAACATTGGAGATACTAACTTGGGCAACTTCAGCAGGAAGAAGTTTTGAGATGTCCCTTACATTGGCAAGCCATCACCTGTCGCCTGGAGGATAATTGAAAGTGGCATCATTAAGGCGGCCGGCTTCCCTCCAGCAGTTCAGTGTCATGAGTTGATGATCGAGTGTGCTCGTCATTATGATCCTCAATCCAGAATGATCGTGTCCAAGGAAGGGAACACTTTAGCTTATCTTTCAGAGGAAGCTATAAGTGAGGCTTTCCATCTTCCAGAGCACAGAGATATGGTCTAAAAGAGCATAGAAGGAGCCAGGTCAATATATGAAGATGATCCAGATGCTTGCCTAAGCATCATTAACAAGAACTGGTTACTCAAGAGTCGTCCTCGCCTGAGTAAGGTACCGAACACACCACACAGGATTGATTTCCAGGAGGACACAACAAATCACATCATACCGCTGGTGCTTATCCACATGTAGAGACCCTACTAACCAGAACATTGGAGTCATCCTAACTGATCCTTCATGCGAATCTTCAGCAGTTAGAGACTTTATTCAAGAGAGGATAAGATGCCTTTAGGTATTTTATTCTGTGTATGATGGTGTACAAAATACACGTCAATAGAATTGGCGCTAGAAGGAGGGCAGTTTTCCGAATCTCCGAAAATCCTAAAATTTTGAAGAGGAATACATTGCAAACATGATCATGAAGTACGATGGTGTTGCCACATGAAGGATTGAATCAAGTAGTGCAACAAAATTTGCAGATAGGCAATACTCAAGAAGATATCGTTTCAGGATTGAATCAAGTAGCGTGGAACGCAAGGAGAAGTCAAGTTGAGTATAACAGAGTAAGAATCATCTTGGAACAAGAAGAAGATAGAGCTGAGGAACATCAAAGGGTCATAGCTAGAGAACTTCGCAATCAAAGGAATCCACAATAAATCTTCGTAAGACTTCATGCTGGATCGCATTGGTTCTTTCTCGCCCGAGAAACATCAAAGGTTATTGAGGTCAACACCAGGCATCAAGAATCTAGGCGAACTTCACTTTACTTCAAAAGCGAAGCGAGTCAAAAGAGAGGACACTCCTAAAGAATTCAAACTAAGATTGGAAGAATCTCCTGAGTCATCACAAGTTCTTCAAGAACAAGTACAAGCAGCGATCCAATCCAGTATCCAGGCAATTTCTCAAACAAAAGGCCAAGCTAGTTCATCAAGTTCAGTTTCAAACTCTCAAGCTTCAAAGAGTACGATGGCTCAACGGGCTCCGCCCCCTCCTCCTCCTCCTCATGTACTTAATGGATCAACTTGTCTAATCAACAATCCATCACCATTGGAATTTGCAGTTTATCATGATATGCCAAAGAATCCAGAGCATTTTTGTTCCAAGTTTAATGTCAGTGATTTCCATCGCACAGCAGAAGATCATATCAAGATGTTCGAAGATCTTCTTCGTAACAGACAAATTGAATATGGAGATGTGGCATGTAGGATTTTTCCCTACTCATTGGGAGAAGAGGCATACTTTTGGTTTATTCACTTGCCTACAGGGTCCATCAGGACTTGGGACGCGATAAAAGATGCATTCATTGCCAAATTTGGTATCCCAACTACACCAGCTAAATTGTATAGACAATTTGTTGAGGTCCGAAGGAGAGAACATGAACCCATTACTTCTTTCAACAACAGGTTTCACCACGCATACACAATGCTACATCCTCCTTATCTCATTGCAGTTCCAAGAGAAATTTACTATGGAGCTTTAGATCATCTCATTGCTATGTTTGTAAGGACGCATCCGACCTCGAATGATCTAAATGCGGCGTATGCGAAGGCTGTTGAAGTTAGTAAGCACATGGGACAGAATATCACTGGGCCACTACTACACATGGGACCTGTCGCAGCACCGAACCAGATGCAGGCAGTTGGTACGGCATTGGCCAACCAAACCCCAGTCATGAATCCAATTCCGCAAGCAACATATCCGAGCGTACAGCCGGCAAATCAGTTGGTCCTTCACCCTAGAGCTCCAATTTCTCAAGCTCCACCCGCACAACCTGTGTACCTGCAAAATGCCACAAGCTCGTCAAGGACACAAGAAGAGAAGGACGAAATGAAAGAATTGATTGAGCAAGTCAAGAGGTTATCAACTGAAGTAACTCACCTGAGGAACCAGAATAATCAACTCCAAAGCATGCAAAGGATCAATCACAATCAAAATTTCCAAGGGAACAACAATTAAGGTTTCAGAAATAACTATCAAGGAAATAATAACCAAGGCTTCCAGAGGAGACAATGGAATACGACTCCCAACAATGGAAATGTGGTGACGCCACTAGACAATCCTCCAAATTTGCAGAATCAAGAAAATCCTTCTTCAAGTAAAGTGTTTTTAGCAGAGGCGGCCTTGTCCAGTTGGTGTAGACTCCACAATACAAACCAACATTCTGAGCTATAGTGTCCTGAATTCAAGATCGCGGCCGATATTTGCCAACAAGAGATGCGTAGCACTGATCCACCTGAAAATCCACCCACGACAGGATACGAAATGGTCCCAACCACGCAGTACGGTCAAGCCATGATTGTTGAAACCTGCAAGTATTCAGAAGAAGAAATTAGTCAAACACAAAATGGGAGATTTCCACCAGAATCTGCAAATGGACCAATGATACCACCAGGATCCCAGTTCCCACCTGCATCTGCAAATGGACCCATTGAAGATTCAGAATATTATTTTCCACCATTGAACAACAGTGTCTTAGTAGAAGGGATAAAGGAGGTATTTCACCAATCTTCGGGAGGTGTGAACCAAAGGGTTTATCATAGAAATCAAAGAAATCAAGAACCCCTAACTACATCGATTCCCTCGAATAATTTCTCTACTCCACCGGATCCTCAAGCTAGCAATAATCCGGAGTACCCGCAGAACACACAAGAATACAGACAGAGGAATATTGCACCCCCCATGGGCAATGAAATGAAAAGATTGGCCGCGTTGGTGTTGGATGAACTTAAGAAAGTCAAAGTGAGCCTACCACTCTACAAGTTGCTCAAGGTGTCAGAAATCAAAGAAGTAGTGATCAATAGCCTAAGTGAGTCTAGTACAGCTAGGTCAAATGTTCAAGCCACTATCAACGTGACCCAAGAGGAAGCCACTGACCAAGGACAATCTGTACAAAATGAATGAATGGTCCAGACCATAACCTTCCCAGCCAAAAAAGAAGATATGTTGGAAGGAAAGGTATTACTCAAAAGAGGCGAAACTAAGAAAACTCAGCCCACCATCAAAGAGGGCCTCGCCACTAGCCAGATTCTTCCAGACAAGGAAGTCGCAATTAAGAAAGATGTGGTCAAGAAAGGAAAATCCACAAACAAAGCCGATCACTCGAAAGAGGAGAGTCTAGCAAAGGACGATCATTCAAAGATCAATGAAGTCAAACATCAAAGTGAGGAGTCCTCAGTCCCTTCCCAAGGAAAAGATGAACCGGCACCGTTCCTGCTATCAGTTAGAATATTTGGAAAATTACTACACAATTGCCTTTATGATTCAAGAGCTTCCAGTAATGTGATGCCTCTAGTTGTCTGTCAAAGACTAGGTATAACTCCCGCTCCTACCAAGAGAAAGGTCACTCAGCTGGACAAGACAGAAGTTCCAGTCATGGGCGAACTGAACAACATTCATATGCAATTGGCCGCGGACCCGAGAGTCCAAAATTTCATAGATATTTCAGTAGTGGATATTCCAGATTCATACGGGATGCTCCTAAGTCGAGATTGGTCACGAAAATTGAATGGATATGTATCGACTGATTTTGCACACATGTGGTTACCATGGAGAGGAGTCCCGAATCAAATCAAGATCGACAGCACTCCAAGGTTGAGGTTCATGATAACTGAATATGGGGAAGACAATGAAGTCCTGTTTTTAGAATCTGACCTAGGGACATACAAGCCTAAGGTGGAAGAAGTCTTGATGATACAAAACGTACAAGATGAAGATAATCAACAAGAGGTGATAGAGTCTACAGAGATGGTCATTGAAAGTGATCAAGGATCCGACCAAGAGGATGATGGTATGTTTGAAAATTTTAGGAGGTTCGTACATAGAAACATCCAGCAACGTGTGCAACTTGGCAACTTAGCATCCGTCCGAGATTTGCTTCTTCCAAATTGGTGTAGAATTCACAATGCCATCCACTCGGAACTATCTTGTGCTTTATGCCAGACTGCATTAGAACAAGTATACAAAAGAGCCTCGCAAGCACTAATTGTGGAAGAAATTCAAGATTCAGAGACCGAAATCTCCTCAGGGGATGAAACTTTGTCCGATACATCAACTGAAAGTCAGGAAAGTCCAGAGATAGAAAACCAAGAAGATGCAATATGGACATTAAGGTTCGATGGGTCCAAGTCCAAACAAGGATTCGGAGCTGGCTACGAATTGATTAGCCCAACGGGAGAAACCTACCTTGCCGCTCACAGATTGCAGTTCCCTTGCACCAACAATGTAGCTGAATATGAATCCTTGATTCATGGACTATTATTAGCCATCAGAAAGGGGGCGAAAATACTACAAGTATATGGAGATTCGAAAATAGCTATAAGACAAATTAGGAAGCAGTATGTTTGCCATGATAAAAGATTGACCAGGTACAGAAATCGAGTCTGGGATCTCATTGAGAGTTTTGAAGCTTTCAATATCAATTCTATATATAGACATCAGAATCAAGTGGCTAATTCCCTCGCACAGGTTGCCAGTTCTTTGATACCATTAGCAATGGAAGGATTGAAGAAATTCACGGTTGAGTTAACATCAGTCCCTTCGGTCCCGGACAACATCACAAATTTTCAAGTTTTCGAAGACGACAAGCACATATTGGATTTCTTAACCAACACAGATATCTTCCTAGCCCAGATCATTGATGAAGAAGAAGTGGGAGAAGCCGAATTTGATGCCGAAGGTGTCCTGAATTTAAAGACAAACACTATTCCAAGAGGAATGGTAGAATTGGAGAGAATTTTTGATCCTGACAAATTGAAAGAAAAGAAAAATCACAGCACGGAAGGAAACATGTGCGACACGATCAATTTAGGTAATGATATACAAGCCAAGAATGTCTTCATTGGAAAGTCCTGCACAGCGACTGAAAGAGATGGAATCCTGAAAAACATGAGAGATTTCCCAGATGTCATCGCATGGAGTTATGAAGATCTCAAGACCTACGACACTGCGATTATTACTCACACAATCCCGTTGAAGCCAGGAAGCAAGCCATTCAGGCAGAGACAAAGACCGGTTAATCCTTTATTGGAACCCTTGATATACCAAGAAGTGAAGAAGCTGCTCTCAACCAAGATCATCTTTCCAGTAAGACACTCGACGTGGGTCGCCAACCTGGTACCTATCAGAAAGAAAAATGGAGAAATCAGATTGTGTGTTGACTTCAGAAATCTCAACCGAGCATCAGAGAAAGATAATTATCCGCTACCATCACTAGATGAAGTGTTACAAATTGTCAACGGGTCACAGATGATGTCCTTTCTAGATGGATATTCAGGATACAATCAAGTTCTAGTCGAACCTGAAGATCGACTAAAGACTGCTTTTACCACCAAGTGGGGAACATTTACATATAAGAGAATGCCTTTTGGACTTATAAATGCCGGAGCCACATTCCAGAGAGCTATGGATATCGCTTTCAGGGACTTAATTGGAAAATGCATTATTATATATATGGATGATATCACGGTTTTCTCCAGGCAAAGAGAAGATCACGTGGATGACTTAAGAAGAGTCTTCCAAAGGTGCAGAAGATACAGTGTCTCTCTCAATCCAAAGAAATGTATATTTGGAGTAACAGAAGGAAAGCTTTTAGGACATGTCATTTCAGAAAAAGGAATATCCATCGATCCTGAAAGGGTGAAGGCTATATCCACTATCAATTTGCCAGCAAGCAAAAAGGAACTCAAGTCATTTTTTGGCAAAATCAACTTTGTCCAAAAGTTCATTACCGGATTTGCCAAAATTGTCAGACCTTTGAATGAAATGTTAAAAAAGGACGCAAAGATTGAATGGAATCCACAAGCCAAAAGGGCGTTTGAGGAAATAAAGACCACAATCACAGAAGCACCAGTTTTGATCAGTCCAGATTACCTCAAGCCTTTCTATCTATATTCCTTCGCTTTCGATTACACTTGTGCCACCATTCTCACCCAGAGAAGTGAAGAAAGGGATGAAAATCCGATTGCATTCATGAGTACTCCACTGAAAGATGCAGAACTTAGATATCCCAATGTTGAAAAGCAAGCATACGCCCTAGTAAAGGCCGTTAAGAAATTCAGACATTACCTCTTGAGGGCCAAGATTTATGCAATAGTGCCTGATGCAGCAGTCAAGACTCTTCTCATGCAAAATGAATTAGGAGAAAGAAGAGGTAAGTGGGTCGCCATTATCCAAGAATTTGATATTGAGATCCAGCCCATGAAACTTGTTCGAGGACAAGCTTTGGCGCACACATTGGCAATTGACAGACCAGGATTAGTCCAACAAGTTTATGAATTGGAGGATGTCACCCCTGATGAATGGTACAAAGATATTGTGACATACTTGCTTAATCACAGATGTCCTGCTCGCATGACACCCACACAGAAGAGAGCATTAAGAATGAAGTGTCAACACTACATGCTTCAAGGATCTGTTTTATATCGCAGAAATCATGAAGGAGTATATTTGAGGTGTGTTGGCAAAGATGAAGCAAAACAGATGATTGAACATTTCCATTCCAAGTTTGGAACCGGACATGGAGCCAACCTCGCTACAGCTCACCAGATCTTAAGAGCAGGATATTACTGGCCTACACTTTTCAAAGATACATTTAATCATATCAGGACTTGCCACACATGCCAAGTCGCAGCTTTTAGAGAAAAGAATCCTGCCATGCCACTGAACCCAGTGATTGAAGCTAGACCATTTGCCAAATGGGGAATGGATTTTATTGGTGTTATTAACCCCGCATCCTCAGCACAACACAAGTACATCATCACAGCTACAGATTATTGTACCAGATGGTCGGAGGCACAAGCACTCAAAGTTTGCACTACTGAAGTTGTAATCAAATTTCTGGAGGAAAACATAATCACAAGGTTTGGATGTCCTTATGCATTGGTTTGCGACAATGGATCGGCATTCACATCATTGAGATTCTCGAATTGGGCTTTTGAATTTGGAATAACCCTTAAGTTTTCATCAAATTATTATCCTCAGGGTAATGGGTTAGTTGAGTCAACCAACAAGAACTTCCTCAGCGTTATCAAGAAATTGCTAGAAAGAAGTCCGAGAGAATGGCACACCCAGTTAAGATTCGCCTTATGGGCAGACAGAATCAGGACCAAAAACGCATTAGGCATTTCACCTTATTTTCTGGTTTATGGCCAAGACCCAGTCTTCCCCATGCAACTCAGGATCCCGACTTTGAGATTTATTCAGGAGTACATGGAAGACACTGATGCAGTACAAGCCCGATTAACGTAGTTAATGAACCTGGAAGAAAAGAGGGATCAAGCGTTAGAAAACTTTGCAAAACACCAAGGAGTGGTGAAAAGATCGTTCGATCGACAAGCAAGAGTTAAAGCGTTCCGAATATCAGATCTCGTCCTGTATTGGGACAAGGCACATGAGAAAAGAGGAGAACATGATAAGTTTGATAAGCTTTGGAAAGGCCCCTATCAAATTTCAGAGATATTGGGAGAAAATGCATTTAGGTTGCAAACTTTAACTAGAGAAGACATCCTGTTGCCTGTTAATGGGAGGTATCTCAAACATTATTTCCAGTCCTAAGATGCCCAAGGCCTTCCCTTGTACATAGTTAGTTTATTTTGTTTTCGTTGTTTTCCGTTTGTTTGTTTTTCTTTTCGCTTTGGTTTACCTTTTGTTTTGTTTTCATTTTCTTAGTTTAGGTGTTTTGTCCTGAGGGGTATCCATTTGATATTGGGTGATTTTGTTATGTAACGCTCTGACGTCCCGCTAGGTTGTTGGTTGCATTTGGAAAATCATGAGGTCTTTTGGAATTGCAAAGGGAGTTTCTTTTAATAAAGCTTTGAGTCAGGACGTATTTGCATTGAAGCAAGATTAGCCTATTGAACTCACGTATTTTGTCCTACAGTTATTATATCTTTACACACTTATAATCTCCGAGTCATTATGGTTTCCAGGCGAAGCTGTGATCAGTGAAAAATCCAAAGTCTAACTTCAGCACCACTGCAATCCTCAAACCCTAGTGAGTTTTATTACTCACGAGCCAAAGAATTAACAGGATTAAAAGTAGTATCAAAAGAAAAATGAAAAACAGAAAAAATCAAAAGAAAGAAGATGAGCTAAAAGGAAATATCAAATTGGCTAAAGGGAATTTACGAGTAACTCCATCGGGGCTATAGACGCCTGGCTGGCAATGGAGCAATGTTCGTGAGCTTGGGGCGATAACCTCATCGGGACTATGGACGTCTGACTGGCAACGAGGCTCTATCCAGGATGCTGTTGGAGTCTAGACGAACTACGTAGCTTATCACAGGGGAACCTGAAGATCATGATTGTCTTGTTGAGGGGAATTAATGCATTTGCACACACATGGGTAACTGTGGACTTGATACTTTGTCTCAATATGATGGTCTCTTCTTGTAAGTGTTTCTTAACTCTTGGTTTTGTTGAAGGAGATTTTCTGAGTTTTCTTCTAGAAAGATTGATTCCCAAATGTTTTTCAACATTTCTCAGTGGTGTCGCCAGATGTTGTGACCATTTCACACATCGCCCCATTTAAAATGGGGACCCCCTCTTTTTGCTCGTTTTTGCTCGCCTTTCGCTTTGCTTCTTAGGGTTTTGGTAAGTTTGTCAGTTGTCTGGATTAGGGTCAAGCCTTAGGGTTTCCGTTACTGTCTTTTCAGGCCAGAGTCCAGTCAGTTTTGAGAGATTTTTGAGCTTCCTTTTGTAGGATGCAATTTTGAATGGAATGAATTCGCCAGAATGGTCTATTTTCAATTGAAATTTTGGGTGCAGAGTCTTAATTTGTCTAAGTGTTGATGATGACAATGTGAATTTTATTCAATTGAGTAATTTTGACCTAAATTTTGAGTTTTTTGATATTTGATCCCGGGCATTGGAAATGATTTGTTTTTGCCTTCAGAAGTGATTAAACTTGTGAAATCATGATATTTTGGCCTGTAGGAGTCAAATCACTCCTGTCCCTCAGTGAAGGATTGGAGCTTAAAATCAAACATCACCTCGTCCTTGCAGGATTTTAACAACTTGATGATTTGGAGAGATCCAAGGGAGTGCATTTTACCAGATGAATATAATTTGAAGGCCAAACACGAAGAAAAGTGGACTAGAATGCCAAGATCGCTCCTGTCCCTCAGTCAGGGACCAGGGCGAAATCCATTGTAGCTCCCGTCCCTCTCCCAGGGACCAGAGCAAAATTCTTCATAAGGCATGTTTTGGGCAAAGATCAAGCAAGTTTTATGTTTGAAGGCAAGAAAGGTGGTGAATTGAACTCGTTGAAGACAAATTGAAGATTACCAAACATCTACAAGGGACCCAAATGCCTAAGTTCGCTCCTGTCCCTCAGTCAGGGACCAGAGCGATTTTTGCCTTAGATGATTTTCTTGCCAAGTTACAATGAATTCCAAGGCATGGATGAGTGAAACGAAGTATAACAAGACCGTTGAAGATAAATTTTGAGGTTAGCAAAACGAGATGAAGCCTACAAGAGCAAGATCGCTCCTGTCCCTCAGTCAGGGACCAGGGCGATATGATGATTATGTTGCCTTTCCGCTAAGTTCAAACCTCTCCAAGTCAATGTAAAGGGTGGTAAGGACGTTTTAAGGCATCTCAATGAAGAACAAAGCATCAAAGGTTGCCAGTATTGAAAGATTTGCATCAAATGTTTAAGTTCGCTCCTGTCCCTCAGGAAGGGACCAGAGCGAAATCCTCATGAAGGCCTAGATTTCGAAAGTTTATCAAGTATTAAGTGATTAGGAAGGATCAAGGGACTTCATCTTACATTATGAAAGTAATTACAAGTCAATAGAAGCAAAGACAAGCTCAAAACCTTGAAGTTCGCTCCTGTCCCTCAGGCAGGGACCAGAGCGATATTGACTATATTGGCCAAATCTCTCAAAAATCACGTTAAGTCAAGGTTATGCGAGATGATAAAAGGTCCAAGGTGTCTTTTGAAGATGATATACAAAGGTTTTAAACGTCAAATGAATACCAATTTGAACAAGGGAGCTATATCGCTCCTGTCCTTTGGACAAGGACCAAAGCGATTTTTATTAAAACATTCATTTTTCCTCAAAATCAAGACAAGGCAGGATCGCACAAGATCAAGATAGTCGTTTGGAAGGCAATGAGCGAGAAGTTAAAGGTTAACTACAAAGAATGTTGATTAGAGCACAAGGATCGCTCCTTTCCCTCACCAAGGGACCAGGGCGATAATCCTCCCAACATCAAATACGCCTTGTAGAAGTCAAGTGAGACAAGCATGGAATGAAGAAATAACATTATTGTTCGCCTTATGATGGAGATTTGAGATTTAAAAAGCAAGATCAAGGAGAAACTATGAAGTTCGCTCCTGTCCCTCTCCAAGGAACCAGGGCGATATCACATCTAGAGGCACTCCTTCGCACAAGCAAGTCACTCAAGTTTGAAAATCCTAGCAAAAATGCCAACTTCAACGTAGGGATGAAGATTTTGAACGTCAAAAGCACAAGGATCGAGACCAAGTTGCTAGATCGCTCCTGTCCCTCAGTCAGGGACCAGGGCGATGAGGTTTGCATTTCTCCATTTTCAAATTTTGGTGCTAAACAAACATTTTGAATTTATTTTAAATGCTAAATTCGATGGGTTTTGAAAATTCAATTAAATGGCATTTAAAATTTGCGCTTGATATTAATTAATTAATTGTTTTTTTTTGCCTTGTAAAAAAAAAAATTGAATTTACTAATTAATAAACGATGGCATTTAATAATTAATTATTAATTATTAATTTAAAATCAAATAGAGCGCTTGGTTTATGGAAGTCGGCCTTGTTATTTATTTAAAAAATCATTTTTAATTGCCTAATTTTACCAAGGTCGGCCTAGTGGTAATTGAGATGTGAGCGCTTATAAAGGTTGGTGAAGATTTTCATTTTCACATTATCATTTTATCATCCACATTCAAGTGCGATTTGAGGAAGACAAAGGAGAAATGCGAGTTGTGTTTTAAGGTGAGAATTTCATCAAAGGAAGGCGTAAACATCAATCTAAGGGGTGCAAACCTTAGTTTCATTTGTGCGAACTTGTCAAAGACATTGGAAGATCACGTCAAGGACATCCCAAAGGTCGCGAAGTTGCTATTTTGAAGAGGAGATCACGTTAAAGCTATCTAATATCAATTTTGCCTAGGCGAATCCATTTGTTTTGCATTTTAGAGTTAGCTCTCAAGGGAGGTATGGCGATATGGTTTTATCATTTTAATTTTGAATTGTTGATCGTCATAGCTTCACGTTTTGAGTTTTGAATTTTTGAATTCCCTTAGCTCAATCGTTATTTAGGAAATGATAACTCAAAGACTTATCATGATGTTTCCTAAAATTTACTCTCTAATTTATGATATATATTGCAATATCCAGTTACTTATTGTGAAATGTTGTGTAGGTATGGCGACCCCTAAGGCGGGAGCATCCACCAGTCGTCCAGCTCTCATGAAGGAAGATCAAAAGACCGAAGAAGTGGAGACTAAGATCGTATCGAAGTGGAGCAACATTGGAGATACTAACTTGGGCAACTTCAGCAGGAAGAAGTTTCGAGATGTCCCTTACATTGGCAAGCCATCACCTGTCGCCTGGAGGATAATTGAAAGTGGCATCATTAAGGCGGCCGGCTTCCCTCCAGCAGTTCAATGTCATGAGTTGATGATCGAGTGTGCTCGTCATTATGATCCTCAATCCAGAATGATCGTGTCCAAGGAAGGGAACACTTTAGCTTATCTTTCAGAGGAAGCTATAAGTGAGGCTTTCCATCTTCCAGAGCACAGAGATATGGTCTACAAGAGCATAGAAGGAGCCAGGTCAATATATGAAGATGATCCAGATGCTTGCCTAAGCATCATTAACAAGAACTGGTTACTCAAGAGTCGTCCTCGCCTGAGTAAGGTACCGAACACACCACACAGGATTGATTTCCAGGAGGACACAACAAATCCACTTGGAAGAAAGAATGAAGAATCTTCCCGAGATTCCAATTGCTGAGATCGAGGGAATCGTGTCAAGATTCATTGCATATGCTAAAAAGGAGCATTGGAAAGGGAATAAGATTCTAGATGAGAGGTTGTTATAGATGACATGGCACCTTAATTGTCATTGGTTTATGTCTCCTAGGTTTTTGTGCCGAATTTAATATTTGGCTATGCATTTAATATTGTTCAGTAAAAAGGAGGCCATTTGTAACAAACCCTAATTAGGGTTTAGGTGTCATGATCTTGACCATTGATCTGCTTTCAATCTGGACCATTCATTGTAATTGAGGATGCTATTTATACCCTCATTTTCATTTCATTTGATATAGAAAAATAGAGATAGTTAAGAGATTAGAGAGAAAGTTTGATGTATTAGAGAGATTAGAAGCAATTTTTATTTTTGTAGCAAGATTGAGTTTGAGGAAAGGAATTCAAGCAATTGTTGTACATGATGACTTTGAAATCAATGAAATATTGAAGTTATGGTGTTTTGTTGCAACTTTCTTGGTTATCTTCATGGTTGTTCAATTTACTTGAATCATGCTCAATCAAAGTAGTGTGTTAATTTGAAGGACATAGTGTGAGACTTGATCTTTGGTAGGATTCGTAATCCAAACCACTAGGTTCTTGCTGATTGTAGGAACGCCTTGCGTGGTCAACTGGAGAAATTTGACTCACTTAACCTTCAATCATTATTGTATCTTGGATATGTACCTTCATGGTAGTGTCTTTGATCTTTGATGCATTGAAAATCATTTCGTTACCTTAGAAGATCGCACCAATTTCAATTAAGTTGTTATTTTATGGCGAAATTGAAGTTGGTAGAATCTTGCCAAGTCTTGTCCACATGAAGTCATTCTTAGGGTTAGACTAGATTAGACCTCTTGCAAACCCTATCCTTTTGTTATTTTTTTGAAAACCTTCTTTAGTTTAGTAAGACTTTCGGAGTGTAAGGCCCCTTGAGGACACAACAAATCACATCATACCGCTGGTGCTTATCCACACGTAGAGACCCTACTAACCAGAACATTGGAGTCATCCTAACTGATCCTTCATGCGAATCTTCAGTAGTTAGAGACTTTATTCAAGAGAGGATAAGATGCCTTTAGGTATTTTATTCTGTGTATGATGGTGTACAAAATACACGTCAACAAAATTGGCGCTAGAAGGAGGGCAGTTTTCTGAATCTCTGAAAATCCTAAAATTTTGAAGAGGAATACATTGCAAACATGATCATGAAGTACGATGGTGTTGCCACATGAAGGATTGAATCAAGTAGTGCAACCAAATTTGCAGATAGGCAATACTCAAGAAGATATTGTTTCAGGATTGAATCAAGTAGCGTGGAACGCAAGGAGAAGTCAAGTTGAGTATAACAGAGTAAGAATCATCTTGGAACAAGAAGAAGATAGAGCCGAGGAACATCAAAGGGTCATAGCTAGAGAACTTCGCAATCAAAGGAATCCACAATAAATCTTCGTAAGACTTCACGCTGGATCACATTGTTTCTTTCTCACCCGAGAAACATCAAAGGTTATTGAGGTCGACACCAGGCATCAAGAATCTAGGCGAACTTCAGTTTACTTCAAAAGCGAAGCGAGTCAAAAGAGAGGACACTCCTAAAGAATTCGAACTAAGATTGGAAGAATCTCCTGAGTCATCACAAGTTCTTCAAGAACAAGTACAAGCAGCGATCCAATCCAGTATCCAGGCAATTTCTCAAACAAAAGGCCAAGCTAGTTCATCAAGTTCAGTTTCAAACTCTCAAGCTTCAAAGAGTATGATGGCTCAATGGGCTCCGCCCCCTCCTCCTCCTCCTCATGTACTTAATGGAGCAACTTGGCTAATCAACAATCCATCACCATTGGAATTTGCAGTTTATCATGATATGCCAAAGAATCCAGAGCATTTTTGTTCCAAGTTTAATGTCAGTGATTTCCATCGCACAGCAGAAGATCATATCAAGATGTTCGAAGATCTTCTTCGTAACAGACAAATTGAATATGGAGATGTGGCATGTAGGATTTTTCCCTACTCATTGGGAGAAGAGGCATACTTTTGGTTTATTCACTTGCCTACAGGGTCCATCAGGACTTGGGACGCGATAAAAGATGCATTCATTGCCAAATTTGGTATCCCAACTACACCAGCTGAATTGTATAGACAATTTGTTGAGGTCCGAAGGAGAGAACATGAACCCATTACTTCTTTCAACAACAGGTTTCATCGCGCATACACAATGCTACGTCCTCCTTATCTCATTGCAGATCCAAGAGAAATTTACTATGGAGCTTTAGATCATCTCACTGCTATGTTTGTAAGGACGCATCCGACCTCGAATGATCTAAATGCGGCGTATGCGAAGGCTGTTGAAGTTAGTAAGCACATGGGACAGAATATCACTGGGCCACTACTACACATGGGACCTGTCGCAGCACCGAACCAGATGCAGGCAGTTGGTACGGCATTGGCCAACCAAACCCCAGTCATGAATCCAATTCCGCAAGCAACATATCTGGGCGTACAGCCGGCAAATCAGTTGGTCCTTCGCCCTGGAGCTCCAATTTCTCAAGCTCCACCCGCACAACCTATGTACCTGCAAAATGCCACAAGCTCGTCAAGGACACAAGAAGAGAAGGACGAAATGAAAGAATTGATTGAGCAAGTCAAGAGGTTATCAACTGAAGTAACTCACCTGAGGAACCAGAATAATCAACTCCAAAGCATGCAAAGGATCAATCACAATCAAAATTTCCAAGGGAACAACAATCAAGGTTTCAGAAATAACTATCAAGGAAATAATAACCAAGGCTTCCAGAGGAGACAATGGAATATGGCTCCCAACAATGGAAATGTGGTGACGCCACTAGACAATCCTCCAAATTCGCAGAATCAAGAAAATCCATCTTCAAGTAAAGTGTTTTTAACAGAGGTGGCCTTGTCCAGTTGGTGTAGACTCCACAATACAAACCAACATTCTGAGCTACAGTGTCCTGAATTCAAGATCGCGGCCGATATTTTCCAACAAGAGATGCGCAACACTGATCCACCTGAAAATCCACCCACGACAGGATACGAAATGGTCCCAACCACGCAGTACGGTCAAGCCATGATTGTTGAAACCTGCAAGTATTCAGAAGAAGAAATTAGTCAAACACAAAATGGGAGATTTCCACCAGAATCTGCAAATGGACCAATGATACCACCAGGATCCCAGTTCCCACCTGCATCTGCAAATGGACCCATTGAAGATTCAGAATATTATTTTCCACCATTGAACAACAGTGTCTTAGTAGAAGGGATAAAGGAGGTATTTCACCAATCTTCGGGAGGTGTGAACCAAAGGGTTTATCACAGAAATCAAAGAAATCAAGAACCCCTAACTACATCGATTCCCCCGAATAATTTCTCTACTCCACCGGATCCTCAAGCTAGCAATAATCCGGAGTACCCGCAGAACACACAAGAATATAGACAGAGGAATATTGCACCCCTCATGGGCAATGAAATGAAAAGATTGGCCGCGTTGGTTTTGGATGAACTTAAGAAAGTTAAAGTGAGCCTACCACTCTACGAGTTGCTCAAGGTGTCAGAAATCAAAGAAGTAGTGATCAATAGCCTAAGTGAGTCTAGTACAGCTAGGTCAAATGTTCAAGCCACTATCAACGTGACCCAAGAGGAAGCCACTAACCAAGGACAATCTGAACAAAATGAATGCATGGTCCAGACCATAACCTTCCCAGCCAAAAAAGAAGATATGTTGGAAGTAAAGGTATTACTCAAAAGAGGCAAAACTAAGAAAACTCAGCCCACCATCAAAGAGGGCGTCGCCACTAGCCAGATTCTTCCAGACAAGGAAGTCGCAATTAAGAAAGATGTGGTCAAGAAAGGAAAATCCACAAACAAAGCTGATCACTCGAAAGAGGAGAGTCTAGCAAAGGACGATCATTCAAAGATCAATGAAGTCAAACATCAAAGTGAGGAGTCCTCAGTCCCTTCCCAAGGAAAAGATGAACCAGCACCATTCCTGCTATCAGTTAGAATATTTGGAAAATTACTACACAATTGCCTTTATGATTCAGGAGCTTCCAGTAATGTGATGGCCCTGGCTGTCTGTCAAAGACTATGTATAACTCCCGCTCCTACCAAGAGAAAGGTCACTCAGCTGGACAAGACAGAAGTTCCAGTCATGGGCGAACTGAACAACATTCATATGCAATTGGCCGTGGACCCGAGAGTCCAAAATTTCATAGATATTTCAGTAGTGGATATTCCAGATTCATACGGGATGCTCCTAAGTCGAGATTGGTCACGAAAATTGAATGGATATGTATCGACTGATTTTGCACACATGTGGTTACCATGGAGAGGAGTCCTGAATCAAATCAAGATCGACAACACTCCAAGGTTGAGGTTGATGATAACTGAATATGGGGAAGACAATGAAGTCCTGTTTTTAGAATCTGACCTAGGGACATACAAGCCTAAGGTGGAAGAAGTCTTGATGATACAAAACGTACAAGATGAAGATAATCAACAAGAGGTGATAGAGTCTATAGAGATTGTCATTGAAAGTGATCAAGGATCCGACCAAGAGGATGATGGTATGTTTGAAAATTTCAAGTGGTTCGTACATAGAAACATCCAGCAAAGTGTGCAACTTGGCAACTTAGCATCCGTCCGAGATTTGCTTCTTCCAAATTGGTGTAGAATTCACAATGCCGTCCACTCGGAACTATCTTGTGCTTTATGCCAGACTGCATTAGAACAAGTATACAAAAGAGCCTCGCAAGCACTAATTGTGGAAGACATTGGATCTCCTCAAGTTGTTAAACTTCTACAAAAGAGGACTAAGCTCTTATACCAATTGTTAGGTCCTGGAGAAAACTGAGAGGGGGGGTGAATTAGTTGTGAAATAAATTCAAACCAAAAAAAACTTAACCAACTTAATGCTTAGTACTGGTAAACTAGTTAAGTATGCCGGTAGACAGTTTTAACAGTTAATTGCTATACCGGTAAAGATTAATGCATGAAACATAAACATAAAGTCATCCACAACACATGACACCAATATTTGTACGTGGAAACCTTGTAAGGGGAAAAACCACGGTGGGAAACCTTACCCACAATCAGATGATACTACTGCAAATAGTAAGTGTGCATAAATGGGGTCTACACATGCAGAAAGGCCAACAGCCTAGAGCTCACCACTCAATCACAAAATGGGAGTCACACTGACTGCAGTTGGATGGTTAAATCCAATAAGAATGTACTGCACAAAATAGCATCTTCATATGCTGGGTTTAGTACCGGTGTAATGCTGATATGCTTTCACAAAAACCTAGCTTCACCTTTAAATGTTGTCTGTGTGTATTGCACTGCTTAATCTCACATATACCTTCACACAATTCTTTTTCGCATTCCACACTTGATCTTACAAATAAGATCTTACCTTTATACCATAACCTAAGACCAATTTTAGTAGGTCGGCTCTAGAAGATATTACAATAAAAACATTTTACAAATAATATAATATCTGATGCAATAACCGATTGAACATGTCGGCTTAATGCATTTACAACAATAATTAATCATTTCCATAGCGTGCCATGCTGATCTCGAAAAGATAAACCTGTCGGTGTAACCCTAGGTAACCCTGGACCTATTTGCCGGTAAAAGAAAATATGCAAATATGAATATACAAATGATTAATTCATTAAGATAAGATGTCCACATGATGTCTTCGATATTACCAAGTGTCTTCCATATTATTTCAAGTGTCGGTGATCATTATATCCTGCTGGTGAACCATATACCAGTAACTGTGCAATAGTTACTTGCTTGCCGGTGAATGTTGCTGGATCTCCAAAGTGCTAGTGTTTTAGTAGGTGTTGACATCAATGAAAAAACTATACCAAAATACCAATAGATCCCTCCAAAGTAAGAGTGTTTTAATGGACTAGAATGCAAGATAAGGCCATTTTCATCCAAAACCCTCTCTAAACCCTCAATTTCTGGGTTATAGTCAGAACAATGGAGGGTTCTCTCTACTCCAAAATACCAATTGAAGAAGGGTTTTTAGATTGAGTAGAAGATAAAGCCTCATAAGTGGGATTAGAAATCTCTTGAGGAGATTCATCTGGGAGACCTATTCTTCCATGGCATCTAGTGTGCTCATCTCCTGAGTCATTGTTAAAGCATCTAGATTGAGATAACATTTTTGAAGTATCTGCAGGCGTGGGAGTAGAACTAGTTGGAGTTCCTACAAATCTCGAGTCCGGTTGCTTATTTCCAACTCTATTTTGGCAAACTGGATGTGAAACCGGTGAACGGTTTGCCCATAAGTTGTAAAAGAGTCATATGGCAGCTTGAAGGTACTCATATACAACTACATGTCAGTTTGAAGCTTTTGCTTCTGTGCAAGCACATCATCATAAAATAGATGGGGTTGGAAAATCTTGTTGAGTAGAAGATTCTCCTCATCTAGAGCATCCCTTATATCCTTTTGAGCTTTTTGTAGATCGAACCGAAGCTCATTAAGCTTCTTCACCAAGGCAATGTTGAGAGCCTTTTGATGCTCTTTCTTGGCATTTGCCTCTGCTACCTCCTCTAAGCTCTGCACTTGATCATCCACTACTGTGCATAGGAGCTTCAATTGGGCCAATGATGAGTCAGTGCTAGGGAGGTTTGTGCCGGGTAACAAACTGGTAAGAGTGTCCACCATAGCTTGGATCACATCTTCCTCCTTCTTCCTCCTTAACACTTTAAGGCATTCCTGAGCAACCTTAATGCTCTGTAGTAGCTCCATTTCACTTGTATACTAGAGGTCAATAGGACTGGTGAGGTCAGCTGGTTTGGCCTAACTACCGGTTGCCTTTGGAGTCTCCATCTGTGTGCTCTTTGCTGCTTCTGCTTCCTTGTCCTCCTCTGCCTTCTTCTTCTCCATTTCTTTTCTCTTTTCCTCTTCCTTATTGTCCTCTTCCTTCTTCTTCTCTGCTTCCTTTCTCTTCTCCTCTTCCTTTTGCTTCTCCTCTTCCTTTCTTTTCTTTTCTTCTTCTTTTCTCTTTTCTTCCTATTTCCATTTCTCCTCATCTTCTTCCTTCTTCTTCTTGTCCTCTTCCTTTTTCTTCTTCTCCTCTTCATCCTTCTTCTTCTTCTCCTCCTCTTCCTTTTTCTTCTTCTCCTCTTCATCCTTCTTCTTCTTCTCCTCTTCATCCTTCTTTTCCTCTTCTGCTTTCTTCTTCTCTGCTTGCTTCTTTGCTTCCTCCTTTTTGTCCTCAGTTTCCTTTTGCTTATCTACCCATTCTGCCTACTTCTCCTGTCCTATTGCTTCCGATGGTGTACCCTGAGCAACATTCTCTCCATCCAGTGCATCGACATCAATTGTGTCTATCAGTTTAGTAACTGGGTTTCCTTCATTGTCAAACACTTCATCCGATTTAGTTATTGTCGGTTCTTGCTCAGCCTTCCTATTGGCTTCAGCCACTCGATGCATCTTAAGAGCTTTTGGAGCAAGAGCGTGTCTATTCTTGAGCACTTCTTGACCCTTTCCTTCTAATAACAAGAGTCTTCTTCTTCTCATAAAGAAGAGGCCTTTGTATTTATTCATTACTTCAAACAGTTCTGAATTTGATACATTAGGAAAATGTTCAGCAAAAACTTTCTCTCTCATTTCTTGTTCCTTCTCTATGGCAATGTGCCATTTATTGTCTAAGGAATTATACAAAGAATCCAGTGTCTCAGATCTAATTTCTGAAGGTGACCAGTCATTAACACATAAATACTTAATGATTTCTTTTTCAACTGCTTCTTTTTCATCATCATTGAAATCATCAAAACAATCAATCAAATCGTTCAACACTTTTCTCCTAATATTTTTGATAGTTCTTTGATAATGTGTCAAAGGTTTGTAGGAGGAGATGTCAATATTTACTGGTGTCGATGATGCCAGTTCATTCTTTGTCTTTTTCTTTGCTTGTCTTGTCTTCTTAGGTTTTTTCTCAGACACAGTTTCTTTTGAGTCCAGTGAGTTATTCCTTGTCTTCCTCTTTTTCTTGAAGACTTTGGCAGGTGCTACTACCGGTTTCTTCTTTGCAGGTGATCACTTGGTCACTTTGGGATTGGCTGCAGTAACCAGTGCCGATGCCGAAGGCACTGCCTTTCCTTTCTTTTCAAGAGGTTCTACAACCGGTGTAACTCTTTCCAGATAGGTGTCGGTTCTCTTTTCCTTAGGATCAAGAGGTGAGGCAATTAGGGTAGAAGCATACCTGTCCAACATATCATACATCACCTCATAGCCCATAGGCTCCACTTCTTCCTGTCTAGGCTCAACAACCTCCATTATGCATTGATCCACATTGATGATAAAGCAGATATCATCTTCATACTTCTTGATAATGTCACTAGATATCCTCATCCTCAGGCTCATCTTGCTCTTGAACTCATCAAAGTACTTGTTTAGAACATCAGGGTAGCCGGTTCCAACTACTTGCAGGCTTTCTTTGATCTGCTTGGTAACCGGTTGGTCCGCAAACCACTGAATATCTCCCACTCCAAGAAAGTAACCTTGGAAGTAGAAAAATAGTCCTACTAGAAGTTGTCCAAACTTGAATTTTAATGCATTATCTTGTTTGATTGATTTAAGATTGAACAGGAGTTTCCTTTGCATACCGGTGTAGAGGTCAAATGATGCATCTTCCTTGATCATCCGGTAAGCAACATTTACCGCTATAGTAGATACAGAATTAATTTTGCTGGCAGAGAACGTCCAGTATCCAATCACCATGCACGCATATTTCACAAGGTCACCCTTGATGGAATTAATATTCATTCCTCATGAGTCGCTCACTGAACCGGTGAGCTTGGACATTTCCATCTTGCTGACCTTCCTAAGGGTTGGCACTTCCCCTATATTGCAGAAACTGGTGATGACATGAACAGCTTGTGGAGTGATATCATGCGTTCTCTCCAGGTACATCTTGTCACCATGAACTTTGCTTAGAATGATTCTAATGAAATCCTCTAGGAAGTAAACCGCATTGTGAAGTTTCTTCTTCTCCAAAATTCTATACTCTGGTTTGATCTTTTTATCTTTCCCACAGAATAGACCTAGTTGCGAATGGATCACAAGAGACCCTAGGTCTTCGATTTTGCAATCTATATAATCTAAAATCCCTTCTTCTACTATAACCCCAGCCGGTACTTGTGACATAGCATTATATTTTGATTTTCTTTGAATGAAATCCATAGAATCAACAGTTGCACTAGAACTATCATGAGATGCGGAAGCCATGACAGAACAAAAAACTTGAGAAATACCTTTCAGAAATCGAGAATTTAGGGCTTGCAAATTCCACTTCATCGGTTGCTGAATCACCGCTTTGCTTTCTTCTCTTGACCGTTTGCAATTTGCTTTTGAATCTCCTTCAAGGTTTCCAAATTTCTCTGAATCACAGCACAAATCACTTTTTCGTCACTCTGCACTGAAAACCTTCTTCGCTTCGAAAAATGATAGTGAGAAATGATTTGAAAAATTCCTTTTAAGCATATTCCTCACCAACCATAATTAATGCTCCACCATTAGGGTGTAAACCCTAATTTGCCTTTTTACCATTTTTGGTCTTCCACCAAATGACAGGTATTGCATATCAGTTAAGGTCTTTTACTGGTGTAAACCGGGGGTTTGAAACATTTCACTGTTTTCTCCCCCTAAGCTTTTCTGATGCTTAGTTTTCCAGTTCCATTATTTCCACACTAGGTGCAGTTACCAGTTCTTCTTGTAACACTGCTGGTTTCTTCTTCCAGGTTTTGTTCATATCTGCTTGAACAGTGTCAATATCAATCTTTCCTTTTGGAGTGTCCAGTATATCATCTGATATGTTCTTTCTTGATCTGCAGAATCTAGCAATGTGGCCCAGTTTGTTGCAGTGATAACAGACCATTCTAGGTGCTCTCCAAGGTCCATTATTCATGTTGTCGTTCTTCCTCCTACATGTTGCAGCAGTGTGACCATGATTATGATAGATCAAACAATTTTCTCTCCATCCAGTTTCCCCTTGATAGCCACTGCTTCTTGATTGATGATTGAAGGCATTAAACTGGTTGTGATTCTGGTTCACAAAAGATTCAGGACCAACTCCTTGAGTCCTCTGAGGATATCTTCCAATGTTGTTCATAACAGAACTGCATTCAGATGCTCTATGCCCAAACTTGTTGCATGCATAATAGTTACCATTGAATTTATAGGATCTAGGCTTATCATTTAGAAAATAAGAAAAATTATTGTAAGCCTTACTCCTACACACATTGGCAGTATGTCCTTTTTTAAGATAGTTAAAGCAAATAGGTTTAAACTTTTGCTTACCTTTATCCTTTGATGCAGGTTGTTTCTTTGATGCTCCAACATTTATACCAGAGGTCTCACCTTCCTTATGACCAAAATAACCAAGTCCATTAGTATTCTTGACAGGTTTGGCAGATTCAAGCTTTTGCTCTAGCTTGATAGTAATCTTGTTGAACTTAGCAAGTATTTCCTTTGACTCAGAGAGTTCTTTGGAAATAGCAGCATTTGTTTCCATCAAGTTTTCATTTTCAGAGATGGCAATGTTTAGTACTCCTTGCATGTCTTCCTTTTCCACTTTGCTCGCATGGAGTTGAGTAGTTAGGGAACTGATCTCTTGCTTCAGCTTGGAGTTTTCATGATCTTTGTCTTTGACCAGATCTTCAACTTTCTTCCGGTTCTCAAGCTCTTGATAGATTCGAATAGCTAGTCCTTCCAATTCTTTTCTTAGGTTGGAATTGGATTCATTCAGCTTTTCTACTTCTTGAATCAGGGCTTCCATGTCCGCTTCATCAAAAGAACTATTTTCAAATAGCTCCATCAACTTTTCAGCATGTTCTCTCCTCTTTGCTTGAGATGCTTTATATTTGACCATAAGATCATCATAGGCTTGCTTAGACTGAGTGAGCCGATGAGTAAGTTCCCTCAATGTGTATTCCCCCACATCTCTTTCCAAGTGGTTAAACTTATAGAAAGGTTGGCTCTGATACCAATTCATGAATACTAAGAGGGGGGGGGGGGGGGGGTGAATTAGTATGCCAAAAACCTTTGCACTTAAACACTTTGCTAGACTAATAGTAACTCGGTAAAACAGTTTAGTAGACAAACTGGTTAGCACACACACAAACCAAATAGCAAATAATGCATTCACCCACAGAAGCACAAACACCATAACACAAGAGATTTTGACATGGAAACCTAAATGGGAAAAACCACGGTGAGATGGAACTCACAAGTAACTATTTGTAGAATAGGAACCAGACCGGTTAAGGTCAGACTGGTTAAGGTCATACGATGTTATTTACCAGAATAGATCTTGTTAGGAATCTCAATCTCTGTTAGGAGATAAGTTTGATTAAAGACTACCTTGCTACAGGATTTTAGATCCATAGATGTGAACCACCTTGTTAGAGGATTTACAAAAGGCTTTTAGGCCTACCCAGTTAAGGGCTACAGACTTGTTGAAGATGTGAGTAATCAACAAGTGAGTGATCTAGCAAATAGCATAGATTGCTTGATTAGATCCTTGATAGCTCGTTCCTAATGCATTCCAGCATTAATTTAGTCTTCTACACATTCATACTCTCTCTAACTCATCAACCACCTTAAACCCTAGCAACAACATCAACAACAACAACAACCTAAAACCCTAGACATGATGTCCTTATAAAGGAATCTGATTTCATGTTGGTCCAATAGGATTACAATACAATTTCCTAGGTTCAATGCATCTAGACATATTTAGTAACACAACACAAAAAGCACCGTTAAAGTGTCGGCACCGTCAAATAATCAATGGATGGTAACTCATCACAAATGGCAGTTGGTAACTCATCACAGAGTATTACCAGTTCATACAAAATACCGGTTGCCGGTTTTACAAAATGAATACTGGGAAATATGTGTTCTACCGCTTTGATCCTTCGTACCGCTTGAGATCCTTGAACCGCTTGGGGTCAACATACCGCTTTAGATTGGTAATCACTTTCTACAAAACACCAATAGTCTACAGACTATAATGCATCATACCGGTTGGAACATGTACCGGTTGAGCTTTAACTTATACATACAAAAGTGATCTCAATGCAAGTGTGTGTCCATCAATGATAAATACAACATAATCATCAAAAATGCCAACACATCTTAGACATGTTTTTAATCTCACTTAGAGTAGAGAATTTAACATGTCATATTCAAATACCTCATTCAATCTATCATGTCTTTAAATAACATTAATGGATATTATGTTGCTCATCATTATGTGACATTGGTAGATCACTTATTGGGGGCTCATTGTCATTCATGATGGTACAATTTCGCATTCAATCATACTTTTGGAAGCAACATAATAGCCTATTTCTATCTCATCTCTTCTTCCTATATATATGGGGGGAAAGAGTTATTTCAAACATCTCTCCTTCTTAAGATTAAAATTTCCTGAAGTAGTGTCTTCTATAAGTATTTATTATTGATTGTAGAGGTGTATTAATATTTGAATTCCTTCTCTCATATTGGAAAAAGCATCCCTAATGGGTATCTTAAGTACATATCCTTAATTGGGACCTCCTCCTTGGTGTTGGAAGTCTTTTATCATTCATTAATTTATTTTCTTCATTGAGTAGTATCTTTTATAATAAACCCTTCTATTTGTGCATGTGCATATCCCTGATGAGGATCTCTTGCCTTCTTTCATAAGAGTGTTGTTATAAATAATCTCTCTTTGACGTCTTCTCAATCCTCTGCTCTTTTTAAAAATCTTTTAAAAATCTTGCATTCATTTGTTCTAGAAGATGTTATATTTGTCTAAGACAACTCCTCTTGAAGGTAGATGTCTTTTTAACAAAGATCTCTTCTCCTCCAAGGATCTCTTGTACACTTGTATAGAAAGATATCTCTTTTGAACTATCGTATCCTTGCTTGAAGAGTATTCCCTCTCTTGCTTGGATTTATGACATTGTTGCATGATGTATATCTTCTTGGTGTCGAAGGTAGGAATCCTTGTTCTACTTTCACATTCATGCATGAGGTTGAGTGAACTAACAGTGTTCTCACTCTCCTACCTTACATGGATCACCCAGACAGACTCTGGGGGCTATTTTTCCATGTCCTTCTCTCCATGGATCACCTAGTTCTAGGGGAAAGATGTCCATGGTTCATTTTCTCTTCTCATGGATCACCAAAGTGTGTATTCATGCTTTTTGTCTCTTCTTCCTTCTCTTTGCATTTGTTTCCATTTAAATCTTTCATCTTGTGTTAGAGGGCTCTCAAATCTCACACTCTTTGTTGTGTTGGAATTGAGGCTTACTTATCTTTCTTACCAAATGATTCTCCATTAATTTTTGATCTTGTATCAAATCTTCTTGAGAGCATTTTTCATCAATATTCTTTCATAATTCGATGTGGTAAACATGATACCTTGTTTCAACTCACTAAATTAGCAAGCAGAAACAGGGGGGAATATAGCTACCCTCAAATTTTCATCACCTTCCTTAGTAAGCATTTAGGTGATTTTATGATTTTATCTAACATGTTTTTTTGTAGGGTGCGGATCCTAACTATGTACTTTAGATACCACTAGGAGATTCATCTGACAACTGATGAATACCAAGAGGGGGGGTGAATTAGTATACCAAAAAATACTGAACTCAAACTCTTAAACAATTTAGTAGATAACCGGTATAACAAATTCACTAATAAACCGATTAAGATAAATGCAATCCAAATAGAAAATAAAGCATTCACCCACAAAAGCACAATCACCATAACACAAGATATTTGATATGGAAACCCAAATGGGAAAAACCACGGTGAGCAGAAACTCACAAGTAACTATCTGCAGAATAGAAACCAAATCGGTTAAGGTCAGATTGGTTAAGGTCATACAATGTTCTTCACCAGAATAGATCCTGTTAGGAATCTAGATCTTTGTTAGGAGATTAGTCTTGTTAAAGAATACCTTGCTAAAGGATTTCAGATCCATAGTTGTGAACCACCTTGTTAGAGGATTTACAAAGGCTTTGCTAGGCCTACCCGGTTAAGGGTTTCAGACTTGTCGAAGATGTGAGTAATCAACAAGTGAGTGATCTAGATACTAGCACAGTATGCTTGGTTAGATCCTTGTTAGCTCATTGTTAATGCATTTCAGCATTACTTTAGTCTTCAATATCTCCACACTCTAACACTTCACACAAACCTAATCTTCTCTACAAAGAGCGCACATAACCTTCTCATGAATCATACATCTCTTTTTCACCTATATGTAAACTCTAGACATGATGTCCTTATAAAGGAAACTGATTTCATGTTGGTCCAATAGGATTAAACTACAAGTTCCTAGGTTTAGTGCATCTAGACACATTTGGTAACATGACACAAAATCACTGCCAAAATGTCGGTGGATGATAACTCATCACAAAAATACCGGTTGGTAACTCATTATAGAGTAATACCGGTTCATACAATATACTGATTACCAGTTGTCAAAAATGAAGACCGGAAAATGTTAACTACTTCTTTGTTCCTTTGTATCACTTGAGATCCTCCTACCGCTTGGGTCCTCCATATTGCTTGAGTTCTCCATACCGTTTGAGGTCTTCAGTCAATTTGTGACCGGTAAACATCTTCTGCAAAACACTGATAGTCTAAAGACTATGATACATAATACCGGTTGGAACAATTACTGGTTGACCATAACTCATTCATTAAGAAAGTGTGTGTCCATCACAAAGAAAGTGTGCATCCATCAATGACAATCAAAACATCATCAAAATGCCAACAATCTCCCCCTTTGGCATTGATGGCAACACTTAAGAAAATTTTGGCATCTAAGTGTTTTTACAACAAAAATATGCCATAATCAAAATTACTCCCCCTAAGCATATACATTATCCCTTTTGCAGAAATTACAATGTATACTACTCCCCCAAAGTGGTAACATGAAAGTATACATAACATTCACCAAAATTTTAAATACTAATCCCCCTTTGCCAACAATGACAAAGTAATGCAGAATAACCCTTGTTTCTCATTATCGTTAAAAATTGCATAAATGTTTATGACAATAAGGAATGAAACTTATCAAAAACAAATTTAAAATCCTGCATAAAAGTTTTCATGGCCAATGACCATGACTTAAGTAATGAGGTAGCAACCTCACTTTTTGTCTGCATCTGGAATACCAATTCTTCCATAGCGTCAATGGTACTCATGTCTTGAGTTACCATGATGGCTTCCAGATTGAGAAAACATTTCTAAAGAACCTGCAGTCTAAGAAATAAGACCAGTTAAAGCTCCTGCAAATCTTTTGTCCAGTTGCAGATTTCTGATTCCACCATGGCAATCTGCAGCTAATAATGATGGACCGTTTGCCCATATGTAGTAAATGAATCATATGGCATCTTGAAGTTGCTGATGTATGCCTAGAACTTTGATTGGAGTTTATCTTTCTACTTAAGCACACCATCACAAAATAGATGGGGTTGGCAGATTTTACTCAGCAGTAATTTGCCCTCATCCATAGCAACACCTAAGCTCAATTAGTTTCTTGACTATGGCAGTGTTGAGTGCCTTTTCATGGTTCTTCTTGGCAGTGGTTGAGGCAACATCTTCCAAGCATTGTACTTGGTCCTCTACTATAGTGCAAAGAAGTTTCAGCTTGGCTAAAGAGGAATCGGTACTGGGGAGGTTATTATCGAGAATCAGACTAGTGAGGGTGTCAACAACAGTTTGAATGACATCCTATTCCTTCTTCCTCCTCAATGTTTCCAATCTTTCCTGTGCAAGCTTTATGCTTTGAAGCAACTCTGATTCATCTATAGATTGAAGGTCAATAGGACTAGTGGTGTCAACCGCTTTGATTTGATCATCGGTTGCCTTGGCCTATTTGATTTTCTCTGCTTCCTTCTTCTCTTCACTGCTTTTCTTTTCCTCTTCTTTCTTCCTTTGTTTTTCTTCTTGTGTTTTCTTCTCCATTTCTTCCTTTTTCTTGTCCTCTTCCTTCTTTTTCTTCTCTTCCTCCTTCCTTTCTTCTTCCTTCCTTTTGTCTGCTTCTTTCTTCTTCTCCTCTTCTTTCCTCTTCTCCTCTTCTTTCCTCTTCTCTTCTTGTTTCCTCTTCTTCTCTTCTTGTTTCCTCTTATCCTCTTCTTGTTTCCTCTTATCCTCTTTTTGTTTCCTCTTATCCTCCTCTTTCCTTTTCTCTTCCTCTTTTCTCTTGTCTTCCTCTTGCCTTGCCTTTTCTGCTTGCTCTTTCTCTTTAACAGTCTTTCCCTTGTCTTATTTCTCTCTTTCTACTTTTTCTTTATCTTGTCTTTCTTTCTCAGATTCTTCTTTATCAAAAGTGACATCCTTAGTATCTAATGCATCCACATCAATAGTGTCAACCTATTATGTAACTCTTTCTCCTTCACTGTCAAACGCTTCATCTGGTTTGCCTGATGTAAGATCAGGTGCATGTTCAGCCTTCAGATTGGCCTTAGACACTTGATGTAACCAGACAACAGCTTTGGCATGTAGATGTGTGTCCTTCTCCACTTCAGAATCTTTACCTTCTAGCAGCCCGAGTCTTCTCCTTCTCATGAAGAAGAAACCTTTGTTTTTATCCATTATCTCAAACAATTTAGAATTGGAGGCATCGAGAAAGTATTGTGCAAATACTTTCTCCCTTATTTCATGTTCCTTCTCAATGGCAATGCACCATTTATCGTCCAAAGAATTATATAAAGAATCAGGTGTGACTGATCTGATTTCAGATGGCGACCGGTCATTGACACACAAATATCTAATAACCTCCTGTTCTACTTCATCTTTCTCACTATCAAAAAAATCATCAAAATATTCTTTCAAATCATCAAGCACCTTTCTTTTAATATTCTTTAAAGTCCTCTCACAATGCATCATTGGTTTATAAGAAGAGATGTCTATATTTACCAGTGCTGACGTTGCAGGTGCATTCCTGGTAGATTTTTCTTTCTTGCTTGTTTGCTTGGTCTTCTTAGGCTGTACTTCCGGTTCAATATCCTCCGACTTCGGTGAGTTGTTTTTGGTTTTCCACTTCCTCTCAAAGACTTTAGTGGGAGCAACCTCAGGTTTCTTCTTGGTAGGTGATCACTTGGTCACTTTTGGACTAGCTGAGGTAACCGGTGCTGATACTGATGGCACTGCCTTGCCCTTTTTCTTTGTAGGATTTTGAACCAGTGTTACCCTCTCTAAGTAGGTGTCGGTTCTCTTTTTCTTTGCATCTAATGGTGAGGCAAGCAGGGTAGAGGCATACCCGATCAACATATCATACGTTACTTCATACCCCATTCGCTCAACTGCTTCCTTTCTTGGTTCTACCGCTTCCATTATGCATTCATATACTTTTATGGTGAAGTAGATGTCATCTTCATACTTCTTCACAATATCTCCAAATATCCTCATCCTTTGGCTCATTTTCCGCTTGAATTCATCAAAATATTTATTCAAAACCTCAGGATATCCTGTTCCCACTGCTTGAAGAATTTCCCTAATTTGCTTGGAGACCGGTTGGTCAGTAGACCATTGAACATCACCTACTCCAGGGAAATAGCCTTGAAAGTAGAAAAATAGGCCGACCAAAAGTTATCCAAACTTGAACCTTAAAGCACTGTCCTGTTTGATGGACTTTAAGTTCAATAGCAGTTGGTTCTACAAATGAGGCATCCTCCTTAATCATTCTGTAGGCACCATTCACTGCAGCAGTAGTGACGGAGTTCATTCTACTCGCATAAAACATCCGGTAGCCAATCACCATGCAAGCATTCTTAACAGAATCATCTCTGATGGTGTTGACGGTCATCGCCCATTGGTCACTCAGAGAACCAGTGAGCTTAGTCATTTCAGTCTTGGTGACCTTTCTTAGAGCTAGCACCTCTCCAATGTTACAGAAATAGGTGACGACATGAATTGCTTGCGGTGTGATGTCATGCGTCCACTCGAGATACATTTTATCACCATGCACTCTGCTCAGGATGATGCATATGTCATCTTCAGTAAACTCTTCTAGAAAATAAACCACATTGTGTAGTTTCTTCCTCTCTAGGATGCTATATTCTGGTTTGATTTTCTTGTCATCCCCACAGAATAGACCTAGCTAGGAATGGATCACTAGGGATCCTAGGTCTTCCAATTTACAATCAATATATCCTGAAATATCTTCCTCAACTATAACTTCGGTGGGTATCTGGTATAGGGCATTGTATTTCATCTTCTTTTGAATAAAATGTTAGGTCCAATATGGAAAGCTAATGTACTAAGAGGGGAGGGGTGAATCAGTACTTCAAAAATTTTCTTCAACAATAAATTTACTGTTATGCATAAACCGAATAGTCTAGTAACATAATATAAAGCCAAAACAAATAAATAACATTAATACATGATTCACTCCATAACACATATATTTTGGTTATGCAGAAACTCTTGGTTAGAGAAAAAACTACGGTGGGGATGGCACCCACAACTTCACTACTGCAATAATAAAGGTTGCTCGGTTAGAGCTACATGTTTAGCTATTTTTGATAGCTTACCCTATTAGGAGTATCAAGATCTATTAGATCTACCTTGCTAAAGGATTTTACAACATTTAATCTAAATGTTGCACCTAGTTAAAGGCTTTACAATTTATAGACTTGATTAGAGTCTTTTACCCTGTTAAAGGTTTCTCTTACAACTTCAAAATATTACAATAAAATCATTACAAATATCTGCAACTTTACATTTGGAATAATATAGCAGATTCTATGTGCTCAGAATAAGATTACCTTGCTTATAGCATACCTCGATAACCCATATAGTAACTCGGTAAACCCTTCTGTTTACTTTGTTCTTTGACTGTTCTCTGAAATCCTTCTCGGTGACCTCTGTGTCTCTGTAACAGTCATAACACTTAGTGCTTTCACATGTCTTGTTTCATATATTTCTCTATCTTCCTTTCTGTCATGCTACATGTATATATCTGTTCTTAATCCATGTTGTATAAATAGATCTCTTATGATAGTGATCCATTCATTGCTTTGATCTTACAAACATGTTTTATCGAATGAATAACCATGCAAAATATTTCATTGGTTAGATGACCTCAAAAATCATACACAATCTTTAAGTGCAATTTCCAATGTGATAATGGTTAGATGTTCCTTGATCTTGTAACACGTTTCCATATGTATGTCCAGGTTCAATGAATCTGGTAACATGTTTCACTCGGTGTATATCAACTCGGTGTGTCATCTTTGTTGCTCGGTAGACATGGAATGATATTCGGTAGATAGCTCGGTGCATACTACACTCTGAGACTACTTTCTTCTATAACCGACTGGACTGTGCATACCGACTGAATATTTTGGTAGAGATAACCGACTAGAGTATATATAATAACTTTGAACATAAAACTAATGGCAACTTGATAAGTAGTAACAATCTCCCCTTTTGACATTAGTTGAGATGTTTGACAAAAACTACTTTCAAAGTTATAACTCAATAGTCTATATACTTGCAAAATTTGACTATACTGACAGTATATACAATAGTCAATGAAATAATATGTCCAGATATACTCCCCTTATCAATATACTATACAAAAATTTGATTTTGCATGCTCGGTGATCAATGTTCTATGCTTACTGTTCTGTTCACTACTCGGTTCACTGCACTAGGGTACTCTGCTTACTCTGCTCTGTATACTCCCCCTGTATACTACACTCCTTTTGTTTGATACTTTGATGCTTTGAATAATATATCACTTCCCCTTTTTGACAAACATCAAGACTTAGTTACCATTTGGTGGAGGCAACTAGTCAAAAATGGATTTATACTTTGTCCTTGCTTCGGTGAGAGTGAGAGAGAGGGCATCCTTTACACTATCCATTAAGGAATTTTGTACTTGAATATCAGCCAATAGTGATATTAAGCCATCTAAAGTGCTTCCCTCTTGTGTAGTAGATAAGTATGTGGCTCGGTTGATCTGTTCTTGGACAGATGAAAGATGAGGAAGGAATAATGTCTGAAGTGTCATTATGTCCATCCTGATCTTGTGTTCTTCATTTCTTAGGTCCAATTTTTGAGCCATGAGCTATTGTATCTTTGTATAAAAATTTTGAACTGAATTGGGCTTTGTGGTCAACTTATTTGAGAGATCGATGATCTCTTTCTCAATTGCTTCTGTTTTATTTTTTATGTCTTTAATGAATAAAGAAAACATACAAAGTTTTTGAAATAAATAAAGAATGTGCTTGTGTTGAGGGGACAACTTAGCAATAAATTTGACAAGTTTGACTTTGCCAATAGCTATAGCTTTTTGTACCTCTTCTATCATTTTTGTAGTGAGCTCTTTGTGTTTTAGCTTGCTCAAATATTTGGATGCATCTACTCCAGATGTCCCTATCTTGGTTAGGAGTTCATCCAGGTGAATGTGGATGGCTGCATCTTTGGTTATTGTAGCTTTAGGTAGCATATCTGTTAAGAGTTCTTTCACCTTCTGAAGTACTTTATTTTTCTTTTGAATAGCCATTTGCTTCTCTTGTTCGGCCTTTGCTTTGCATAGTTCACCGAAATCAATGAGTTCTTGCCCCTTTAATTTGGATATACCAACATTGGGCAACACTATTGGTTTAGACAAATCTACTTTGAAACTATGCTTTTTCATCTTCTTTTCTTTACCTTTCACCAATTGAACTAAGACAATGGCTTGTGAGGCTTGATGACCCTCGGTAGGTTGCTCGATAGAGGCAACGCTTTGGTCAGTTTCTTTAGCCTCTGTAGTGTCCTTGGGTGTCTGGGTACTCGGTGTCTCAGTTGTAACATTTTTAGTGCTAGAAGGATCCTAAGATGTTTGTTCTTGAGTAGTACCTTCTCCTATTGTAGACTTGTGACCTTCGGTGCCGTTATCCGTATCCTAAGGGGTTTCGGTTGAGACAGGTTGATTAACTAGTGGATAAGGCTGAACTTGTTCCAAGACTGATTCATTGGATACAAGTTTTGCATATGCATTGCTTTCTATCATTTCCTGTTCCGGTGCCTCTGTATGCATGATATCTTCATCTATTTGAATGGTGTCAGTAGGGTCTTGCTCGGTAACATCAGGATCATGCTTGGTGACATCAACTATTTCAACTATAGCTTGCTCACCAGCATCCTTGATTCTAAAGATTTCCTGCCACTTTTCTTTTGTCTCATTTTCCACTTTAATAAACAACGCATTCATCAGTTTCAAGGCTCTTTGTTTGACGAGAAACTTTGTGTTGTAGGTTGTCAGATGTTCTTTTATTTCAACTATCGACATGTCTGGAAAGAGATGTACCAGACTTCTTTCTCCGAGTCCATTGCATAATTCCACCTTTTTGTCAATATGTAAATATAATTCATTTGGAAGTAACTTAGATAGTTCCAATGGAGCCAATCGGAATTTTAGAAGTGTGCAGATGACAACTTCTTCAATTTGTCTCTTTTCATCTTCATTTCTGGATTCATACTTAACATATCTAAATCCTCCAAATCCACCATATTCTTTCAGATTAGCACATAAATTTTCAACACTATGTACATTTACCTTCTTGCTCTTGACAATCTAAACTTTGCTTGCATCCTCAGATTTGGTGTCACTAGACTTTTTTGCCAAAATGAGTCTCTGAGTAGATTTCTTGTAAGTCTTTGTTACCTTGGGAATAGTAACACTCTTTATTTTCTTACTCGGTGAAGCTACAGATGCTCTAGTGTTAGGTTGCTTTGCTGGAGGATTCGGTGAGGCCTTTGATGAATCCTGTTTCTTTCTTTTCAACACTTTTCCCTTAGGCAATTCGGTGCTCAATGTTATAGCTACCTCTTGGGCTTTAGATTCCTCTTTGGTTATGGCTATAGTGCCTTTGATAGGTGTGGAGGAAGAATCTTCTTCAAATTTCTCTGATAATGCCTTTATCATCTTTGTTGCCTTTATTGTAGCTTTGGGTACTACAATGCTCATTTTTACTTTTTCTTTCACTTCTTCATAGGTTCCATACCTCAGCTCGGTAGCATGCCTTGGCAATGTGAGAAATGCATCAATTTACTATTAGGTGATGTCAAAATCAATTTCGTAACCCATAGGTGACAAAGATTGAGTTCTTGGTTCCACAACATTCACATAACAGTAATCAGTGTCTACTTCAAAACATATGTCAGCTTTGTATTTCTCCACTAGCTTGGGTGGAATCTGGTACCTGTTATGTATTTTCTCTTGAAACTTACTAAAGTAATCATCCATAATATCATTAAAATTATCTCCTAGCTTCTTAATGAAGTCATTGATCTGATGGGTGATTGGTCGATGTAGTTCCCAAACAACTTTACCAACTGATGGAAAGAATTTTTCAAAATAGAAAAACATGCATACAAGTAGGAGTGGGAGGAATGGGAGGAGATTAGAGTTGTATCCTACTGCTCCAAACTTTAGTGTATTAGACAAGTTGTTCTTCTTCAGCTTCCTGATGGTGTTCATATTCTCAAATAGGTTTTTCAGCAACATCTCACATAGATCAATTTTCATGCCTTTCTTCACAATTTTGTATGCTAAGTCTATTGCTGCATAGGGTACACTGTTTTCCCTTGCCGATTGGAAGAAACAGTAACCTATTACTCTAATGGAAAATTTTAGTTTTGCATCAGTGACATTGTTCAATTTCAGTCCTCTGCAATCTGATTTCACTTCGGTTAAACTGATCAATTCCTTCTGTGATATCATCTTTTGAGCTCGGGCATGATCATAAATAGGGTAACCGGTAATCAGATGAATTATTTCCTTGGTAATCTTAAACGGTTGCTCCTCTAACCACATGAAATCATCATGAACTCTACTCAGAACAAACTTGACCCACTAGGGTTTGAACACACGGGGATAGGTTAGGGCTTCAGTTAATCCCTTGATCTTAATGTGCTCATACTTTCTATCCAATTTACCATTGGTGCACAATTCATCATATGTGTCTTTGATTTCAACATGACCGAGTTCTTCAACATGACATTTGGTGAAGAATCTCACATCCTTGACTAATAACACTCTATCCGGGATGAGTGAAAATGCGGTTTTGTCATCCGGTTCAGATGCAACTTTGGGAGTTAAAGAGTATTTTAGTGAGGGCTTTTCAACATTCTTAACAACGATGGGATCTTGGATCTTAGGTGCCATTTGTAGATTTCAGATAAAAACTAACAAAAGATCCTTAGGGTTTGAGGATTTTCAAACGATAGACACTTCACACTTAGCAGATGATAATAACTTGATAAGATCGGTAAACCAGCTTAACAATGCGTTGAGATTGATGTAAATACCTTGAATTTTTCTTTGTAGGAGGTTTGATCGCCTTAGATTTACTTTGCTTTGCTCTCTCAAAAACTTGGTAAGTAAAAATGACCGCGTGAATGCTTTAAGTACACAATATACCTTATCGGGCTCCGTACGGGTTAGGTCAAAAACATTAAATGCACTCAGTTCCACTAAACCTTCTTTCCTTTTTCCGCTTTAATCGAGTAGCTAGATTTCCTTCATTTACCAACTAGACAGGCTACCTGTAGTTACCAACTTGATAGGTTTCCTATATAGTGCTCCAAAAGACTTTGATAGAATTTCAAACTTACTAATACATCTTTAACTATGCAGATTTTGACTTAAGTACATAATAAAGTAGGAACTGTTAAGATTTAACCTTGAGAGAATGCAGTCCCTTCATACCTTTACCGATTAATTTGGAATAGGTGAACCTAACTCGATAGGTAAGGTGCTTTCTTCATTTGACACAATTTCCTTCTTTTTCCAAATCATCTGTAATTTGCCTTTTATTTCTTCAGTGTCTTTTCTAGGTTGATCTCTGCAATCTCCAGCCAAGTGTCCAACTTTGTGATAATGAAAACATGCCATACCAGGATTTCTCCATGATCTTCGGTTGTTCATCCCAAACCTTATAAAATAGTTGGCACTTATATGTCCATATCTTCCACAACATTCACACCATATCCTTGTATTGTAATCCCATGGTACTTTAGAATACTGTAGGTAAGGATTTGTGTGAGCTCGGTAACCTCTAGCATTTGTTCGGTGTACAGACCACATACAATTCTTTTGTTTAAGCCAACACTTCTCTGTACTGTGTCCATATCTATTGTAGTTTTTACAAAACCCTTTGAATTTTGCCTTCTGATAATTGTTAACAGACTTTGTCCTACATTGATTAGATGTGTGACCATATTTATTGCAATTGTAACAATAATATTGGACTTAGTGACATTCAGTTGCTTACCTTTTCTGATTTGGCACATGTTGGCAGTGTGACCTTGATTTCCACAGTAGTTGCAAATAGGCTTCTTTCTTTTGATGTTCTTCTTGATTCCAACTTGCTTTGATGATTCTCCTCTCTTAGTAGTATGGATTCCCTTCTCGGTAGAGTCTTTTCCTTTGTAACCGAGTCTTGCATCTTTCTTGGGTCTTCTTGTATTCAATTGCTCATCCAACATCTTTGATGCTTCATAACTCTTCTTCAGTGTTTCTTTGGATTTCATCTCTGTTTCAAGTTCATTGGTCAACCTTGATACTTCAAGTCTCAATACTTGATTCTCATCATCTTTTAGATTTGCTTCATGATGTGCATAACCTAGTTGATCTGACAGGTTTTGTTGAATTCTAGTCATCCTTGTGATTTCATCATTGTTATCAGATATTAAGGCTTCAAGTTGTTGTTTCTCTCTTTCTAGATCTCTTACTTTATCCTTGGCTGTCCTCAATGCATCAATATTTTTAGTCATCTATGTGCTGAAATGTTCATGTTCTCTCTTCATTGCTTTTAGTTGATCAACCAGTGCTTTGTTCTTTTCTTTCAATACTCCAATCATTTCTTCAGTCTCTTCAGATATACTATTCTCAAATGATGTCTCAATTTGTTCCACTAACTCTTGAGAGTCCTACAAATCATCAGATAATCTTCTTCTCACTTTCAGAGATTTTTGCATTTGCCTTTGCATGTCTGCAATCACTTGATTAGCATGATCCAGCTCTTCTTGCAGATACACAATCCTCTGAGATTGTTTATAGCCTTCCATTGATAAGATCTTTCTCTTTAGGTAGTTAAACCTTTTTCGAAGATTGAGGCTCTGATACCAATTGTTAGGCCTAATATGGAAAGCTAATGTACTGAGAGGGGAGGGGTGAATCAGTACTTCAAAACTTTTCTTTAACAATAACTTTACTGTTATGCATAAACCAAATAGTGCAGTAACATAATATAAAACTAAACAAATAAATAACAATCATACATGATTCACTCCACAACACATATATTTTGGTTCTGCAGAAACTCTTGGTTAGAGAGAAAAACTGCGGTGGGGATGGCACCCACAACTTCAGTACTGCAATAATAAAGGTTGCTTGGTTAGAGCTACATGTTTAGCTATTTCTGATAGCTTACCCTGTTAGGAGTATCAAGATCTATTAGATCTACCTTGCTAAAGGATTTTACAACACTTAATCTAAATGTTGCACCTGGTTAAAGGCTTTACAATTTATCGATTTGATTAGAGTCTTTTACCCTGTTAAAGGTTTCTCTTACAACTTCAAAATATTACAATAAAATCATTACAAATGTTTGCAACTTTACATCTAGAATGTTATAGCAGATTCTATGTGCTCAGAATAAGATTACCTTGCTTATAGCATACCTCGGTAACCCATATAGTAACTCGGTAAACCCTTCTGTTTACTCTGTTCTTTGACTGTTCTCTGAAATCCTTCTCGGTGACCTCTGTATCTCTGTAACAGTCATAACACTTAGTGCTTTCACATGTCTTGTTTCATATATTTCTCTATCTTTCTTTCTATCATGCTACATGTATATATCTGTTCTTAATCCATGTTGTATAAATAGATCTCTTATGATGGTGATCCATTCATTGATTCAATCTTACAAACATTTTTTATCGAATGAATAACCATGCAAAATATTTCATTGGTTGGATGACCTCAAAATCATACACAATCTTTAAGTGCAATTTCCAATGTGATAAGAGTTAGATGTTCCTTGATCTTGTAACACATCTCCATATGTATGTCTAGGTTCAATGAATCTGGTAACATGTTTCACTCTGTGTATATCAACTCGGTGTGTCATCTTTGTTGCTCGGTAGACATGGAATGATACTTGGTAGACAACTCGGCGCATACTGCGCTCTGAGACTACTTTCTTCTATAACCGATTGGATTGTGCATACCGACTGAATATTTCGACAGGGATAACTGACTAGAGTATATAGAATAAATTTGAACATAAAACTAATGGCAACTTGATAAGTAGTAACATAAAATTAGCTGAGTCTACAGGTGCACTAGAACTGGAGTGCGATGTAGAAGCCATGATAGGAAAGAAATTTGAGAAATACCTTGCAAACCGAAATTTAGGGTTTGCAAATGTTGCTCACAACACATCACTTTGGTTTCTTGGAACACTGCTTAGTGTTCTTCATTGATAGATTGAAAGTCTACTGGATTCCTCTGCAAGATTTTTGAATTCTCTCTTTGTCGCTCTGCTCTTAAAAATTCTTTGCTTGACAACAGATTTTGTCAAAAATCCCTTTTAAGCAATCTTTCACCTACCATAATAAATGCATCACTGCTAGGGTACAAATCCTAATTTTGCCTTTTACTACTTCAAGTCTTCTGTTGATTAACAAGTAATGTATACTGGTTAAGGTCTTTACTGATATAAACCAGGGGTTCAAATATTTCACCGATATGCTCCCCCTAAGCTTTTCTAAAGCTCAGTTTGTCGGTTCAGAGACTTGCACACTAGGTGTAGAAACCGGTTCATCCCATGATACTTCTTTAGGTTTCTTTTTCCAAGTTTTATTCATTCCTTCTTGAACAGTTTCAACATCAATCTTCCCTTCTGGAGTGATTAGTATATCATTTGATAGGTTCTTTTTCATTCTGCAGGTTCTGGCAGTGTGTCCCAGTTTGTTATAATGATAGCATACCATTCTAGGTGTTCTCCACAGTCCATTATTCATACTACCATTCTTCCTCCTACATGTTGCAGTAGTGTGACCACTACCATGATAGATTAAATAGGTTGCTCTCCAACCAGTTTCCGCTTGATAGCCATCTGACCGATGGTCATAGGTATTATACCGATTGGGATTCCAGTTCACAGAGGGTTCTGGGATAACTCCTTGAGTCCTTGGAGGGTATCTCCCAGTGTTTTACAAAATAGACCTACATTCAAATTCTCTATGCCCAAACTTGTTGCATGCATAACAGTTTCCATTGAATCTATTGGATCTAGGCTTATTATTTAGAAAATAAGGAAAATTATTATATGCCTTGCTTCTACACACATTAGTAGTATGTCCTTCCTTGAGACAATTAAAGAAAACAGGTTTAAAATTTTGCTTACCTTTATCCTTGGATATTGGTTGCTTCTTTGATGCTTCAACTTTTGTTCCAGAGGTTTCACCTTCCTTCAAGGTTGCATTCTCAGAAATAGCCATGTTTAGTTCACCTTGCATTTCTTCTTTTTCCACTTTACTCTCTTGGAGATGAGCAGTAAGGGCACTGATTTCTTGCTTCAGCTTGGAGATCTCATAATCTTTGTCTTTTACCAGATCTTCAGCTTTCCTTTGGTTCTCAAGCTCCTGACACATTCTGATAGTCGATCCTTCCAACTCCTTTCTCAGGTTGGCTTTAGATTCATTTAGTTTTTCAACTTCTTCAACTAGGGCATCCATGTCAGCTTCATCAGAAGAGCTATTTTCAGTAAGTTCCATCAGTTTCTCAGCATGCTCTCTTCTTTTGGCCAAAGAGGCTTTATACTTGACTTTGAGTTCATCATAGGGTCTCTCAGTTTGAGTGACACGATGAGTAAGTTCCCTCACAGTGTATTTCCCCATGTTTCCTTCCAAGTGGTTAGACTTATAGAAAGGTTGGCTCTGATACCAATTGATGAATGCTAAGAGGGGGGGGTGGATTAGTATACCAAAAAATACTGAACTCAAACTCTTAAACAATTTAGCAGATAAATAGTATAACAGATTCACTAATAAACCAGTTAAGATAAATGCAAACCAAATAGCAAATAAAGAATTCACCCACAACCATAATGCAAGATATTTGACTTGGAAACCCAAATGGGAAAAACCACGGTGAGCAGAAACTCACAAGTAACTATCTGCAGAATAGAAACTAGACTGGTTAAGGTCATACAATGTTTTTCACTAGAACAGATCCTGTTAGGAATCTAGATCTCTGTTAGGAGATAAGTCTTGTTAAAGACTACCTTGCTAAAGGATTTCAGATCCACAGTTGTGAACCACCTTGTTAGAGGATTTACAAAGGCTTTGCTAGGCCTACCTAGTTAAGGGTTTCAGACTTGTCAAAGATGTGAGTAATCAACAAGTGAGTGATCTAGATACTAGTATAGTATGTTCGTATTTTGGTATGGTTTTGTCATTGACGTCAACACCTACTAAATACTTTTGGCATATGCACACTCCAATGAGACATTGTATGTGATTGAAGGTTTTGTCATTAATAGAAACCTTGCAATCTTATGGCACCGGCAAAGGCATTATACCAGCATCAGCAGATCACACTCTACACTAGCACTCAGGACACTGACACCAACACAGAAGAAAGGCAGTATACTGGCACAGAGGCTGATAGGATTTTGTTATATTATATTTTGTTTATTATTGTAAAAATGTGTAAGCTGACTTGGCAAATTGTAAAATGACTCTTATATATAAAAGAGATCATTGTAGACATTTGAGATAGGAAAAAAAAGCAAAAAAAGGAAAATATTAGGCAAACCTATTGTGCGAAATATAGGTTAAGGGGTATATGTAAAGAATAGCTCAGGAACCGGTACTGAATCTGGCATTGAAGATGCTATTGTAAAGCAGTACAAGATATTGGATTTGTATAATCCTTATTGTAAGTCAGTGAGACTTCCCATTGAGTAGTGAGCTCTAGGCGGTTGGCCTTCTTGCATGTGTAGGCCCCTATTGTAAGTAATATTCTCTTATTGGCCAGTGAGTGAATATTGTGGGTCACAAATCCCATCGAGGTTTTTCCCACATCGGGTTTCCTCATTAAAATCTTGTGTTATGGTGTGCTTTTCATGTGGATGTTCTTGATTTTGTTTATTACATTATTTCTTGCATACCGGTACACTGTTATATTATGTTCTGCATGTTTTAAGTTAAGAAATTCCATTCACCGGTCAGATACTGATTCAGCCCCCCCTCTCAGTATCTGTGGGATCCCTAACAAATACTTATCAACTCTAGCACTTTGGAGAATCAGCAACATTCATTGGCAAGCAAGTGACTTATGCATAGTCACCGGTATCTGGTACACTGATAGGATATAATGTTCACCGACACTTGGAATAGCATGGAAAACACCTGGTTATGTCAAAGACATCATTTGGACTCTTTGTCTTAGAGTTTTGTTCATTGGCATATTCGTATTTGTATATTTGTTGTTACTGACAAATAGGTCCAGGATATACACCAACAGGTTTATCTTTTCTAGATCAGCACGACACACTATGGAGATGTCTCATTATTGTTGTAAATGCATCAAGCTGACATGTTGAGTCAGTTATTGCATCAAACATTGTTTTGTTTGTAAATTGATTCTATTGTAATATCTTTTAGAGCCGGCCTACTAAAATTGGTCTTAGGTTATATAAATGTAAGATCTTATTTGTAAGATCATGTGTGAAATGCGAAAAAGAAGTGTGTGAAGGTATATGCGAGAATAAGAAGAGCTATACACGCATACATCATTTGAAGGTTGAAGGAGAGTTTTTGTGAAGACAATCAGAACTACACCGGTACTGAATCCAGCATAGAAAGATGCTAATTTGAGCAGTAGATCCTTATTGGATTTAACCATCCAATTGTAGTCAGTGTGACTCCTATTTGTGTTTGAGCAGTGAGCTCTAAGCACTTGGCCTTTCTGCATGTGCAGACCCCATTTGTATACACATACTATCTACAGTAGTATCATCTGATTGTGGGTAAGGTTTCCCACCATGGTTTTTCCCCTTACAGGGTTTCCACGTGCAAATATTGGTGTTATGTGTTGTGGATGACTTTGTCTTTTTGTTTCATGCATTAATCTTTATCAGCATTACAATTAACTAATAAAACTATCTACCGACATAAAAGACTGGTTTACCGGTATTAAGCATTAAGTTGGTAAAGTTGTTTTTGGTTTGAATTTGTTAGACAACTGATTCACCCCCCCCCCCCTCTCAGTTGTCTCCAGGACCTAACACAGTATGCTTGGTTAGATCCTTGTTATCTCATTGTTAATGCATTTCAGCATTACTTCAATCTTCAATATCTCCACACTCTATGTCTTCACATAGACCTAATCTTCTTTGCAAAGATCGCACATAACCTTCTCATGCATCATACATCTCTTTTTCACCTATATATAAACCCTAGACACGATTTCCTTATAAAGGAAAGTGATTTCATGTCGGTTCAATAGGATTAAACTACAAGTTCCTAGGTTTAGTGCATCTAGACACATTTGGTAATACGACGCAAAATCACCGCCAAAGTGTCGATGGATGATAACTCATCACAGAAATACCGGTTGGTAACTCATCACAGAGTAATACTAGTTCATACAATATACTGATTATCGGTTGTCAAAAATGAAGGCTGGAAAATGTTAACTACCACTTTGTTCCTTCATACTGCTTGAGATCCTCATACCGCTTGGGTTCTTCATACCGCTTGAGTTCTCCATACCGCTTGAGGTCTTCAGTCAATTTGTGACCGGTAAACATCTTCTACAAAACACCAATAGTCTAAAGACCATAATACATAATATCAGTTGGAATTATTACGGGTTGAGCATAACTCATTCATTAAGAAAGTGTGTGTCCATCACAAAGAAAGTGTGCGTCCATCAATGACAATCAAAACATCATCAAAATGCCAACAACAAATTGTGGATATATCTTTTTTCGAATGATGTTTACTTTTCTTTACTTTAGCTTGCATATGCATGTAGTGTCATATGACCGCTACAGTGGGGGCTAAATGTAGTGTCATAAATTGTACACCCTTGCTAGGGTGGTACAATTTCACACTTAGGTTAGCACCCGCCTTAGTGTGTCTTTCTTTTTGCATTTCTAATTTCTCTTTAAGCATTTAATTAATTAATTTAATTAAATCTAAAGTCATAATTCATCACTCCCCACATTATAAAATTGGGCCCTTTACCCTAAGTGTGCCCCTTTTTATTTTATTCCCCCAATAAATCATTTAATCATAAACCCTAAGTATGTCCTATTTCGGCCTTTAAGGCCTGATTTCGCATATCAAAACACCTCAAAATCAGCTATAACTTTGGGATTCGCTCTAATATCATCACATTTAACAACCCTAGAAATTTGGTGAAAAGTTGGTCCAACCGTGGTGGGAATGCACATGGTCCTCGTCTTTTTTCCTGAAATTTTGAGAGCACAATTCTATGATATTATAATACTTTACCCCAAAAGATTGGTAGGAAACTCAATTCCTAGGTCAGCCTAAAGGCATAATTAAGTCAATTAAGATCTAGGGTTTTATACATAAGAGCTCTCTTTCTTCATTTGAAGGTAACGAAGGTATATCTAATCTAAGGGAGTTTTCAACAAAGCAAGCATACAAAGCCTTCTATGTAGTGAAAGAGAAGCCTATGTGGAGTCTTCAACAACATTCAACAACATTTCATCAATAATTAATAATAAATTAGGAGCCTTGAAGACATTAAAGAGTAATAGGAGATCTAGTGGCAATATCTCTCCGTTGGGGATTGGTATGATTTCATGTTATTTTCATGTCTTTGTATGAGCTTCTTTACATCAATTTTCATATTTACATTCATGCTTTAGATCATTTGGCATATTTGGTTTGAAGCATTATTATTTACATCCACATTTACATTTAGGGTTTACTCTCATGCGTAGGGTAGCTCTAGTCTCTTATCATTTAGGATCTTGCATACACACAAGGTTCTAGCACACACATTTTTCAGTACATTATCGGTTATTTGTGCAGGTGGAAATCACCAACATAGGGGTTTGACTAAGGAAAACCCCATATAGCCACCCAAATCTTCCCTTTTAAGCTACGGGTTTAGAAACAGGCATCCAGAGTAGTTTTAGATCTGGAAAAGGCATCAGAACCACTCAGAAGTGCAAAAATCTATCAAGGACAGGGGCATGGCACCTTGGTCCTACCTAGGATAGGGGTGTTGCACCCTGGAGCCTCCATTTTGTAGTCAAATTTGATAGGTTGCAGACTCGGGACCTCCAGTTTGTAGTGTCTTAGTTGCAGCCTCTTGTCTGCAGAAACAAGACAGTGGCATGGCACCCTGGTCCTGGTTAGTTTTGTTCAATTTGCAGCATTAGGTACACATCCAAAATCCCTCCGCTTTCATGATTTCAGTATCTTAGTTTCAGATCTACAAGTCTATTCAATTTTGAGTTCATTTATGCTTCATTCTTTATCTCCTAGCCTAGTTGATCATTCAAACCCTAGTTTTTCTCATCATTTACAACAAGAGGAATAGAAACCCTAAGAGATAATCCTTGGATCTCCCTTTCCTATAATAAGTAGCCAAAGTAATATACCTCCCTAGGCTCTTTTGTATTCCCAATGTGTTGGCAAAAGTGGGATTAGGTCCTAATCACCCGATCTCGCTTTTCCCGCCACCACATTATATAAAATCATAATCCTTGAGTCTTACCTCAAGATTTAGTTTAAATCCTTAATGAGTCAAGAAAATTAATATGGGATTCTTCTAAACTTGTATATAGTTTTTAAACTTCCAATTATCTTTCAATATCCCTTGGACACTAGTGCTAGCGTCATGCCACTTTGTCCTAGTTTTTAAGGATGGATACCCAAAAAGCTCCTAATCCTATTTTCAATAATGCCATCTTCATTTTTTTCCTTTGGAATCCAATGCACAATGCCTCTATCCTACCTAGTTAGATCCATATTTTTGTCACAAATTATTCTCTACATTTCACTTCCAGATCTTCTTGTGGAGGCGGGAAAAGCAAGATCGGGTGACTAGGACCTAATCCCACTTTTGCCAACACATTGGGAATATGAAAGAGCCTAGGGAGATAGATCACTTTGGCTACTTCTTGTGGGAAAGAGAGAGCTAATGATTACCTCTTAGGGTTTATATTCCTCTTGTTACAAATGATGAGAAAAAATAGGGTTTGAATGATCAACTAGACTAGGAGATAAAGAATGAAGCACAAATGAACTTGAAATTGAACAAACTTGTAGATCTAAAACTAAGATAGTGAAAGCATGAAAGGGGGAGGGTTTTGGATGTGTACCTGATGCTGAGAACAAAACCAAACTGACCAGGACTAGGGTGCCACACCACTGTCCTTGATGATCTAACACAAAGCTGCAACTGAGAGGATGCAATTCTAATGTTCCGATCTTCCACCTTGCCAAATTTCACCTAAAAATGGGTGGACCAGGGCACCCATAAAGGACCAAGGTGCAGAACTAGAGCACTCAAAGAAGACCAAGGTGCAGGACTAGAGTGCTCAAAGAGAACCAGGGCACCAAACCCCTGTCCTAGGTAGGACTAGGGCGCCATGCCCCTGTCCCAATGATTTCTGCTCAAATTTGTTCTTCGGGACCGTGTCTATGTGCTTTACCAAACCTGAAAATTGCAGCGATGATCAGATCCTATACCTGTACCTACAACTGAAAATAGGGTTTTGCCTCAGTCAAACCCCTGTGTTGGTGATTTCCACCTCCATAAATAGTCGATAATCTATTAAAAATGTGTGTGCTAGAACCTTGTGTGTATGCAAGATCCTCAATGATAAGAAACTAGAGCTACCCTATGCATGAGAGAAAACCCTAAATGTAAATGTGAATATAAATAACAATGCTTCAAACCAAATATGCTAAATGATCTAAATCATGAAGGTAAATGTACAAATTGATGTAAAAAAGCTCATACAAAGACATGAAAATAACATGAAATCATACCAATCCCCAAGGGAGAGATATTGCCACTAGATCTCCTATTACTCTTCAATATCTTCAAGGCTCCTAATTGATGATGAATGCTTGATAAATGATTGATGAATGTTTTTGAATGTTGTTGAAGACTCCACATAGGCTTCTTTTTTCACTACATAAAAGACTCCTTGTGCTCCATAAAAGACTCCTTGTGCTCCAAAAATCTGCCCTTAGATTCTTAGATAGATCCGATCTTAGTTCTTAGTTCCCTTCAAATGAATAAAGAGAGCTCTGATGTAAGAAACCCTAGATCTTAATTTTAACTTAATTCCGCCTTTAGGCTGACCTAGGAATTGAATTTACCATCAATATTTTGGGGTTAAGCATTATAATATCATAGAATTGTGCTCCCAAAACTTCGGTAAAAAAGTCGAGGACCATGTGCACTCCCACCATGATCCAACCAAATTTTCACCAAATTTTTAGGGTCATTAGATATGATGATATTAGAGAGAATCCCAAAGTTACAGCTCATTTTGAGGTGTTTTGATATGCAAAATCGGGCCTTAAAGGTCTAAATAGGACATAATTAGGGTTTATGATTAAATGGTTTATTGAAGGAATAAAATGAAAAGGGGCACTCTTAGGGTAAAGGGACCAACTTTATAATGTGGGGAGTGATGAAATATGACTTTAGATTTAATTAAATTAATTAATTAAATGCTTAAAGGAAAATAAGAAATGCAAGATGCAAGACACTCTAAGGCAGGTACTAACCTAAGTGTGAAATTGTACCACCCTAGCAAGGGTGTACAATTTATGAAACTACACTTCCTTTCTCTTATGCACTCCATTTGTATATTTTTTTCATTCTAGTAATCTTGTTCAATTTGGCCTTCTTTAACATAGTTCATTACATGCACTCAATCAATCTAAAGCACAACAACACATAAAATAGAATAGGTGTGGATCTACTATTGTTTTTTAATTTCTCAAGGATTGTAATCAAACCCATTCACACCTCTTCTAAATGATGTATATGTGAAAATGAGATTAATTATAGATTAATGCATGTTAGTCTAGGACCACTTTTTATACATATCATTTCCATGAACTTGATATATCATACACTTGTAATCATTCTTGTTTTATGTCATATCTTGTTGCACTTGATTAGCTAGGCAATTGATTATGTACATTATTTCTTTTTAAGAAAATAATTCTTATACCAACATCAAATATACATTGGAAATGCAGAATTATGCATATATACAAATGGTTTTAGGTAGACATCATAGGGCCATTGGTCAAGAAATGATGGTATCAATTAAACAGAAAGTGAATGCCCTTCTTATTCTGCTCCAAGCTCCTCATGATGTTGCAAGGGATTTGAATGTTCAACTGGCAGTTTCGCATGATCCTATGCCAGACCTTAATATTCCTCCTCAGTATGGCTCTTTTTAGGGTGGTGGAGAAATTGGGTCCACTTCGCCACAATAGGTTGAGGGTGGTATGAATTTTTCTGTTGATCAACATCATGATTTTGAGAGGTACTAAAAAATAATGGAAGAATAGACCTCCAAAGGTCTTTGGCTTCAAATTTTTGGATTTCGATAGAAATATGATGGTGCCTTCCTGGTTTTTCCATGGTCTTTTGAGAGCTTTTTTTACACCTTCATTCTACTAAGTGGGTCGACATGTATCCAAAAGTGCTTCAAATTTTGTATGGGTCAATCTGGGACTTAAATGGGAATCTTGTCGGGATGAATTTGGCCTCTTTGTATTTTTATGGAAATGTATTATTATCAACTCTGTATAGGTTCATTGACCAAGTTTGGCAATGAAATTTTGATTAATAAATGTTTTATAGTCCTTAGGTTTTTAGTTTTTAGGTCGTAGGTATTAGGATTTTTGGTCCTTCAAACTGAGCTACAACCAGAGGTTTTCTTCCTAGCTCTTTCCTATCAGTATGCTCATCGAACCAGGTTTTGTAATTATGTTATTATACTAATATACATAAGTGGTCCTCCACTTTTGCCAAAAATAAAATAAAATCTTATACCATATTACTAAAATATCATTTACAAGAATTCTCTTGTATATATTCTAATTTGATTGCATATAGCTAGGTAATTAGTAAATTGGTTCAATAATGGCATTTTCAAATATGTCCTCTTCATCTTTTTCTTTAATCAAATAATTAGTACATGTCTCTTATTGTACTTTTAATTATTCATATAATGATGATAGGGTTGATACTCCTCCCTCTTTTAAAATTGGTTCTACTCATAAGGATATTTTGGCACAGGAAGACCATGTTATTGAAAATTTCCTTCATAAGACTCCACCTTGAATCCATACCAATGCTCCCCCTTATGAAGATGAAGTATTAGTGTATGAATAACATTGTACCTCTCTTGAACTTGGTCCCACTTATGGAGATAATTTTGTGCAAGAGGATGGCATCATTCTCCTTAATACTACTTCTAATATAATTTTTCGATAAAGATTTGGGTATGGATAAGGTTGACAAGGATATGTATTCTCACAATAGGATCAATTCTTATTATCCTATTCATCAATTTTGTTTTTCAAAACATGACTACACATCTCATTTCAATGGGGTTAATAATACAATGTTGGTTTTAACATGCTTTGACAATGTGGTTATAGTGGGCATGGTGTTGGGAATATGGAGAAAGGAATTAAAGTCCCTATGGATCTCACAACATGAATTTATAGAGAGGGTGTAGGTTCCTAGCTTTATCCTTCACCTCCACCCCTTTATCCATGATCTCCTCCTAGAAAATATAAAAACGTCCTTCATATGAGATATGAGTTCTTCCTGATCCTTATCATTTATCAAGAAAAGAGAAAAAATTGGTGAGGCCTATTAAAGCCCACTTGATTACTCTTTCTCCTCCAAAAGATCATAAATATTGAAAAAACAATAGAAAAAACTACATTTTAATGCATACCATCACATGCTTGGCCATTCCAATAGCAAATATAATGCCTTTAAGAGAGAGGTATGAAAGGTTCTTGTTCAAGGTGTTATTCATATAACAAATGATATTGATTTTCTTCTTTGTCATGTCCTTCACAATTAATCAAGCCCTTCTCAATTATGTTGCTCCTCACTATGAGGAATTTGTAGCTCTATATGTGGGATCATTGTCATTCATGGTGGTACAACATTATGTAAAATCATACCTTATCTTAGATAGAAATATAATAGTATATGTCATGGTTGTCCTTTCTTATACATTGGGGGTAAGGATAACTAGATTTGGATGCTTGCATTCTTCCTAATAATCTAATAGATCTAGCCCCAAATTAGCAAGGATAGGGCTAAGAATTCTTTTTAGATTCACTTTGGGGGGTGTTGATTATCCTGTTTTAAATTGAATTATTGAAATACTTAAATTAGGGTAAATGTGCTAGAATTGAAGTAATTATGCATAGACAATGAGCTACAATCATCAGATCTAGCCACAAACTTGGATCTGTAATATAAGAATATTCAAACCTATTTCTAACGAGCTCCTGATTTGTTGGGACTAGAATGCCCATCACTCTGGTTCTCCATACTTTTCGCCTTCCAAAGGGGAACCTATTTGTCTCTATAAATAAAGCCAATTCTAAATATCACAACTTCACACCTGTACCTATGCACACTAGAGAAATGAAATACGTTGGGAATAAGGGTTTTCTTAAGTCAAAAACTCTGTTTAGGAATTAACCTTGAATGAAATATTACAAAAATAAATAAATAATGGAAATGTATACCTTAGATCTATAATTTTTGATGATGATGTTTTGCTTCTTGAATGTAATCACATATGTTGTATGAAATTGCATGGACATAACAAATATCTAATCACACACACATGCTCAAGCATATGAATGATGCAATTTTTCTCCACAATAGTTGAATGAAGAATATGCAGCCTTGAAGATCTCTAAAAATGCTTGATGATGAATGCACAAACACTTGATTGATAGCTTGAATGCTTATATTGTTCGTATGAAATTAGGTTGATCAAATATCTTTATATAGGGTATCCTAGGTCAATTTACCAATTTGGTCAACCTCCAACAGTCATGTTGAGCTACCAATTTCATTTCTTGCTAGAGAGATAGGGCTTGGATCTCACACTTTGAAATAGGTACTGACCAACGCCCTGGTCCTCCTCAATCAGGGACCTCAATAAGCCCTAGAGAGTGTTGGTATTATGGATGTGTTGCATTGGTTTTGTCATTGATGTCAACACTTATCAACACTTATCCTTCTAGAGATCTTTGGTTATGTTGAACTGGCACATTATGTTCACCGGCAAGGTCAGTGACTTATGCACAGTCACTGATATATTGTTTACCGATAGGTTATATTGTACACCGACACTGAGGATGAATTTTTATCATTTGGAGATCACTTGGTTATGTCAAAGACATGGTTTGGACACTTGGTTTTTGTATTTTGGTTATTGGTCTAATCAGGTTGACATATTTGCTCTTACCAACAAATTGGTCTAGGTTATGGACCAACATGCATTATCTATTCCAGATCAACATGACATGTTATGAAGATGATTTAATCAATTAGATATTGTTGTAATTGAATCAAGCCGACATAATGCATCGCATCTTGACTTATTTTTAATTGGTTTAAATGTAATATTCTTAGTAAGATGACCTACACATTTGGTCTTAGGTTTTGGTATATATGTAAGATCTGATTTGTGAGATGATGTAAGGAAAGAAATATGATAGAGAGATGGTAAATGGTTATGGTATTGTAACATGGTATGTGCGAATATTGAAGATCATATGAGCAGACCATAGATAAGGTTCAAGAAAGGTTTGAAGGTGATTATTAGAGCTTAACCGGTTTTGAATCCAACATTGGAGATGCTACTTTGAGCAATACATTATCATTGGATTTAATCATCCAATTGTAGTCAGTGTGACTCCTATTTTGTGATCGAGTAGTGAGCTCTAGGCGGTTGGCCTTTCTGCATGTGCAGACCCCATTTGTATACATATACTATCTATAGTAGTATCATCTGATTGTGGGTAAGGTTTCCCACCGTGGTTTTTCCCCTTACAGGGTTTCCACGTACAAATCTCTATATTATGTGTTATTAATGTTGTTTCTCTTTTTGTTATATGGATTAAGTTTCATCGGTATTTATATTAACTACTAATCTATCAACTAGCATTAAGTTTGGTTTACCAGTATTAAGTATCAAGTTTGATTAAGTTATATTTGGGTTGAAATTAATAGACAACTGATTCACCCCCCCCTCTTAGCTGCCTCCAGATCCTAACAATTGGTATCAGAGCTAAGTCCTCTTTTTGCAGAAGTTTAACAAATTGAGGAGATTCTATGGCAACTAATGTTTTCAGGAAGGACAATCCAAAAATTGATGGAGCTAACTATGGTATATGGAAGATCAAAATGGAGACACATCCGAATTGCATTGGAAAAGACATATGGGATGTTACAAAGAATGGCTATGTTTGTCCTACACCAAATCAACACAATCCACTAACATTAGGTAAGGATCAAGAGAATGATTGCAAAGCAAGAGAAGCACTCTTGAGCGCCTTGTCAGATCAATAAATCATGGGATTATCAGACCGATCTACTACTAAAGATATTTGGGATAAATTGGAGATATTGAATGAAGGAGATACCACTGTCAAAATTGCAAAACTGGAATGCTTCCAGGTCAGGTATGGAAATCTGAAAATGGAAGAAGATTAAAGAATTTTTTCTTTTATGGAAAGGGTTAATGAAATTGTTTTGGGAATACAATGACGTGAAGGTTCCTTGAGTGAAGATGAAATTTTTTCTAAATTTTTGAGAGCATTGCCACCGACATAAAAAATGAAAGTAACTACTATTAATGAGTTGAGAACAATGCCTAATACATCACTATCTAGATATACCTTGGTTGGAAAACTTTCAGCATTTGAGCTTGAGGAATTTTCTCCTGTTGCTACAATTAAGACAGATTTCACCATTATCATCATCATCATCATCATCATCATCTGATAAATCTAATTGGAAAACACTTTATGCAAGAGAACTTGAAGATATCAGGAAGGAAAATGAAGAACAGGAAGAACTTGAAGCACTATTTGCAAGGAAAATGCCTAAAGGTCCTATTGGTAGTAAGTATGAAGGTAAAGCACCATTTCAATGTTTTAACTGCAATAAAGTTGGTCATATGGCATCTAGATGTCCTGATAGACATGCAATATTAAGAGAAGAAGCTAAAAGATCATATAAGCCTAACCTTGAATATCAGAGATACAAATTTAAGAAGAATAGAGACAAATTATGTTACTATGTTGATGAGGAGTTACTGATGATTCTGATGAAGAACCGATAGACAATGGATGTGATTTTGTTGCAATAAAAGAAGATCAACTGGACACCTACTGTTCCATTAGTAGAGCAGGCCTTGGCAGCTGAAATTGAAGAAAATGATGAATGGATTATATATTCCGGATGTTCACATCATATGACTAGTGATAAAAGTAAATTCTTATCTTTTTAGGAATACAATGGAGGTCTAGTAAGATTTGGGGATGGCAAAGCTTGTTTGATTAGAGGAAAAGGCACTATATCTTTTGATGGTAAGCACAATACTGACAACGTTTATTATGTTGAAGGTTTAAAGCATAATCTTTTGAGTGTTGGTCAATTAGTTGAAAAGGGATTTCAGTTACAATTCAAGAATGGTAAATGCAAAATCATGAATAGAACTGCTTTGGAGATTGCAACCAGTAATCAGACTAGAGGCAATATCTTTCATTTAAATAATAGTAAAAAGACATGCTTGATTGCACATATTGATGACAGTTGGTTAGGCATAAAAGACTCTGTCATGTGAATTTTGATTGCATTATAAAGATTAGTTCATCTAAGGTAGTAAGGGATTTACCTAAGATTGTAAAACCTCATAATCCGGTATGTAAGGAAAGTCAAATGGGAAAGCAAGTTAGAACAACTTTTAAGAGTTTTTCTGAGAAATCCAATAATGTTCTTGATTTAATTCATACTGACTTGTGTGGTTCGGTAAGAACAAGAAGTTTATAGGGAGATAGATACTTTATGCTAATCATTGATGATTATTCTAGAATGTGTTGGGTTACTTTTCTTGGGAAGAAATCAAAAGCTTTTGGGAAATTCAAATTATTCAAGGCACTAGTAGAGAATGAAACCGGTAAGAAAATCAAATGTTTAAGATCAGATCAAGGAGGTGAATTCACATCTAAGGAGTTCAATACATTTTGTGAAGTGAATGGAATTATAAGACAACTATCAGCACCCCAGACACCTCAACAAAATGGAGTTGTGGAAAGGAAGAACATAACTATTCTGGATGCAGCTAGAAGCATGATATTAGAAGTAAATAAGGAGCACAATCACAAGGAGTATAAGACATCACTAATTTTGAGGAACTAAGCCCCTAATCTTAGGATATTAACTAACTCAAATTCATGCAAGGGCACACAAAAAAACAAAAAAACAAAAAGGTAAACAAAGACAAAAGACAAAAATACACACAACATAAAAAAGCTAAAGACCAAATACAAGACCTCAAGTCAACTAGCCGGAGATACCTCGATATTAAAATGTCTCAACCACTAATGTAATTTTTGAAAAATTCCATCTCAAGAACACAAGTGATCATATAAAAGAGAAAGAGAACATATCATCCATGAACTAAAAATAGCAAAGCTATGAGCTCATGAGAAGAAAAGAGAGAAGCATAGATACACATTCTAGATATGTTTTTCTCGGTGATCTATGTTGGGGAGGAGAGTAGGAATAGTCTAGTTGTGTTTTGCTAGTTCCAGCCAACCTCATGCATGCGTGAAAGTGATGTCTAGTTTCAAGTATATAACATCTTGTATAAGAGTTTGTTTTCTATGGTTTTGAGCATGCTTCAACCTATTTAATACAATAAAAAATGTAAATTCCAAGGGGCGAGTTTGGTTCCAGGAACATCTCGTATAGGAGTTTGTTTGCTCTAGTTTTGAGAATGTGTAACCACATACAACACAAATATATGCCTAATTTTGAGGACATCATGTGTAAGAGTTTGTTTTCTCTGATTTTAGGAATGTGCATGCAACAATGTCATAAATCCAAGCTAAAGAGGGAATACTCTTATAAGAAAGGATATGATAGTTGAAAAAGAGATTGTTGGCATTATGTGAACCAACACGAAGATATAATGATATTGGATGTTGTCATTGATGTCAATATGAGACATAGTGTGAACTGGCACATGTGATAGGTGAATAGATAGAGGAACCGGCATATGTATGAACTAGTTTATATGCCAAAGTGAAGCGGCATATTTGTTCAAGGTGAGCCGGCATGTAGTTATGAGGACCGGCACATGGAAGCATTCTATGACTACTGGTTGGTAGGTAGCTTCCACTTCGGGGTTTCCAGTTGGAGTACCTCAAGTCTGTGTGACTCAATCGGTGATCTTTGTGTGATGAGTTAGCAGTATGATGGAGGATAGATCATGTTGTCACATAAGCTCTGTGTGCGTGAAGGATCTTGCATGAAGAAGACTATTCCTATCTACCTTAGGAATGTGTGAAGTCTGTCAAACGGTGATAACATGTGATGGGTTATCAGCTGCCAAGAAATTGGTGGATAATGGATGATGGAGAATGTCTTGAGATCAATTCAAGATTGTTGCATTTAATGCAGTATGATTCAACGGTCAGGATCAAACTGTTTGAATTGCTTAACTTAATAGGTTTAGGGATTAGGGTTTTTGCTACCGACCTGTATGTTTCCTATAAGGTCGATGTTGTGTTTCTTTCTAAGGTTGTTGGCAAAAGTTGTGAGTGTGTATCCAAGGTAAGTGATACGTGATTCTTGCCAGACCAAAGAAGAGAAGAGATACCTGCAAAGTGAATGTCCAGAAGGAAAAGAGGAGCCTAAACGGATTTACATTAGCATTGAGTGTTGTTAATAGATCATTGTAATACCTGTTGATCTCTAACCACTTCAACAGTTGTAAAATTCCCTAACAGGGTAGCCTTAACTGGCTTGATTCAAAATCCCTTAAATAGGGTGGTCTTAATCAGCTTGATTCAAATCCCTTAACCGGGTAACTCGAGGCTAATGAGTTCTGAGAAGCTAGAGAGCTTAGGAGATCCTTTTAGCTATTGAGTTCTTGAAATCCTCTAACAAGATGACCCTACTAGGTTTAACCCTTAACCGGGTATCCCTTAACCGGGTGATCTCTAATAGGATTGGTTCCTACCAAAACCTATTGTAATGTCCTTAACCAAACAAGGCTCCTAACAAAGCGGACTTCTAAAGAGTTAAAAAAATGCAGCTTGTGGGTATTCATCCCCACCGTGGTTTTTCCTAGTTGGGTTTCCACATGAAAAATATGCGTGTCATGTGAAATGCTTTTGTCTTGTGATGCTTTGTCTGACCTGTTAAGCACATGAAGGTTCTATGTTTTATGCCTATCTATAAAACATATTGAACTCACTATTGTGAAGATCTAGTGGTTAAGTTTACTTGTTTATGCATGAGAATGTAATGATATTGTAGTATTGAGCTAAGAGGAAAGCTTATTGAGTGACCGGTTCATGATTGATTGAGCTGTACTGGATGTTACCGATTGCACTCTGTTTTACCAGTATGCTTGTTTGTCAGTCATTTGGAGCATTTACTGTCAAACCAGTTTTGGACTGTATTTGTGTTTGTACTAATTCACCCCCCTCTCAGTATCAGTTTGGTACTAGTGGTTCATCATTGAGTTATCAATTGGTATTAGAGCGCCTCCAGGTCCTCTGTGTTGTAAGCTTAACCGCTTGAGGTAAAGATCCCAGTCAAATGATGAAGAGGGAAGGTCCAAAGTTTTACAAGGAAAATTTTGGTATATGGAAGGACAGGATGAAGATATTCATCAAAAGCATGGGTGTTCAACACTAGAGTTATGTTGAAAGTGTATATGTTGTTCCTATCGGTACTCTCACCGATGACCAAAAGAGAGAGATACAAGAAAATGGGCAAGTCATGGAAGCCCTCATCAGTAGTCTATCTGACATTGAGTTTATGGATGTTTAGGACAAGGCAAATCCCAAAGAGGTATGGGATGCTCTTGAAAATATCTATGGTGGTGATGAGCATGTAAAACAAGCTAAGGGAGAAAGTTTGAAGACATGCGAATGGTTGAAGGAGAGACCATTCAGTAGTATGGAATAAGAATCAAAATAGTTGTTGGAGAAATAAAGAGTGCAGGTGGCAAAATAGAAGATTCCACTGTGGTAAGTAAAGTTCTGAGATCCCTGTTGCCGGTCTATGCAATAAGGGTTGCTTCTATTCAGGAGCTGAGATTAATAGACAAGTCTAAGGTTTCCTTAGACTCCATCATAGCCAAGTTGATAGCCTATGAGATGAATAGTTTTGATGGCAGTGTTCAAAAGATAGAATCATCTTTTAGAGCCTCTGCTATACCTTCCAAAAAAGGAAAAGAGGCTAGCACTAGTGAAGAACCTAATCAAAGTAGAGAAATGAAGGATGAAGAGTTTCTGATGGAAATTGAAGCACTTCTTGCCAGGAAATTCTCAAAAGGAACTGGTAAATACAAAGGTAAGCTACCTTTAAAATGTTTCTCCTGTAACTAGATAGGACATTATGCTATGAACTATCCTAATAGTGACAACAAGGATAAACCGAAAAGATTCAAGAAATTCAAAGGAGGAAACCGAAGAAATTGTTTTGTGGCAGTTGATGAAGGTGTCACAGATGAGGAATCAGAAGATGAAGAGAATGAAGATATTGTGTTTGTTGCTATAAAGGAAGATGTGGCAGACAAGAAGGCTTTTGTCTCTCGGTTTGATGATTCCAATGAGTGGATCATTGACAGTGGCTGTTCTCACCATATGACTAGTGATTGGAGCAAGTTTCTATCCTTAGAGGAGTATGATGGTGGTGTGGTTCACTTTGGCAATGATGCACCATGCATGGTCAAAGGCAGAGGGTCCATCTCTTTGAATGGAAAGAGTAGTGCTGACAATGCATTCTGGGTTGATGGTCTCAGACACAACCTTCTAAGTGTTGCCCAGCTAAATGATAGTGGCCTCACTCTGCAATTCAAGAATGGAGTTTGCAGAATCAAAGGTAAAGATGGTAAATTTGTAGCCAGCGGCATGCAGACTAAAGGTAACCTATTTCATTTGAATGCAAATATAAGTAAATGTCTTATGGCTAAGCTTGATGATAGTTGGATATGGCATAGGAGATTCTGCCATGTGAACTTTGATAACATTGTGAAGGCTAGTAAGATCAAGGCAGACAGAGGGTTGTCGATGCTGAGCAAACTGGATAATACCTTGTGTAGAGAATGTCAATTGGGGAAAATGTCTTCCTCAACCTTTAAAGGTAAATCTTTCACTACTAACAACTTGCTTGATCTTGTGCATACTGATTTATGTGGTCCTATGAAAACTAGAAGTGTGTAGGGTGATAGGTACTTCATGATTCTCACTGATGACTGCTCAAGAATGATGTGGGTCACATTCTTGAAAGACAAGTCTAAAGCTTTTGGTAAATTCAAAGCTTTTAGAGCATTAGTGGAGAAGGAAAGTAGTAAAAGGATCAAATGTCTCAGAACTGATCAAGGAGGGGAATTCACTTCCAGTGAATTCAACAAGTATTGTGAAGAATTTGGCATCAAGAAATAGCTGTCTGCCCCCCGGACTCCACAACAGAATGGCCTAGCAGAGAGGAATAACCGGATGGTGGTTGAAGTAGCTAGAACCATGTTGATTCAAGGAAACGTTGCTCACACCTTTTGGAGAGAAGTGGTGAGCACTGTAGTCTACACTATGAACCGGGTACTCATCAAAAAGGGTAAGGACAAAACTCCTTATGAGTATTGGCCTGGTAAGACACATGTGGTTAACTACTTTAAGGTATTTGGTAGCAAATGTTACATCAAGAGGAGTGAACATCAGGGCAAATTTGAAGCTAAATGTGATGAGGGAATATTTCTAGGATATTCCACCAAGAGTAAAGCTTTCAAGTGCTACAACAATAGGACTCAGAGAATTATGGAAAGCATCAGTGTAAGAGTTGATGAATCCTCTGAGAAGACTAAGGAAACTGACAGTGAGCAAGCTATAAATGAACCAGTTGCAACCTTCTGGGAACCAGTTGTCAATCAACCGAGTACCAGTAACAATGTTCCTGAACCAGTGAATGCTGATATTGATGAAGATGAGGATAAAGAAGAGAAGCAAGAAGAACCAGTTAAGACCATTCCTCGGTATGTCAAGTTGAATCATGATCCCAAGCAGATCATAGGAGATAAGGATGCAGGAATCCTTACCAGAAGAAAGATCAGAGAAAACTCATGTATGATCTCTGAATTTGAGCCTAAGTCATTCAAAGAGGCTCATAAAGATGAAGACTAGATCAAGGCAATGGAAGAAGAACTTGACCAGTTAGAGAAAAATGATGCATGGTCCTTGGTACCTAGACCAGAGCATAAAAATGTCATTGGCACCAAATGGGTGTTCAGAAAATTAGTTGAATGAGGATGGTAGAATGATTAGGAATAAAGCTAGACTGGTATGCAAAGGATATGCTCAAGAAGAAGGTGAAGACTATGGGGAAACCTTTGCTCCTGTAGCCAGATTGGAAGGAGTTCGTATGCTTCTTGCATATGTAGCTTTTAAGAGGTTCAAGGTATATCAAATGGATGTAAAATCTGCATTCCTAAATGGTATACTTGAAGAGGAGGTGTATATTGAGCAACCAGATGGGTTTGCCCTATCTGAAGACAATGACATGGTATGTAGGCTACATAAAGCATTATATGGTCTAAAGCAAGCACCTAGGGCATGGTATGAGCGCCTACATTCCCATCTTGTGAAGATTGGATTTGAGAGAACAAGTGAGGATAACAATATCTACTCGAAGTCTGAAGGAGATCAGATCTTGATCTGTGAAGTTTTTGTTGATGACATTATCTTTGGTGGAGATGACAAGATGAGTCATGAGTTTGCTGATGAGATGAAGAAAGAGTTTGAGATGTCTCTCATAGGGGAGATTAAGTTCTTCATTGGACTATAGATCCAACAAATGGAAGATGGAATCTTCATCACTCAGTCCAAATATGTCAAAGAGGTGTTGAAGACTTTTGGAATGGAAGACAGCAAACTTGTTGGTACACCAATGGTGATCGGTTGCAAATTGACAAAAGAGGATGATTCCGCACTGGTTGATGAGAAAGAATACCGATCAATGATTGGTAAGTTGCATTATGTAGTGCATAGCAGACCAGATATTGCACATGCAGTTGGCATTACTATAAGATTCCAAAAGAGTCCAAGAGAATCTCACTTGATTGTAATCAAGTGGATTCTTAGGTATTTGAAGGGAACAATTGACTATGGATTGTGGTACCCATACATCAATAATTTCAATATGAAAGTGTTCACAGATGCTGATTGGGCAGGTAATGTGGATGATCGGAAAAGCACAATCGGTGGTGCATTCTTTCTCGGTGGTAGACTAGTCTCATTGATGAGTAAAAAACAGAGTTGTATCTCTCAGTCTATAGCGGAAGCGAAGTATGTTGCAGCTTTCATGAACTGCACCCAGACAATCTGGATGAAGCATGTACTGGAAGGCTTCAAGATCAATGTATCTAAACCGGTAAGTATATCCTGTGATAACACAAGTGCTATCAATATATCAAAGAATTTGGTTTTACATTCTCGAACCAAGCATTTTGAGCTTAAGTATCATTTCTTGAGGGAAAAGGTTCAGAATAAAGAGATTGCACTGGAGCATGTGTCCAGTAAGAAGCAATTAGTAAACACATTCACCAAGCCTCTCCCAAAGACAACATTTGTGCATTTGAGAGGTGAATTAGGGGTATTGCCCCTTCAGGAGGTGAACTAAAAGTGATTGCTCCACATCAGTCAGGTACTAGAAAGACAAATTTTTGGTTGACTGGTGTGTTGAAGGATGCTACTCCTCAGGGGGAGCAGCATGATGAAATAGTGATGATTGTACCTCCACTTTGGCATTGTTGTCAAAGGGGGAGAAGGAGTGAACCAAAAAGATATCTGCAACAAATGGGGAGAAGATGTGAAGTAGAGAAGATATCTTTTGTATATTGCCATCAATGCCAAAGGGGGAGATTGTTGGCATTATGTGAACCGGCATGAAGACGTAATGATATTGGATGTTGTCATTGATGTCAATATGAGACATAGTGTGAACCGGCACATGTGATAGGTGAATAGAGAGAGGAACCGACATATATATGAATTGGTTTATATTCCAAAGTGAAGTGACATATTTGTTCAAGGTGAACTGGCATGTAGTTATGAGGACTGGCACATGGAAGCATTGTATGACTACCGGTTGGTAGGTAGCTTCCACTTCGGGGTTTTCGGTTGGAGTACCTCAAGTCTGTGTGACTCAATCGTTGATCTTTGTGTGATGAGTTAGCAGTATGATGGAGGACAGATCATGTTGCCATGTAAGCTCTATGCGTTAGAAGGATCTTTCATGAAGAAGACTATTCCTATCTACCTCAGGAATGTGCAAAGTCTGTCAAACGGTGATAATATGTGATGGGTTATTAGCTGCCAAGAAATCAGTGGATAATGGACGATGGAGAATGTCTTGAGATCAATTCAAGATTTTTGCATTTAATGTAGTATGATTCAGCGGTCAGGATCGAACCGTTTGAATTGCTTAACCTAACAAGTTTAGGGTTTAGGGTTTTTGCTACTGACCTGTATGTTTCCTATAAGGTTGATGTTGTGTTTCTTTCTGAGGTTGTTGGCAAAAGTTATGAGTGTGTATCCAAGGGAAGTGATACATGATTCTTGCTAGACCAAAGGAGAGAAGTGATACCTGCAAAGTGAATGTGCAGAAGGAAAAGAGGAGCTTAAATGGATCTACATTAGCATTGAGTGTTGTTAACAGATCATTCTAATACCTGTTGATCTCTAACCACTTCAATAGTTGTAAAATCCCCTAACAGGGTAGCCTTAACTGGCTTGATTCAAAATCCCTTAAATAGGGTGGTCTTAATGGGCTTGATTCAAATCCCTTAACCGGGTAACTCGAGGCTAATGAGTTCTGAGAAGCAAGAGAGCTTAGGAGATCCTTTCAGCTATTGAGCTCTTGAAATCCTCTAACAAGGTGACCCTACCGGGTTTAACCCTTAACCAGGTATCCCTTAACTGGGTCATCCCTAACAGGATCAGTTCCTACCAAAACCTATTGTAATGTCCTTAACCGGACAAGGCTCCTAACAAAGCGGATTTCTAAAGAGTTAAAAAAAAGCAGCTTGTGGGTATTCATCCCCACCATGGTTTTTCCCAGTTGGGTTTCCATGTGAAAAATATTTGTGTCATGTGAAATGCTTTTGTCTTGTGATGCTTTGTCTGACCTGTTAAGCATATGAAGGTTCTATGTTTTATGCCTGTCTATAAAACATATTGAACTCACTATTGTGAAGATCTGGTGGTTAAGTTTACTTGTTTATGCATGAGAATATAATGATACTGTAGTATTGAGCTAAGAGGAAAGCTTATTGAGTGACCGGTTCATGACTGATTGAGTTGTACTGGATGTTATCGGTTGCACTCTATTTTACCGGTATCCCTGTTTGTCAGTCATTTGGAGCATTTGTTGTCAAACCGATTTTGGACTGTATTTGTGTTTGTACTGATTCACCCCCCCCTCTCAGTACTGGTTTGGTACTAGTGGTTCATCATTGAGTTATCAGAGATATCTTGCAACAAGTGTAAAGAGGATCCTTGGAGGAGAAGAGATATTTTCTCAAAAGACATTTACCTCCAAGAGGAGTTCTTGAACAAACATAGAATCTTCTACCAAAAGAAGGGGAGGAGAACAAGAATTCATACCTTCCCCCTATTTCTAGGTGAAAGAGATTCTTAATGAAGGATGACACACTTTTGACCTAATGTGAGGGGTAAGTTTATAATAGATATACATTTCTAAGTGAAAAAGTGGTTCTAGCTAAGGACATACACCTTTTGCATAAGAGAGAATCCTTGAGGAAACAACAACTTCAAACAAGGAATGACATCAAATCATAAGAAAACACTACTCAACAAAGGAAAAGTAGATCCTTTAGAGAAGATAAGAGAGAAATATCATTGCCCCCCAAGCCTAGGGATTATGAGAAGAATTAGATGACCTCTAAGGAGAGATTAAACAAAAGAAAATGCACAATATACTCACATGAAGGAATATCCTCTACGAGAAAAGACATTAATACATGTAAAATGAAACTCTAAAGAAGAGACCTAATCTTCAATGAGAAAGAAAGAGAATTAAAAGAACGATCACATACTCCTCTAAGGAGAGAGTAATCATCAGATACATACCATTCCATGCAAGAAAGGACATCAAGACATAAAAAATACAACCCCTAAAGGAAATAATGAACCTTAAATAGAGAGAAGAAATAAGATAGAGGAAAGAATAAATGATGTTGCTGCCACAAAATGATATATATTTAAAATAGCATCACCTTGTATGACAAAGAGCCCCCAATTAAGTTAACAACTAGTATCATAGGGTGAGGAGCAATGTGAAGGGTGGATAGAGTGCTAAAGCACTACTTTGTCACCAAGAAAGAGAGAAAGATCAATTGTGTGAGATATGTGAGCCTTATCATATAGATCTTGAACAAATGTTTTGAACACTTTACACTTTCCAAGTGAATGAGCACAACTACGAAGGAAAAGACAATGTTTATTGCCTTATGTTTATTAGTGAATTTTGTGAAAGGGAAAATTGTTGGAGATTGTTGGTAGTATCCTGAAAGTATGTGCTTAAGAGATATCTAAGAGATGTGTTGTCATTGATGTCAACATATTTCTCTGTCTGTCACAATGATGCTATGAAGTTCATAGAGTTGGTTTATTTTGTATGGTGATGATCAGAGTTTGTGGATTAAAGGGTTTGTAGAGGGTTGTGTATAGATGATTCAGTGCAATTTTCAAAATTCCGCATGAAGATTTGATTGAGTTATGAATATATGTGTCATGACTGGTTTTCTATTGTACAATGATGACAGTGTTTAGTATTTTGATTTGCATTGCTCCAAATTATCATATCTTGATCTGTGGATTTGGAGGAATGTTTGGGATGTTGACATGTATGTTCAATTCAAGTGGTTCATGGTTTGGAGGTTTGCAAGTTATTTTTCAAGGTTAACAATCATTGCAGTGAGTGTTCTTGAGGTTCAGTATAATGACGATATGATTCTAATAATTTGTCTTTGTGCGGTTGTTGTGGTGCTAATTAATGATGTTTGTGGATGTTTCTAGATCATGTGCCTTTTGTGTTGGTGGTCCGCATTGATCATTGTGTGCGTAATTGATAATTTTCTTTGGTGTGTTAGTGTTCTTCATATTTGTGGCTGACTGGATGCTTGTAGCGTGTTGCAGATGCTTGATGCATAATTCTTGGAGGTGTTTTATGTTTGAAACGTGTGATATGGGTCTATGTTATGTTTTGGCCGATGTTGCTTGGCCTACATGTGATATTGTAGCGTGTGTGGTTATATCTTTGTAATTAGGTGATGTGTGTTGAGCCGACCTTGATGATCTTCACAAGGTTGATGACATGTATAAATAAATGTAATTTTTTTGTAATTGAATATGTGTATGGGTGAGAATCAAAATGTATGTGCGCCAAATGTATACATCTTTAGGAGGTAGAGAAGAAGTATGAGAAGAAGGAAGTTATTATGTGCTTAACCAAAACTATAACCAGGTATTAAGGAGATGTTATTTTTCAGTTCATGATCTTCCAGATGTGATCCAAATTTGTTTATAAGTTAGTGAGTCTTCCCTGGGTTGTAGCCCTTGTTGTTTTTGAGCAGTGAGCTCTAGGTAGTGTGATTGAATGCATGTCCATTCCCCATTGTAATATTTCTAATACTTCTTGTAGATACCTAAAATTGTCTTGTCTACTTAAATAAATATTTTTATTTATTTAATTATTTTATCCCATCTTCTATTAATTAAATAAATTCTTATTTATTTAATTAATTCATTAATCCTCTTTTAAGCCTTTCCTCATTTAAATAAATACTTTTATTTATTTAAATTGTCATTTTCCTAAATTAAACAATTATTTTATTTATTTAGTTGATCCCACTTCCTCTATTAATTAAATAATTAATTATTTATTAAATTAATTTATTAGCCTTTTCTACCCATGACACATGTCATTCATCTCTTAATTCTTCTCTTACCTACCCCCTTTATCATTTAATTATTTCCTCTACCTACCCTTTAATCCTAGCCGACCATTTATCTTTACACCTCTTAATCTTATCCCTCCATTTCCTACAGTGTTCTCTAAATAAGAGGATGCCCTCTTCCTTATCAACCCTAATTGTCAAATCAAGCTTATGCAATCACTCCTTCTTGCAATCACACTATCAACCATAATATGTTCTTTGTTGAGATCTTGTGCACTTATAAAATCTGAGAGCAAATATATCAAACAACATCAATGGAGATTGAAACCCTACTTGACATGTGAATGGTATATCTTGGTATATATTTTGAAAAGGCTATGAATCCTATACATGCAATTACTATTAAGGCATATGATGTCGAAAAGTGCTCACCCAAGGGCACCTTCCACTTACCTCTTAGAGTTGGGCTAGTTACAAAGGATGTGGTTGTTGGCTTTATGTGAACCGGTATGAGGTCATAATGACATTGTATGTTGTCATTGATGTTGATATGCTGAAGAGGTGAGAACTGGCATATGTGAGAAGCGATATAATGTTGTCATATGCACACTCCAATGAGACATTGTGTGATTGAAGGTTTTGTCATTGATGGCAACCTTGCAATCCTATGGCACCAACAAAGGCATTATACCAACATCAACAGATCACACTCTACATCGGCACTAAGGACACGGGCATCGACACAAAGAAAAGAAGTATACCAGCATAGAGGCCGACAAGATTTTGTTATATTATTGTAAAAACTTTGTAAGCCAACTTGGCAAATTGTAAAATGACTCTTATATATAAAAGAGATCATTGTAGACATTTGGTAATGAATGAGGAACCATTAAGGAAAAATATTAGGCAGACCTATTATGTGAAATATAGGCTAAGGGTTTATGTAAGAAGCAGAGCAGCAACTGGTATTGGATCAGGCATTATAGATGCTATTGTAAAGAAGTACAAGATATTGGATTTGTATAATCCTCATTGTAAGTCAGTGAGACTTCCCATTGAGCAGTGAGCTCTAGGCAGTTGGCCTTCTTGCATGTGTAGGCCCCTATTGTAAGTAATATTCTCTTATTGGACAGTGAGTGAATATTGTGGGTTACAAATCCCACCGAGGTTTTTCCCACACCAGGTTTCCTCGTTAAAACCTTGTGTTATGGTGTGCTTTTCATGTGGATGTTCTTAATTCTATTTATTGCATTATTTCTTGCATACCGATACACTATTATAATATGTTCTGCATGTTTTAATTCAAGAATTATCAAATACCTATCAGATACTGATTCATCCCCCCCTTTCAGTAGCTGTGGGATTCCTAACAATTGGTATCAGAGCTTGGTCCTCTATTTTTAGAAGCCTAACAGCTTGAGGAAGATCTTGACATCGGTAAAGATGGAGAATTTGATGAAGCAACTTGAATGAGCTCTTATAGACTATGATGTAGAGAAATTGAAAAATATCAAACTAGAAGATGATTTAAGGGCAGCTCAGGATATCATTCAAGCACTTCAAGAAAATTGTACTGTTGCAAGAAATAAGAGAAGAGAACTTTGTGAAAAATTGCAAAATGAGAATGATGAAAAAGAATCACTTAATGATATATTAAGCAAGTTGAAACAAGAGAACATGACAACAAAGAATTAGATGTAGGATATAACTATGAGATTTTGCAAAGAGATTGAGGATAGGAAGAAGAATGAAGAAGAATTGACTAGAAGACTAGGTGATGCAGCAAATGAGAACACAAGACTTAGCTATGAAAATGACATGTTGAAGACAGATCTGATGCATACTCAAAATGACTCAAATGAACTGATGAGACAAAAAGAAGTCTTAGAAAGAGAACTAGAAACTGCAAATCAACATAAAGAAAAATTCAAGAAAGCTCAGAGGAACTTGGCACCTTACTGAAGAATCAAAAACCTAAAGGTGACACTTCTAGAATTGGCTTTGAGGTTGGTGAAAGCTCTGGTACTGCAAATACTCAGGATCACAACAAACCGGTAAGACAACCTAATGCTTATAAATTCAATGGAAAATACTTTAACTGTAATAAGTATGGTCATAGAGAAAATGAATGTAGATCTAGAAATTATCAGAATATCAACACATCCACTGGTCAATGTTCCAAATGCAATAAAGATGGTCACAACTCTAAAAATTGCAGAATGAATGTGAGATGTTATGTTTGTGGAAGATTTGGACATTTATCTAATCAATGCAGAACACAAACTGACATAGGTTATGGGAAAGCTATTTAGAAGAATAATGTAACTTGTTATGCATGTAGAAAGATTGGGCATATTGCAAAATTCTGTATAAGTAAAGGAACACCGATAGACAACAAAATTTCTAGCTTGAAAGGTAAAGAAAAAGTTGAAGAGGTTAAGCAAGAATTCTCAAAACAATGGATTAGAAAAGTTGATCTAAATATTGGAAATACTCCTCCACTGGTAGAACAAACCAATGCTTCACCAGAAGGATAGAGTGATGCTTCATCGGTAGGACAGAGCAGTGCTCTACTAGCAAGAATTTCTTCATCTAATTGAATAAATTTTCCTTGAGGGTTTGGCAATCTAATGACACATGTGCTATTATTCCCTCGGTTAGAGATAAGAAGTTGAAAATTACTTTTTACTGACAGACAATGTTAAGAGAATACTTAACCAACATGCATTTAATGTGGTAGATGGAAAAAAGACACTATAAAATTGAGGTTTTGGCTCCATTCCATTTCACCGAGATTTCAAACCTATGAAGAGTGTGAAGATTCTAAGCTAAGGCATTTCGAGCAAGAGGCAAGAACACTCCAAGCATTCATCCATCCTAAAGGTAGTAAAAGGTATTTAATCATGGCATCCACCTCTGCAATTGAATATATAGCAAACCCGACTATTATCGAAGTGATAAAAAGACCCAGGCCCATATTTCAGGTAGTTCCTGAGGTAGCAAAGAAAGATGATACCTTAGGTGCCTTTTCTCAAATTCCCAAGGGAGTTGTTTATGCTGAAGACACCAGAATTTACATCCACTGCAACATTGAGGAACTAGGAGATGAAGAGATCAAAACCATGTTTAAAAATATGATATGTGATAAAACCGACAATGTAAAAGATGAACACAAGATCATTGAAACCCTAGGATTTACAAAGATCCTTAGGATTCCTGAATTTCCCAAGGATTTGATTAAGATAGTCTTAAGCAGGGTACTGTTGGGAAAAATGGTGTCTCAACCTTGCATTTATGTGAGGTTACTATTTATAGTAAGTTTTCATTTGAGCACGAAATGGTGCGAAACTCTCCCTAAAGCTTCTGGTTGGTTAGATAAGCATTCTGGTAAATTTGCGTCGCAAGGTCACAGCTAGTTTTGAAGATATTAAAGTTTTCGTCTTGGAGGGGTGCAATAAAATGTTTAAACTTAATTTTGGGGAGTTTAGAGGCTCCGAAACACCCTGAAAAGTGTCCGTAACCGGCGAAGCAAGTTACAAGGTGATAGAGCACTTCGCGAGCTTTCCAGCGCTTCAAACGGTTCGTCAATCGGACACTCGGTTCTCAAGTTATGGCCTCCGGAAGTTTGTACTCCTGAAATAGGAAAAATAATTTGTATCGAATACATAAATGAGCTGTAAAGGGGAGCGACACATGTTGATGTGTGCTTTAACATGTCATAGGGCATCTAGAAGGGAGATAAGGTCGGCTACACCTTATTGGGTGGTTTTAGCCCATGGTTTTGTAATACCGTTTGACGGTTTCTTGTATTGTATCTCCTATTTATGAGGTGTGTGAGATAGAGGTTGTGTGTAAGAGTCTTATGGCTATTGAGTTGCCTCTGAATCTGTGATTAGTGGTACTCCTGCGAAGAGCTTTCTCTGCAAGTATGTTGTAATCTATTTTTGATTGCTGAATAAAATATTGAGCTGCTTTTGGAGGGTGGGGTTTTTCTCCCGAAAGGGTTTTCCCCACGTAAATCACGGTGTTGTGGTATGATTGCTATTATATCTATTTCTATTTTTTGTAACTGTTGTAATGATCTGAAAAAGTTTTGCATTACCCTCCTCTCAAGGTTAGTGTAGGAAGTTGTTTCCGCTACTTAACTTCCTTACAAGTGGTATCAGAGCCTGATCACCTTTGGTTTCAATTGTGGGCAGTTGGGTTTACTAATCCAGATTTGAGTGGGAGCTTGTGCAAAAAACACTTTTTGATCTTGTTGCAGGAATATTCAGATGGCGAGTTCGTCAGGGAGAATAGAGGTGGAGAAATTTAATGGAAGTAATTTTGAGATGTGGAAGCTAAAGATGGAAGATCTGCTAATAGACCGAGATCTTTGGGATGCTGTTGATGCAAATGTCCAAAGGCCCTCAGATCCTACTGCGGCAGCTCAGTATGATGTTATGGACCGAAAAGCCAAGGGTCTAATCAGATTGTGCCTAGCAGACTCTATTCTAATCAATGTCCATGAAGAGAACTCTGCAAAGAAGCTATGGACTAAGCTTGGTGAGATGTATCAAGTGAAATCTTTATTAAATCAAATTTTCTTAAGAAAGAAATTGTATTCCTTAAAGATGGAAGAGGGTGGACGAATTGCGGACCACCTAGAAGCATTCAATATGTTGGTGGCTCAATTAGTATCCGTCGGTGTTAAGATGGACGAGGAGGAGAAATGTCAAATCTTGCTTTGTTCTTTGCCTGATTCGTGGGATTCTCTTGTTATGGCTATCGGTAGTACTTCTGTTGTTTTGAAATCTAAAGACGTGGTGGGTGCCCTACTCGGTGAAGAGATGCGAAGGAAGGTATCCATCAGTTCAAAGGAAGCCCTAACCATTCGTGGAAGACCTAAGGAGAAAGGCAAGAAGAATGAGAAGCGCGACAAGTCCAAATCCAAAGGGAGATCGAAATCTCCTGGAAAGTCCAAAGTCATTTGCTGGAATTGTGGTAAACCGGGTCACATCCGTAAGGACTACAAAGAAGAAAAGAAGAAGAAGAAAAAGAAAAGGTTCGATTCTAATTCTGAGTCCGACAAGGAAGATGGCGATGCATTTATTGCGGCTTTGGCGACTCATGCAGGTAATGATGCCTGGCTAATTGACTCAGGTGCATCTTTTCATATGACTTCCAATAGAGATTGGTTTTCTGAATATGAAGGATTTAATGGAGGTAAGGTGTACTTGGGTGATGATTCACATCTAGACATTGTTGGTCGAGGTAAAGTTAGAATCAGGTTTTCTGATGGTAGAATAAAAAGGATTAATGGTGTGCTACATATCCCTGGATTAAAACGAAACCTGTTATCTGTGAGCAAACTGATAGATGCGGGTGTGCAGGTAGTCTTTTCTAAAGCAGGATGTAAGATGATTAAGGGTGCTATAGTAGTTGCTAGAGGTGTCAGGTTTGGCACTTTGTATAAGCTTGAAGCATACACTGTTGAACGTAATAGCACTTCTGTAAAAAGCAAATCTGCGGATACTTCACTGGAAGATTTGAAGGTTTCACCTTCAGCAGATGGAAATGGTTTTTGGGTACCTAAGGGTGCTCTTTTGTCTGAAGCAAAGTTACCTGCAGAGAAGACTATGTTATGGCACCAGAGACTTGGCCACATTGGAGAAAAGGGTCTTAAGACGTTGAAAAATAAAAATCTTGTTGAAGGTTTGAATGATTGTAATCTTGACTTTGATTTCTGTGAGCATTGCATTTATGGAAAACAAAACCGCGTTCAGTTTTACTCGAGTTCTCATAAAACTTGTGGTGTTTTGGACCTTATCCATTCTGATTTGTTTGGTCCAGTAGATGTCTCTTCGATTGGAAAATCCACATATTATGTTTTATTTATTGATGATTTTAGTAGAAGGACATGGGTATATTTTCTAAAGAGTAAATCTGAAGTTTTTAGTCGTTTTAAAGAATTTAAAGCAATGGTTGAGTTGCAGACTGGAAAGAAAATAAAATGTTTGAGAACTGATAATGGCGGTGAGTTTTTCTCTAACGATTTTGATAGATTCTGTAAAGACTGTGGAATTAACAGGCAGAAGACAACTCCGTATTCTCCACAGCAGAATGGAGTTGCAGAAAGAATGAACAGGACACTGATGGAGAAGGCTAGGAGTATGTTGAGTGGTGCTGGTCTCGAACAAAAGTTTTGGGCTGAAGCTGTTGCCACTGCTTGCTACCTGATTAACAGGTCTCCTACATCAGCTGTTGTTGATAAAACGCCTATGGAAGCATGGTCAGGTCACAAGCCTTCATTGAGACATCTTAGAGTTTTTGGTTGCGAGGCATATGCACATGTGCCAAAGGAGAAGCGAACAAAGTTGGAGAACAAGGCTGTGAAATGTATCTTCATCGGGTATAGTTATGGTGTGAAAGGATACAAGCTTTGGGACCCTGTTGCACAAAAGGTAATTCACAGTAGAAGTGTTATTTTTAGAGAAATTAAGTCTCCTTCTGTTACATTGCAGCCAGAACAGACTAAAAAAGAAGATGTGATTCAACTTCCTTCTACACCTGAAAGAGTTGAATCGAGACCCTTAGATAGGCAAGAATTTGAGGAGAGCTTGTCTAGCTTTGAATCTTCAGAAGAGGAGGAAGAACCTCTAACTCAGCTTGTTCGAAGGTCTACAAGACATAGACAACCACCTGAAAGGTATTCACCTGATGATTGGAGATGTATTTTTGCTCTGAATACTAGTGTGGATGAACTGAAATCTGTAGAAGAGGCATTAGGTATGAATGATGCAGAATCCTGGAAGATTGCTATGGAGGAAGAAATGGCAGCTTTGAAAAAGAATGATACATCGGATCTTGTACCATTGCCTGAAGGACGAAAACCTGTTGGTTGTAAATGGGTGTTCAAGAAAAATATTGGTTCAGATGGAAGCATTAAGAAGTATAAAGCAAGGTTAGTTGCAAAAGGCTACTCTCAGGTTGAGGGTGTTGATTACGGTGAGATATTTTCTCCTGTTGCAAAAATGACGTCTATTAGATTTTTTCTTTCTATTGCTACTGCTTATGATTTATAGGTTGAGCAAATGGATGTGAAAACTGCTTTCCTTCATGGTGATTTGGAGGAAGATATTTATATGACACAGCCGGAGCACTATGTGGTGAAAGGCAAAAGTAATTTGGTCTGTAAATTGAAGAAATCTTTGTATGGCCTCAAACAAAGTCTTAGGATGTGGTACCAGAAATTTGATACATACGTGTTGAGTTTGGGATTTGAACATTCTAAATCAGATCACTGTGTTTATTATAAATCTTATGGTGATCATTTCTTATTCATTGCATTGTATGTTGATGATATGTTATTCATTGGTAAAGGGAAAGGTATGATTTCAGAACTGAAGTCTCAGCTTGCTGCTAAATTTGAAATGAAAGATCTTGGTGCAGCAAAGCACATTCTTGGGATGGAAATTAGAAGAGATAGGGTGAACAGAAAGCTATGGCTAGGCCAGAGTAAGTATGTGAATTCAGTGTTACAGAGGTTCAACATGCAGAATTGTAGACCATTGAGTGTTCCTTTTACAGTTGGAATGAAACTGTCTATTTCAGATTGTCCTACATCCCCATTGGAGATGGAAGACATGAGTAGAGTGCCTTATCAGAGTGCGGTTGGAAGCTTGATGTATGCTATGGTCTGTACTAGACCAGATATTGCCCAAGCAGTGGGAGTACTTTCTAGATATATGTCTAATCCTGGTAGAGTTCATTGGGATGCAGTCAAAAGAGTCTTCAGATATTTGAAGGGTACTTCAGAGTATTCTTTGTGTTATCATGGTAATTCAGTTGGAGACATGACTTCCCTTGATATCCATGGTTATGTGGATTCAGATTGGGCAGGTGATATTGATAGCAGAAGATCCACCAGTGCTTATGTGTTTACTTTGTTTGGTGGTGCAATTAGTTGGATGAGTAAGCGACAGGCTGTGGTTGCTTTATCCACTACTGAAGCAGAGTATATGGCAGCTACTCATGCTTGTAAAGAGGCCATTTGGCTTAAGAGACTGTGTTCAGATATTGGAATAAAACAAGGTACAGTGACAGTTTACTGTGACAGTCAAAGTGCAATTAGCCTAGCTAAGAACCCGACATTTCATGCCCGGACCAAACATATTGATGTTCAGTATCATTTTGTTAGAGATATGGTCGAAGATGGTAGGGTGAAGCTGGTTAAGGTGGAAACTTTGATGAATGTTGCAGATGCTTTAACTAAGGCTGTGAGCACAGAGAAGTTCAGATGGTGTTCAGAGTCTATGGGCCTTATGGCCCTTAGCAATTGATTCATTGTGTTGACATTCCCTTCCGCTCTTGCAAGGTGTTCGACAAGTGGGAGATTTGTTGGGAAAAATGGTGTCTCAACCTTGCATTTATGTGAGGTTATTATTTATAGTAAGTTTTCATTTGAGCACGAAATGGTGCGAAACTCTCCCTAAAGCTTCTGGTTGGTTAGATAAGCATTCTGGTATAGTTGCGTCGCAAGGTCACAGCTAGTTTTGAAGATATTAAAGTTTTCGTCTTGGAGGGGTGCAATAAATGTTTAAACTTAATTTTGGGGACTTTAGAGGCTCCGAAATGCCCTGAAAAGTGGCTGTAACCGGTGAAGCGGGTTACGAGGTGATAGAGCACTTCGTGAGCTTTCCGGCGCTTCAAACGGTTCGTCAATCGGACACCCGGTTCTCAAGTTATGGCCTCCGGAAGTTTGTACTCCTAAAATAGGAAAAATAATTTGTATCGAATACATAAATGAGCTGTAAAGGGGAGCGACACATGTTGATGTGTGCTTTAACATGTCATAGGGCATCTAGAAGGGAGATAAGGTCGGCTACACCTTATTGGGTGGTTTTAGCCCATGGTTTTGTAATACCGTTTGACGGTTTCTTGTATTGTATCTCCTATTTATGAGGTGTGTGAGATAGAGGTTGTGTGTAAGAGTCTTATGGCTATTGAGTTGCCTCTGAATCTGTGATTAGTGGTACTCCTGCGAAGAGCTTGCTCTGCAAGTATGTTGTAATCTGTTTTTGATTGCTGAATAAAATATTGAGCTGCTTTTGGAGGGTGGGGTTTTTCTCCCGAAAGGGTTTTCCACACGTAAATCACTGTGTTGTGGTATGATTGCTATTATATCTATTTCTATTTTCTGTAACTGTTGTAATGATCTGAAAAAGTTTTGCATTACCCTCCTCTCAAGGTTAGTGTAGGAAGTTGTTTCCGCTACTTAACTTCCTTACAGGTACATGGTGAATTTTTCTGGTTAGATGTAGTCCACAAAATCACTAAGGAAGCTGTGAAAGTTGTCACAGGGTTACTGACCACCGGTAAAAGGCCAGATAAAACCAAGAAGGTATCCAATGACCTAGTTACAAACCTAACTGGTGCAACATTCGACAAAAGGTCCCTAAGAGTTAATGATGCAATGGACATTAATGTAAGATTTATCAGCATGATATTAGGGTATAAAGCTACTCATGCAAATAGACTCAATTCAGTTTCAATTTTATGCATTAAGAGTGCTTATGATATGGTCACAGATAATGCAAAGATTGATATATGTGAGTGGTTAAAGGATGAATTAATTGACAACCTTGGAAAGATTAAGAAGGACAAGAAAGGAAATTTCAGGTTTGGAAATCTATTAGTATGTCTAATACTACATATAACAAAATAGGTTTCCAGTATAGGCTACAAAGAACTTGGTTATGACATACCGGTAGGTAAACAGTTAACAGAACTATTCAATGACATGGGAGAAAACAAGGAAAACAATATTCATGACTTCTTTCAAGCATTAAAGGCCAAAATGAAGAAAAGAATCAGGTTATCACAAAAGATTGTTGACAAATACAAAGATGAAATATGCTTTGTAATCAAGAAGGATAAAATCTGGATGGAAGCAGTCATCCCTAGGACAGTTTGGGTAACTGAGATGGGCTATGAAACAGATGATCATATAATTGAAACATATGCTAAAGCACTTCTAGAAGCCCCCAGAGAACCTAAGGAAGAAATATTTGGTAGTGCAGAAACTATTGAAAGCCAAATACAATCAAAGAAAAGAGTGAAAAAGGTTGAGGCAGTTGTAAGGAAAGGTTCCAGACAAGCAAAGGCCATCAAAGAAGATGTGTTGAAGAAAACCAGTATAACAGAGGATGAGTTAGCAGCTCCATAACCTGAAACTCACCTATCATCGGTAGGTACTTCTTCGGGGAGTGACATGCTTGCAACTTTCAAAAGAGTTGTAAGGAAAAGAGATCCCTCATCGGCAACCACACCCTCACCCAGGAGGACAAGACAAAAACAACAAGCAGTGATATCTCTGGTAAGAAAGGCTACACCAAAGAAGAAGAAACTAACACCCAAAAAGAAGAAGAGGACAAACAAAGACTTGGCCCCTCTTGATATACTGCTGAATGAAATTATAGAGGAAGGTAAATTGAAAAATATAGAGAAAATATATGACACTTTAATAGCTGATGAAAAAGAACAAGTTGAAAATAGTGTTATATTGCATATGGATATGTATAAGAAGTTTTTGATGGAAGTAGTAAATGAAATTCTAGATGAACTATTTAAGAGATTGGAAGCAAGAAGACAAGCATTAATAGAACTGGACAAGAAAATAAAGATTGAAAAGCTACTTGTTGTTTATCCAGTAAACTCACCCAAAGAAAATGGATGGGATATATTCTTAGTTGAAAAAGAAAAACAAGAAGAATACAGGAACCCCAAACCCATAAAATTTTATCAGAAAGATAGAGACAAAGGTAAAGGCAAAGTTGGTGGACCACCTAGTATCAAGGTTAGAGACAACTTACCCCCACCTCCTTTAATTACTCCAGCTATAAAAACAACAGCTATAGAAGATCAACCGACAGCTGAGAATATGGATGCAGAGGATGGTGATACTAATCTTGAAGTCTTATATACTATGGATGTTGTTACTCAAAAGATCAACATAGTGGTAGACAAAGATACAAATGATAAGACTGACATGGCTAGTGAGCCTCCGGTAGTTGAGCAAACTGAAAAAACATAGGAGAAATTGGTAGAAGACAAAGAACAAAAGGCTCCGAAATAGGAACAACAACAACAGGAACAGGAACATAAGGAAACAGTGCCACTGGCAACTAGAGAAATAGAAAAACCATTGCTTAAAGAAATGTAGACACAAATAGACCTACTAGAGGTCAATACAAGCTTGGTTATTTCCACTAGTACTTAGATTGTTGGTTCATCATCAGGCTTCAAATCAACTAATGTGACTGAGGTACTATTAGATTCAATAAAAAAGATAACAGACTGCAACTCACAAGCTTACAAGGCAATTGATGATACCATACCATTTTTACAGGTAATTGCTTCTAACTGTAACATAGACAATAAAGATTCTTTAGGACAACTTGATACACTGTGTAAATATATCACTGAAAACATTGAGAAAATAAAGGAAGAGTCATTGAAGGATAAAGTAGAAATTGAAAAACATAAATTCTTTGATGAGCAAATAAAGAAGTGTAACAGAGATTTTGACACACTTTTATCGGAATTATGTAATTTATTGAAAGAGTACAAAACTCTACACAAAGACACCTGTAAGACAAACTTTTTGACTGTAGAAATAGACAAAAAGATGAGCAAGGTACAAGATGAGATCAATAAACTTGCAGATAATTTTGTTATCTCACCTGATACACTATCAGTTTTTGAGGAAAAGATAACAAATTTTGAAGAAGATTTACTTAAATTGGAAAGAGAGAGAGAAAGAATAGTGAATAAGGCAAAACATTTGAGATCAAAACTAAGTCCAAGATTGGACTATCTAGCATCACTACGGAAGGAAGTATCTGAAGCACTAATATAGGGACAAAAAACACCGACAGAGCATTTGCAGCATCTCACCAGTACAGCGAAGAGAACAGAGACAACAATAAAGGATAGCAAGAAGTTTATGGACAATATAAACTTGATTTTGGGAGATCTTTTTCAAATTGTAACCACCCAGTTACAAGGTTGAAACTACAAACTCTACTAACATCTTGACAACCTTTGTCATTGATGCCAAAGGGGGAGTAGTGGGATGAGAAAATTCAATATCACAGGAATCATATGCTCAGGGGGAGCACACACATTTTTGGTAACATTTTTGGACTTCACATTTTTGGATACATTTTTTTTGAAATTTCTCATGAGTGTTGCCATCAATGCCAAGGGGGGAGATTGTTGGCATATGCACACTCTAATGAGACATTGTATGTGATTGAAGGTTTTGTCATTGATGGCAACCTTGCAATCCTATAGCACCGACAAAGGCATTATACCAGCATTAGCAGATCACACTCTACACCAGCACTCAGGACACCAGCACCGGCACAAAGAAAAGAAGTATACTGACACAGAGGCCAATAGGATTTTGTTATATTATATTTTGTTTATTATTGTAAAAACTTTGTAAGCCGACTTGACAAATTGTAAAATGACTCTTATATATAAAAGAGATCATTGTAGACATTTGGTAATGAGTGAGGAACCATTAAGGAAAAATATTAGGCAGACCTATTATGCAAAATATAGGCTAAGGGTTTATGTAAGAAGCAGAGCAACAACCGGTACTGGATCATGCATTATAGATGCTATTGTAAAGCAGTACAAGATATTGGATTTGTATAATCCTCATTGTAAGTCAGTGAGACTTCCCATTGAGCAGTGAGCTCTAGGCAATTGGCCTTCCTGGATGTGCAGGCCCCTATTGTAAGTAATATTCTCTTATTGGCCAGTGAGTGAATATTGTGGGTCACAAATCCCATCGAGGTTTTTCCCACACCGGGTTTCCTCATTAAAACCTTGTGTTATGGTGTTCTTTTCATGTGGATGTTCTTAATTCTATTTATTGCATTATTTCTTGCATACCGACACACTATTATAATATGTTCTGCATGTTTTAATTCAATAAATATCAAATACCTATCAGATACTGATTCACCCCCCCTCTCAGTATCTGTGGGATTCCTAACATATAACACTGTGAACCAACATTTATGCCAAAGTGAAGCAGTGTGTTTGTTCAAATTGAACCAGCATATGGTAATGGGAACCGGCACATGGAAGCGTTGTATGACTGCTGGTTGGTAGTCTCAACTTCAGGGTTTCTAGTTGAAGTGCTTCAAGTTTGTGTGGCTCAACTGGTGACTTTGTGTGATGAGTTAGCATAGTAACAAAGAATAGATCATGTTGCCATGTAAGCCTTGTGTGTGTGAAGTATCTTGCATGAAGGAGATTGTTCCTATCTACCTTGGGAATGTGCAAAGTCTGTAAACGGTGATAACATGTGATGGGTTATCAGCCGCTATGAAATCGGTGAAAAATGGATGATGGAGATTGGATCAAGACTATTGCATTTAATGCAGTGTGCTCAACGGTCAGGATTGAACCATTTGAATTCCTTAACCTAATAGGTTTTAGGGTTTAGGGTTTATGCTACCAACCTATCTGTTTTCCTATAAGGTTGATGTTGTGATTATTTCTGAGGTTGTTGGAAAATTTTTTGTGTGTGTATCCAAGAGAAGTGATACATGATTCTTGCCAGACCAGAGGAGAGAAGTGATACATGCAGAGTGTAAGTGCAGAAGGTAAAGAGGATCTTAAGTAGATCTGTATTGGCATTGAGTGTTGTTACCAGATCATTGTAATACCTATTGATCTCTAACCACTTCAACAGTTGAGAAATCACTTAACAGGGTAGCTTTAACTAGCTTGTTAAAAATCCTTTAACAGGGTGACTCAAAACCATTGAGTACTTGAAATCCTCTAAAAAGGTAACCTTTAACAGGGTTTAACCCTTAACCGGGTGATCCCTAATAGGATCGATTCCTAACATAACCTATTGTATCTTTCTTTAACCAGACAAGGCTCCTAACAGAGCGGACTTCTAAAGAGTTCAAAAAACAAGCTTGTGGGTATTCACCCCCACCGTGGTTTTTCCCAGTTGCATTTCCACGTGAAAAAATATGTGTATCATGTGTGATGTCTTCTTCATGTGATGCTTTGTTATTTTCTGTCAAGCAGTGAATCATGTTGATCTAGTTGCTTATATGTATATCTTTGATGGTAGATTACTTGTTCATGCATAAGGGTGAAATGGAAATGAAGTGTTAGGGTATATGAGAAGATAGGTGTCAACTGATTTATGCTTGTCTCAGTTATTCTGAGTTCTACCAATTGTACTTTGTTTTAGGACCGATGTTACTATTTGTCTGTCAATGCACAATGTCTACTAACAAACCGGTTTAAGAGTGTGTTTTTGCCTGTACTGATTCATCCCCCCTCTCAGTTTCTATTTGGTACTATTCATTCATCATTGAGTTATCAATTGGTATCAGAGAATCCTCTAGGTCCTCTATGTTATAAGCTTAACCGCTTGAGGTAAAGATCCTAATCTAATGATGAAGAGGGAAGGTCCAAAGTTTAACAGAGAAAATTTCATTATATGGAAAGATAGAATGAAGATATACATCATAAGCATGGGTGCTCAACATTGGAGCTATGTTGAGAATGCCTATGTTGCCCCTACTGATACTTTCACTAATGACCAAAAGAGAGATATGCAGGAGAATGGGCAAGTCATGGAAGCCCTAATTAGTAGTTTGTCTGATTTTGAGTTTATTGATGTCCAAGATAAGGTAAATCCCAAAGAGGTATGGGATACTCTTGAAAATATCTATGGAGGTGATCAGCATGTAAAACAAGCTAAGGAAGAAAGCCTTAGAGGGAAGTTTGAAGACATGTGGATGGTTGAAGGTGAGACCATTCAACAGTATGGAATAAGAATCAAATCCGTTGTTGGAGATATCAAGAGTGCAGGTGGTAAAATAGAAAATTCCACTGTGGTAAGCAAAGTCTTGAGATCCCTATTATCGGTCTATGCAATAAGGGTTGCTACTATTCAGGAGCTAAGATCAATAGATAAGACTAAGGTATTGCTAGACTCCATCATTGCAAAGTTGACAGCCTATAAGCTAAATAGTTTTCATGGCAATGCTCAAAAGACTGAATTAGCTTTTAAAGCTTCTGCGGTACCATCCAGAAAAGGAAAAGAAGCTAGCACTAGTGGTGAACCAAGACAGAGCAGAGAAATGGATGACGAGAAGATTCTGATGGCATTTGAAGCTCTACTTGCCAGGAAACTTCCTAAAGGAACCGGCAAATACAAAGGTAAGCTACCTTTGAAATGCTTTTCTTGTACCTGGATAGGACATATTGCTACAAATTGTCCTAATGGCGACAACAAGGACAAATCAGAAAGGTTCAAGAAATTCAAAGGAGGAAATCAGAGAAACTGTTTTGTGGTAGTTGATGAAGGTGTCATAGATGAGGAATCAGAGGATGAAGAAAATGAAGATATTGTGTTTGTTGTTGTCAAGGAAGATGTGTCAGACACAGTAAACCTCCTATCATAGACTTGTATCTAGTTGGATTAATAGGTGTTAATTCATCTTTCAAAGATAATTTATCAGTTGTAGTCAAAGGTGTGCTTGCTAGTTTACATTTTTCCATCCCAAATTTCTTTATTAATTCCTTCAAGTACTTAGATTGACATAGGAATATACCTTTATCAGTGTGTGAAATCTACAATCCTAAAAAGAATTTTATCTCTCCAATCATAGATATTTCAAATTCTTGCTGCATTTTGTTAGAAAATTCTTTACACAATCCATTTTCTCCTCCAAACATTATATCATCAACAAAAACTTTAATAACCAAGATGTCATCATTAGTCACTTTGAAGTATAGATTGTTGTCAGCATTACCTTTAGTGTATCCAAGCTTCAAAATATATTTGTCCAATCTAGCATACCAAGCTCTAGGAACTTGTTTCAATCCATATAAAGCTTTCCTTAACCTACAAACCATGTCTTTGTTATCTGTCAAAGAAAATCCATTAGGTTGTTCAATATAAACTTCTTCTTCAATATCTCCATTCAGAAATGTACATTTAACATCCATTTGATATACTTTATAGTTCTTGTGTGCTGCAAAAGCCAATAAAAGTCTGACTACCTCAATTCTAGCTACCGATGCAAAGGTTTCATTGTAATCAATTCCTTCTTTCTGTAAATAGCCCTTACACACTAATCTTGCTTTGTTTCTGATTACCTTACCATCTTCATTAAGTTTATTTCTGAAAACCCATTTAGTTCCAATTACATTTTTGTCTTTAGGTCGGGGAACTAATGACCAAGTGTTATTCCTTTCAATTTGTTCTAATTCATCTTCCATAGCTTTAATCCAATATTTATCTTCACATGCCTCATTAATTGATGTAGCTTCAATTTGAGAAATAAGACATACCTCTTCATTTTCCAATCTTCCTCTAGTCATAACTCCTTGAAATTTGTTTCTAATTATCTGATCTTCAGAATGATTCAATCTTACATACTAGGGTGTTTTTACTTGTTGTTGTTCTTTAGTAATTGTTGAATCTCTAGATTCTATATCAGTGTACTCATAGTAGGTTCATTTGTGATTATCTCTATTGCCAGTTCAGAGTCTGTGTACCTTGAAATTCCTCTAAACTGTTCATCAATCTTCACATTTGCACTCTCAACAATTTTCTATAATCTCTTGTTAAAAATCTATATGCCTTTCTCTTAGAAGAATAACCAAGAAACATTCCTTCATCACTTCTAGGATCAAATTTGCCAATATACTCATTTCTTCTAATATAGTATTTACTTCCAAACATTCTGAAATATTTAAGGGTAGGAGTATTACCAAACCATAGTTCATGAGGGGTCTTATCGGTTTCACCTCTGATGTGAAGTCTGTTGAATGTATAAACTGTTGTATTGACCATTTCTCTCTAGTATATATAAGGTATATTTTCTTCTAATATCATACTTCTAGCTGCATCGAAGATAGTTCTATTTTTCCTTTCCACAACTCCATTTTGTTGGGGTGTCCGGGGTGATGATAAGTGTCTTCTGATCCCATTCACTTCACAGAATGTATTAAATTCCTTAGATGTGAATTCACCTCCTTGATCTGATCTCAAACATTTGATTTTCTTGCCAGTTTGATTTTCTACCATTACCTTGAATAATTTGAATTTCCCAAATGCTTCATATTTTTCTCTGAGAAAAGTAACCCAACACATTCTAGAATAGTCATCAATGATTAGCATACAATACCTATCTCCTTGTATATTTCTAGTTCTTGTTGGACCACATAAATTAGTATGAATTAAATCAAGAACATTGTTAGACTTCTCTGGAATACTCTTGAAAGTTTCTCTAACTTGCTTTCCAAATTGACATTCCTTACATACCGGATTGTGAGGTTTAACAATCTTAGGTAAATCTCTTACTGCCTTAGTTGTACTGATTTTCACAATGCAATCAAAATTTACATGACAATATCTTTTATGCCATAACCAACTTTCATCAATATGTGCAATCAAACATGGTTTCTCATTGTTGTTCAAATGAAAGATATTACCTCTAGTCTGATTACCGGTTGCAATTTCCAAACTAGTTCTATTTAAGATTTTGCATTTACCATTCTTGAATTGTAACTGAAATCCTTTCTCAACTAATTAACCAACACTCAAAAGATTATGCTTCAAATCTTCAACCTAGTAAACATTATCAGTAGTGCACTTACCATCAAAAGATATAGTGCCTTTTCCTTTAATCAAACAAGCTTTATCATCTCCAAATCTTACTGTACCTCCATTGTATTCCTGAAAGGTTAAGAAATTACTCTTATCACCAGTCATGTGATGTGAACATCCTGAATCAATAATCCATTCATCCTTATCTTCAACTTTAGCTACCAGGGCCTACTCTACTGGTTGAACAGTAGGTGTCGATTGATCTTCTATTATAGCAACAAAAGCCCATCCATTGTCTTCCAGATCCTCATCAGAATCATCAGTAACTCCTTCATCAACATAATAACAAGATTTCTCTCTATTCTTCTTAAACTTGTATTTATGATAATTAGGGTTAGGCTTATATGTTCTCTTAGCTTCTTCTCTTAATCTTGCATGTCTATCAGGACATCTAGAAGCCATATGACCAATCTTATTACAATTAAAACATTTAAAGGGTGATTTACCTTCATAATTACTTCCAATTGGACCTTTATGCATTTTCCTTACAAATAGTGCTTCAAGTTCTTCAAGTTCTTCATTTTCTCTCCCGCTTTCTTCAAGTTCTCTTGCATAGAAGGATTTCCAATCAGATTTATCAGATGATGATGATGATGATGATGATGATGTTGTAGTTGATGATGATGCTTTGAAAGCTATATCTGTCTTAATTGTAGTAACAAGACCAAATTCCTCAAGCTCAAAAGTTGAAAGTTTTCCAACCAAAGTATCTCTAGATACTGATGTATTAGGCATTGTTCTTAATTCACTTATAGCAATAACTTTCATTTTATATGCCGGTGGAAAATCTCTTAAAACTTTAGAAACAATTGCATCTTCACTTAAGGTTCCTCCACAACATTGTATACCCAAAACAATTTCATCTACTCTTTCCATAAAAGCAAAAATTCTTTCTTCTTCCATTTTCAGACTTTCATACTTGACTCGGAAGCATTCAAGTTTTGCAATTTTAACTGTGGAATCTCCTTCATTCAATATTTCCAGTTTGTCCAAAATAGCTTTAGCAGTAGATCTGTCTGATAATCCCATGACTTGTTGATCTGATAATGTGCTCAAAAGTGTTTCTCTTGCTTTGCAATCATTTTCCTCATCTTTAGCCAACTTAGGTGGATTAGGTTGACCTTGAGTAGGAGCAGTATAGCCATTCTTTATAACATCCCATATGTCCTTTCCAATGCAATTCAAATGTGTCTCCATCCTGATCTTCCATATGCCATAGTTAGTTCCATGAAGTTTCAGATTGTCCTTCCTGAAATAGTTAGAAGACATTGGATCTCCTCAAGTTGTTAAGCTTCTGTAAAAAGAGGACTGAGCTCTGATACCAATTGTTAGGTCCCCTAGACAACTGAGAGAGGGGGGGGTGAATTAGTTGTCAAATAAATTCAATCAAAAATAACTTAACCAAAACTTAATGCTTAATACCGATAAACCAAACTTTATGCCAGTAGACAGTTTTATCATTTAATTGTAGTACTAGTAAATATTAATGCATGAAACAGAAAGACAACAACATCCACAACACATAACACAAATATTTGTATGTGGAAACCCTGTAAGGGGAAAAACCACAGTGGGAAGCCTTACCCACAATCAAATGATACTATTGCAAATAGTATGTGTGTACAATATGGATTCTGCACATGCAGAAAGGCCAACTCCCTAGAGCTCACTACTCAATCACAAAATGAGAGTCACACTGACTACAATTGGATGGTTAAATCCAATGATAATGTACTGCATAAAATAACATCTTCATATGCTGGATTTAGTACCAGTTTAGTTTTGATTTCCTTCACAAAAACCTTCCTTCAACCTTCAAATGATGTCTATGGGTATAGCTCTGGTTATTTTCGCATATACCTTATTACAATTCTTTTTCCCAATCAGATATCAATCTCGTAAATGAGATCTTACATTTATACCATAACCTAAGACCAATTCAATAGGTCGGCTCACTAAAAGATATTACAATAAAATCAATTATAAATAAATCAATATCCAATGCATGATGTCAGCTCAATGCATTCAGAATAATAATAAATCGTCTCCATAATGTGTCGTGCTGATTTGGAATAGATATGCCTATCGGTGCATATCCTAGACCTTTTTGCCGGTAACAACAAATATGCAAACTCGAATGTACCAATGAACAAATCACCAAGACAAAGTGTCCAAATGATGTCTTTGAGATAACCAAGTAGTCTCCAAGTGATTCCAAGTGTCGGTGAACAATATATCCTACTGGTGAACCAAATACCATCAACTGTACATAAGTCACTTGCTTACCGGTGAACATAACCAAAGATCTCCAAGTGCTGATAAGTGTTGACAAGTGATGATAGGTGTTGACATCAATGACAAAACCATATCAACATATCCAAAATACCAACAAGACCAAAGTTCATAAGTTTCTTCACAGAATGACAAATCAATTTTGCATGGTTATATGTGGATATGCCTAGACTAGATCCTGATCTAGTTATGCACCATTTGATAGTTACACTAGGAGAAAATATAGTGAAATAGAAGTTAAGGAAAATGCATCCACAAGTGGCATTATTAGTAAAGGTATAACTTGAGAAATTTCTAGATGTTGGATTCATAAGATCATTTGATTACCCCAAGTGGATCTCTAATTTAGTACTTGTCAGTAAGGCAGATCACAACATTTGAATATATAGAGATTTTAGAGACATCAACAAAGCTTGTCCTAAAGATGACTTTCCATTTCTGAATATTGAATTTATAATGGATCTTATAGCTGGTCATGCAATGTTATCTTTGATGGATGGATTTTCTGGCTACAACCAGATAAAAATAACACCTGAAGATGAACACAAAATAGCATTTACTTGTCCCTAGGGAATTTTTTGCTAGAATTTTATGCCCTCCGGACTAAATAATGCAGGTGTCACATACCAAAGAGCTATGACAACCATCTTTCATGATCTTATGCATACCACTGTGGAAGATTATGTTAATGAACTCCTAGGTAAATCATTAGAAAGAGAAACACATTTGGATATCCTTTCAGTGATCTTTGATTGATTAGAAAAATAAAAAAGTTAGATTAAATCCTAAGAAGAGCATCTTTGGAGTAACCTCTAGGAAACTCCTTGGATACATTGTCTCAAAGAGAGGAATTGGTGTCAATCCACCAAAAGTCAGAGCTATATTAAAAATGCCACCACCAAATAATATTAGTCAACTTTGATCTTTACAGGGGAGACTCTAGTCTATACGAAGATTCATTGCTCAACTTCCAGATAAATGTCATCCTTTTCAACATCTACTCCATAGAAAACATCAAATTCAACTGGGATGATAAATGCCAATAGGCTTTTCAAATACTCAAAGATTATCTCTTAAATCCACTAGTTTTGATGCCTCTAATTCTAGGAAAACCCCTATTACTCTACATATCAGCTCTACAAACAACACTAGGGGCACTGTTCACATTATTTCGGAGTCATTCGTAAGCGGCATTTTGATAGAGTGGCACCCGTTCCTTTTGATTTTCTAGCTATGCTCCCCATACAAAATTCGCAAGCCAGGTGTCATCTCAGTGTTGCTTCTAATTGCTCACTTTTTCCATTCGAAGTTTAGGAGAACGTGGAGTTGCCAAGTAGCTCAGGTTTTTATGACATGGCACTCCTCTTGGCCCCACCATTCATTGTGAGAGGATAAGGACACTTGTTTCCTTCGCACTCCCCAATTTGGTTTTGTTTCTATGCTCATTTTTCAGATCCTCCAAGCTGTTGTGTGCCTTCCATGGTGGTTTGTGAGTCAGGATGTGGTTTGCATCAAGGTTTTCTTATTGGGCAAGTATGGAGGTCATCACAATATGGTGGAAATAACAACTTTGGGGGTGATTTTGCTGGGTATGATCTCGTGGGGTGCCATGATAGGTTTTTTGGTTAGAAGCAGTTTCTATAAGGTTGCTGATGTTGCAAGCTATTAGTTGAGTCGAGGGCTCTATTTATGCTTATGTTTTCCTTATTTTAGGGGTTCAGACTTTCAGAGAGTTTTTTAGACTTTGGTTCATTTGAAGAATCCTTTATGTTGATTTAATTTAGTCAATGATAGATAGATCATATTGTGCCTATGGCCTCTGTGATGATTTTCTTTGAAGCTTAATATATATTGGCTTCTATGTTGTTTTCAAGTTCAATAACTTCTATGATATTTGTTGTGAGACTTCACAGATTAAACTATGTTTTGAGACTTGTTATATGTCGAATGAATAGTTAATATCATTTTATGTTGAATGGGTGTTGTGTTCGATTATTCTCTTGAATGGTTTTGGGCATGTAGATTGTTGAATGTGCTTTAAAACCAGATGTTTCTAGGTTTATATGTTGTTAATGCTTTTCCAAAATGTTCTGGCCCATCTCTTAAATAGTGTAGACCATTTTGCTTTAAGTTTCCTCCTTCCCCTTTCCTCCCCAATCATAATGAAGAGTCGACTTCTTAAACCCAGAGGTCATTCAATGAGTTTTGCGCAATAGGTCCCCCATCATTGAATTTCACATTTAAGGTAGAATTTAGAGGCAATAGTTCTTTTTTGGCATGCCCGGCGGGACCCAAATTTTGAATAAGCCTAAGCTAGTTTATGAGTCACAAGCTCGTTACCTAGAGTCAGACTATCTTAAATCCCAGTTTACTCCTTCCACCCCTAGTAAACATCCATTCGGCTACAACCTCATCTTCTCAGAGCCTACCTATCTTCCCTGCAGTCACTCCTACAATAATAGTGCAAGTTCCTCCTAGAAATTTTGTGACATGGAACAACAGAAGCCCTATCATCCCTCCCACTCCACCTGTAGTATGGGGATCGATTCCCTCCACCATGCTAAAGGTCACCCCTAAATTTATCGGAGAATGTCATAAGACCCTCGGGGAACACCTACAAGATATAGCCAATGTCTACACTGTCCATGGTATTATTGAACAAAATGTACCCTTGAGATTGCTCATGGCATATTTTAAAGGGAGAGCTTTAGATTGGTACAGATCCTTGGGTCCAAACACTATAGGGGATTGGGATCAGATGGGTAACCACTTCTTTTAGAGATTCTCTGACAAGGCTGATAGGTCATCTTTGATGCACCAATTGATTACGATAAAGAGAGCCCCTCAGGAAGAAGTGACAAAATTCAACTTAAGGTTCCAGAGGACCTGTCAAAGAATATTGTTGTCCTCCTGCCCTCCTATGAATATGGCATTCATCTTTTATCTGAAATCCTTCAACTTTGATATATCAGTAATGATTCAATCTCTAGGAGACAATACCCTCCCACAAGCATTTGAATTAATAGTCCAAGCATAAAATAATCTGATCAATGCTGAGCTTGCACCATGACCACTCATGCCAGTCTTTCCTGAGCTATCAAATGAAGCCTCTAAAGAGGTCATGCTTCCGCTCCTCAATCTATGTACATGTACCCCAGACCCCAGCAAGCACATTCACCTCCACAATCGTCATTGGCCGTAGAGGTCAGCGATATGAAAAATTTGTTGAGAACTTTCTTGAATGAGATCATCAATCTAAAAAGGTCTCAAATCCCCCCTGCTAGACCCCCTTTTCAACAAAATTTCCAAGGGAATAGACCCACATATCAGCAGAACCAATATGCAAACAACCAAACTTCCCCAAGCCAACCAAATGGCCAGATAGTTCTTGGTGTAGTGGAACCTCTTCAACAAGCTAATCATGCAACTGAAGATGAAGACTAGGATCATAGAGCCATTGTGAATGTCTTTTGTTTGTGAAATTTTCATGTATTCAATAAAGACCCCACCATGTAAACCAATGCCACAAATTAGGCATCTTGATAAGCAAATTTAGACAATTTGGTGAATAGGGGTAGTAGGATGTTTGTTTTGGTGTTTGATAGGTTTTTTAGGGTGTATTAATGGTGTTTGGTTGATCCAAGTTGTGTGGATCCCAAGCTCATGGTGTTTGACAACTTTTGTGTCAAAATGCAACTTTTGAGAGCAAAAGTGCAACTTTTCAAAGTTGGGTTGTTGCAATCCTCTAAATAGATCCAACCTCTTCAAAATTTGGTTGGAAACCATTTAAGAGGGATATAAACCTTGTGGACACAATTCCCAAGGTTAGATGGATTGTGGGTTGAAGTTTGGAAGCTAATAAACACTGAATAAATTGTGTTTTCTTAGAAATTCTAAGTTTCAAGAGATTGTATGTCCTTTTATGGATTGAATTAGAAAAACCATTCATGGATTAGTTGGAGGGTTGAATCACCTTTGATTTGGTAGTGGTCTGAGGTCCTGAACATTTGTGAGTAAGAAGAACCCTTCAAAATTCTGACTGTTACCCGAAAAGTAAGGGTTTGGCTAGGGTTTTAGCTAAAAATGGCCATATCTTGCATTCCTTTGGTGGAGTGCAGGATTGGCCTATGTATTCAAGGATTTTTAGGGGTTCTTGCAGGGAAGACTTGGTTGTGAGGAGTAAGAGACAAATCTAGGTAGGCATCTCCATGTGACTACCTCATGCAAAATTAGGACAGTCACCCTAAAACCTTGTAGTGGTGGATTCCAAGCCTACAACCCTGGAATTAGAAGTTATTTACCATCCCCCACAAGCTCATGTAGTTTTTTCTATAGTTTGGAATGAAGAAATGATGGTTTCTTTGTAAAATAGGCCTAATCGCCCTAATTAGGTCTCTAAGCTTCTAAGGCGTTCAGAACCTTAAAGTGCAGATCTTGCCAAACCATTTTGGGGATGAGTATAACTCCTTAAAGGGTATCTAGAATTGTAAATTATTTGTCAAGTTGTGTGCAATGTTTTAGATTTAAGGGCAAAATGCCCGCTAAATAGGGCTACTAGCCTAAGGGGTAGGTTTCCAAAGGAGGTATAGGGCTTTAATGCGTAACTCTAAAACTAATGTTTGGAACAATTCTTAGTAGGAATGAATGAACCAATTCCAAATCCCCCAAGTGTAGGAGTCATGGAGTGGTACAATAGAGAAGTTGAAGCCTTTTACTCATCTTGAGTAGATACTAGCATAGTGGTTTGTGAGTAGTTCTACCCATAAGGTATGGACTCCTTTCTTGTAGGATCCTTGTGGTCATTGGAGAGGTCAAAACTAAACCTATTTGACTTGTCCTTAGGTGTTTGACAAGGGCTCTGCATCAAATTGGTATCAGAGCTCAGCAAAAGATCTGGGTTGAGCAAGATGTTGTTGTTTTGTGTTACTAATGAGTTTTGGTTACAGGTGCTTGTCCATCTAGTTGCAAGAGGAGGTGAAGTTGTATTTGGGAAGATAAGGAAGGTCTATAAAGGGCCAAAGGGATGGTCTAGGCCATTGGATGGTCCATTGGTTTCTAAAAGACTAGGGAGAGAGGCAAAGAGGAGTGTTAGTTCCCGGAGACAACTGAGAGGGTGGGGGGGGTGAATCAGTTGTCTAATAAATTCAAGCCAAAAACCAATTAACCAACTTAATGCTTAATACTGGTAAACTAGTTAAGTATGTTGGTAGACAATGCTAACAGTAAATTGCTATACCGATAAAGATTAATGCATGAAACATAAACATAAATTCATCCACAACACATAATACCAATATTTGTACGTGGACACCCTGTAAGGGGAAAAACCACGGTGGGAAACCTTACCCACAATCAGATGATACTACTACATATAGTAATTGTACATAAATGGGGTCTGCACATGCAAAAAGGAGAACAACCTAGAGCTCACTACTCAATCACAAAAATGGGAGTCACACTGACTACAGTTGGATGGTTAAATCCAATAAGAATGTATTGCACAAAATAGCATCTTCATATGTTGGATTCAGTACCGGTGTAATGCTGATATGCTTATACAAAAACCAAGCTTCAGCTTCAAATTATGTCTTCGTGTATACCTCTACTTGATCTCACATATACTTTCAGTCAATTCTTTTTTGCATTCGACACTTGATCTTACAAATAAGATCTTACATTTATATCATAACCTAAGACCAGTTTTAGTAGGTCGGCTCTACAAGATATTACAATAAAATCATTTTACATACAATATAATATCTGATGCAATAAATGATTAAACATGTCGGCTAAATGCATTTACATAAATAATAAAACATCTCCATAGCGTGCCATGCTGATCTGGAAAAGATAAACCTGTCGGTGTAACCCTAGATAACCTGGACCTATTTGCCAGTAAAAGTAAATATGCAAATATGAATATACCAATGATTAATTCTTCAAAACAAAGTGTCCAAATGACGTCTTCGACATTACCAAGTGTCTTCCATATCATTCCAGGTACAGGTGAACATTATATCCTATCGGTGAACCATATGCTAGTAACTATTGCAATAGTTACTTGCTTGTCGATGAATGTTGCTGGATCTCCAAAGTGCTTCTTTTCAATAGGTGTTGACATCAATGACCAAACCATACCAAAATACCAACAATCTCCCCCTTTGGCATTGATGGCAACACAAGATGGAAAAACCATCAAAGTGGCAAAATAGAAATGACAAATACCAAAAACCAACAATCTCCATTTCTCCCCCTAGGAGCAACATGTGTTTATCCAAAGATTTATTTTCAATACCAAACTCTCCTCAAAAGATAATGTGTTTTTCCATAGATATCTCTCCCCCTTTGACATCAAATGCCAAAGTTACAAAAATTAATTTTATACAAAATACCAACTACTCCCCCTGAGAAGTAGCTTCCTCATCAAAGACCGGAATAAAAGATTTGTCTTTTAATTCTGCCGGTTGATGACAATAATCAACTGTCTAAGTCTCTACCAGTGGTGGTATGACTCCAAGCTGATCTCTGAGATATTCAAAAGTTTCCTTAGGCAAAGGTTTTGTGAAAATATCTGCAAGTTGTTCTCTAGTATTCACATAAACTAGTTTTATCTCCTTTTCTTCAACTTTTTCCGTTAGAAAATTCAGTTTGATAGAAACATGTTTTATTTTAGAATGTAATACCGGATTCTTAGATATATCTATTGCTATAGTGTTATCACAATATATAGTAATAGGTTCCTTGCATTTTACCTTTATGTCTTTCAACATTTGTTTAAGCCATAGTACCTTTGTACAGTTAGTTGTTGCTGCAACATATTCTGATTCTGCTCTTGATAAAGATGTACAACTCTATTTCTTACTCAACCAAGAAACTAATCTCTTTCCAAGAAAGAATGCTCCTCCAGTGGTGCTTTTTCTATCATCCACATCTCCTGCCCAATTTGCATCTGTGTATGCACATAGATCAAAATTTTTATCTCTAGGATACCATAATCCAAGATTTGTTGTACCTTGAAGGTACTAGAAAATCCTTTTTACTGTTGATTCATGATTTTCCCTAGGATTACTTTGAAATCTAGAAACAATACATACTACATTCATGATATCAGTTCTAGTTTGTGTCAAATACAATAAACCTCCTATCATAGATTTGTGTCTAGTTGGATTAACAGGTGTAGATTCATCCCTTTGAGATAATTTGTCATTTGTAGTCATAGGTGTGCTTACCGGTTTAGAGATCTCCATCCCAAATTTCTTTAGTAATTCTTTCAAGTACTTGGATTGACTCAAAAATATACCTTTATCAGTCTGTGAAATCTGCAATCCTAAAAAGAATTTTATTTCTCCAATCATAGACATTTCAAATTCTAGTTGCATTTTAATGGAAAATTCCTTACATAATCCATCTTCTCCTCCAAAGATTATATCATCAACAAATACTTCAATAATCAAGATGTCATCATTAGTTATTTTGTAATATAAATTGCTATCTGCATTTCCTTTAGTAAAACCAATCTTTAAAAGATACGTATCCAACCTTGCATACCAAGCTCTTGGGGCTTGTTTCAATCCATACATAGCTTTTCTTAACCTGCAAACCATATCATTGTCTTCTGTTAAAGAAAATCCATTAGGTTGTTCAATATATACTTCCTCTTCAAGATCTCCATTCAAAAATGCACATTTAATATCCATTTGATAAACTTTGTAGTCGTTGTGAGCTGCAAAAGCCAAGAATAATATAACTGCCTCAATTCTGGCTACCGGTGTAAAGGTTTCATTGTAATCAACTCCTTCTTTCTGAGAATATCCCTTACACACTAGTCTTGCTTTATTTCTGACAACCTTACCATCTTCATTAAGTTTGTTTCTAAATACCCATTTGGTTCCAATTACATTTTTATCTTTAGGCTGGGGACCTAATGTCCAAGTATTATTTTTCTCAATTTGTCCTAATTCTTCTTCCATAACTTTAATCCAAAATTTATCTTCACATGCCTCATTGATAGATGATGGTTCAATTTGAGAAATAAGACATACCTCTTCATTTGCCAATCTTCCTCTTGTCATAACTCCTTTAAATTTGTTTCCAATTATCTGATCTTCATAATGATTCAATCTTACGTACCGGGGTGTCTTAGTTTGTTGTTGTTCTTCAATTATTGTGGAATCCTCTGATGATATTGGAGTAATTGGATCTTCATTCTATACCGATGGATTCAGTATAGGTTCATTCATCACACTTTCTGTTGCCGGTTCAGAGTCTATATACCTTGAAGTTCCTCTGAATTGTTCATCAATCTTTACATTTGTACTCTCAACAATTTTCTGCAGTCTCTTATTGAAACATCTATATGCCTTTCTCTTAGATGAATAACCAAGAAATATTCCTTCATCACTTCTAGAATCAAATTTACCAATATACTCATCTCTTCTGATATAACATTTACTTCCAAAATTCTGAAATACTTAAGAGTAGGAGTATTACCAAACCATAGTTCATGAGGGGTGTTACTGGTTTCACCTTTGATGTGAATGTTGTTGAATGTATAGACAACAGTGCTAACTGCCTCTCTCTAATACACATGTGGTAGATTTGCTTCTAATAACATACGTCTTGCTGCATCCAAGATAGTTATGTTTTTCCTTTCAACAATTCCATTCTGCTGTGGTGTCCAAGGTGCTGATAACTGTCTTCTGATTCCATTCACTTCACAGAATGTATTAAAGTCCTTAGATGAGAAATCTCTCCTTGATCTGATCTTAAACATTTGATTTTCTTACTGGTTTCATTTTCAACCATTGCTTTGAACAGTTTGAACTTCCCAAGTGCTTCTGATTTTTCTCTGAGAAAAGTAACCCAACACATTCTAGAATAATCATCAATAATTGGCATGAAATATCTATCACCTTGTAAGCTTTTAGTTCTAGCTGGACCACATAAATCAGTGTGAATTAAATCAAGAGCATTATTGGATTTTTCTCGAATACTTTTGAAACTAGCTCTAACTTGTTTTCCAAATTGACATTCCTTACAAATTGTATTATGAGGTTTCACAATTTTAGGTAGATCTCTAACTGCCTTAGAAGTACTAATTTTTACCATGCAATCAAAGTTTACATGACACAATCTCTTATGCCATAACCAACTTTCATCTATATGTGCAATTAAGCATGCCTTTTCACTGTTATTCAAATGAAAGATATTACCTCTAGTCTGATTACTAGTTGCAATTTCCAAACTAGTTCTATTCATGATTTTGCATTTTCCATTTTTAAATTGTAACTAAAATCACTTCTCAACTAATTGACCAACACTTAAAAGATTATGCTTTAATCCTTCAACATGGTAGACATTGTTAGTGTTATGCTTACCATCAAGAGATATTGAACCCTTACCTTTGATTGAACAGGCTTTGTCATCTCCAAATCTTACTAAACCTCCATTGTATTCTTGAAAGTTCAAGAATTTACCTTTGTCTCCAGTCATGTGATGTGAGCATCCCGAGTCAATGATCCATTCATCCTTTGTTTCAACTTTGGCTGCTAGGGCTTGTTCTACCAGTTGAGCAGTAGATGCCACTTGATCTTCTATTATAGCAACAAAAACCCATCCATTGTCTGCTGGATCCTCATCAGAATCATCAGTCACACCTTCATCAGCAATGTAACAAGATTTGTCTTTGTTCTTCTTAAATCTGTATCTCTGATATTCAGGATTAGGCTTGTATGTTCTTCTAGCTTCTTCTCTTAGTCTAGCATGTCTATCAGGGCATCTCGAATCCATATGACCAATCTTATTGCAATTAAAACATTTAAAGGGTGCTTTACCTTCATACTTACTTCCAATTGGACCTTTTGGCATTTCCCTTGCAAATAGTGCTTCAAGTTCTTCAAGCTCTTCATTCTCCTTTCTAGTTTCTTCAATTTCTCTTGCATAAAAGGCTCTCCAGTCTGATTTGTCAAATGATGGAGTAGATGATGTTGATGCTTTAAAGGCCAAATCAGTTTTTATAGTAGCAACAGGACCAAATTCCTCAATTTCAAAGGCTGAAAGTTTTCCAATCAATGTATCTGTAGTTACTGATGTATTAGGCATTGTTCTTAACTCATTTATAGGAGTACCCTTCATTTTATATGCCGGTGGTAAACCTCTTAAGATTTTTGAAACAATTTCATCCTCACTTAGAGTTCCTCCACAACATTTAATACCCAAAACAATTTCATTTACTCTTTCCATAAAAGCAGAAATCCTTTCATCTTCTTCCATTATTAGATGTTCATACCTGACTCAGAAACTTTCAAGTTTTGCAATCTTAATGATGTTCATAGCTTTAGTAGTAGACCTATCTGATAATCCCATGATTTGTTGATCTGATAATGCACTCAAAAGTGCTTCTCTTGCTTTGCAATCATTCTCTTCATCTTTAGCTAAGGTAGTTGGAGCAGTCTGACCAGCTACAACAATAGTATAACTATTCTTTGTAACTTCCCAGATGTCTTTACCAATGCAATTTAGATGTGTCTCCATTCTGATCTTCCATATCCCATACTTGGTTCCATCAAGTTTAGGACTATCCTTCCTGAAGTAATTAGTAGACATTGGATCTCCTCAAGTTGTTAAACTTCTACAAAAGAGGACTAAGCTCTGATACCGATTGTTAGGTCCCGGAGACAACTGAGAGGGGGGGGGTGAATCAGTTGTCTAATAAATTCAAGCCAAAAACCAATTAACCAACTTAATGCTTAATACCGGTAAACCAGTTAAGTATGCCGGTAGACAGTGTTAATAGTAAATTGCTATACCGATAAAGATTAATGCATGAAACATAAACATAAAGTCATCCACAACACATAACACCAATATTTGTACGTGGAAACCCTATAAAAGGAAAAACCACAGTGGGAAACCTTACCCACAATTAGATGATACTACTGCAGATAGTAAGTGTACATAAATAGGGTCTACATATGTAGAAAGGCCAACAGTCTAGAGCTCACTGCTCAATCACAAAAATGAGAGTCACATTGACTACAGTTGGATGGTTAAATCCAATAAGAATGTACTGCACAAAATAGCATCTTCATATGCTGGATTTAGTACCGGTGTAATGCTGATATGCTTATACAAAAGCCTAGCTTCACCTTCAAATGATGTCTTCGTGTATACCTCTTCTTGATCTCGCATATAATTTCACTCAATTCTTTTTCACATTCCACACTTGATCTTACAAATAAGATCTTACATTTATATCATAACCTAAGACCGGTTTTAGTAGGTCGACTCTACAAGATATTACAATAAAATCATTTTACATACAATACAATATCCGATGCAATAACCAATTAAACATTTCGGCTTAATGCATTTACATCAATAATAAATCATCTCCACAGCGTGCAACTTGGACCTATTTGCCAGTAAAAGCAAATATGCAAATATGAATATACCAATGATTAATTCTTCAAAACAAAGTGTCCACATGATGTCTTCAACATTACCAAGTGTCTTCCATATCATTCCAAGTACTGGTGAACATTATATCCTACCAAGGAACCATATACCAGTAACTGTTGCAATAGTTACTTGCTTGCCGTTGAATGTTGTTGGATCTCCAAAGTGCTTGTTTTCAGTAGGTGTTGACATCAATGACAAAACCATACCAAAATACCAACAAGGAGAACTCCCAGGTGAGGTGATGCAACGTGGAGAGGTGGACTTATGGTTGGTAAAAGCACTTGGATGACAACCATTAAAAACTCCATTAATAGGAGTAAAAGAAAGATTTTTTCAGGATGAAGTAGTAGAGGAAAAGAATGAAGGAAGACAAGAGGCATAAAGAAGTAAAGATGAAGACAAGGTGAAAATTTCACTCAAAAATTTTCTTGCGGGTCATTGTACCCATGTTTCCAAGAGGCTTGGAAACTTTTCAAAGCCCGGAGTATGGTGTAGGGGAACCTCTTCAACAAAATAATCATGCAACTGATGATGAAGACTAGTATCTTAGGGTCATTGTGAATGTCTTTTGTGTGTGAACTTTTCATGTATTCAATAAAGACCCCACCATGTAAACCAATGTCACAAATTAGGCATCTTGATAAGCCAATTTGGACGATTTGGTCAATAGGGGTAGTAGGATGTTTGTTTTGGTGTTTGATAGATTTTGTGGGTGTCTTAATAGTGTTTTGTTGATCCAAGTTGTGTGGATCCCAAGCTCGTGGTGTTTGACAACTTTTGTGTCAAATTGCAACTTTTGAAAATGCAACTTTTGAGAGCAAAAATGCAACTTTTCAAAGTTGGGTTGTTGTAAGCCTCTCAACGGCTCCAAACTCTTCAAAATTTGGTTGGAAACCATTAGAGAGGGATATAAACCTTGTGGACATGATTCCCAAGGTTAGATGGATTGTGGGTTGAAGTTTGGAAGCAAATAAACACTGAATAAACTAAGTTTTCCTAGAAATTTCGAGTTTGCAGAGATTGTACATCCTTGTACAGATTGAATTGGACAAAACCATTCTTGGAGTAGTTGGAAGGTTGAATCACCTTTTATTTAGTGGTGGTCTAAGGTTGAATCACCTTTTATTTATTTTGTGAGTAAGGATAACCCTTCAAATTTTTGACTGTTACCTGGAAAGTAAGGGTTTGGCTAGGGTTTTAGCCAAAAATGGCCATATCTTGCATTCCTTTCACCTAGAAGTTTCTTCCCTTGGTGGAGTGTAGGATTGGCCTATGTATTCTATGATTTTTAGGGGTTCTTTTAGGGAAGACTAGTTTGTGAGGAGTAAGAGACAAATCTAGGTAGGCATCTCCATGTGACTACCTCATGCAAAATTAGGACAGTCACCCTAAAACCTTGTAGTGGTGGATTCTAGGCATGAAACCATGGAATTAGAAGTTATTTACCATCCCCAACATTCCAATGTAGTTTTTTTTTCAGTTTGGAATGAAGAAATGATGGTTTCTTTGTAAAATAGGCCTAATCCCCCTAATTAGGTCTCTAGGCTTCTAAGGGGTTCAAACCCTTAAAGTGCAAATCTTGCCAAACCATTTTGGGGATGAGTAAAACTCCTTAAAGTGTATCTATGAGGCTAAGTTATTTTTCAGGTTGTGTGCAATATTTTAGAGTTAAGGGAAAAATACCCGCTAAATAGGGCTACTAGCCTAGGGGGTAGGTTTCCAAAGGAGGTATAGGGCTTTAATGCCTAACTCTAAAACCAATGTTTGGAATAGTCCTTAGTAGGCATGAATGGACCAATTCTAAATACCTCAACTGTAGGAGTCATGGAGTGGTGCAATAGAGAAGTTGAAGCCTTTTACTCATCTTGAGTAGATACTAGCATAGTGGTTTGTGAGTAGTTCTACCCATACGATGTGGAGTCCTTCCTTGTAGGATCCTTATGGTCATTGGAGAGGTCAAAAATAAACCTATTAGACTTGTCCTTAGGTGTGTGACAAGAGCTCTACATCAATTCTAGTACCCAATCCTTTGTAGATCGTCTATCCTAACATCGGTAAAGAGTTGATAGTGGGATAAAATAATCTAGTGGACGATACCAATTCTTGGTGTTTTCCATGTAACAATACCCACGCTCTGAGCAATTGTCCAAGGGGCAATATGCAACAAAAAATTATAGAGAAACAAAACCTAGGCATGGTACCAGATGATTCGGTTTACACATCCCCTGGCATGGATAATGCGTCTCTCATTGCCTAGATGCAAGGTGTGTCAATATAACAAGAAGCGAAGATAGCTCCGGATCATGCACTATTCTCTTGGATGGGGGACAAAGATATCATGGTCACAAATAGCATAGCCACATAAAACTTAGGGGATCCTCAAGTACAATGAGATTACATCCTTCGCTTGAAAAGGCGCTTCATGAGGGAGAATATAAACACATAGGGGAGATTGGGCGCAAATAAAACTCCTGAACGACCCACAGTTGCTATCACATACCCAAGAAAGGAGTTTAATCCTTATAAGCCAAGAGAGACAATTGCGTCGGTGCCATTAGTGTTGGATGTGGTGAAAAAACTAAAGAAAGCCTCGACCAAAGTCTCTTTATGGGATCTCCTTGGTATCCCAGAACAAAAGAATTAGCTAAAGAAGCTCTGTCCAAGGTGGGAAAAAATGCAAGCGGAAATGCTGCTAAAACTCCGTAGATTAGCGAAGAAAGGTTTCAACCCTCTGCAGATAGATCGTGCTCACCAACCATGTTGACAAATAAAGCCATGCCTCCTAAATCCCAAACAGAAGTAAGCCTAAACCAAATCCTTTCTATCTAACCCTCATAGTTGGGGAAAAGCTTTTGCACAATTCCATGATAGATTCTGGTGCTAGCACCACCGTCATGCCTAAGAAAATCATTGAGGTTTTGAATATCAAATACACGCCTTTAAATATGGGTGTTATGAAGGTAGACGAGAATAAGGTCCAAATCGTGGGTCTTATAAAAAAAACTTCCACTGACCTTGTTAGCGTGTCCTAGTGTTATCGTTCCTCGAGAAGTGGTAGTTATTGACATCCCACCTATTTTTGGCCTTTTCCTTTCTCAAGACTTCACTGCCAAAATAAGAGGTTACCTATCCTTAGATTGATCCCACCTTATCCTTTGAACCCAACATGGTGCCAAACTCAAAATACTTTCAGAACCCCTTCATGTTGAACACGTAGCAGATCAAGCTATGCTCAATTTTGAACCAACTCATACCTCCATCTCAAACAAAGAATGGAAAACCGTAGATATTCTCAAGGATGAGGAAGTAACTGGGGATATTCCACTCAATCATGATATATTTCTCAATGAATTCATAGACTCTGATCCATACTACAACTACCATGCCACAGGTCTTAGTACTTATTAAATTTTTGATGAAAAATCAAGTCATTCCAAAACTTACCAAAGAACCATTGACTAAAGAAGAGTTGTCTTCTACACTCTAGACCCTACACTTTGATGGTGCAAAATGCAAAGTAGGTTCAAGGGCTAGGATTTTCCTCACTTCAACTTTGGGTGAACAGATCCTGAAGTCTTTTTATCTACAATTTTCCTGCTTTAACAATGAAGTAGAATATGAAGGACTGATCCAAGGCATGAGCTTGGCAGAGAGGATGGGTATAAAGCAATTGAAAGTTCTAGGAAATTCTAAGTTGATTGTGCACCAAGTTCAAGGAATCTTTAATGCCAAACATGTCTGTATGAGATTCTATCATCATAGGACATGGGATCTGATCAAAAGCTTTGATGCTTTCAACATCCAAAGAATTCCTCAAAAGACAAATGCCTCAGCTGATCATATGGCTACGATTGGATCACAATTTGACCCTATTGTGGACCTTCTCACCAACCCCTAGGTAGTTTTTGTGGTTGATTGACCAGCTATTCCTGACAATGACACCCACTAGCAAGTTTTTGAAAGTCATGGGTAGATTGCCTTGTTCATTCAAAACTCAGGGGAGTTTACAGATCAACTACAACCTAAGGTAAAAGAGGCTGATGGGGATTAGATCATTCAACTAAAATCCAACAATCTCCCTAATGGATTAATCGCCTTGGAAAAAAATTTCAACCACGATGATGCCAAAAATGACATGCAAAAGCTTATGGCTGATAAAGGGGACTACACTGAAATGTCGGTAGGAGGTGGGAGAATATTCAAGGTGGGAAAGGAAGTTCCTTCAGAAGACGGAAAGTGATTGGCCCAATATTGTGATGAGTATGTAGTTGTACTAGCATGGTCCTATGAATATTTGAAAGGGTACAATACCAGCATCATTCAACACACTAGTGAGCTTACCGATGGGGCCAAGACAGTTTGACAGAAGTAGAGACTTGTCAATCTGAAAAATTGAGTCCAAGTTGGATATGGCCCATGAATTGAAAAAGATGATAGAATAAAAAATCATCTACCCCATCAAGCACAATAGATGGGTATCTAATTTGGTGCCAGTCAGAAAAAAGAATGGGGATATCTGACTTTGCGTGGATTTTTGGGACTTAAACCAAGTGTCTCTAAAAGACCATTATCCTTTGCCACCAATGGAACACTTGTTAAGAATGGTAGCAGGGTCAGAGATGTTCTCAATGTTAGATGGTTTCTCAGGTTATAATCAAGTATTGGTGAAGCCAGATTATCAACATAAGACAACGTTCATGACCAAATGGGGAACATTCTCTTATCAGAAAATGTCGTTTGGGTTGTCGAATGCAGTGCAACTTTTCAAAGAGCTATGGACCTAGCCTTCAAGGAGATTATTAACAAATCATCCTCATATATTTGGATGACTTAATTGTGTTTTCAAAACACAAAGAAGATCATTTCGATCATCTTTAGCTAGTGTTCCAAAAGTGTCTGGAGTTTGGCATCTCTTTAAACCCCCAAAAATGTATTTTTTGGGTCTCGCAAGGGAAATTACTAGGGCACGTAGTGTCAAAGGAAGGAGTCTCTATCGATCCTAATCGAGTGAAGGCAATAAAGGAGCTTCCTCTTCCTATCAATAAAAAGGGTGTCTAGTCTTTCTTAGGTAAGGTTAACTTCATTAGCCACTTCATTTCAGACTTTGCAGGGATGGTGAGGCCTATCACCCTAATGCTTAAGAAGGAAACACATTTTAAATGGACTTCCGAAGCTAAAGCGACTTTCAAGAAAATAAAAGATTCTATCTATTCAGTCCTCATGCTATCTAACCCTAATATGTCTAAGGATTTCATAATGTATGTTTTCTCTAGCCACTATAGCATTGTTGTGGACGTAACCCAGAAAGATGTAGAAAAAAGCGGTGAGCACTCCATAGCTTTCCATTCCAAGACTCTGAAGGAATATGAGGCTAAGTACAATTTCGTTGAAAAGCAATCTTTGGCAATAGTCAAGGGCCTTAAAAATTTTAGACACTTCATTATTTGTAATAAGACTACCGTGTATGTTGCTCATCCTTCAGTCAGAGAATATATCATGGAAGATGACATCACAGAGAAGAGGGCAAACTAGATTACTAAAATCCTAGAGTACGACATTGATGTCAAGCCCACCAACATGATCTGTGGCAAAGGTTTGTGTGAATACATAGCTAAAGAGTTTGGACCTTGAGAAGCTAAGATAGCCATAGAAGAAGTTGTAATGGCCACCTTTGAACCAGCAGAAGCATGCTAGATGGAGGCTTGGAAACATTTTATGAAGAATAGCAGTTTTCTTGAAGGTCTCCCTCCTGAAAAAAGGAGATTCCATAGACTACAGAACAATGGTTTCTTCTTGGTGGATGGTGTACTTTTTAAAAGAAATTTTGATGGAATCCTACTTTGGTGTGTGAACCAAAGCCAAGCTACATTTTACATGAATTTCATTATGGTTCATCAAGAGGTCACTTTTCGGCACAAACTACCATCACAAAGATCACCCGCACCGTATATTTTAGGCCCTCTATATCCAAAGATGTGCACACCCTGGTGAGGGAGTGGAAAGAATGCCAATACTACTGTGGCAGATGTAGAAAAGCAGTGATACTTCTCAAGCCTATAATGGTGGAGGAACCCTTTGCTCAATAAGGTTTCAGCTTCATAGGGATGATCAATCCTCCAAGCTTGGCTAGACACAAGTGGATCTTAACCGCTATTGACTACTTCACCAGATGGTCTGACGTTGTTCCCCTGAAGAATTCATCAGAGATCAAGATATTTATGTTTCTAGAGGATTTAGTGTGCCGATATGGTCCACCAAAGACCATAATATCATATAACACACGTGTATTCGTAGGTTCAAGAATCACCCAATTTGCCCTCAGTAAAGGTATTTACCTAAAAAACCTCCTCAAACTACTATCTGTAAGGAAATGGACTCGCCGAGTCCACTAAGAATAATCTCATCAAAATCATAAAAAGGATGGACTCATAACACAAAAGGGAGTGGCATCACCACTTGAGGAGCGCATTATGTGCTAACCGGATAACACCCAAGCAAGTCTTAAAGAATTCTCCATATAAGTTGGTCTATGGTAAAGACACACTGTTCCCTGTGTCTGTGGAAATCCCAGCCTTGCAATTACTCAAGTCTATCAAAGTGGCAGAGAATAGTCCCATGGAGGTAAGGTTGGTGGAAATTATGGAACTAGAAGAGGCGAGGGAAGCAACATTTGCATCCCTTCAAAACCATCAGCAAACCATCAAGAAGTGGTTAGATAATAAGAAAAGTTCTGACCCAGAATTCAAACAAGGCGACCTTGTTTTCAAGTACAATTAAAGGGTGGCCAAGCCCAACCAGCATGCCAAATTTTATGGGTTATGGGAGGGACCCTTCCGCATTATAGGTTGCAAAGGTTTCAATTCTTTTGATCTTGAAGATATGCAAGGAGACTCTCTTAGGATCCCAGTCAATGGGTTCCACCTTAAACCTTTTAATTAGCGGCTTTTCTCTAATGTACATAATGTAAATAGTGCTTTTGTGTGCCTTATTTATTTAATTATGTTTATTCATGCTCTCCAGAGGAAAAAATGAATCACAAGATATGCCATAACCAAGCAAAAGGAAAATCATTATATTATGAGTATTTTTTACAATTCATCAGTAGGCCTCTGACCTATTTTTAACAAAAAGAAGCTGAGAATTCCTCATCAATTCAAACAAGTAGGTGATTTCTAGTTTAGAGTTGGAAAATGTCCTTCTCGACACCTCAAAGAAAGAGGCGATGTCCTCAGATTCCATGCGTATGAATAGGCACATCATGTTTAAATCATAATCCCCGCAGGTCTATTTTAACTTGTGCAACCCCTGCTGGTTGCTGATATTCTTCATTAAGGGGGAGATCCATTCAGACAAGAAAATCATCTCAAGTGGCTCTGATTAACAACAGACTGAGTAGGTTTTCTCTTGGGAAATGTAGATGGTGGTGCTTGTCCTCCTCAAGATTAATTACGACTATAAAATGCTTGGCATATGTGCAAATTGGCGCTTATCATTAAATGCCTTCTTTCACGAAGATCTAGGCATGTAGTGCATTAAAAGAAGAAGGTCACCAAATATTCATCTTATTTCTCATTTGCAACCTAAAGCACCCAAAAATATTTGAAGAGTTGAGAGAGAAAATTTCTCTTGCAAAAAATGAAAGCGGAAGCGACTCCCTCAGTTTCTATTTAGGGAAGATTATGGGTGGATGTTTTTGGTGAACTCTCTTATTCTTCCCATGCCATTCCGCCTAGGTCAGAATATCCAAGAACTAAGGCCAAGTCTAAGACGGCTACCCACAACACATCTGCAATGATAGATTCTTTTGAGAGTGTTGTTGAGCCTGAGATCCATAAGAAGCCCAAAAACCTCAGAGAGGCCACATGCAGTAGGATGATTTATCATAGAGTGGAGCCGCAATCCACGACAACTCATTTCCACTATAGAGGACCACAAAGCTATTGGCCCCATCACTTTTGTTTGGAGAAGCATTGTAGAAAACATCCTAACATCTAAGCTAGTGCAACTTGGCTTAGTAGTGATTGATGATGCGTGGAGTTATGAACCAGATGGGTGCCTTTCTAGGAGACAGAATGTAGTAAAACATGAACCACAAAGCTCATGGGAAGGGTACACTAACCCACAAGTGGACGACTCAAATCTCTATGTGGGTCTCGATGATTTTCCTGTGCTAAAATGACCATTGTAGTTGAGTGTTTACTCTGTCATGCAAACGTACAATCCCACAAAACCCATCCCCTAGACTATGCTAAAGGCTATGACATTAGATTATTGGCCTAGGAAAAAGAGGGAGGATTTCTGGATCGACCGACAAGAAGTGAGTTAGCACAAGGCTAACATCGGGAACCCTCCTTTGGACAAGTGTTTTGATCTTGAATGGCGCTAGTACAACAAGTATAATGAAGAGATAGATGCTATCTCCCCACATGTATACTCATCCCACAAGGTGGCCCAGTGGCATGAGATAGAGGTTATAAGTATTGAAGAGCAAGACAACGAGCCTCATATTCTTCTTCCTCTCGTCGATTTTGTTCAAAGACCCCGTTCCTAAGCTAGTAAGAGACAAGATGAGAAGTAGGCGCTGAATCCCCTTCTAGTAAGAAGAAATGTTTAGGTTTTTCGAAGAAAGGTTCATCTTCTCAAGCCCTAGAGGTTCCCTTAGTTCCTCAGTGACTGACGACTTCCATGCTTCAGGTACACCCTTCTTTGCCTCTTCCCTATGCTCATGTTGTTTCTTTTGCTACTACCCATTTTGTATCTATGCATACCCAGATTCCCACCGCCCTCACATTAGCACCCGTCGGAGCACCAATTGACCCTCAAGAAGCATTCCCGCAATTTCATTCCCAGCCCCCAATTTAATTTCTATAGCATTTTCCTCGTAGATGCCTGAAGCAACCTTTGTCTCGTGTAGGCTTGGTTTTGGAGAGTCCACTCCCCCAAATATTGGAGCAACGTCCATTGATCCATTTTATTTAGGAGCTTCTCCCTTTGTCCTATTATTTTCTCCAATCATGCTTGCATGCCCTATTCAAACCTCTTTTGGTGGCCCTATTTCCCAATTCGCCTTTGAAATCCCTCCTAGTGCAATGTTTGTAGGCCGAGCTATTGCCAACCTGAATGCTTATCAACAAGAAGTTACCTATTCCAAGACTGCCCATATTAGCAAGACTAGTAAAAGAAAGGAAAAAGATGGTGCCAAGTTGGCCTATCCACACTTGCAGATACACTTCAGTGAGGAGAAGGATAGTCTTTTCTTTGCAATCATGTTCCCCAAGGTTGACAAGTCGAAAGCCTAAATGAGACCCAATGATTATACTTTGCATGCTATCAGTGTCAACCTCCTAAATGCTACAACGTCTAACAAGGTTGAAATGATGGAAGAAACTTCAAAGGTCGTGTCTTCAAATTTCATCAAAAAGAGTCATCATTTGGAGAAAATGCAAGTGGAGAATGTAAACCTCTGAGAATCTCTTGCCCAATAGAGAAAAGAAGATAAAGCTAGGAATGTTGAAATCAATCGCTTGTAGGGATTGTTGACACATGTTAATTCTGAAAAGGGAAAGTTACAGTTCGCCCTTAACAATGTGAGTTCTTAGTTGAAAAACAACAGGCAACAAGAAATGTGGCCTTAAAAGAATTGTAGGAGAAAGACCAAGAAATTTAGCAGCTAAAGGCAACTTCCAAAGATGCCACCCAAATGCATGCACAACTGTGTGAGGAGATCTGCCTAAAAGAAGAGTATGCTCGGCAATTTAGTGATGCATAACTCATGCTTTCGGAAGAGAAAAAAAAGTTTAAAACAAATTCGCATGGAAATGACAGTAACCTGGAGCAAGGCGAGAGGAAATTCCTAGACATGGAAGGTTTATTACAGCAAGAATGAGATCTCGTGTCGCAACTCCAACAAACCATGCAAGATGGAAGTGCTAGAATACTTGCTCTAGAGAATCAAGTGATTCTTGAACAAGACAAGTGCAAGAAGCTGCAACATGAAATAACAACAAAGCACAAGGAATTCTCATGGTTGTTAAATATTCCTCCCTTTGTGGAAGTCTCTCAGGATTTTTTGCCGATCTTGGTGGAGTTATATGTTTCCCATTGGGAAAGAATTAAGCAGTATATCCCTTCACTGCAACCTATGCTAAGATTTATCAGAGAAGTGCAATCCCTCTTTGTCGAGGCAGGTTCCCTCATTAACAGAGCTATGCTTGTTATTGGTCCCAAGCTCCCCGTGGCCCATGACTTAATCTAGATGCTATATGCAGCTCAAGATGAAGAGTTGAGAGAGAAAGGGATTGTAGACCATAGACAATTGATCAAGAAGACTAATGTCTTCATCAACTAGCATACAATGATTATGCATGTATCAGCGACACTTGAGCCATTACAGATTTCAGTCCCAGACATCAAGCAATGCATAGAGAGGTTTGTTTCATTGGGTCTTCTTCTCCGTTTCCTATGGATGATTTTGTATTAGGAATTGAACAAGTGTTAAGCCAGGTTGAGAAATTGCAGCAAGATAGGACCTTCCTACAGCACCTAAGAAATCCCATTTCGGCAGAAGAGGTTGAGTGTCTCTTGCATCCCCTGGCCCAGCTCTACATGCTCTTGAAACTGGTCCACGATGAACTGGCAAGCTTGCCATTTGATGAGATAATTCATTTAGATCAACACTACCAGAACCTGGAGGTGCAAGTGTTTCCCTCTGAGGATGAGTGGTTTCCATTGTAGAAGGTCTTTGATCTACTCCGCCCTGTTCTGACATGAAGTCTGGTCTTCAACTAGCAATTTTGGGTTCTAGCATTCTGCAGGCAAAATTCCCCATTTTAGACACCAAGAAATGTTAACATTATTTCAGAGTCATTCATAGATGGAATTTTGATCGAGTGGTGCTTGTTCCTTTTGATTTTCCAGCTATGCTCCCCATACAAAATGCATGAGCCAGGTGTCATCTCGACATTTCTTCTGATCACTCCCTTTTCCCATTCGAGGTTTGGGGGAACACAGAGTTGCCAATTGGCTCGGGTTTTTATGACATGGCTCTCCTCTCGGCCCCACCATTCATCATGTGAGGATAAGGACACTTGGTGCCTCCATGCTGCTTGATTTGGTTTTGTTTCTACACTCATTTTTAGATGTCCTCTAATCTGTTGCATGCCTTCCATGGTGGTTCATGAGTCAGGATGTGGTTTGAATCAAGGTTTTCTTGTTGGGTAGGTATGGAGGTCACCATGATATGGTGGAAATAAAAACTTTGGGGGCAATTTTGCTGGGTATGATCTCGTGGGGTGCCACGATAGGTTTTCTAGTTAGAAGTGGTTGTTGGAAGGTTGTTGATGTTGCAAGCTGTTAGTTAAGCCGAGGGCTCTATTTATGCTTATGTTTTCCTTATGTTAGGGGTTCAACCTTTTAGAGATTTTTTTAGACTTTGGCTCATTTGAAGAAGTCTTTATGTTGATTTAATTTAGTGAATGATAGACAGATCATATTGTGCCTATGGACTCTGTGATGGTTTTATTTGAAGCTTAATATATATTGACTTTTGTGTTGCTTTCAAGTTCAATAACTTCTATGATATTTGTTGTAAGACTTCACAGATTAAACTATGTTTTGAGACTTGTTATTTGTCGAATGAATAGTTAAAATAATTTTATGTTGAATGGGTGTTGTGTTGGATTATTTTGTTGAATGGTTCTGCGCATGTAGATTGTTGAATGGGCTTCAAAACCAGATGTTTCTAGGTTTTATATGTTGTTAATTCTTTTCCAAAATATTATGGGGCGTCGCCTAAATAGTGTAGACCATTTTGCTTTAAGTTTCCTCCTTCCCCTTTCCTCCCCAATCATAATGAAGAGCCAAATTCTTAAACCCGGAGGTCATTCAGTGAGTTTTATGCAATAGGTCCCCCATCACTGAATTTCCCATAAGGTTGTTCACATTTAAGGTAAAATTTAGAGTCAACGGGAACTCTTGGCACAACAGGACAATGAAGGCAAAGAAAGAGTAGTAATTACATCAGTCGTACCTTGGTTGGCTATGAGCTTAACTATACATCGATTGAGTGTGCATGTCTTGCTATGGTTTTTGCCTCATAGAAGTTACGATATTACATGCTAACTCATAAAACTAAGCTCATCGCAAGGATAGATCCACTAAAATATCTCCTCAATAAAGCAACATTCACTGCCAGATTAGCTAAATGGGTTATGATTCTAAGTGAATTTGACATTGAATATGTGGATAGAAAAGTAATCAAAGGACAAGCTATTGCAAATCAATTGGCAAATGCACCCATGATTGATGATACTCCTATGACTTCAGAGTTTTTCAGATGAATCCATTATGATGGTGACACACACAAAGCCTTGGCAACTATACTTTGAAGGTTCATACATGTAGCATGGCGCAGGAGCTAGCATCCTCTTTATCACACCTCAAGGGGATTACATTCCCAAATCCTATCGGTTGTCATTTCTATGCACTAATAACATATTAGAGTATGAGGCATTGACAATAGGTTTACGAATTACGATTCAGTGGAAGATCCAAGAACTTCATGTTTTTGGGGACTTTCAATTTGTAATTCGTCAAGAAAATGATGACTACCAGACAAAAGATAAAAAATTATTGCCTTATAATAAAATGGTAGATCATTCTAAAAAATACTTCATAGAGATAATCTTTGAGAAGATTCTAAGGGAAAACAATCAAGTTGTAGATACCACAGCTACTATTTATTCATTAATCGATCTACCACAAAATGAGACCCGCTATGAGTTCTTGGTGGACAACCTTTTGGCTTCCTCGTATGAGATCACTCCTACTAAGATAATATGTGTTATTGGTCCCGATTCCTCTTGGTACAGTGCCATTTTTTCATACCTTCGCAACAATACTCTTCCCCAACCTATCCAACAATCAGTGTCATACTTTCATCCACCAATCTTCTCTCTATATTATTTTAGCCGATACCCTTTACCATTGAGGTTTAGATGGCACTCTTCTTAGATGTTTAGAAAGTGATGAAGCTTAGATTGCATTATGAGAGGTTCATGAAGGTATATGTGGTGCCCATTCTAGTGGTCCAACCTTAGCCAAGAAACTTATCAGGACTTAATACTATTGGACCACCATGGAAAAAGAATCATATCAGTTTGTCAAGAAATGTAAGCAATGTTAGATTCATGGAGACCTCATTCATGTGCCATCTCAATAACTTCAACCAATCGCAACTCCTTTGCCCTTTTGTCAATGGGGACTTGATCTTATAGGCAAGATTCACCCTCCTTCTTCCAATGACCATAAATTCATTATAACTGCCACAAAATCGATTGAAGTCATTCCTCTCATGCAAATCACTAGAAAAAAAATTAGCACATTTATCCTCAACTACATCATATTTCGGTATGGTGCCCCTCTTTCCATCATCACAGATAACAAACATCCCTTCAAAAATCAGGATGTTCATGAACTTTGTGATCACTTCCATAGTAACCACCACTTCTCCACTCCATAATATCCCCAAGGTAATGGCCAAGCTAAGGTGTCTAATAAAACCATTCTCAAAATACTCAAAAGAAAGTCAATGACGCTGGCCAAAATTGGCACATCCAACTCAATCCTGCACTTTGGGCTTATTGCACAAGTGTTCGTACACCTACTAGAGCCACTAATTATTCACTCATCTATGGTGCCAAACCTATCTTGTCTATTGAGGTCGAGTTATCATCTTTGCGAGTCTCTTTGTGTGATATAATCAATTATGAAGACTACGAGGTCTCTCGCTTACATGAACTAGAACTATTGGATGAGTGACGAAAAACTGCTTTTAATCATCTTAAGGGTTATCAATAGAGAATGAGTCACAGCTACAATCATAAGGTAAATCTTCACACATTTGAGGTAGGTGACTTGGTATTGAGTGATAATCCTAAGAATCAATAGGGCTGAGAAAAGAAAGGAAAATTCGAGCCCAATTGGCTCGGTCCTTACGTCATCACAATAGTCTATGGATCAGGTACATATCAGCTCTCAACACTAGATGGGAAACCTTTGGAAGATCCTATCAACAACATGCACCTTTGTAGGTTTTACATATAGCTCTTCAGAATATCCTAATATAAAAAATAAAAATAAAAATAAAAAAATCAAAAATACAAAAAAATCATAAAAATAGAAAAATCATTACTTGATGAAAACTTGGCAAATAGGTGCCTTGTGACACAATTTTTTTTTTTAAATTGTACAAAGTAAAGAGAAATAAATTTGTCCAACAGTGAAAACCACTTTGGTGGTACCCTGGGCATGTACCATGGTAAAAACTCGGTTACCGACGCCATGTGTAGAGACATTTCTCCTCTCTCCTTTAGGATTCAATCTCATCCTTTCACTTTGCACACACTCACAACCTATCCATCCATAATAAATTTACCCATTCCCATCATAGCTTGTTATTGATCTACCTAAGATTGGTTAGCCACTCATAATAAACTCCCTTTTTCCCCTTTCCTTCCATAATAAATAAAGTCCAATCTATAATTAGGGTAAAAATCCTAAATCTAGTGATGTAAGTGGTACCCTGAGAATCATATGTTTTGAGGAGCATCATCTTTTCTTTAATCCTTTTCGTGCACAATCCGCAATAAGAAATCATCTTGCATCACCAATCCATAATAAAATTCCATTCTTCTTTACAATGAAGTATTAGTTTCATGGATTTAGTCAATTTCAGATGAGACACAAGTAACAATGGGCTTTCAACAAATCAAATCTTTCGGCAAACTTTGAATGCAACATGGTTTTTAGAATGATCTATCCTTTATCAGGATAACAACATTGTGACCAAATCAAACATGTTAAAATATGTGGCAAGGAACACAAATAAATTGAATATTTCATTATTTGTTCGTGTCAATTCTTGGTTTTCTTTTGATTTCATCTTTTTGGTGGCATGTCTTTTAGCTTTTCCAGGATGTCTCTCACTAGAGATTATATCTCTAGGATGTGTTTGACTAGAAAGGCGAGGATGGGATATGTTCACCTACTTTTTGTTTACTGTCTATGGATTGTCTCTTAGTAATGCTATGACTTGTCCAAGGATATGAGGACACTGTGAGTCTAGTGTGAATTGGGGCATTCCTTGTTTGCGACTGTCTGATCTCCATGCAAATGGGTACAATAAATTTATGGGTCGAACCTATACCTCGATTGTCATAACCTATTTTCCATAATAAAGCTCAATGATGATAATAGAACAAGAAGCTCTTTCACTTTCATTTCTTCTACCTTCCATCCCCCTTTCATGATTGACCTCCATCGTCCTTCTTGAGTCCATGTATCCCACTATCACATGACTGAGTATAATGACACACCAAAAAATATCTTCATTTCATGTAGTTTGCACCTACATCATCACATGTAAGCATATTTCATTTCATACATACATATAGAAATCATAATCACATCACATCCTGCACACACCATTGATTAGTATATCATATACACATCACGTAGTCTCATCATGTAAATAATCATACATTCATCTACATATCATACAGTCACATTTGCATTCTCATATATAAGCATATAAAATAGAAAAGGAACAAAAAAAATATTGCATATCATCATGTATATATTTTGCATCCATATCATAAGCATTATCATAAGAATCATAAAATCATCATAAAGCATGTAGAACATCACATAGGAACACATGCATATAGCTTCCGCAAGGATGGATCATCTCATTTATATATATATATATATATATATATATATATATATATCAAAACATAATAATATGTGTCATGATACAATGATGTCAATATCTCATAAGGCTACAAAATCACCTGAAGGTGTCTACATCATCATACAAAATACTGATATGAAAACTAGATCTAAGAGAGCTATGATGAACTCCCTCCCTCAGAGCTAGCTGGCCTTGAAGGAATCCGAGCTCTCAAAGTCCCTGCTACATGATCACCATCTCTATCTCCTCCCCTTGGTGGTGCGGGTGGACCCATAATCTCACCATTGGATGCCTATCGTTTGTCTCTCCCCCTTGTGGTAGTCATCTTAGAAGCTCACTTGAAGCTCCTAGCCCTTAGCTCTAGAGGAATAACTACGTAGTACAAGTCTCTCTAGTAGGCTATCTCCTCTCTTTCCCATAGGACATATGCATATCCAACACTTGTGTCCTCAGTTGCTCTCCTTCTTTCCCTTAGTGCCTCCTCAGCCTCAATGTACCTCTAGATGGCCTGATCCCTCTCCCTCTACATCTCTGCTAATTGTCAGCTCAATCAAGTCACGTCTCTCTCAAGATCCTTGATCTCGTCAGCCTGTCCTATTGCAATCTCTCACAGTACTAGAATCTCATCTCCACCCTGAGCACCCTCCTCCTATCTAGCCCATCCCTATGCATCTCTCCCTGGTACCTGACCCTATGCCTTTCCACCAACCTATAAGACTTGTCCTTCTCTACCCCTCGGTGGTCTCAATGGCCTCCATCCCTATGGATTCTATCTCTCCTCATCCCTCTATCTAGAATCCCTTTGTCCACCTCTTCCTCTCACCACTCTCCTTGCCACTCTCATACTCTACCTCCTCCATCTCCCTCTACCCTTGTCCTCATCGTCCTCCGCTACCACATGCTCATTTGGATCTATCAACCTTGGTACTAGATGTGCTGCAAAATAGGCATCATACTTCGCATTTGTACCTACATCAACCACATCTCTTAGTAGATCCCATGGCATAGGAGCCATCTGCTCAAACTATGTAACTGCAACATCATAGGACAAAATCGCCCCCAGTGAGCCTGCTCTCGCACTGTCTGTGTAAAATCTCCTGATCCCCAAGGCATCCTTTGATGCCACTCAAACTACCTGCATATCTTGTCAATGAGATGTTTGTCTAGTATATAGGGCACCTGCCCAATCAAGTTTTCTCTCATAAAAGTTTCCCACGTCATCTTGGAAAAATCATCAGTGAAAATCATGAAATATCTATCACCATAATAGCTCTTAGTCCTCATAGGACCACAAAGATCAATGTGAACCAAATCTAGAATATTTTCTAGAGAGAAAGACTTATTCTTAAAAGATACGTAAGTCATCTTACCCATCTGACAGTCCTTACATAACACATTATCCAGTTTAATAAGCTGGGACAAACCTCTCACAATACTTGATTTACTAACCTTTATCAAATTGTCAAAATTTATATGACAAAACCTCTTGTGCCATAACTAATTATCTTCAATCTTTACCACCAAATAACTATTCACATTAGTATTCAGATGAAAAAGATTACCTCTTGTTTGCTTTCCAGTAGCAATTAATTCTCCATTACTTCCAAGAATCCTACACACTCCACTTTTAAATTCTAGAAGATATCCCTTATTATTTAATTTACCAACACTTAAAGGGTTATGTTTTAATCCATCAACCCAAAAGACATCATCTACATTACTTTTTCCATTCAATGAAATAGTTCCTTTACCTTTAACCATGCAGAGTGAGTTGTTACCAAACCTTACCAGATCATCGTCAAATTCTTCAAGAGATAAAAACTTGTTTCTATCACCGCTCATGTGGTGTGAGCAACCACTATCTATTATCCATTCATCACTGATATCCATTTGAGACACCAATGCCTTTTCATCAGTCAGATCTTTCATCATAGCAACAAACACTTTCTCCTGATTGTCATCCTCTTCTGATTCTTCATCAGTTACTCCATCAACTGCAACATAACAATGTTTATGTCCTTTTCCTTTAAATTTCCTGAACTTTTCCTTTTTATCTCTATTAGGACAATTTGCAGGGAAAACACTTCAAGGGTAATTTACCTTTATAATTATCAGTGCCTCTCAAAAGTATTTTATCCAATAGTGTCTCAAGTTTCATCAGATGATCTTCATTATCATCCTCACCTCTGCTACCACCATGACTAGACATACAGTCATGATTATGACAAATATCCTTTCCTTTCCTAATAGATGTACTAGTTACAAAAGCTTTAAAAGAAAATTCAGACGATTTTGAAACACTATTATCAAAGTTGTTTAACTCAAATGTAGTAAACTTTCCAATAAGAGAATCAACAACGACTTTAGCTTTAGAAATAGATCTTAGTTCTTAAATTGCAGAAACTCTAATAGCATATTGTGGTAGGAGATTTATAAGCATTTTACTAACAACAACAACAACATCACCAATCTTACCTCTAGCACTCTTAATAACACCTAAAACTTCTTTAATCATTTGACCATACTGTGCAATGTTCTCACCATCAACCATTTTCATGTCATCAAATTTGCCTCTTAAACTTTCTTCTCTTGCTCTTTGTACATGTTCATCTCCTCCATAAATCAATTCTAATTTCTCCCATACCTCAAATGCACTTTCTAATCTAAGAACATCAATATACCGAGAATCAGATAAAGTACTTACAATTGCTTCTAAGGCTTTAATGTTTTCTTGTTGTTCTTTAAGCTCATTCGGTGTCAAGGGGCTGGTAGTAGGAGCAACATACTTGTTTACCACATGATTCCAATACTAAGCACCCAATCCTTTAATGTATATCTTCATCCGGTCTTTCCATATCCAATAATTATCCTTGGTAAAGTCGGGACCCTCCTTCTTTATCATCTTTCTTCGAGGTCTTTCCCTCAAGCTGTTAAGCTTTCTGCACATAGAGGACCAATGCTCTTATACCAATTGTTAATCTTAGAGGGTCTGGTTAATACTGAGAGGGGGGGGAGTGAATCAATATTAACAACAATTTCAAACTTAAAACTTGAACTTACAAAACTTCAACAAATCAATCATAAACCAATAATAAACTATTTACCATTACCAGTAATCACTAATAACCAACTATTAAATTGATTTAACAAAACTACCCATTAAGTGTTCATCAACATGCATAAACTAAAAGTAAATTAAATCAACACATCAAAAACATTCACCACATGAACACTATGTTTTTCATGTGGAAACCCAAAGAGGGAAAAACCATGATGGGAATTGGTACCCATAAAAATTGTGCACTCGTTCAGAATGCACCCTATTAAGAACCTAGCCCGATTAGGAGCTTACAAAGATGCCTGGTTAGGAGCAAACCCTATTAGGAGTCACCTGATTAAGGGATTTAGAGGATAAGCCATGTTAAGAGCTTTGACCTATTAGGATCAAACTTGCAAGAGGATTTAACACTCAGATGTTGAGCTACCCAGTTAAGGGATTTACAATGTAAGGCATGTTAGGACCTACCCGGTTAAGGGATTTTGACTACTGCAACTGTTAGGGAATAACAGTGAATGATCAGGGTGTAGAACTTAACTATTTGGTTGATCAGATCCAATTTTGATCCAAATCTGCTACACTTTGGCATATTTCTCACACTTTGGTTTGGCTTCACACTCTTCTCAAAAACCATCGACACAACAAACATCAATTGTACCGACCTAAATAACTTTTACAACTTAGTCGGTTACAAAACCCTAAGACTGACAACATAGATCATCACAAATCTTTACAACTCATTATAGATCATTACAATCAATTACAAACCAATTACAATCGTTGAATGATCAACTCACCTTGATATGATACAAAGGCAAACCCTTAGAACACTCTTCTAAGTGCTTCGTTGTTTCCCAAGAAATTCCATGTTCAAATGTGCCAAAATAGGAATTCATCCATCTACGTGGGTTGTTTCATATCACCTCCAACATTTGAACTTGATGTAGATCACTACCAAACTAAAAATCATTACCAGTTAAGAGAATTATTTACCGGTCCTTAAACCCTTCTTAAACCCTAGCAAAAATTCAACAAAAATCATAAACATAACTTCTAGTAACCAGAACATGATGTAGTTTCGGTCAAATACATATTATAATGATACAAACTCACATTCCAAACTACAACACTTCAATCATCACCAATCGCTAGCTCTAATTAAAATATTTCCTTGTTTACCAGTTAAGGTCCTAATTCCTAGTTTCTTGTTTCTTTACCAGTAAGGTCTTTCCAGTAGACCAAAAATACTAAGATGATAAAATACAACATAGTAAACATCAGTTGCCATCAATGACAACACAAATAACTGATCAAAGTCATCCAAACATGCAATCTCAATCTCTTCATCACAATGTCATGACAAACAATCCTTTACCCGTTCAGTCATCATTCTTCATCTACATTAGTTATGCCAATCATGCCAACAAACTGATTTATATCATTTCTCTCTACTAGTTAACAATTTTTCAAGATTGACTGCCATGTATACCATAACTCACTCATAATGTTGAATATGCCAATGCAGTTTGGAATATATCTGCAAGTACCCATCTCCAACATTCCAGTAGAACCACATCACCTAACTCTTCATCGATCACCCATACCAATTGCCTGAATATAATATTGATCCTCATTTACCGGTTGAAGTCTTATTTGTCGTTTCACTATTAAACTATCTCCCATATCAGTTATTCTTTACCGGTTGGCCTAAAAGACTTAGATGACTATTAAAACATAGTTGCCATCAATGACAACATAAAACAAGTCATCAATCAACCTATTACATCATATCATCATCATCATCAAGGCAACACAAGGATTATTATAATAATATGGATTGTCATCTATGATTTTAATTGTTCCATTATCAACTGGTTCTTTCATAATTATTTTTAAAATCGAGACAATCATTAGAATGATGGTTATGAGTTTGATAATATGAATAAAAAGGAGTTTTTGATGAAGAAACACCTTTAGAAGGATGATAGGTTCTATGTCTTGAAAGATACTCCTTAAAGTTTTGAATTCTAAGGATATCATCCACAGGTGAATGATGATAAGTTCCTAGACCTTTGGTACGTGTTTGTGTAGGAGGGTTTATAGGGACTTTGATTCCTTGTTCAAATTTTCCAAGTCCCTATCCTCTAAAACCTTGTTTTGATATTATGTAATAGCCACTGCTATAAGAATGTTTTAATTGAGAAGGAGTATTATAATGAATCTCTTTTAAATTTATAGTGTAAGTGTATTTAGAAGGAACAAAGGAGAAGTAGATGAAGAAATAATATCCTTTGTAGGGAGATTCTCCTTTTTAATATCATGCACATCCTCTTTGATAGGTTGGGAAGGAATATCCTTATCATCTAAGGCCTCATCTTTACTTAATGTGATGTGGGGAGATAAATCATGAATGAAATTATTAACATCATCTTCTCTACAAATGTTTTGATGGTTAAGATAGGCTCTAGGAGAATAAGGGGGATCGAGAGATATTGAAACACCAATATTTTGACCTTGCCCCCCTTGTGTTAGGATATGTGTATGAAAAGAAGATGGTTCCATATTGCTCCTAAATGATTTATCTCTATTAGAGATATCATTGATAGGAGTATTATCTCTTTCTTCATTCACATGAGATACCCGAGGTTAGGTACAAGTATTAGGTTTTTCATTAGCATCTCTAGGATTATGATCTACTAAAGATTTTATGTGATCTACATATGTAATGCATTTTCTTAAAAATATCACCATAAAATAACATGCATCATGGATAAAATCTTTGAGATTGAATTGATTAATAGGAAACAACTGGGAAATTCTAAAAATTCAATATGCCAAAGTGCTATGAATGGAAAGAAGCAATGTGAAGTGAAAGAAACCATTATCCAACACATGATTATGATAAATATAAGTGAAAAACAACGTAATCATATGTGAAACAAAAAATAGATCAGATCTATTGAGTGTCATTATGAATGTCTAAGATTAGATCTAAAAATAAAAGCTACAAATTATGCAACCCACAAATCAAATTAACCAAGATAAATTAGGGTTTTAAGGAATTTAACTTCCAAATTTATATAATTTTATTAATAGTGAGTGCAAAATTGAAATTTAATATTCTCGCAAATCAAATCCGACAACACAAATAAAAAATAAGGGTGTAAGGAATTGGGGTCACCAAAATGTAATAGTGGAAAATAAGGGTTTCATCATAAGAATGTAATAAAACCACTAATTTCACTTACTTACCATTACACTAGGGAGAGATAGGAATTTGATAGATCTAAGCCTAATAGACCAAGATTTTAATCAAATTCCAAGCTTCCTAAATGGGGCTCTTCTTTCCCTAAGATTGAATTCTATTTTTTAATTGTAAAATATAAAGGTGAAAATAGTGAATTATTGAAGAGATTGGGCATAAACAGTGAGCTACAGTTGTTGTATGGAGCCACAAACCTAGATCCAATCAAAGAAATATGATTTAGATCTGCTCCTTAGAATTTAGCCTGAATTGTTAAGACCATGGTGGTGGTTGCCTTGGTCCTCCTAACTTTTTATCGTCGAAAGGGGAACTTGTTTGTCTCTATGAATCTTGTCATTCCTTCGAAAGACAACTCTATACATGTTCTTCCACACAATGAAAAGGGGAAAATTGTTGGGAATAGGGTTTTGCCTAACTCAAACCCTATTTTAGGAATTAACATTGAATTAATAAACATAAATACAGAAATAAATACTGGAAAGATATACCTCATATTTGTAATTGTCTATGATGATGCTTTGTTCTTTGAATGTAATCACATATGTTGTATGAAATGGCATGAACATGACTAAACCCTAATCACACACACGTGCTTGCTTATGAATGATGTATTTTTTCTCCACAATGATTGAATGATGAATATGAAGCCTTGAAGATCTCTTAAAATTATTGATAATGAATGCTTCACAGATGCAAGGATGTTGGGATATGTCCGTTTATGATGCTTAGATTGGATAGATGAAATTAGGTTGATCAAATTTCCTTATATAGGGGTGTCTAGGTATATTATTGATTAGGCCGACCTCCAACAATCATGCAGAGCCACATAGATAAATTAATGTTGGAGAGATATGATTCCTACCCCAAATAAAGATATGATTCCTACCCCAAATAAAATTTGGGCCCCATTGAGAGGGACCATGGCGTTGGGTGCCATGGTGCTTCTCAAAAAGAGACTAAAATAAGCCTTAGGGTGATGCTTAGATTGGATAGATGAAATTAGGTTAATCAAATTTCTTTATATAGGGGTGTCAAGGTATATTACTGATTAGGCCAACCTCTAATGATCATGCAGAGCCACATAGATAAATTCAGGCTGGTGAGATATGACTCATGCCCTAGATCAAATTTGGGCCCCATTGAGAGGGACTATGGCGTTGGGCACCGTGATCCTTCTCAAAAAGGGACCAAAATAAGCCTCAGGGGAAAGGGGTACCTCACCAAGGAATCTATAAATGGGTGTTCATGGCATCCGAACTAGAGAATGGGCACAAAACAAACCTAGACAAGTGATGAGAATAGGACACACTAAAGTAGGGGCACAAACATGAGGTGTAAATTGGCTTGGTGACAATTTGCGATGCTACAATTTCAAATGGAGATTGAATAAAAGAAAGCATGATTTGTTGTTTAAAGTTACTTTAAAGATGATTTTATTCATAAAGGGGTCAAGACATATCTCACTTCCATGCGTTTCCATATGGAAAGGATCACTGATAGTTTCTTCCCATTGTGCCACTAGTTGAAAGAACCGTGTGGTGTCACAACAGTTCCAAAAGAGTTAAAGGAACCATCGCTTCTTTTATCAAGCATTGCATCACATGGTCCACATGTTACCTTTACATGAATTTTGAATAATAATAAAGAAGGTAATCTTAGGAGATGCACCATTGGTTCAAATTTCCAAAGATAATTAGTGAGTGGGTCCCAATAGAGAAAATAGAGGAGCCACATATCAACATGGTGCTTCATTGGAGCAAAGAGGTTTCTAACAAGGTAAATATGTTGTGTTATTAGTCGAGTGAAATTATTTTTCATTTGCCTTGACTCATGCAAAATCAAAAGAAAAGAGAGTATTTGTTTCAACAAAGGAAGATGGTGCACATTCATAACTCTCATGGAATTGTGCTTAAAATAGCTAGTTATATTTTTGTTCTACCCAAGATGACTTCCATGATGGAAGATTGTTTGTCTTTATATATGCATGTAATATATGGAAAAATGGTTAGCAATTTTTATTCTAGTGGGCCTTAATGGGTGCTTCTCATGAAAGGATCTAAATATTGTACTTTGTGCATTCATGGCCTCATGTATTTTGTTGTAATTTCAACAATGAAGAGTCTATGAGATTTTGTAATCGGTTTTTAAATTTGTTGATTTCTATTTGTGATACATTCAACTTATTTAATACTTGACATAAACACATTAATCAATGCTTTTAAATCATGGAGTTTTCTCTTTCAAAAGTTTCTAGTTATGATATTTTCACTCATTATTATGCTATTATTTCGTAGAGTTAGAATATTGGGCTAGTTCTTAGCAAATTTACTTAGCATTAGATAGTTTCTTTATTTTGTTCTGAGTTTTCTTCTTCCCTTTTCCTAAAATAAAAATTAGAATAAGAGTTGGCTTCTATAAAACCTAGATGTTATTTTATGAATGAAAGTCCCACATTCATAAGATTCCCCATTGTTGGTCTTCGAATGCAAATGTGAGCATCAACAATTCCATTTATCAATTTACAAACATGACAATGATAAACACAAAAGATGCAATAGAGTTAGTGAGGAATAATAATTTGGTACATTTGGAATCTGTGACTTTGATATCCTTTCAATAAAACATATGATAGGTGGGATGAGATGAATAATATTCATCAATAAATCGGGGTGCATTCTTATCATACTAATATGGGCAAGTTAATAGCTAGTTTACATGTCTCGTAGTCATTGAAGGTTGAAGTTGAATAGTAATTTCATGAATTTAGTATTTTATAGTAGTACAATATATAGGGTTCATTACCATCAATAAATTTCCCATCGAGTAAACTTCCTCTCATTAGAATGGTACATAATAGGGAAATGGTATTGAATGTAGAAAATCAGGTTGAGAAGGTGGCTAAAAAGGAGAAATTTAAAGCATCCAATTGTGAGCATTGAGATGTCATCTAAGGGTTTAGGCCATGATATTTAATGGTACAATTATAATTATTTTAGTTTGTTATTTCTAGCTACGTTGTAGAAAGATGGTTGTGTATTGGTCTGAGTGTTATCCTTTTTATTGTCTAATGTTGGGTCATATTATCTTGTAATTATGGTGTCCTTATATTATTGTAAGTTGGTATTCTTACATTAATATTATTCTTTATAAGGGTGGATGCCCCAATATATCCTGCACTAAAATATCTATAAAATAAAAATATATTAAAGTATCCACTTCACTACAAAAGAACCACCAATGTCCAAACATATGCTATTAGCATAGCCTTCTTGAAAACATAACAAATACTTCAAATTTGCATCTCAAGTGCAAAATAAATGGAGAAAATCCAAACCACAAACCATGAGTGCTTTTACCAAACCCATGAACTAAGATTCTATGGACAAATATGGTGCCCAAATCTAGGCACAAAATGTAATGGGTCCCCTTCTAATAAGTTAACACACTTAAAAAGAGACATAATTCCCTAATCATTATCCTATCAAACTTGGGTACTCCACTCTAGGCTCATTATCTCACCTTAATGATTCTATATAATGCATCAATCTTATAGATCATAAGCTGGTTAAAAGTCATAATAAACTATGTAATTTTCCCTTTACATAATGTTATGTATGTCATAAAATTATATTACATATTACAATATCATGGATGTGCTTACACATCTTACATGACAAGTCTTCTTTCGTGCACATCATTTAATATAAATTATATATGCCATAAATGCTACTTCACATGAGATATCCTTTTTTACAAGGGCACACTTGTAGAACACACGATATCACTGAGAGGGGGGGGGGGGGGGGTGAATCAGTGATTATAAACAATTTCAAACAATGTGTGCAACTGGTAGGATAATGAAAGCACTAACAAGAAATCACACACAAGAGCACATCACATAACACCAGATATACGAGGAAAACCCAATGTGGGAAAAACCTCGGTGAGAAATATTGCTAGAGATCTACTGCTCCAATCCAGCCTCACAGTGAAATAATAGTTTTACAATGTTTAGGGCACCAACCTCTAGGAATTTATGGACACCTACCCAAAGGAGCACCAACCCCTGCATCGAGCACCCACTCAGTGAAATAAAATGAGATATTAAATCAATACAATGATAAATACTTGGTTACAAATGAATTTTGTAATACATGGAAACTAGTCACTCCATCGGTTAAACTCTCTTTTGTTACATTGCTTCTCTTTTATACCGGTCTTCTATTCTTACTTTAATTTGAATCCTCTACAACTTAGCTTCATCCTAGCTAGATCTTCTTTGAAACTCACTCTTCTCTCCTTTACTCTATGTTTCTATCTTATAGGTTCAGACATCGTCGGTTTAACAGACTATTATACTCTATAAAATTTTATCGGTTATCTAAACCCTTGTCGGTTACACCTATCTTACTGGTTCTTCTCCTCCACTCAGTCGCTTCAATATTTTTTTATCACACTCGGACCGATCAACTCTTGCCTAGCAAAGATTCATTGTATCACAAATCTCTCATCAAGCATCCTCTATCAACATACATAATTGTTTGATCTACATATTTATATATATGCTTTCCCACCAAAACAAAAAACTCAAACTTCACGTGCTTAGGGTTTTCTTCATCGACCTCAATCCATATCAAATCGGATCTCATCTTTCTTGAATCAACAACCTGGAATAGTACTGCAAAAAGGCTCTGTCTTCTTTTATTCTTCCTATGAATGTTTACTATATTTAGCAAACTAGACTCTGTTCATCAGTCTTGATTTTGTCGATCACAATAAATGATCTAGCAGTTTCCTTCTCCAGATCAGCAAGACGATTAGATATCATGCTTACATCATAATGTCAAAGAATAAAATCTCAGCCCTTCAATCTTCTTTAAGCCGCAATCCTCTGCAACCGATCCATGATTTTCACAATCGACATTTAATACAGACTTAGTTGGCAACTACCTCACCGACGCACCATTCGCCTACCACTCCACGTTCGCCACCTGGTGTCCACATGACATCTCTATCAGCATCTAGCTCACTTATTGTGTCAATTCAACTTTGGTCATCGACTGAACATGCTACCGGTATACACTAACTAGTTAACCTTCATATCATGCACTTCACTATTCTGTCGATTAGGTCATGTTATATCAGGCTGCACTTGAAGAGGGGAAAAACCAGCAAGGTGGCTTCAAGTGGTTAGTGCACAAACAAAACACTAAAAGATATTCAAACATGAAACATGCATAAAACCACATAAAAATATGAAGATAATGCTTAAACCTTGCAAACCTTTACCTTCTCCCTCGGATTGAGCCTTTGGTGAAGTTGAATAGTGCTTCTCTTCAACTTGATTGGATGGGCTCCTTGTTGATGGATGTGGAATGCTCTCCAAATGCTCAACAAGGTAAGTGGATTATTGGATTGGATTTGAGTGTTGGATAGGATGATTTGGATTAGAAGATTACGGATGCATGGATTTGATAGAGGATTATGAAGAGGATGAGAGAAGAAATAGGCAGCATGGTGATGCATGAGAAGTGGATGATTTGTAAGGAGAATAGGCTCCAATTTATAGATTGGATGAGGCCAATGGAGGGCCAAGATTGATTTGATTATGAAGGGTTGATATTGATTTTAGATAGAAGACATGAATCAAGGGTGCCTTGGGAAAATAAACAGGAATATAAAATTCCTTGGGAAAAAGGGGGGAGAAATTTGAATTTAAAATATGAGGAATTAAAAATTCCAAAATAAGGATGAATTGAGGGATTCAAAGAAATTTGAATTTCTTTGAGAGACTCAATGTTGATGTGACATGAGTGGGAATTAAAAATTGAGGGATAATGATAAGCATGATTATGAGATATTCTAGAAGGATTAATTAGGCTAATGAGATTAGGAAAAGTGATTTGTAGGAATCACATGACTAGGTTAATTAATTAGAATTAATCAACTGAGTGGGATTAGAGGAAATAATTATTGGAGGGGACTTTAGAGGAATAAGGGAGTAATTAATTTATTTGATAAATTAATTAAATTAGATTTAATTGATTCTGAGAGGAATAAGGATAACACAATTAAAGTCAATTAATTATGTTGATAGGCATAAATTAATTAAATATTAATTTTAGGTGTCTACATTTTGCCCCTCTTTGATATAGCATCGTGAAATGATGTTATATCAAAGAAGAATAAAACATAGTGGAAGAAAAGGATAAGGACTAGTAGCATGATGCCCCTGTTATGATATGAAGAAAAGGATAAGGACCAGTAGCATGATGCCCCAGTCATGAGATGAGAAAGAATGATGAGGAGTAAGGATGACGAGGAAGTAGTGATATGCCCCCTCGAGAGGACGTGCGGGTTCGAAGAACATGGGTGTGCTCTCGAAAAGGAATTAGAAGAATAAGTGATGAAGATAATGAAAGAGGGAAGTAGGATGAGTTGGAGTTTTGTGAATGAAATGAGACAATGGAAGGATAAATAGATTGGATTTCTTGTTGAGAAAGTATAGAGAGAAAACCTAGATTTGATATTGCCCTGGATAGTCTACACCACTTATTATAAGAACCAGGATGATATGAAGATTCGAGGAATAGACTGAAACTAAGTTAAACAAGAATGCCTTGCACATAATCATGCAAGTGTTGATAAACACTAATGCAGGGTTGTCAGTTCGTACAAGGAAGACCTTCAAACACACCATGCTATGAAAACTATGCCCCATTATACACCAGCAAGACATACCAAGATATAAGATGATCAAGTCAGTCCTGAGACACAAGATGAAAAACAAAGTGAAAAGCTCAAGCATGCAAACAACATGCACATGACCAGCTACTCTCTCTTTCCAAGAGTAGGATATGGATTTGGATAAGTTGTCGGACTAGGGAAGGAGGCATCCCGATGGGTAGGTGATGGATTGATTGATGGATGACAAAAGACAAGCTGGATGTGCAAGATCTACAGATAAGAGGATTGCCACTTGGATTTGATTAGCAAAGTATGGATGGGTGCTTGGAATAGGCACAAGTCAATGTGAGCTCAGGTAGATGGGGAATTTCAGCTTGATGGATTGGATAGGATTGGAAGAAGGATAAATGATTAGATAGGATGAAAAAGGGGGATGGATGATTGAATAGGATTGGATTGGGGATGGGATTAATGGTTGAATTGGAAGAGATGGAGAATATGATTGGATAATACAGGATTGGATTATAAATTGGATTGGATGGGGTGGATTGGTGGATAGGATTTGATTGAATGGAACCAATGACAAGGGAGAACCAAGGATTGGTAAGAGGATAGATGGATGAGGGATTTGTTTGGATAGGAGATGGAGGGAATAAATGGATGGATATGGATAAGAAATGGAGGAATAAAGAATGGGGGGTAGGGTGATGGAGACCCAAAGACTATGCTGCAAAGGAGTGCAATGCCCCACACTAGATGTAGTGGAATTAAGGATGCAAGAATGGTGGATAAAGATGCATGATTTTTGAAAGATAATGTGTAATGGATATGGATGGTAGAGGATTAAGTCTTAAATGCTCCAAAGCATGCATGCATATACATTGTTTCACCTCTTATATGATCAAGATGAAAGATAGGAATGAAGGATTTATTTTGATAGGATGAGGGATATGAGATGGAGGATATGGATAGGATAGTCAAGATCAAAGATATGAAAGGAGAATGGACTTAGATATGATGTAGATGGATGGGAGGATTGTGTGGATGAAGCTTGCCCCCAAGTTTAGAGTACAAGGGGATGAGGGGATTACACATGATGCTTGTTTGCCAAGTTTTCATCATGATACTGACCCAAGGCACCACAAGAAGTGGTTTTCACCATTGGATGAAATGATTTTTCTTTACTTTTTTCTGATTTTTTTTTATATTTTTGTATTTTTCTTGATTTTTGTATTTTTTTTGAATAGTTTGGATGGAGAAGGATAAGGATGAGTGGATATGGAAGATAGTGGATGCATGAAGGAGGAAGGGAGGACTCAAGCATATAGTTCCATAGATGGTATCCCTTAGTATTTCTTTTTTTGAACTTGAGGTATGCTCATAGATGTTGGTAACAATAATTGGGGAGATGAAATGGATAGAGGATGGAAGATAAGGATCTGGAAAGGATTGGACTAACGAAATGGGATTGTGAAAAGTGGATGGTGGATAATGGATGGGGTTTTGAAGAATTTGTGGAAGATCGACATTGGCACACACCTTGAAGGGTGGTGGATTAGTGGGGGAGAGTGCTTTGAATTGGATGGGGGATAAAGTTCAGGACATAAGGACCCAAAATGGATTTTGAAGAAGGAGTGTTAGATGGAGGATTGGAGGATTTATGAATGGATGGAGCTTTTGGATTAACAAGTTTGGATGCCAATTTTGATTTTTCTTTGGGATGCATTGCTTCTTTGGGAATCCACATAGTTTTTGATTTTTTCTTTTGGGGCCTTTGTGGCCTTTTTTATTTTTCTTTCTTTCGGATCACATTTTTCTTTTGAGCATGTCGTTTTGAGGGGACATGTTGATCCTTTGATTTTTGTGGATTTTGAGCTTTATTCCTTTTAGATTGGGCATCCAAATTGCTTCCAATAGCAATGGGATGGGTGCATGAGGATGAAGGATTGATGGATTTTATAGATGGGATGGTGGAAAGAGAGTGTTGGGAGGCATCCAAGGATGTGTGCCTCTATTGATCTTGCTTAGAGATTATTTAAGGTGATGGAGTGGTGGATGGAGGGATGTAAGGACCCAATATGGATGGAAGGGATGGAGGATTGAGCATCAAAAAATAGGGGCCCAAAATGGATGGAAGGAATGAAGGGTTTAAATTTGGAACATAGGGTCCCAAAATGGATGTGGAAGATGAGGGATAATGGGATTTTGATTTGTATGAGGGAAATTTGGATTTAGGAGGAATATAGGATGTACCAACATCTTGAGCATTATCTTGAGGACCCTTATTTTTTCAGAAACAAGATGCAAGTCCATTTTGAGGGGGATGAGATGTGGAAGGAAGATTAGGATCTTTAGATGGATTGGGATCATGACATGGAGATGAAGGGATACTTTGATCTTGACTAGGGAGGTTATCATGAGGTGGAGTGAGAGGGGTGATTGGATCATGAGATGGAAGAGGATCATGTCATGATAGAGGAATCATATGATCGTGAGAGGAAGTGGAGGGGATGGGATCATTAGATGGAGTGGAGGGAGATGTAAAATGAGATAGAGAGATTTCTATGCTAGGATGCTTTGGAACAAGCTTTTGGCATGTTGGGAGTTGTGGGGATTGTGTGATGGAGGAAGATATGGAAGCTTTGATGTGAGTAGATGGGGAAATGGGAGTATCATGAAGTGTGGGGGATTGGGATTTATTTTGAGGTGGAGGTGATTGGGGTGGATGGAGGACTTGAAGAGACTTGGCCACTTTGCTTTGAGGTGAGCATTTTGTCTCCTTTGCTAGCATGTCTTGGATAAGACTATGGATGATGGATTTGGACAACGTGGACAATATGGATTTTGGAGGATTGGGATTAGATGGAGAATTGGGATTGGATGGGGGATTAGGATTAGATGGAGGACTGGGATTGGATGGAGGATTATGATAATGGATTGGGGAATTAGGGTTAATGATTGGAGGACTATGGAGTAAAGGATTTGGATGGGGAGTAGAGGTAATGAATGTGTTGTGAAAGGATGGGGGTTGAGATATGGATGGGAGGGGAGATGGAGGTATACTTATTGGATTAGAGGAGTAGGTGGATGAGGGAAAATATGGAGATATGGATGTGGAATAAGATGGATTTCCCTTGTCGAAGGTAGAGGAAGGATAAGAGATATGGTATAGATTGGGATTGGGTATAATGTGTTGGGATGGGATGGATGAAGGTATGATAGGCGAGTGGGAGATTATGGTATTAACTTGGTAGGCAGATTTGTTAACTTCCATGAGCATCTTCTCATACCAAGCGTTGAAATTTTGGGTAGTCATGTTGAGAATGAAGGATTAGATTGGAATTGGATGAATATGTTTTGGAGGGGAATTATTATGAAGATGATGTTAAATGAAGATGAGGATTAGGACTTGGCTTCGAATGATGATGGATTAGATTTGATTAGATTTGGATTGGATTTGATTTTATTGGATTAGTCCTTGGATTAGGACTTGATTGGATTTGGAGGATGAATTGGATTTGATTGAATTAGTCCTTGGATTAGGACTTGGTTTGATTGGATTGGATTGGATTGGTCCTTGGATTAGGACTTGGTTAGATTGGATTGGATTAGATTGGTCCTTGGATTAGGACTTGGTTTGATTGGTCCTTGGATTAGGACTTGAATGGATTGGATTGGTTGATTGATTGAATGGATTGGATTGAATTGGATCGGATTAGATTAAATTGGATTGAATTGGATTGGATTGGATTGGATTGAATCGGATTAGATTGGGTTGGATTTGATTGGATTTGATTGGATTGGATTAGTCCTTGGATTAGGACTTGGTTTGGTTGGATTAGATTTGATTTAGATTGGAATTGGATTAGGACTTGATTGGATTTGGATTAGATTAGATTGGTTGATTGGTTGGATTGGATAACTAGATTAGGAAGATGGATGGATTTGATTGATTGGAATTTTGGAGATTTGATTGGATTAGAGGAAGAATGAATATTTGTTGAGGAAGGATGATTGTTTGAATGGATGAAAGTGGATCAGGGATTGGATAATTTCTTGGATGGATAGAAATCGATTAAAGATTTGATGATGACAAGATGGAATTTGGAAAGAGGGAGGATTGATTGGTTGTGGGGGATGGACTTGGCAAGAGATGTCAAGTAAATAAAACACAATGGTCAAGAGAAGTTAGACTCAAAAGACACTCATGCACATTCACAACATATCCTATGGCGAGAAAAGAATAGTCAGTAGATCCCAATTGGTTTCCCAGCTACGCTTACCTAGAGCGGACACTTAGATGCTTGACCCCACTGGCTCCCCTCCACGACACTAATTTCTCCGAGGCAGCCAAGCATCAATTCCCATGAAAAATATGGGCGGCTTCAGAGGTCCGACCTCCTGCACCAATGACTAGAAGGATTTTGGCCACTATGCACAAAGTGTTTAATATGGCTTCCCGTTAGGAGCTACCCTTCGTAGTTGCGCAAGTGCAATTGACGCCTATAGACCAACGAAGCACCAAGAACTTAGTAGTCACGCAAGCGTGATTGAGATCTCTAGGATCCTACTAAACGCCCAATGTGAGAGTGAACTCTCATATACCCCCAACCATTGACCCTTTCATAGTCAATGGCCTATTTATTATAGTGAGTTGGAAACCCCAAGTCTGGGTGTACTCACTTGGGTCGTTCACCTCTTACCTTCTCAAAGAGAAAGTTGGGAGGGCAGGCCTGTTAAGGGTAAGCATGCAATCAAACAAGAAAAGGTTTGAGGGTTGGGATTTTTGATTGTCTATGCAGACAAGAGCATACTCTCCTACCTCTACACTTTCTTCAAACATAAAAAGAAAGAGTTCTTTTACCCCTAATTAAAATCTAGGTGCAACCTGCAAAAAAGTGGATTAGTAGTTTGAAAATGAAGTCTTCAACAAGCGTCCTGCAAAAGACAAAAGAATGACAAATATTTTTTATTTTTATTTTTTGGCAATGAGTAGAAAAACATGAATAAAAACTTTTCTACTAATGACAAATGTGGATTTGGAGGAAACTTTGATGGGTAAATGGGGTTTGACTAGGTTTTTACCACTTTCTAAGGGATAGACAAACATTAAATGGGGATTTTAGAGGAGAGGTGAAGGAATGGAAAAATTTGTCCAATAGGGACAAAGAAGCATAAATTGGAGATACACAATATGGCAAAATTTGGAGGTGATTGGATAAAACTGGAAGAAGTTATGGCAAACCTTAAAAATAGAGAAATGTGGGATTTTGGGCTTCAAAAAGTGGAATTTGGGATAAGGTCCTCAAGGAAGGAAATGTGAAAAATAAAATTGTAGGGGATCTAGTGAAGTTTGGAGGAAAATAGAGTGAAGATAAAGAAGATATGGCGAAAAAACAGAAAAAAAAAATTGATTTATCCCTATGGTCGCGCTGATTAGCAGATAGTCACGCTAATGTGTGAGTAGTCACGCTAACAAATAGATTATTAATATTTAAATAGATAGATAATAGAAAAATAAATTACAGTCGCATTGATTATCAGGCACTCACGCTAATGCGCGGGCGCTCACATCAAAACAACTAGAGTTAGCATCAGAAAAAAAATTCTAATTTAAATTTTTCACAAAAACGCTCGCGCTAATTGCAGAGCATTCGCGCTGAAGCAACAATTGAAAAGAAATAGAAGTGAAGATAGAAGAATGCAGAAGAGGAAGAGTGAGGAGGAGATAGAAGAATTTTTGCGATGGTCGCACTGGAGCCAAGGTGGTCACGCTGAAGCACAGTGAGCCACCAATTTTTTTTTTTTTTTTTTTATGGTCACACCGAACCTGAGACGATCACACTGATCCAGAAATGGTCACGCCAATGCACATGCGCTTGCGCTGAAGCGTGAATCCTACGAGAAACCTTCATAAAAAACTCAATTTTTTGTTAAATTTGGGACGTGAGTGTCCCACCGAGCATGCCAAAATGAAGAGGGGAAAAACCAGCAAGGTGGCTTCAAGTGGTTAGTGCACAAACAAAACAATAAAATATATTCAAACATGAAACATGCATAGAACCACATAAAAATATGAAGATAATGCTTATACCTTGCAAACCTTTACCTTCTTCCTCGAATTGAGCCTTTGGTGAAGTTGAATAGCGCCTCTCTTCAACTTGATTGGATGGGCTCCTTGTTGATGGATGTGGAATGCTCTCCAAATTCTCAACAAGGTAAGTGAATTATTGGATTGGATTTGAGTGATGGATAGGAGGATTTGGATTAGAAGATTAAGGATGCATGGATTTGATAGAGGATTATGAAGAGGATGAGAGAAGAAATAGGCAGCATGGTGATGCATGAGAAGTGGATGATTTGTTAGAAGAATAGGCTCCAATTTATAGATTGGATGATTACAATGGAGGGACAAGATTGATTTGATTATGAAGGGTTGATATTGATTTTAGATAGAAGGCATGGATCAAGGGTGCCTTGGGAAAATAAACAAGAATATAAAATTCCTTGGAAAAAAAGGGGGAGAAATTTGAATTTCAAATATGAAGAATTGAAAATTCCAAAATAAGGATGCATTGAGGGATTCAAAGAAATTTGAATTTCTTTGAGAGACTCAATGTTGATGTGACGTGAGTGGGAATTAAAAATTGAGGGATAATGATAAGCATGATTATGAGATATTCCAGAAGGATTAATTAGGCTAATGAGATTAGGAAAAGTGATTTGTAGGAATCACATGACTAGGTTAATTAATTAGAATTGTAGATAGGAATTTGGAAATCATCAAAGCAATATAAACATTAACTAGCTCAATCACGAAAACTAAAATTCAGTGACAAATCCTAATTACATTCAATAGAGATGCATGAAAAACAAGACATTCAATTCAAATGCAAACCATCATAAATGTGAATATCTCCTCCAGAAATCTCCATTGTCCTTCTTTCTCCTTAAAATTACTTTGTTTTGTGGATCTCACCTTCAAGTGCATAAGTATAATATGAAAGCAAGATTGACAAGACAGCATAAGGATACTAGAAGCGTGATTGATTCGGCCCTTTTGATTGAAGAAATTCATCCAATTTATAGATAAACTGGAGAAAAGACAAGATTAGCATGAATAGATTTGAAAGGAAATTTCAAATCAAGAATGACAAATATGAAAAATTATGACAAATTGACACTTTCTATGCAAAATTGATTGATTGACAAATTATGACAAATTATGACAAATTGCTATGTCAAAATTGATTGATTGACAAATTATGACAAATCATGACAAATTTGCTATGTCATTCCCATGAAATTAGGAGAAATATTAGAGAAAATAGAAAATTAGATGAATTAGAAATTAGGAAATTAGAAAATTGATGAAAATTAGAAAATTAGGAATTAGGAGAAATTAGAAAATTAGGTAAATTAATTAATAATTTTTCATTCATTAATTAATTCACAAAAAGAGGAGAAATTAGTTAGCCAATTAAATAAATATTTAATTGTGACAAGAAGACTTCGGATAAATAAATAAATTATTTAACCTAGAGGGAGAAATGACAAACAAGGTTAAATGAATAAATCATAAAACCCTAGAAAATGCAAGGATGATAATTAGGTCTTGACAAAAGATAATTGATATCAATTCGATTTGATCATGGTTTTGATTGATAAATGATTTGATTGATAAACAATTGAGACTGATTGACAAATTGACCAACATTGATAAAGAGAGCAAATTGATAGGCGCCAATTGACATGATTGAAGAGGACAAGGATCGATGACGAATCGATCGTAAAACGATGAGATTGACAAGTTGATAAGAGATTGACAAGATCGACAAAAATTATGATTAAAGATTGCTATCGACAAGACCTAATTCAAAAGCGAGAAAAATGAGGAATGCAGAAGAAGGACTTGATGCTCGCAAATGATAAAGACCAAGTGCGTGACATAGAAGAAATGTTAATGCGACGCAAAAATACCTAAAATAAGGCAATGCGCCAATGTTAAAGTATGACTCCGCAAGCGTTGACCATTTTTAGATGTCTACAAGAATTAATCAACTGAGTGGGTTTAGAGGAAATAATTATTGGAGGGGACTTTAAAGGAATAGGGGAATAATTAATTTATTTGATAAATTAATTATTGGACAATAGTGACAGGATTAATTAAATTAGATTTCATTGATTCTGAGAGGAATAAGGATAACACAATTAAAGTCAATTAATTATGTTAATAGGCATAAATTAATTAAATATTAATTTTAGGTGTCTACAACACTTACTGGGTTTGCTTGCTTACCGATTGACATCAACATGCCAACAATCTCCAATGTTGGTAACAATATCTTGGATACTGGTTGACATACTTACCGGTTGACATCAATGACAATACAAGGCCAACAATCTCCCCCTTTGGCATTGATATCAACACCCATATTATCTGGTTAACCAAACAATCCGGGCTCACAATATGCACTACCTCCAACTATGGTTCTTTCTCCAACTTCAAACTTTCTCCCCCTTTGACAACAATAAAAAAGGGCCAAGATAGATTTCTGACGTCTCCCCCTTTGCAAGTAATTCATGAACTACTATACTTTATCTCTTGGTAGGCCAGATGACTTTTCCCTTTCACCCTGCGGTCCAATTTGTGATTTTTATTAAGTACAAATTGAATATGACCACAAACATGGACTGATGAGTACATTCTTCCCCAGTGAAGTTACTCTCCCAATCAAGTTGATTGCGACTTTGGGAGATAGACAAATTGAATAGACAACTTTCCAAAGTCCCAAACCTGTCAGTATTGTAGAATAAAAAACTGATTTCCATTTTTATACTAAAAATTCTTCCAATCCTGTGAATTGAAGAGACAACTGACACAACTATGAAAATCACAAACAAGCTGGGGATGCGTACTCTCCCCCTGAGTACAACATATGGTCCAAAAGTAAAAAATGTATGGCAATGAACTCCCCCTGAACCATAGATCTCTATACATATTTAAGTGCATAAAGCTGGTGAGAAAACTCATAACTTGTATCTTAGATATTCAAATGTTTTTACCGGTAGAGGTTTTATGAAGATATCGGCAACTTGTAAACTTGTAGGAACATATTCTACCTTCACTTCTTGCTCCACAACCTTCTCTCTGAGAAAGTGGTGTTTGATAGCAATGTGCTTTGTCCTTGAGTGCATAAGCAGATTCTTTGAAATGTTTATTACACTTGAGTTATCACACCAGATTGAAAGAGGGTCATATATTTCTATCTGAATGTCTTTGAGTGTTTGCTTCATCCATAACACCTAAGACAACATGTAGCAACAACAATATATTCTACCTTGGCAGTAGATAAGGAGACTAAATCCTTCTTCTTATTGTGCCATGAAACTAACTAGTCACCTAAAAAGAATGCACCACTACTTGTTCTTTTCCGATCATCAATACATCCTACCCAATCAACATCAGTGTAGGCCTGTAAAGTAAAATTTCCTTTCTTTGGATACCATAAGCCATAACTAAGTGTTACTTGTAGGTACCTAAAGATTCTTCTAACTAAATTCTCATGTGATTATTTAGGTGCAACTTGAAATATTACCACCATACATACTACCTGCACTATATTTGATCTTGAGGCAATAAGGTATAATAGACTACCAATCATGGATCTATACAGGGTCTGATCCACTTCTCATGATTCATCAACCTTTCTCAACTTGCATCCAGTCACCATGGGGGTACTTACCGATTTTTTTGTCTTCCATCTGAAACTTCTTCAACATATCTCTGGCATACTTGGTTTGATAGATAAATATTCCTTTATCTTGTGAAATTTGCAAACCAAGAAAATATGACAGCTCTCTAAGCATTGACATCTCAAACTCTGATTGCGTCTGATCAACAAACTCTTTACACAAGATATCCTTGTTGCCTCCAAATATTATATCATCCACATATACAATAACAATAATCAAGTGATTTTCATCTTCTTTCATGTACATATTACTATTTGTGCTTCCCTTTCTGAAACCTTTCTCCTTAAGATACTTATCCAACCTTGAATATCATGCTCTTGGAGCTTGCTTTAAGCCATACAATGCTTTCTTCAACTGACATACAAAAGTTTCATCATCATGCAGCAGAAAACCTTATGGTTATTCTATGTAGAATTCTTCTTCCAAATTATCATTCAAGAAAGAAGACTTGATGTCCATTTGATATATCTTGTATCCTTTGAAGACAAAGAACATTCAGAATATTTTGATAGCCTCAAGTCTTGCAATCGGTGCAAATGTTTCTTCAAAATCAATTCCTTCTATTTGAGAAAACCCTTTGCACACTAACCTTGCTTTATGCCTAACAATCCTACCTTCTTCATTCAACTTGTTTCGGTAAACCCATTTAGTACCTATGACATTCTTATCTGCTGGTCTAGGAACTCATTCCCAAGTCTTTTTCTTTTCAATTTGTTGCATCTCTTCTTCCATTGCATCCATCCATTTCTCACTTGTGTTGGTCTTATTGAATGTTTTGGGTTCCATTTCAGTCATCAGCTAGAAATTCACTTGTTCATTGTTCCAGGAAAGTCTTCTTCTTATCTGTACACCGTCACTTTTATTTCTTATAATCTACTCTTCCAGGTGATTTTTTTGCACACATTTATTAGGGGTCTTGTTGGGTGCTTCTCCCAATTCATTTTATGACTGAACTTCATCTTCATCACATGAATCATCATACTAGTTTACATGTGCTTGTTTGTCTTTATGTAAATCTTCATCAACTCTTCCATGCACACTTTCAATGACTCTTCTCAATCTTTTATTGTAGCATTTGTAGGATTTGTTGTGAGTAGATTAACCCAAGAAGATTTTGTCATCACTCCTAGAATCAAAACCACCTAAACTATCGTAATCTCTCTTGATTGAGCATTTACATCCAAACACTTTGAAATATTTAACTGATGGCTTTCGGTCATACCATAGTTCATAAGGTGTCATTCTTCTATTTGTTCTCAGCTGAACCCAGTTCAATGTATATACAACAGTATGTATTGCTTCCTTTCAGTACATATCCAGTATGTTTTCCTCATTAAACATAGTTCTTGCCATCTCCTTGGAAGTTTTGTTTTTCCTTTCTACAACACCATTTTGTTGTGGTGTTCTTGGGGCTGAATAATGTCTTCTGACTCCATGCCTCTCATAGTAATCTAAAAACTCATTTGTTGTGAACTCACCACCCCGGTCTGATCTCAGACACTTCAACTTGCATCCACTTTCCTCTCAACCATCTTCCAAAATATTTTGAACCTCTCATAAGCTTGTGATTTGTCATGTAGAAAAGTGACCCATGTCATTCTTGAGAAATCATCAATGAGCAGCATGAAGTATCTCTCACTGGCTAAAGCTCTTGTTCTAGTTGGACCACACAGATATGTATGCACAAATTCTAAGGGCCTTGAGGTATTATGTTCTTTGATCTTGAAGGTTACCTTAGTCTTCTTGCCTCTTAGACATTCATCACAAAAAGTACTTGTCGGTTTGATAATTGGTGGTATATGTCTCACGTAACCTTTCTTGCTCACCTTAACCATATTATCAAAGTTTATATGGCCTAATCTTTTGTGCCACAACCAACTCTCATCTAATTTTTGTGGGACACAATGGATCATTAAGAGGGGGGTGAATCAGTGATTTAAACAAATTTTTACTTAATCAAAGCTATATCGGCTCAACATGAAATACACAAAATGCAGACCGGTTACCAAAGCAATGCAAACAAGGTGTGTAGGAGAAATAACTAAAAGATTAATACACCACACACATGAAGATGCAACACATAACACTAGATGTATGAGGAAAACCCAATGTGGGAAAAACCTCGGTGAAAATAGCTACTGGAGATCTTCTACTCCAATCTAGCCTCACAAAGAAAATATTAGATTATAAATTTTAGGGCACCGACCCAAGGAGAACCAATACTTGATTTATGAGCACCAACTCAAAGGAGCACTGACCCCTGCACAATTTATAGGATACAACCTAAAGGAGCTACAACCCCTACACTAAGAACCTACTCAGTGAAAACAATATGAAAACTCAGATACACAAATGAGATCCCTACTGCAAATGTAGTTTTGCAACCCTTCAAAGCTTTGCACTACCAGTTTCTATCTTACTAGTTTGTGTTAACTCAACACACACTGCAACTTGGCCTTTCTACCGGTTCTAACTTTGCTAAATCTTCTCTCACTCTATTCTATTGAATTCAACTCAATTCAACTCACACTTGGTCGCTCTCTACCAGGTACTGCTTCTTTTGGTTTGTCACCTCTACATTCTCTGCTCACTTTGTTGGTTTGTTCCTTACACCGGTTTACCTTGTTTCTCCTTACTGGTATAATCTTCACTCACACACACTTCAGGTGTTTGTCTATTCGGCTCTCAGGCCGCAATTTAAGTCTATATTTTTTCCTTCTGCAGCAACCCTATCTATCCTAGTTCATCATATTTAAACCGAAGCTTTCCCACCAAGAATCAATTCAAATAGAGGGTGAATAGGGTTTCTTCTTCGACTAACGAGCCATACTATATCCAATCAAATCTACTTAACTCATGTCTCAGAGATTATTGCCTATACATCACTGCCAACTTCATGTCTTCTAGTGCATGCCTTCCATCTTTAGTAATCTACATTCAATCTATCATCTCTTTTTATGTTCAATCATCATAAATGGTTTGATTATTTTCTTCACCTACTTCAAACTGTATCTAGATATCCTACAACAAATCAATCCATCTTCACCAATCTCGTGGCTTCCAATACACATTTGCTAAGTTTAGCAAACATGACCCTATCTGTCGACCTGCATCTGTCAGATGCCATAAATGTCTCAGTTGTTTTCTTTGACAAGCGAGCACAAAGATCGAATCGTTCTTCATTGATCAACTCACCCATTCGCTCCTTCAATCTTCTTTGAGCTGCAAACACCTGCAATCAATCCATTATTTTTCCAATCACATTAAATGTTGACCTGTCATACCTACCATGCCTTATTGATGCACACACCGAACTCTTCCTTTTTTCCAACTAAAATCCACTTATCAAACATGCCGACAATCGATCCACTGACATTGATTCAGTTCATGCTCATTCAACAAATCCTCATACCGACATAAACCCTTACCGGTAAAACCTTCTTCTATTGCTATCCAACAACATACACTACACCGGTAGCTCAACTCCACCTCCGATGGTTTGTGATCACTTTGACACTCTACCTTTTCATCACAAACATTAACACAAACAAATAGCCAACCTACATATCAGTTACAACTTGTCATGCCAACACACAACTTCATATCACCTCTTACCAGTGATGTCACTGACAATCTCAATATCTGCTTGTCTTCCACGCCTTCATACCAATTTTTTCTTCCACCATACCAATTGACAAGCCTTCATGTTAATCTTCCTTATTCTGGTTCAATATTCTTCATATCGGGTTGACATTCCCTACCGGTAACCTGCAATACCAGTTGACATCAATGACAACTCAATGCCAACAATCTACCCCTTTGGCCTTGATGTCAACATTATCTATTCCAGTTTCTCTTCCCCTTTGACAAAAATGGCAAAGGGAACCTTAGTTTGACACAAAATAATCTCTCCCTTGTCTACATCCTGTTAGGACATATTCTCCCCCTGTGTCCATGCTTCATGATTCAAGAGTCATAAGATAGTAACAATTGTTGACTCCCCCTGAACCATACATCCTTCTACACATTTAAGTGATGTCGGATGGTGGGACAACTCCCATCTTGTCTCTCAAGTACTCAAATGGACCCAAAGGACGTGGCTTGGTAAATATGTCAGCAATCTGCTCACCAATTGGAACATATTCTACTATGACCTCCTTGTCTGCTACCTTCTCCCTCAAGAAGTGATACTTCATTGCAATGTGTTTTGTTCTTGAGTGCATTACTAGATTCTTGGATATGTTGATTGCACTTGAGTTATCACACCGGATTGGAATAGGATCCGGTATCTCCACCTGTATGTCCTTCAATGTCTACTTCATCCATAACACTTGTGAACAACATGTAGTAGCAGCTATATATTCAGCATCAGCAGTGGATAATGACACTGAGTCTTGCTTCCTTATGTGCCATGATACTAATCAGTCTACTAAGTATAAAGCACCACCACTTGTGCTCTTTTGATCATCAATACATCCTACCCAATTTGCATCAGTATAAGCCTACAAATAGAAGTCTCCTTTTTTTGGATACCACGGGCCATAACTAATAGTTCCTTGCAGATACCTGAAGATTCTCTTGATTTCATTTAATTGAGACTGCTTAGGAGCAACTTGGAATCTTGCAACCATGCAAACAACTTGTACAATATCTAGTCTAGATTCCATTAGATATAACAGACTACCAATCATAGACCTATACAGTGTTTTCTCCACTTACAACCGATAACCATAGGAGTACTTACCAGTTTGTTGTCCTCCATTTGAAACTTCTTCAACATATCTTTAACATAATTGGTTTGAGAGATGAAAATTCCTTTCTCTTGTCATGAGATCTGCAAACCAAGAAAATAGGACAACTCGCCTAGCATGGACATCTCAAATTTTGTCTTCATCTAATCTGCAAATTCTTTGCACATAATGTCCTTGTCTCCACCAAATATAATGTCATCCACATACACAATAACTATGATGATATGGTCTCCATTTACCTTGATGTATAGGCTATTTTCTGCATTCCCTTTCTGAAATCCTTGTTCCTTTAAATACTTTTCTAATCGGGAATACCATGCTCTGGGGGCCTGCTTCAAACTATATAGTTCTTTCTTCAACTGACATACAAAACTCTCATCATCATGTAATAGATATCCTTTTGGTTGTTCCATATACACTTCTTCTTCAAGATTACCATTCAAAAGTGAAGATTTAACATCCATTTGGTAAACCTTGTATCCTTTATAATCAAAGAAAGCTAAAAACATTCTTATTACCTCTAACCTAACAACCGGTGCAAAGGTTTCTTCAAAGTCAATACCTTCCACTTGAGCATACCCTTTGCAAACTAACCTTGCTTTATGTTGGATTATTTTGCCTTCTTCATTCATCTTGTTTCGATAGACCCACTTGGTACCTATGGCATTCTTGTATGTTGGTCTAGGAACAAGTTCCCATGTTTGATTCTTCTCAATCTGTTTCAACTCTTCAAGTATAGCATCTACCCATTTCTCACTTTTTCTAGCTTCATCAAAAGTTTTGGGTTCAAGTTATGTCATGAGGCAGAAATTTACCTGCTCATCATTCTGGGCTAGTCTCCTTCTAGTCTGCACACCTTCATTTTTATCCCCTATGATCTGATCTTCAAATGATTCTTCTACACATACCGGCTAGAGTTCTTTCTTGGTGCTTCTTCTACTGATCCATTGTTAGATTGATCTTCATGCTCATAATCTACAACATCAATATAGGGTGTCGATGCAGATTCTTTCTTATGTAGGTCTTCATCTATTCTCACATTTATACTATCAAGCATTTGTAGGCTTTGCTCTTGGTTGAGTAACCCAAGAATACTCCTTCATCACTTATGGAATCAAAACTTCTTAATCCATCAACATCTCTCTTGATGAAGCACTTACTTCCAAACACTCTAAAATGCTTGAGTGATGGTTTTTGGTCGTACCATAACACACAAGGAGTCATTTTACTATTCACTCTTAGTTGTACTCAATTTAATGTATAGACAACACTATGAACTGCTTCCTTCCAGTAAGTATCTAGTATGCTAGCCTCATTCAACATTGTTTTAGCCATTTCCTTTACTATCCTATTCTTTCTTTCTACCACAACATTTTGTTATGGTGTTCTTGTTGTTGAATATTGTCTCTGGATTCCATGTTTCTCATAGTAGTCAATAAACTCATTTGAAGAATATTCTCCACCATGGTCAGATCTTAAACACTTTAGCCGACATCCACTATCATTTTCAACTATCCTTCTAAAAATCTTGAATCTTTCAAATGCCTGTGATTTTTCATGCAAAAATGTCACCCAAGTCATCCTTGAGTAGTCATCAATGAATAACATGAAGTATCTCTCACTGGTCAGAGCCCTTGTCCTTGTTGGCCCACACAAATCTGTATGCACTAATTCTAGAGGTCTTGGGGTATTGTACTCTTTTGTTTTGCAACTTACTTTGATTTTCTTGCCTCTAATACATTCATCATAAAAATTTCTTGCTGGTTTTCTTATTTATGGAATGTTTCTTACATATTGGTTCTTGCTTATCTTCACTAGATTGTCAAAGTTCACATGGCCTAATCTCTGGTGCCACAACCAGATTTCATCAACCTGTCCTATCATGCATTGGGATTCATAACATTTCTTCAGATTATAGACATTACTATCTTTTCTTTTTCCTTCTACCACAACCTGACCGATACTCTGCTTTCCAATCTAATAATCGGTTGAGTCAAATGTGAACTTGTACCCTTTTTCACACATCTGACTTACACTCAACAGATTATGCTTTAGTCCTTCCATGTAGTACACATCATGAGCCTTAAGCTTGTCATCAATATTAAATGTACCATGGCCTTTAATCTTGATGGAGTTGTCACCAAAATGGACAGAACCACCAATCCAATCATCAAGCTTGATAAAAAATTTATTGTCTTTGGTCATGTGATTTGAGCAGCCACTATCAACTACCCATAAATTATTCCTTTCAATGTGTAGAGCAATCTACACAATCAAGCTTGACAATGTCTCGTTCTTCTCCTTCTCTATCCAAACCTGTTTCTCTTTTTTCTTCTCCTATTCTGTCATCTTGTGTTCTGGTTTAATCTCTATCTTCTGATCCGATACTATTTTCTTTTGCTTATCAGTTCTTAGCTTACAATGCCTTGCTATGTGACCAAAATTTTGACACTTGTAACACTTTACATTACCATTGAAAGATATGTCCAAAGCATTCTTGTAGGACATCTACACATTTCTCCTACACTCATAACTCTTATGACCAAACTCATTGCAATTATAACAAGTGACATTTGTACCTTGTAATGCAGCAAATGTGTTTCTACTCTCAAAACTAGATTTTACATTCATTTTCCTAGAGTCTACCATTATATGACCAAACTTATTACACTGGTGACAATAACCATGAAAGTTTGGAACATACCGATTAGATTGTCTTGGTCCTGAAAATGACTACCTCACCGGGGGTCTTTCTTTCATGCTGCTAACTCTGGTGAATCCCTCATGATCAGCTCTTGCATTTCTCCTTGGATCTGCATGTTGATGCATTGAGTATGATCTCTAGTTCATTGATTATGTATATCAGTTTGTGTGACGGTTCTTAACAGTATCTTCATATGTCTTCTTACAGGTATCTTTTATTACCGTGAATGTCTTCTTCTCTTCACCTTCATTTGAAGAAGTAAGTATTATCTCCTTACTGGATGTGTCTTTGCTATTTGAAATTTGACCGTCTTCAAATACTAAGCCATCAATATCTTTAGATTGCTTTTGTTTGCTCAACATCTTGTCTAAAGCTTCAGTGTTGCCTTCATATTTTCTTCTCACTTTCATTTCTTCCTTGCTTTTCTCTAATTCCTTTTGGAGCTTGACAATTTCTTCTTCTAGGTTCTGATGCTCCTTCTCCTTTTTACCCAAGGTGGTGCTAGTAACTTCACAGATCCTCTTGGCTTCTTCCAATCAAAGTTTTAGATCTGCAATTATTTTCTTGGACTCTTCAAGATATTTCTCCAACATCTCTTGTTCTTTAGCTGTAGCCTTTTAAACCTTCTGCAGATCTCTTCTTGTTTTCTTCAGCTCTTCCAAGGCACTTATGAGATCTACTTCAAGATATACTTCTCCTTCTTTCTCTTCCTCTTCTCCTTCTTCAAGTACCAAAACCTCTTGGGCCATGAAAAGGGTTGCATTGAATTCATCTTCACTGCAACAGTCATCTGAGACACTCTTCTCATCGGTGGTATCATTTTCATGTGTGTGTAAAGATTATTCTGCTTCCGGTTTCCTCTTCTACCATGCCGGTAGATATTATTCTTGTTGTCCTTACCGTATGATCTTCTACCACTTGATTGATCATCTTTATTCTTATCACCATAGGGACATTTGGCAGAAAAATGTCCAATCTTTCCATAGTTGAAACATTTCAGGGGTAGCTTGCCTTTGTATTTTCCTGAACCCATCTTGAGTCTTTTGACAAAGTTGGCCATGATATCATCAGTCTTCACTAGTTCCATCATGAGCAGACTCTTCTTTTCCTTTTCTCAATGTTTTGAATGCAACTTATTTCTTCACAACCTCAGTACCAGTAGTCCTCATTTCATAAGTAGTTAGGGAACCATACAACTCATCCATTGTACAGACTTTCAAATCTTTTGCTTCTTCTTTTGCTGAAACTTTTGTATCATATTTAGGTGTGAGGGATATAAGTACTTTTTTTACTACCACCTAATCTTTGATTTCTTCTCCAAGCCCTCTAATGGTGTTTGTTGTTTCATCAATCATTTGGAGATTGTCAACAATATTCTCTTCATCTCTCATCTTCAAACCCTCAATTTGTGCTCTCAATGTTTGTAACTTGGCTTCCTTGACTTTAGCATCACCTTCAAATATTTTCTCCAACTTATCCCAAGTTGCTTTGGCAGATGATCAGTGCATGACCTTAACAAAATCATTATCAAATAACCCACTAAGAATAGCTTTTTTTGCCTTAGCATTGTTCTCATATTGCTTCTTAGCATCTAGATCAGTAGGAGGATTATTAGGGACTGTATACGCATTCACAACCGACATCCATACATCAAAACCTAGAGAGGACACATAGGTTTCCATTCTTCTACTCCAAAAGACATAATTAACACCATCAAACATAGGGGCTTTTGAGGAGGCCGATTCATTTCTTGTCATTGTGAACACTTGATAGTATCTACCCAAGCTAGAGAACACTTTGACAAAATAGGGTACTACACTTTGATACCAATTGTTGGACACAATGGATCACTAAGAAGGGGGTGAATCAGTGATTTAAACAATTTTTCACTTAATTAGAGCTATACTAGTTCAACATGAAATACACAAAATGTAGACCGGTTACCCAAGAAATGAAAACAAGGTGTGTAGGAGAAATAACTAAAAGATTAATATAACAAACACATGAAGATGCAACACATAACACCAGGTGTACAAGGAAAACCCAATGTGAAAAAAACCTCCATGAGAATAGTTGTTGGAGATCTTCTGCTCCAATCTAGCCTCATAAAGAAAAGATTTGATTACAAATTTTAGGACACCAACCCCTGATATATGAGCACCAAATCAAAGGAGCACCAACCCCTACATAATTTATAGGGTACAGCCTAAAGGAGCTACAACACCTACACTAAGCACCTATTCAGTGAAAACAATATGAAAACTCAGATACACAAATGAGATCCCTGCTGCAAATGTAGTTTTGCATGTTGGCATTTTTGATGTTTATGTTGTGATTGACATTGATGGACACACAATTGTATTGAGATCCCCTATATGTATGAGCTAGAGCTCAACCAGTATTTGTTCCAACCGGTATGTTGTATTCTAGTCTTTAGGCTATTGGTGATTTTGCAGAATGTGTTTTATGGTCTGAAGCAGCATGTTGACCCCAAGCGGTTCAAAGATCTCAAACGGTATGAGGAAGCAAAGTGGCATAACACATTCTTACCAGTCTTGATTTTTGTCAAACCGGCAACTAGTATTTTGTATGAACCGGTAATACTCTGTGATGAGTTACCAACCGGCATTTTGTAATGAGTTACCAATCCACCGATTGTTTGGTGGTGCTGACACACTGACGGTGCTTTTTGTGTCATGTTACTGAGTATGTCTAGATTCATTGAACCTAGGAAATTGTAATGTAATCCTATTGGACCAACATGAAATCAGATTCCTTTAAAAGGACATCATGTCTGGGGTTTATGTTGTTGCAAAAAGGGTTTATGTGGTGCTAGGGTTTAAGGTGATTGTTGAGTTGTTGAAGAGTGATCTTATCTGAGAAGATCAAGTTGTAACTGAGAGAGATAGAGAAGACTGAAGTAATGCTAGAATGCATTAGCAGTAAACTATACTAGATCTAATCAAGCAGTCTATGCTATTAGATAGATCAAACACTTGTTGATTACTCACATCTTTGACAAGTTTGTAGCCCTTAACCAGGTAGGCGTAAAAGCCTTTGTAAAATCCTCTAACAAGGTGGTTCACCACTGTGAATCTAAAATCCTCTAGCAAGGTAGTCTTTATTCGGACTTATCTCCTAATAGAGATTGAGATTCCTAACAGGATTTGTTCTGGTGAAGAACATTGTAAGACCTTAACTGGTCTAGTTTTTATTCTGCAGATAGTGACTTGTGAGTTCCATCTCACTGTGGTTTTTCCCATTTGGGTTTCCACGTCAAATATCTTGTGTTATGGTTGTATTGCTTTTGTGGGTGAATGCTTTGCTTGCATTTTGGTTTGCATGTGTGGTAACCGGTCTGTCTATTAAACTATTTTACCTGTTTGTCTTCAGACTGTTTAAGTGTTTTAGTGCAGTGATTTTTGGCATACTAATTCACCCCCCCTCTTAGTATTCATCAATTGGTATCAAATCCTACCTTTCTATAAGTTTAACCACTTGGAAAGAGATATGGGGGAATACACCTTGAGGGAACTTACTAAATGACTCACTCAGTCTGAGCAAGCCTATGATGATCTTATGGTCAAATACAAGGCATCTCAAGCAAAAAGGAGAGAACATGCAGAGAAGTTGATGGAGCTATCTGAAAGTAGTTCTGAAGATGAAGCAAATATGGAAGCCATGATTGCAAAAGTAAATAAGTTGAATGATTCAAACTCCAATCTGAGAAAGGAGTTGGAAGGACTGACTATTCGGTTTAGTCAAGAGCTTGAGAACTGGAGAAAAGCTGAAGATCTCATAAAGGACAGAGATCATGAGATCTCCAAGTTGAAGAAAGAGATTAGTGCACTAGCTGCTCGCCTTCATGAGAGTAGAATGGAAAAGGAAGACATGCAAGGAGAACTGAACATAGCCATCTCTAAAAATACAAGCCTAAAGGAGACAAATACTGCTATTTCCAAAGAACTCTCTAAGTCAAAGGAAATGCTTGCTAAGTTTAGCAAAAGTACCGTCAAGCTAGAGAAAAAGCTTGAGTCATCAAGACCGGTAAAGAATACCAATGGACTTGGTTTCTCTGGACATGAGGAAGGAGAATCCTCAGGAACAAATGCTGAGGCATCAAAGAAGCAACCGACACTCAAAGGAAAAGGTACGAAAAAATTCAAACCTGTTTGCTTTAATTGTCTTAAAGAAGGACACACTACCAATGTATGTAGGAGCAAAGCCTACAATAATTTTCCTTATTTTATCAACAATGTACCTAGATCCAATAAGTTCAATGGTCATTTTTATGCATGCAACAAGTTTGGGCATAGAGCATCTGAATGCAGGTATGTCATGAACAATACCGGAAGATATCCTCAGAGGACCCAAGGAGCTGGTCCAGAATCTTTTGTAAACCAGAACCCTAACTGGTTTAATGCTTACAATTATCAATCAGGCAACAATGGTTATCAACCAACAACCGGATGGAGAGAAAATTGTTGGATTTGTCATGGACATAGTCATACTGCTGCTACATGGAGAAGAAAGAATGGAAACATGAACAATGGACCTTGGAGAGCACCTGGATTGTTTGTTATCACTACAACAAACCAGGTCACATTGCAAGATTCTGCAAAAGTAGAAAGAGTATATCTGATGATATACCGATCACTCAGAAAGGAGAAGTTGATGTTGAAAAAGTTCAAGCGAACATGAACAAAACCTGGAGGAAGAAACCAACAATGTTGGAAGAGGAACCGGTTTCTTCACCTAGTGTAGAAATATTAGAACCAGAAAACTAAGCTCCAAAGAGGCTTAGGGGGAGCAAACGGTGAAATAATTGTGAACCCCCCGGTTACACCGGTAAAAGACCTTAACTGATATGTAATACCTGTCGCTTGGTAGAAGACCAGAAATGGTAAAAGAGGCAAATTAGGGTTTACGCCCTAATAAAGGAGCATTAATGGTGGTAGGTGAGAGACATGTATAAAAGCATATTTCAAATCATTTCTCACTATCTATTTTCAAGCGAAGAAAATTTTTTCAAAGTGCAGAGCGAAAAAAAGGCGATTTGAGCTAAGATTTCAAGAAATTGATAAGTCTTGAAGGAGATTCAAATCCAGTTTGCAAATGGTCGTGTAGAACATAAAGTAGTGATTTGGAAACCGATGGAGAGTGGAGTGAAGCAGAATTAGGAAGCCCTAAATTTGTATTGTAAAGGTATTTTTCGTGTTCTTGAAATACTCTACAATGGCTTCCGCATCTCATACCAGTTCTAGTACATCCATTGAGTTGGAAAGTTTTATTCAAAGGAAGTCCAAATATAATGCCTTATCACAAGTTCCAGTTGGAGAAGGAATTTCAGATTATATTGATTGCAAAACAGAAGACCTAGGGTCTTTAGCTATTCACACCCAATTAGGTTTATTTTGCGGCAAGGACAAGAAAATCAAACTGGAGTTTAGTATCCTAGAGAAGAAGAAACTCCATAATGCAGTATACTTTCTAGAAGATTTTATGAAGGATCACATCAGGATCATCTTGAGTAGAATCCATGGTGACAAAATGTACCTAGAGAGGACGCATGATATCACACCATAGACAATTCATGCAGTCACTAATTTTTACAACACAGGGGAAGTGCCAACTCTAAGAACGGTAAGAAAACCAGAAATGCCCAAGCTCACCAGTTCAACAAGTGACTCATGAGGAATGAAAGTCAATCCTATCAAGGATGATCTAGTGAAATATGCCTGCATAGTGATAGGCTACAAAACATTTTCAGCTAGCAAGATTAATTATGTATCTGCTGCAACGGTAAATGCCGCTTACTAGATGATCAAAGAGGATGCATCATTTGACTTATGCACCAATATGCAAAGGCAACTCCTATCTAACCTGAAGTCAATTAAATAGGATAATGCATAGAGATTCAAATTTGGAAAACTATTGGTTGGGTTGTTTTTCTATTTTCAAGGCTACTTTCCTGGAGTAGGAGATGTCCAGTGGTCCCCTGACCAACTGGTAACCAAACAGATCAAGGAAAGCATACAAGCCATTGGAACCGATTACCCTGAGGTGCTGAACAAATATTTTGATGAGTTCAAAAGAAAGATGAGTCAAAGGGTAAGGATCTTAGGTGACATCATTAAGAAATATGAAGATGACATATGTTTCACCATTCAGGTGGACAAATGCCTAATGGAGGTTGTTGAGCCTAGAATGGAAGAAGTGGAGCCAATGGGCTATGAGGTTATGTATGATATGCTCGAAGGGTATGCCTCAACTCTTATTGCCTTGCCTCTTGATCCTAAGGCTAAGAGGACCAAAACCTACTTGGAGAGGATTGCACTGGTCGAGGAACCATCTATTAAGAAGGGAAAAGAACCGGCAGCAAAGAAAGCCAAGGCAGTGCCTGCGGTATTGGCACCGGCTACCACTGCAACTCCAAGAGTGACCAAGCGGTCACCTGCAAAGAAGAAACCAAAAGTGGCACTGGCAAAAGTCTTCAAAAGAAAAAGGAAGACTAAGTCAAATGAACTGGACTCCGAAGAGACTGAGTCTGATGATAAGCCAAAGAAGGGCAGACAGACAAAGAAGATGAAGAAGAATGAATCGGCAGCATCCGCACTGGTAAATATTGATATGTCCTCATACAAACCTTTGACACATTATCAAAGGACAATAAAGAATATTAGGAGAAAATTACTTCATGATTTAGTTGATTATTATGATGATTTCAGTGAAGAGGAGAAAGAAGAAGTATTATAAGAAATCATTATTTATTTATGTAAAAATGACCGGTCACCATCAGAAATTAAGTCTTAGACACCAGATTCATTATTTAAAGCATTAGATAATAAATGATGCATTGCCATTGAAAAAGAACAGGAGATTAGGGAGAAATTCCTTGCACAATACTTTCCCGACCTCTCAAATTCAGAATTATTTGATGTCTTGGATCAAAATAAAGGACTCTTCTTCACAATGAGAAGAAGACTCTGGCTATTGGAAGGGAGAATTGATGATGTTGAAAAAGATACTCATCAGCATATGGATTATGCTATCAATTCTCACAAAGCATGAATGGCCAACCCCCAAGTGGAAAAAGAACCAGTTGTATCCAAACCGAATGAATTTTTTGATGAAGAAGGAAACCTAGTTGAAGAACCAATCGACACTATTGATGTCGATGCACTGGACATAGAAGATGTCACTTAGGACATACCTTCTGAGGGAACAGAATGGGGGCAACAAGCCGAACAGGGCAATAAGCAAGCCAAGGACACACAAGAAGCGGTTGAAGAACAGACAGAGAAGAAGAAGAGGGATGAAGATGAGGAAGAGAAGAGAAAAGAGGAAGAAAAGAGAAAAGAGGAAGAGAAGAGAAAAGAGGAAGAGGAGAAATGGAAAGATGAAGAGAAGAAGAAGCAAGAAGATGATAGGAAAAAGAAAGAAGAAGAGGATAAGGAAGAGAAGAAAAAGAAGGAAGAGGAAGAAAAGAAGAAGAAGGAAGAGGAAGAGAAAGAAGAATAGAAGAGGAAGGAAATAGAGAGGAAAAAGAAAGTAGAGGAAGACAAGGCACAAGAACAGAAGCAGGAAGCAGAGAAAAGGAAGAAGGAAGAAGCAGACAAGGCAGCAGAGGCAATGAAGAGCACACAGATGGAGACTCCAAAGGCAACCGAGAGTCAAGCCAAACTAGCTGATATCTCCAGTCCTATCTATCTCCAGTCTGCCAATGAATCAGAGCTTATGCAGAGCATCAAGGTTGCTCAAGAGTGCCTTGAAATCATACGCAGGAAAAAGGAGCAAGATATCATTCAAGCGGATATAGACACACTTACCAGTTTGATCCCTAGTATCAATCTTCCTAACACTGTCATCACTAGCATAGCTCAAACTACTATGTACTGTAGTGGATGATCAGGTGCAGAGCCTGGAAGAAGCAGCTGAGGAAAATGCCAAGAAAGAGCATCAAAAGGCTCTTAACATTGCTCTGGTGAAAAAGTTGAATGAGCTCTAGTCTAAACTGTTGGTATTTTGGTATGGTTTTGTCATTGATGTCAACACCTACTAAATACATCTACTTTAGAGATCCAGCAACATTCACCGGCAATCAGTAAACTGTTCAAAATAGTCACCGGTATATGGTTAACCGGCAGGATATAATGTTCACCGGTACCTGCATTGACATGGAAGACACCTGGTAATGTCAAAGACACCTGGTAATGTCGAAGACATCATGTGGACACCTTTCTTTGAAGTAATAATCATTGGCATATTCTTATTTGCATATTTGCTTTTACCAGCAAATAGGTCCAGGTTATCTAGGGTTACACCGGCAGGTTTATCTTTTCCAGATCAGCATGGCACGCTATGGAGATGATTTATTATTGTTGTAAATGCATTAAGCCGACATGTTCAATCGGTTATTGCATTGGATATTGTATTATTTGTAAAATATTTTATTGTAATATCTTGTAGAGCCGACCTACTAAAATTGGTCTTAGGGTATGGTATAAATGTAAGATCTTATTTGTAAGATCAAGTGTGGAATTCAAAAAAAGATTTAAGGAAGGATATATGCGAAATCAAGCAGAGATGCACACAAAGACATCATTTGAAGGTGAAGTTAGGTTTTTTTAGAAGTGTATCAGCATTACACCGGTATTGAATCCAGCATATGAAGATGCTATTTTGTGCAGTACATTCTCATTGGATTTAACCGTCCAACTGTAGTCAGTGTGACTCCCATTTGTGTTTGAGTAGTGAGCTCTAGGCTGTTGGCCTTTCTACATGTGTAAAACCCTTTTGTACACTTACTATCTGCAGTAGTATCATCTGATTGTGGGTAAGGTTTCCCACCGTGGTTTTTCCCCTTATAGGGTTTCCACGTACAAATATGTGTGTCATGTGTTGTGGATGACTTTATGTTTATGTTTCATGCATTAATTCTTACCGATATAGCAATTTTCTGTTAACGTTGTTTACCGGCATACTTAACTATCTTACCAGTACTAAGCATTGAGTTGGTTAATAAGATTTTGGTTTGAATTTATTAGACAACTGATCCATCCCCCCTCTCAGTTGTCACCGGGACCTACAATTGGTATCAGAGCTTAGTCCTCTTTTTGTAGAAGTTTAACAACTTGAGGAGATCCAATGTCTACTAATTATTTAAGAAAGGATAGTCCTAAACTTGATGGAACCAACTATGGAATATGGAAAATCAGAATGGAGACACATCTGAATTGCATTGGTAAAGACATCTGGGAAGTTACTAAGAATGGTTATACTGCTATTGTAGCTGGTCAACATGCTCTTATTACTTTAGCTAAAGATGAAGAAAATGATTGCAAAGCAAGAGAAGCACTCTTGAGCACATTATCAGATCAACAAATCATGGGGTTATCAGATAGATCTACTACAAAAGCTATTTGGGATCATTTGGAAACACTGAATGAAGGGGATTCCACAGTCAAAATTGCAAAACTTGAAAGCTTTCGAGTTAGATATGAACATCTGAAAATGGAAGAAGATGAAAGAATTTCTACTTTTATGGAAAGAGTAAATGAAATTGTTTTAGGTATCAAATGTTGTGGAGGAACCTTGAGTGAAGATGAGATTGTTTCAAAAATCTTAAGAAGTTTGCCACCAGCATATAAAATGAAGGTTATTGCTATTAATGAGTTGAGAACAATGCTTAATACATTAGTAACTAGGGATACATTGATTGGAAAACTTTCAGTTTTTGAAATTGAGGAATTTGGTCCTGTTGCTATAAAAACTAATTTGGCCTTCAAAGCATCAACATCATCTGCTCCATCTTTTGATAAATCAAACTGGAGAGCCTTTTATGCAAGAGAACTTGAAGAAACCAGGAAGGAGAATGAAGAGCTTGAAGAACTTGAAGCACTATTTGCAAGGAAAATGCCAAAAGGTCCAATTGGAAGTAAGTATGAAGGTAAAGCACCCTTTAAAAGTTTCAACTACAATAAAATTGGTCATATGGCTTCAAGATGCCCTGATAGACATGCTAGACTAAGAGAAGAAGCTAGAAGGACATACAAACCTAATCTTGAATATCAGAGATACAGATTTAATACAAACAAAGATAAATCTTGTTACATTGCTGATGAAGGTGTGACTGATGATTCTCATGAAGATTCAGCAGACAACAGATGGGTCTTTATTGCTATAATAGAAGATAACCCGGTAGAACAAGCCCTAGCAGCTAAAGTGGAATCAAAGGATGAATGGATTATTGACTCAGGATGCTCACATCACATGACTGGAGACAAAGGTAAATTCTTGAACTTTCAAGAATACAATGGAGGTTTAGTAAGATTCGGAGATGACAAAGCCTATTCAATCAAAGGTAAGGGTTCAATATCTCTTGATGGTAAACACAACACTGACAATGTTTACTATGTTGAAGGATTAAAACATAATCTTTTAAGTGTTGGTCAATTAGTTGAGAAAGGTTTTCAGTTACAATTTAAAAATGGAAAATGCAAAATCATGAATAGAACTGGTTTGGAAATTGCAACCGGTAATCAGACTAGAGGTAATATCTTTCATTTGAATAACAGTGAAAAGGCATGCTTAATTGCTCATATAGATGAAAGTTGGCTATGGCATAAAAGACTATGTCATGTAAATTTTGATTGCATGGTAAAAATCAGTACTTCTAAGGCAGTTAGAGATCTACCTAAAATTGTGAAACCTCAGAATACAATTTGCAAGGAATATCAATTTGGAAAACAAGTTAGAGCTAGTTTCAAAAGTATTCCAGAAAAATCCAATAATGCTCTTGATTTAATTCACACTGATTTATGTGGTCCGGCTAGAACTAAAAGCTTACAAGGTGATAGATATTTTATGCTAATTATTGATGATTATTCTAGAATGTGTTGGGTTACTTTTCTCAGAGAAAAATCAGAAGCACTTGGGAAGTTCAAACTATTCAAAGCAATGGTTGAAAATGAAACCCGTAAGAAAACTAAATGTTTAAGATCAGATCAAGGAGGAGAATTCACATCCAGAGATTTTAATACATTCTGTGAAGTAAATGGAATCAAAAGATAGTTATCAGCACCTCGGACACCACAACAGAATGGAGTTGTTGAAAGAAAAAACATAACTATTTTGGATGCAGCAAGAAGTATGTTATCAGAAGCAAATCTACCACATGTGCATTGGAGAGAGGTAGTAAGCATTGCTGTCTATACATTCAACAAAGTTCACATCAAAGGTGAAACTGGTAAGACCCCTCATGAACTATGGTTTGGTAATACTCCTACTCTTAAGTATTTTAGAATTTTTGGAAGTAAATGTTATATTAGAAGAGATGAGTATATTGGCAAGTTTGATCCTAGAAGTGATGAAGGAATATTTCTTGGTTATTCATCTAAGAGTAAAGATTATAGATGTTTTAATAAAAGACTACAAAAAATTGTTGAGAGTACAAATGTAAAGATTGATGAACAATTCAGAGGAACTTCAAGGTATATAGACTCTGAACCGGTAACAGAAATTATGACAAATGAACCAACAGTAAATCCACCAGTATAGAATGATGATCCAGTTACTCCAGTATCATCAGAGGATACCACAGTAATTGAAGAACAACAACAGACTAAGACACCCCGGTATGTAAGATTGAATCATTCTGAAGATCAGATAATTGGAAGCAAATTTAAAGGAGTCATGACAAGAGGAAGATTGGCAAATGAAGAGGTATGTCGTATTTCTCAAATTGAACCATTATCTATCAATGAGGCATGTGAAGATAAATTCTGGATTAAAGCTATGGAAGAAGAATTAGGACAAATGGAGAAAAATAATACTTGGACATTAGTTCCCCAGCCTGAAAATAAAAATGTAATTGGAACCAAATGGGTATTTAAAAACAAACTCAATGAAGAATTCTTGGCCTTTGCAGCTCACAAGGATTACAAAGTTTATCAAATGGATATTAAATGTGCATTTTTGAATGGAAATCTTGAAGAAGAAGTTTATATTGAACAACCTGATGGATTTTCTTTGACAGATAACAATGATATGGTTTGCAGATTAAGAAAAGCTCTGTATGGACTAAAACAAGCTCCAAGAGCTTGGTATGCAAGATTGGATAAGTATCTTTTAAAAATTGGTTTTACTAAAGGAAATGCATATAGCAATTTATATTACAAAGTAACTAATGATGGCATCTTGATTATGGAAGTATTTGTTGTTGATATAATCTTTGGAGGAGAAGATGGATTATGCAAATAATTTTCTCTTAAAATGTAGCATGAATTTGAAATGTCTATGATTGGAGAAATAAAATTCTTTTTAGGATTGCAGATTTTACAAACTCATAAAGGCATATTTTTGAGTCAATCTAAGTACTTGAAAGAACTACTTAAGAAATTTGGGATGGAAAACTCTAAACTGGTAAGCACACCTATGACTACAAATGACAAATTATCTCAAAGGGATGAATCTACACCTGTCAATCCAACTAGATACAAATCTATGATAGGAGGTTTACTGTATTTGACACAAACCAGACCTAATATTATGAATGCAGTATGTATAGTTTCTAGATTTCAGAGTAATCCTAGGGAAAATCATGAATCAGCAGTAAAAAGGATTTTCCGGTACTTACAAGGCACAACAAATCTTGGATTATGGTATCCTAAAGATGAAAATTTTGATCTATATGCATACATAGATGCAAATTGGGTAGGAGATGTGGATGATAAGAAAAGCACCACTGGAGGAGCATTCTTTCTTGGGAAGAGATTAGTTTCTTGGTTAAGTAAGAAACAAAGTTGTACATCTTTATCAACAACAGAATTAGAATATGTTGCAGTAGCAACAAACTGTACACAGGTACTTTGGCTTAAGCAAATGTTGAAAGACATAAAGGTAAAATGCAAGGAACCTATTACTATATATTGTGATAACACTGCAGCAATTGATATATCTAAGAATCCAGTATTACATTCTAAAACAAAACATGTTTCTATCAAACTAAATTTTCTAAGGGAAAAAGTTGAAGAAAAGGAAATAAAACTAGTTTATGTGAATACTAAAGAACAACTTGCAAATATTTTTACAAAACCTTTGCCTAAGGAAACTTTTGAGTATCTCAAAGATCAGCTCGGAGTCTTACCTCCCCTTGTAGAGACTTAGATAGTTGATGATTGTCATCAACTGGCAGAATTAAATGGACAAATCTTTTATTTCAGTATTTGATGAGGAAGCTACTTCTCAGGGGGAGTAGTTGGTATATTGAATTGATTGGTATTTTGTATGAACTTGACCTTTTGTGACTTCGGCATTTGATGTCAAAGGGGGAGAGATATATGGAAATATATGGAAAAACATTAAGGGAAGATATATTGAAAAATGCATTATCTTTTTGAGGAGAGATTGGTATGAGAATTTGGTATAATTAATCCCAAGGGGAGAATTGGTTTCTATACTTGGCATTTCTGTTTTGGCACTTTGATGGTTTTTCCATCTTGTGTTGCCATCAATGCCAAAGGGGAGATTGTTGGTATTTTGGTATGGTTTTGTCATTGATGTCAACACCTACTAAATACATCTACTTTGGAGATCCAGCAACATTCACCGGCAATCAGTAAACTGTTCAAAACAATCACCGGTATATGGTTAACTGGCAGGATATAATGTTCACCAGTACCTGCATTGACATGGAAGACACCTGGTAATGTCAAAGACATCATGTGGACACCTTTCTTTGAAGTAATAATCATTGGCATATTCTTATTTGCATATTTGCTTTTACCGACAAATAGGTCTAGGTTATCTAGGGTTACACCGGCAGGTTTATCTTTTCCAGATCAGCATGGAACGCTATGGAGATGATTTATTATTGTTGTAAATGCATTAAGCCGACATGTTCAATCGGTTATTGCATTGGATATTGTATTATTTGTAAAATATTTTATTGTAATATCTTGTAGAGCCGACCTACTAAAATTGGTCTTAGGGTATGGTATAAATGTAAGATCTTATTTGTAAGATCAAGTGTGGAATGCGAAAAAATATTTAAGGAAGGATATATGTGAAATCAAGCAGAGATACACATGAAGACATCATTTGAAGGTGAAGTTAGGTTTTTGTAGAAGCATATCAGCATTACACCGGTACTGAATCCAGCATATGAAGATGTTATTTTGTGCAGTACATTCTCATTGGATTTAACCATCCAACTGTAGTTAGTGTGACTCCCATTTGTGTTTGAGTAGTAAGCTCTAGGCTGTTGGCCTTTCTGCATGTGTAGACCCCTTTCGTACACTTACTATCTGCAGTAGTATCATCTGATTATGGGTAAGGTTTCCCACCATGGTTTTTCCCCTTACAGGATTTCCACGTACAAATATTTGTGTCATGTGTTGTGGATGACTTTATGTTTATGTTTCATGCATTAATTCTTACCGGTATAGCAATTTTCTATTAACACTATTTACCAGCATACTTAACTGTCTTACTAGTACTAAGCATTGAGTTGGTTGATAAGATTTTGGTTTAAATTTATTAGACAACTGATTCACCCCCCCCCCTCTTAGTTGTCCCCGGGACCTACATGAACTTTTGAAAGACCAAAAGGATATAAGGGATGCTTTGGATGAGGGAAACTTGCTACTAAGCAAAATTTGTCAACCCCATCTATTTTGTGATGATGTGTTAACTCAGCAGCAAAATCTTCAAACGGACTTACAGTCCTACTTGAGCACATTTAAGCCACCCTATGATTCCTTTGCAACTTATGGGCAAACTGTTCACTGGTTCTAGATCCAGTCAGCCAAAATGGAGCAAGAGATTAGTACACGATCTAGGGATTTGTAGGAGCTACAACCGGTTTTACTTCCACATCTGCAAATTCTTCAGAAGTATTATCTGAACCTGGATGCCTTGACAGTTACGCAGGAGCTTAGCACAGTTGATGCCATGGAGGAATAGGTATCCCAAATGCAAGCAGAAAAAGAAGTGGCAACCTCCCTACTTGAGTCCTGGTCTCTATCCATGAAACAATTTTTGCAAGACTATAAATCAGTTTTTGACAAATATTATTCATTGTTGTCATAAACTTTTATTATTTCTATATCAAATGGAAACAGGGTTATTCAGTGGTACTTTGTCATTGTTGGCAAAGGGGGAGAAGTATCTGGTTTTAAAATTTTGATCTTCTGATAAAGGGGGAGAAGTATTCTATCTAATTTTGGAGACAAATAGGGAGAAGTATCTATTTTTGAAAATTTTGATATATGTTTTGATATATGCTATATGCTCTGATATCTCAATGTTTATGCTATGTATGCAAAATTGCTATACATTGTATTGATTAAGGGATAGTGTATATGCTTAGGGGGAGCAATTTTGTTAATGCCATGTTTTTTATTGTAAAACACCTAGATGTCAAAATTTTATTTTCCTAAGTGTTGCCATCAATGCCAAAGGGGGAGATTGTTGGTACTTTTTATGTTTATGTTGTGATTGTCATTGATGGACACACACTTGTATTGAGATCCCCTATATGTATGAGCTAGAGCTCAATCGGTATTTGTTCCAACCGGTATGTTGTATTCTAGTCTTTAGGCTATTGGTGATTTTGCAGAATGTGTTTTTTGGTCTGAAGCAGCATGTTGACCCCAAGTGGTTCGAAGATCTCAAGCAGTATGAGGAAGCAAAGCAGCATAACACATTCTTACCAGTCTTCATTTTTGTCAAACCAGCAACCACTATTTTGTATGAACCGGTAATACTCTATGATGAGTTACCAACTGGCATTTTGTGATGAGTTACCAATCCACCGATTGTTTGATGGTGCTGACACACTGACGGTGCTTTTTGTGTCATGTTACTGAGTATGTCTAGATTCATTGAACCTAGTAAATTGTAATGTAATCCTATTGGACTGACATGAAATCAGATTCCTTTAAAAGGACATCATGTCTGGGGTTTATGTTGTTGCAAAAAGGGTTTATGTGGTGCTAGGGTTTAAGGTGATTGTTGAGTTGTTGAAGAGCGATCTTATCTGAGAAGATCAAGTTGTAACTGAGAGAGATAGAGAAGACTGAAGTAATGCTAGAATGCATTAGCAATAAACTATACTGGATCTAATCAAGCAGTTTGTGTTATTAGATAGATCAAACACTTGTTGATTACTCAAATCTTTGACAAGTCTATAGCCCTTAATCGGGTAGGCCTAAAAGCCTTTGTAAAATCCTCTAACAAGGTGGTTCACCACTGTGAATCTAAAATCCTCTAGAAAGGTAGTCTTTAATCAAACTTATCTCCTAACAAAGATTGAGATTCCTAACAGGATCTGTTCTGGTGAAGAACATTGTAAGACCTTAACCGTTCTGACCTTAACCAGTCTGGTTTCTATTCTGCAGATAATGACTTGTGAGTTCCATCTCACCATGGTTTTTCCCATTTGGGTTTCCACATCAAATATCTTGTGTTATGGTTGTATTGCTTTTGTGGGTGAATGCTTTGCTTGCATTTTGGTTTTCATGTGTGGTAACTGGTTTGTCTGTTAAACTGTTTTACCGGTTTGTCTTCAGACTGTTTAAGTGTTTTAGTGCAGTGATTTTTGGCATACTAATTCACCCCCCCCTCTTAGTATTCATCATTGCAACCCTTCAAAGCATTGCACTACCAGTTTCTATCTTACCAGTTTGTGTTAACTGAACACACACTGCAACTTGGCCTTTCTGTTGGTTCTAACTCTACTAAATCTTATCGGTCACTCTCTATCAGGTATTGCTTCTTTCAGTTTGTCACCTATGCATTCTATGCTCACTCTATCAGTTTGTTCTTTACACTAGTTTACCCTGCTTCTCCTTATGGGTATAATCTTCACTCACACACACTTCAGGTGTTTTTCTATTCGGCTCTCAGACCACAATTTAAGTATATCCTTTTCCCTTTAGCAACAATCCTATATATCTTAGTTCATCATATTTAAACTGAAGCTTTCCCACCAAGAATCAATTCAAATAGAGGGCGACTAGGGTTTCTTCTTCGAACAATGAGCCATACCATATCCAATCAAATCTCCTCAAATCATGTCTCAGAGATGATTGCCTGTACATCATGTCTTCTAGTGCACGCCTTCCATCTTTAGTAATCTACATTCAATTTGTTGACTCATCTTTTGTTCAATCGTCATAAATGGCTAAATGATTTTCTTCACCTACTTCAAACTGTATCCAGACATCCTGCAACAAATCAATCTAGCTCCCCCAATTTCATGGCTTTTGATACACATTTGCTAAGTTTAGCAAACACGGCCCTGTCTGTCGACCTACATCTATCAAATGCCATAAATGTCTCAATTGTTTTCTTTGACAAGCGAGCACAAAGATCGGATAGTTCTTCCTTGATCAACTTACCCAGCTGCTCCTTCAATCTGCTTCAAGCCACGAACACCTGCAATCAATACGTGATTTTTCCAATCACATTAAATTTCGACCTGTCACACCTACCATGCCTTATCGATGCACACACTGACCTCTACCTTTTTGCCAACTAGAATCCACCTGTCAAACATGTCGACAATCAAGCCACTGACATTGAGTCGATTCATGCTCATTCAAAAAATCCTCATACCAGTAAAACCTTCTCTTGCTGCTATCCAGTAGCATACACTACACCGATAGCTCAACTCCACCTCTGGTGGTTTGTGATCTCTTTGAAACTCTACCTCTTCATCACAGACATTAACACAAACAAACAACCAACCTACATACTGGTTACAACCTGCCATGCCAACACACAACTTCATATCACCTCCTACCGGTGATGTCACTGATAGTCTCAATACCTGTTGTCTTCCACGCCTTCATACCGGTTTTGTCTACCACCATACCGGTTGACAAGCCTTCATGTTAAATTTTCCTTATACCAGTTCAATCTTCTTCATACCAGGTTGACATACCCTACCGGTAGCTTGCAATACCGATTGACATCAATGAGAACTCAATACGAACACTTGTCCCATCATGCATTGGGACTCAATGTATTCTTTCAGATTGTACACATTTCCATCTGTCCTTTTACCTTCCGCAACAATCTGTCAAGTACTATCATTCCTTATGTGACAACCGATAGATTTAAATGTGAATTTGTATCCTTTATCACACATCTAACTCACACTTAGGAAGTTATGTTTTAGTCCTTCCACATAGTATACATCATTTGCTTTTAATTTTCCATCTATGTTCAGAGTACCTTTGCCTTTTATCTTGATGGAAGAGTTGTCTCCGAACCTCACCGAACCTCCATTACAATCATCAAACTTGATGAACTTATTTTTGTCTCTAGTCATGTGATTGGAACATCCACTATCTACAACCCATAAATTTATTTTTTCTACATGCAGAGAATTTTGCACAATCAGACTTTTGCTTTATTCTTATCCTTCTCAACCCAAACCAGGTTGGCTTCCTTCTTGTCAGTTGCAATTTTCTACTGCGGTTTCACTTTCGATTTCTAATCTAGTACCGACTTCTTTTGCTTAGAAGTCCTGAGTTTGCAATGTGGCCAACATTTTGACAATGATAGCGTTTCACATTGACATTGAATGATGAATTTGAAAAACTATTGTAGGATATCGGCTAACTTCTCCTACTTCATAACTCTTATGACCAAAACCATTACATTGATAACAAGTGGCATTCATCTCCTGGAGTCCAGCAAATAAATTTCTACTTTCAAAACTAGTAGGGGGCTTACGCAACAAACTACAATCAACAATTCTATGACCAAACTTATTACACCGGTAACAATAACCATGGAATTTGGGTACATACCAATCTTGTTTCATTAGACTGGCAAACCTTTGTCTCATCAGATGTTTTCCTCTCATTCTATTAACTTCAGTGAACCCCTCTTCATGAATCTTGAACTTTCCTTTATGGTTTACATTTTGGTACAGAGTGAGCCTTCTGGTTCTGAGCAATCTGGTTCATAGGCAGGTTTCTTGTAGCTTTAGCATAGGTCTTCTTCTCAGTTGCTTTGTTGATAGTAAAACATTTTTTATTTACTCTCACTTGAAGAGGTAAACTATATTTCCTTGTCGGATGTGTCTTTTCTATTAAAACTCTATCCTTTTTCAAAACCTAAACCTTTGGTATCTTTTGAGTACTTCTGATTACTCAACATATTGTCCAAGGCTTCAATGCTTCCCTCATACTTGCTTCTCATCTTCAATTCATATATTCTCTTTTCAAGCTCCTTTATGAGCCTTACAATTTCTTCTTCCAGATTATGATGCTCCTTCTCTTTCTTTATCAAATTAGAGGATGTAACTTCACATATCCTCTTGGCCTCTTCCATCTGGAGTTTCAAATTAGAAATTTTTTTCTTGGACTCATCCAGGGATTGCCTCAAATGGTCTTGTTCTTCAGCAGCAACACACTTAACCTTCTTGAGATATCTTCTTATTTTACTTAACTCCCCAAGAGAACTTATGAGCTCACCTTCCAAGTCCACTTTAGCTTCAATTTCTTCATCTTCATTATCTTCATCAACTGGTTCATCTAATACCATAAAGAGATTGGTTTTTCTTTCATCTTCACAACAATCATTTTCTCAGGCATTTTCTTCATCTGTGGCAGCATCTTCAAAAGTATACAGGTTCTTCTACTTTTGATAGCTTCTTCTATCTTGTCACTAGGCATTCTTCTTTTTATCCTTACCCGAAGGTCTGCTAGTGCTTTGTTGCTCCTCTCCATTGTTCTCACTATAGGGACATTTTGAAGCAGTGTCTTATTTTACCACAGTTAACATTTGAGAGGTAATTTTCCTTTGTACTTATTGGATCCTCTTTTAAGCTTCCTTACAAAGTTTGCTACCACAGTGTTCGAGTCTTCACTAGATTCTCCATGAGTAATTTCTTCCTTACCCTTTTTGATGGAGTTGAAAGCCATCGCTTTCTTTGAAGTTGTTTCACTGGTTGTTCTCATCTCATAAGTGGTTAGGGACCCGAATGACTCATTCATTGAAAAGGTTTTCAGATCCTTGGCTTCTTCTATTACAAAGATCTTTGTGTCATACATAGATTGTTATTTTGAGGATCTGATAACTACTGAGAGGGGGGGTGAATCAGTAGTTAAACAACTTTGATAATACTTCAAAAACCAATACCGATAACCACTCAATTAGTCCTTTAAACTAATTTATCAACCAATCACATAAGTGTTCATCAACATGCAAATAAAGTAAAGATATCAAATGCTCAAACTAATAATGCAATCACCATATGAACATAAAGATTTTTCACATGGAAATGCAAATGGGAAAAACCATGGTGGGAATTAGCACCCACAAAATATTTGCACTCTTTCTGAATGTGCTCTATTAAAGGTCTAGCCTAGTTAGGAGCTTTACAATATGCTCAATTAAGAGAAAACCATGTTAGGAGTCACCCGGGTAAGGGATTTCACCTTAGCCCTATTAGAAGTAACCTTGTTAGAGGATTTTAAACTCAAGCTAATGAACCACCCGGTGAAGGGATTTTACAAATAAGACCTTTTAAAGTCTACCCGATTAAGGGATTTCAAACTATTGTAACTGTTAGGGAACAAGAGGGAAAATTATTTGATTACAACACTTCCTTTCTTGCTAGTACAGATCCTTTTCAGCTCAATTCAGCTTCTCACATGTAGACTCTTCAATCTGGTTTGGCACACTCTTCTTCTCAAATCACTGACACAAAAGCTCTTCTCAAACTCGACCTAAATACATTTTTCAACTAGGTCAATTACATAACAATAAAAACATTCAAAATACATTGAATTTACATTTACAAATCATTACAAATCATTCCAAATCATCACAGATCATTACAACAAATTTCTAGATAATTTCCACCATTGAATGATCACCGCTCATCAGCACACATCGATTTAATAAGCAATCAAACCCTTGTCACATTCTTCTAAGCACTTTGTTGTTTCCCAAGAAATCCAATCCTTGTACACTCTCAAACATCATCTTATCATTCCACATGGTTTGTGACACATCATCACTAAGTTATGAACATGATAAGATCCATCGCCAAACCATAAATCATTACCGGTCAAAAGATCTGTTACGGGTATACCTTCTTCTTCATAGAGTTTATGATAGTAAATCATAACTAACTCAATATACTAAATTTGTTGATGTGGTGTAACATAGATGCATGTTTTTGTCTAAAACACTCCTATAAAACCGTAACATCTAACTCCTCACCAATCATCCATACTGGTGTCTTGATCATCGCACAGTTCTTGCTTACTTTGTTGTAAACGGATTTAGCAATTTTGTTGTCTAACGCATTCCTCTACCGGTTAGGCTTTACCGGTAGGCCTAGATTACTTAGATAACTCAACAAACATGGTTTTCATCAATGAAAACACAAATAAAGTCATAAAACAACTTACAACTATATCATCATCATCTAGCCAACAATATCCATCAACTTTACCAACTTTACCAACAATAACTTTATGGGTTATCTTCTCAACTGATCAACATCTCCATATGCCAATAATCTCCTCATTATTGTCTTCATCAGATATGCCAACAATATGCCAATAATCTCCCCCTTTGGCATTGATGGCAACACCAAAATGGCAATACCAAAAGCTCATAAAAATCTCATCATCTAAAATTGAACGCTCACCATACATAACTGTTAGAGTTCGAGTTATGATTGTTGTACATGTTCTTATCTTTCTGCTCTTCACTGTTCTTCTTTTACTTCTCCTCCTATCATTTTTATTCTCCCTGTTTGCATTTCTTATCCCCATTTAACAACAATGCCAAAGGTGCAAAATGTCAAATTCATCTTTTGTTGGTCTTGCTTTCTTCATCTTAGTTGCTCCCCCTAAGGAGTAGCCCACTTCTCACAGTGAAAGCTCTTCAATTAGTCTAATGCATCGATGCTTCAACACCATCTTAGTTGACCTTTGATGGGGGTATAACCACTAGTTTTCCTATGAGATATTCAAAGGTAGCCTTAGGCAATGGCTTAGTGAATATGTTTGCTAACTGCTCCTTACTAGACACATGCTCCATCCTAACGGTCTTTTCCTACACTCTCTCTCTTAGAAAATGATACTTCAATTCAATATGCTTTGTTCTAGCATGCAATATTGAGTTCTTTGAAATACTTATTCCACTTGTGTTATCACAATATATTATCACCGATTCTGTCATAGTCTCCTTGAATCCTTCCAATATATGTCTCATCCATATAGATTGAGTATAGTTTATGGATGTAGCCACATACTCTACTTTTGTTGTAGACTGATAAATATAATATTGTTTCTTACTGGTCTAGGATACCAGTCTTCCTCCTAGAAAGAATGCACCACCAGTTATGCTTTATCAATCATCTACATTACCTGCCCAATCAGAATCTGTGAACACCTTCAAACAAAAGTTTCCTTTGTATGGATACCATAATCTATAATCAATAGTTCCTTTAAGATACCTGAAAATTCTCTTCACTGCAACTATATGAGTATCTTTAGGTTTATTTTTAAATCTAGCCACTATACCAAATGCATGAGCAATATCCAGTCTTCTATGAACAACATAGTTTAGTTTTCCAATCATGGATCTATATAGTTTTATTCACTGGATTTAAATCATCTTCCTTTGATAATTTGCAACCTGTAACCATAGGGATTCCAACCGGCTTACAATCTTCCATTCCAAATCTTTTCAATACCTCCTTCACATACTTGGACTGACTAATAAAGATGCCTCCTTTCATCTATTGGACCTGCAAAGCAATGAAAATTTTGATTTCTCCTATCAAAGACATTTCAAATTCCTTTTTCATTTCCTCTACAAAAGTTAAACTCATGTCATCATCTCCTCCAAATATGATATCATCTACAAATACTTATGCAATTAATAACTTGTCTCCTTCAGTCTTCAAGTAGATATTGTTGTCCTCACTAGTTCTCTAAAATCCAATCTTTATCAGATTTGATTGGAGTCTCTCATACCATGCCCTCAGAGCTTGCTTTAATCCATATAAAGCTTTATGCAGTTTTCACACCATGTGCTTGTCTTTAGTCAATGAAAACCCATCTGGATGTTCTATGTAAACTTCTTCTTCTATAATTCCATTCAAAAATGTAGACTTTACATCTATCTAGTAAAATTTGAATCCCTTGAATACTGCAAATGCAAGTAACATTCTTACTCCTTCAAGTCTAGCAACCGGTGCAAAGGTTTCTCCATAATCCTCACCTTCTTCTTGTTCATATCCTTTGCAAACTAGTCTAGCCTTGTTCCTAACCACTTCACCATCTTTGTTCACCTTTTTCTTGAACACCCACTCAGTACCAATCACATTTTTATTAGTTGGTCTGGGGACAAGTGACCAAGTGTTGTTCTTCTGTATTTTATCAAGCTCTTCATTCATAGACTTTATCCAATCATCATCCTTAAGAGCTTCCCTCATTGTCTTAGGTTCAACTATGGAAATCAAACAAACACTTTCTCTGATCTTTCTTCTTGTTTGAACTCCAACATTCCTATCTCCAATTATCTAATCTGCTAAGTGATTCAACTTTACATATCTAGGTATAACTGATTCTGGTATAGAAGTCTCTTCTTGTTCTTTATCTTCATCTTCTTCATCTACCGGTTGAGGAATATCCTTCACACTATTATCCTCTGCATCATTTTGAACTTCCGGTTCAATAATCACTAACTTTTGTTCCTCAACTGCATCAGAATTGCTGGTATCATCAGATTTATCATAATACTCATCAACTTCCATATTAATACTTTACACAATCTTCTTGGTTCCTTTGTTAAAGCACTTGAATTATTTTCTCTTAGTTGAATAACCAAGAAAAGTTCCTTCATCACTCTTAGGATCAAACTTTCTAGTATACTCATCTCTCTTTATGTAAGACCTGCTACCAAAGACTTTGAAAGAACTAACATTAGGAGTACGACCATATCATAATTCATAGGGAGTTTTGTCACTACCTTTCTTGACCAATACTCGGTTCATTGTGTATACTGCAGTGTTGACTACTTCTCTCTAAAATATTTTAGGTACATCTCCTTGTATCAACATTGTTCTAGTAGCTTCAACTATGGTTCGGTTCTAGCTTTATGCAATTCCATTCTATTGTGGTGTCCTTGGTGCTTATAGTTGTCTCTTGATTCCATTTTTATCACAATATTTCACAAATTCAGCTGATGTGAATTCTCCACCCCGGTTAGATCTCAAGCACTTTAGGTTCTTACCGGTTTCTTTCTCTACTAAGGATTTGAATGCCTGAAACTTGCTGAAAGCATTTGAATTCTCCTTCAAAAATGTAACTCACATCATTCTTGAATGATCATCAGTAAATATCATAAAATATTTATCACCATAAAAACTCCTAGTCCTCATAGGACCACATAAATCAATGTGCACCAAATCTAAAATATTTTTAGAAGAAAATTATTTGCTCTTGAAAGAGGAAGTAGTCATCTTACCCAAATGATACTCTTTATAAATCACATTGTCTGGTTTGACTAGTTGTGGTATACCTCTAACTATACTAGACTTGTTGACCTTAACCAAATTATCAAAATTTACATAGCAAAATCTTCTATGCCATAACCAACTATCTTCAACTTTTGCAACCAAACTATTAACATTAGTGTTAGGATGAAATAAGTTACCTTTTGTCTGTTTACCAGTAGCAATCAATTCTCCTTCGCATCCTAGAATCATGCATACTCCATTCTTAAACTCAAGATGATAACCTTTATCATTCAGCTGGCCAACACTCAACAAGTTATGCTTCAATCCTTCGACCCAATACACATCATTGGCATTACTTTTTCCATTTAAAGAAATAGAACCTTTACCTTTTACCATACATGGTGAATTGTTGTCTAATCTCACTACACCATCAAATTCTTCAAGTGAAATAAGCTTGTTCTTGTCACCAGTCATGTGATGTGAGTAACCACTATCAATGATCCACTCATCACTATTGTCAATATGAGATACTAAAGATTTCTTGTCAAAGAGATCTTCCTTAACTGATACAAAAACAATTTCCTCATTATCTTCATCCTTAGATTCCTCATCGGTATCATCTTCATCAATTGCAACATAGCATTGTTTCTTACCTTTTCCCTTAAACCTTTTGATCACCATTAGGACAATTTGCAGTGATATGTCCTATTTTTTTACATGAGAAACACTTAAGAGGAAGCTTTCCTTTGTACTCACCGGTGCCTCTAGGAAGTCTCTTAGCTATTAAAACTTCAAATTCCATCAGGTTGCTTTCATCATCCATTCCTTCATTGCCACCGCCATGTTGACTTGACCTATATATATCCTTTCATTTTCTTACCGGTGCATTAGATACTGATGCTTTGATAAAGATTCTACTTTAGGTACACTATTGTCAAAGCTATTCAACTCAAAAGCAGTAAGCTTGCCTATCAAAGAATCAACTGTAACTTTATCTTTGTTGACTGACCTCAATTCTTGGATAGCAGATACTCTAATAGCATAAGTAGGCAGTAAGGTTCTTATCATTTTACTTACCACCGTGTCTTCTGTTATGGTTCCACCAATACTTTTTATTCCTCCAACAACTTCTTTTATCCTTTGTCCATATTGTGTGATGATCTCACCTTCCATCATCTTCATGTCATTAAACTTGCCTTTGAGGCTTTCTTCTTTAGCTTTTTGCACATGCTCATCTCCACCATAAATCAACTTCAACTTTTCCCAAACTTCATAAGTTGTTTCAAGACCATGGACATCAATATACTCAGAATCAGAAAGTGTACTTACAATGGCTTCTAATGCTTGAATATTCTCTTGTTGTTCCTTAAGTTGATGTTAGATGCAATGACAGTCCCAAAGATACTGAGAGGGGGGGTGAATCAGTGTCTAACCGGTTGATGGAATATTTAAAATTATTTATAACTTTGCAACCTAAATTAATGTACCGGTAAACAAGTGATAATGCAACAAAGAGAAATAATAGAGACAACATAAATGCACACCATAACATAAGATATTTTGGTGAGGGAACCCGATAAGGGAAAAACCTCGATGGGATTTGTGACCCACAATATTTACTCACTGGCCAATATGAATAAATATTACTTACAATAGGGGCCTGCACATGCAGGAAGGCCAACAGCCTAGAGCTCACTGCTCAATGAATGAGTCTCACTAACTACAAAATGGATAATTAAATCCAAGACAATGTGCTACTCAAAATAGCATCTACAATGCTCGATTCAGTACCGGTTTAAGCTCTGTCAGAAACCATAACCAAAAACCTGTCGGTGAATGATATTCACTCACATAACCTATCTACCTTATTACAAAATCTTTTTGCTATCTTCTACCTAATACCATATCATAAAAATGCCTCTTTATGTTATATCAAAAATGACCTATAAGATCTCATACATATATGAGTCTTTACAATACATCATGTCGACTTACAAATAATTAATTACATTACAATATAATTCACATAAAAAAACTTGTCTCATGTCAGCCTGGATGTCGGTGTAAACTAGATGCTAATGAATTACCTTTGTTGTGCCTGCCGGTGTCAGTGAATGATGTTTGGGTTGCCGGTGAACCTGTAGAATCCTATTAATGGTTGGTTGCCATCAATGACAACATCAACCATTCTCATATGAGTGTAGAATGTCAACAGTTGATCTACATTCAGAGTATTAGTAGGAGGTGAATATTGATTAACAACATGTCCCAGAACTATTAGCCCATTCCTTTGATGTAGATCTTCATTCTATTGCTCCAGATTTTGTAGTTATCCTTTGTGAACTTAGGACCCTCCTTCTTCATCATCTCGGATCTTTTTGTCAAGTGGTTAAACTTCTGCACAAAGAGTACCTAGTGCTCTAATACCAATTGTTATAATGAGGACCCGATAACTACTGAGAGGGGGGGTGAATTAGTAGTTAAACAACTCTGATAATACTTCAAAAACCAGTACCGGTAACTACTAAAATAGTCCTTTAAATTGATTTATCAACCACTCACATAAGTGTTCATGAACATGAAAATAAAGTAAAGATATCAAATGCTCAAACCAATAATGCAATCACCATATGAACATAGAGATTTTTCACGTGGAAACCCAAATAGGAAAAACCATGGTGAGAATTAGCACCCATAAAATATTTGGACTCTTTCGGAATGCGCTCGGTTAAAGGCCTAACCCAATTAGGAGCTTCACAATATGCCCAGTTAAGAGTAGACCCTATTAGGAGTCACCCAGTCAAGGGATTTAACCTTAGCCTTGTTAGAATCTCTACCCTATTAGGAGTAACCTTGTTAGAGGATTTTAAACTCAAGATAATGAGCCACCTAGTGAAGGGATTTTACAAATAAGACCTATTAAAGTCTACCCGGTTAAGGGATTTAAAATTGTCATAACTGTTAGGGAACAACAAGGCAAATGATCTGATTACAACACTTCCTTGCTTGCTAGTACTGATCCTTTTTAGCTCAATTCTGCTTCTCACATGTAGACTATTCAATTTGGTTGGTCACACTCTTCTTCTCAAATCACCAACACAAAATCTCTTCTCAAACTCAACCTAAATACACTTTTCAACTAGGTCGATTACATAACCCTAACCACATTCAAAATACATTGAATTTACATTTATAGATCATTATAGATCATTCCAGATCATCACAGATCATTACAACAAATTTCTAGATAATTTCCACTGTTGAATGATCACCGCTCATCAGTGTACATCAATTTGATAAGCAATCAAACCCTTGTCACATTCTGCTAAGCACTTTGTTATTTCCCAAGAAATCCGATCCTTGTGTGCACTCAAACATCATCTTATCATTACACATGGTTTCTAACATGTCATCACTAGGTTATAAACATGATAAAATCCACCACCAAACCATAAATCATTATTGGTCAAAATATATGTTACTAGTATACATTCTTCTTCATAGATTTTATGACAGTAAATCATAACTCACTCAATATACTAAATTTTCTGATGCGGTGTGGAACATATATGCATGTTCCTATCTATAACACTCCTGTAAAACCGTAACATCTAACTCCTCACCAATCGTCCATACTGGTGTCTTGATCATCACAATGTTCTTGCTTACCTTGTTGTAAACCAGATTAGCAGTTTTGTTGTCTAACACATTCCTCTACCGGTTAGGCTTTATTGGTAGGCCTATATGACTTAGATGACTCAACAAACATGGTTTTCATCAATGACAACACAAATAAAGTCATCAAACAACTTACAACTATATCATCATCATTTAGCGAACAATCTCCATCAACTTTACCAACTTTACCAGCAATAACTTTACTGGTTATCTTCTCATCTAATAAACATCTCCATATGCCAATAATCTCCTCATTATTGTCTTCATCAGATATGCCAACAATATGCCAATATAGATGTGAATGATCTAAGTACCTTTTTGACAATCACTTCATCAACTATATCCTCTCCAAGTCTTCTAATAGTGTTAATGGTTTCATCAATTCTGTGAAGATAATCAACAATCTTCTCTTCATCTTTCATCTTCAAGCCTTCAATCTAACCTCTTAGTGTTTGCAGTTTAGCCTCCTTAACCTTTACGTCTACTTCAAACAATCTCTTCAACTTATCTCATGTTTCCTTGGCAGATGAGCAGTGCATAACCTTAACAAACTCATTATGAGATAGTCCACTGAGAATAACATGCTTGGCCTTGGCATTGTTTTCATATTCCTTCTTAGAATTTGGATCTGTAGGAGGATTATTAGGGACAGTGTACCCATTGTTCACAGACATCCAAACATCAAAACCTAGGGATGATAGATAGGTTTCCATTCTTCTGCTCTAGAAGGCATAGTTGGTACCATCAAATATGAAAGCTTTGGAGGAGGAGGATTCATTCCTTTCCATTGTGTTCTTAAACAAGAATCTACCCAAGATAGAGAAATCTTTGACAAATAGGGAACCTTAGGCTCTAATACCAATTGTAGAACACAAGATATCACTAAGAGGGGGGGGGGGGGGTGAATCAATGATTATAAACAATTTCAAACAATGTGTGAAACTGGTAGGATAATAAAAGCACTAACAATCAATCACACACAAGAGCACATCACATAACACCAGATATACGAGGAAAAACCAATGTGGGAAAAACCTCGATGAGAAATTTTGTTGTAGATCTACTGCTCCAATCTAGCCTCACAGTTAAATAACAGTTTTACAATGTTTAGGGCACCAACCCCTAGCAATTTATGGGCACCTACCCAAATGAGCACCAACCCATATTCTATTTTGAGCACCAACTCAAGGAGCACCAACCCCTGCACTAAGCACCCACTCAGTGAAATACAATGAGATATAAAATCAATACAATGATAAACACTTCGTTACAAATGAATTTTGTAACACCTGGAAACTATTTACTCTGTCGGTTAAACTCTTTTCTTTTACACTGCTTCTCTTTTCTACCAGTCTTCTATTCTTACTTTCTTAATCCTCTACAAATCAGTTTTAGCCTAGCTGGATTTTCTTTGAAAATCACTCTTCTCTCCTTCACTCTCTGCTACTATCTTACCAGTTCAGACATTGTCGGTTTATAAGATTGTTATACTCTGTAACAGTTTACCGATTATCTTAACCCTTGTCGGTTACAACTATCTTATCGGTTCTTCTCCTCCACTCAATTGCTTCAATATTTTCTATCACACTCAGACTAATCAACTCTTGCCTCGTAGAGATTCACTATATCATAAATCTCTCATCAAGCATCCTCTATCAACATACTTAAGTTTTTGATCTGCATATTTATATATATGCTTTCCCGCCAAAACAAAAACTCAAACTTCATGCGCTTAGGGTTTTCTTCACCAACCTCGGTCCATATCAAATCGGATCTCATCTTTCTTGAATCAACAACCTGCAATAGTATATCAAAAAGGCTTTGTCCTCTTTTATTCTTCCTATGAATGTTTACTATATTTAGCAAACTGGACTCTATTCATCAGTCTTGATTTTTTCGATCATAATAAATGATCTAGCAGTTTCCTTCTCTAGATCAACAATACAATTAGATATCTTGCTTCGATCATAATGTCAAAGAATAAAATCGCTGCCCTTCGATTTGCTTTGAGCCACAATCCTCTGCAGCCGATCCATGATTTTCACAGTCGACATTTAATACAGACTTAGTCGGCAACTACCTCGCTGACGCACCATTCACCTACCACTGCACGTTCGCCACCTGGAATCCACGTGGCATCTTTGTTAGCATCCAACTCACTTGATTGTATCGGTTCAACTTTGGTCATTGACCAAACATGCTACCAAAATACACTAACCAATTAACCTTCATATCATGCACCTCACTATTCTGTTGGTTAGGTCATGTTATATCAGACTACACTTATTGGATTTACTTGCTTACCGATTGATAGACTTACCGGTTGACATCAACATGCCAAAAATCTCCAATATTGGTAGCAATATCTTGCATACCGGTTGACGTACTTACCGATTGACATCAATGACAATACAATGCCAACAACACTAAAATATAAAAATTAAGTAAATGATCTAGAAACCTTGATATATGCAAGGTGTATGACTTTTAATTCCAACATTTATAGTCATTCTTTATATACTAATTGTACTAGTCTTACATGTAAATTGTAGGCCACATCTTTATAAGAGGATTAATATTTTAATTTTATACATCAAAGAGTGAAATGGTAGATTTTAAAATAATATATTATCAATAATTGTATTACCACAATAGTGGTACAAATTTTTATGATGTGTATTTTTAAAGTCTTTCTTCACACACACACATGTACACATACATACATATAATGTGTATTTGTATGTTTGTAGGTACCTTAATATGCATGAGAAAGACATACATAAAAAAAGAAGAAGTTTAATATATATACTAAAAAAACTATTAAATCCAAAAATTGTAACATTTTTAAATTATTTATAAATTTTGTACTTTATATAAAGTACATAAGTGATATAAAAATATTAAACTAGATTATATCATAAAACAACTTTTCATTTTCTTGAAATTATTAACATTATATACTTAAAAAGGTAAAATGGAATATGTTTCATCTTCTTTTTCATCCTACAAATCTTCCAAAGTGTACTTCAACTTCATTATATATAATAAAATATTGTAAACATAATTTATTTATAAAATATATCTATTTCAACTATCTATCAATTCATTTTCATGATAATCTATCTCTATATATTTTTCTATTGTTTGGAAAAAATAAATATTTTATAATTATGTGTTGGCAAAAGTCATAATCTATAATGTAACCTCATTTTTACATGCTTTTATGTATCTCAATAATCTTCTTATATCTTGCAATGTCATAGATATTCTTATACATCTCACATGGTAGATATTATTTCACACATTATAGTACAAATTACATATGACATAAATGCCACCTCAAGTAACATGTCCTTTTTTACACAAGCACATTAATGTATACAAATTAAATAAATGATTTGGACGTTTGGATATGCAAGGTATATGACACATAATTACCCAACATTTATATTTATTTATTATAAATATTAGTTGTAGTAATCTTCAATGCCAAATGGTCCCCATTTTAAAGAGAGGAATGATAGATTTTTTATAAAATAATCTTTATAAATAACCATATATCACAGTACTACTATTATAGATTTTAATGACGTATAATTGTAAAGTCTTTCTTTTCTTGAACATATTAGCATCTTTTTCTTTTTTATTCTAACATAGATTAGATGTTTTTATATGTTTGTAGATTCTTTTTTGTCTTGAGACTATTATAGTATGCCTGAGAGAAACAAATGTAAAAAGATTTAATGCATATAATCAAAACACCATTAAATTCAAAAACTGATTGTGAAAGTTTCAAATTATTAATCATTTTTATATTTTATATAAAATACAAAAGTAATATAAGAGTATTATATTAAGCTATATCATAAAGCATATTTTTTTACTCGAATCTATTAATACTATACAATTAAAAAGTTATCACAACTATCCAAATCTATTATCACCTCTTACATGACATGCATCCAAGGCTCACTATCCTTTGAAGAAAGTGTCAATGCCCCCGCCCTGAAGAAGAACTAATAAAGATGCCATTTAATAAAAAAATCGTCTTATTTATAAGAGTTCACGATTTCCGAGGTTCTAATCCAAGAAGCTGATAAAACAAGATAGTAAATCTGCCATCGATAATGTATCGAAGAAGGTTTTGTTAAAGAGATATTTTACACAAATCAAATATGATATTGCTAAGTGTACCATTCATTCTCACAAAAGATTGCTTCTTTTGAATCGCTACTCATGAAACATGGGTCAATGAATTTGACTAAAAAACGACATCAATTGAATCTTATAACAATACTATGCAATTAAAAAGTTATCACAAGTATCACAACTATCCAAATCTATTATCACCTCCTATATGACATGCATCCAAGGCTCACTATCCTTTGAAGAAAGTGTCAATGCTCCTGCCTTGAAGAAGAACTAATAAAGATGTCATTTAATAAAAAATCGCCTTATCTATAAGAGTTCATGATTTCTTAGGTTCTAATTCAAGACGCTGATAAAACAAGATAGTAAATCTGTCATCGATAATGTATAGAAGAAGACTTTGTTAAAGAGATATTTTCCACAAATCAAATTATGATATTGCTAAGTGTACCATTCATTCTCACGAGAGATGACTTCTTTTGAATCGTTATTCATGAAATATGGGTCAATGAATTTGACTCAAAAATGACAGCAATTGAATCCTATAACAATATCATAATATAATTCAACTTTATTTACACATATTTATTTATAAAATCTATATGTTTCAATTACCTACCAGTTCATTTTCCTCATAATCCATATCCATACGTTTCTCCATGGTTTAAGAAAGACAAACATTTAATGATAATATATTGTTGATGTGATGGAAGTAGGTCACTTCCATATAGTACCTGCATATCAATAATTGTATTGATAGTCAACTATCTTACTCAACTTATACCTACCTAATTTCCGTAAAATATAATGATTAAAAACATTAATATTCTCACCCAAGTTCTTTGCGGTCCAATTAATGGAAAATTATGTTCTTGCAGAGAATAATTAATCGCACTCACAAAAGTACCCACGTTAAAAGAGAAGGAATGGACTGCAAATGTACTTTGGCAATTGCAAAGTAAATCTCTAGTACATTACATTTTTTTATGGGGGTTTTTTAGTAGATGGTTTTTCTTTTAAAAAAAGTTGAATTGTAATAAAGTAGGTAGTTAGGAAGGTTAACAAGTACTAAAAATCATTCATGAGCATATTTAAATATTTGGTGTATAATTCTTTATTTATAGTATGTCGATTGATTTGGAGTATAGTAATTTGTAAATCAATTTATTTATTTTTTATCGGTATAAATCAATTTATTTTAATTGATGAATAATTTCTTTGTTTTTTTATTGATCAAAGTTAAAATAGATACAATACAAATAATTGCAGTTCAATGAGACTGTATAGAAAAAAAAAACAAAAAAAAAGCATCCAGTTGAAACAGCACAACAAAGTCAACAAGATTTGGTTCCTTTTTGCTTGATAGTTGTTGTTAATTGATGTTATAGTGTTGTTTCTGCGCTGTGATTTTTAATAGTTTTGCTATGTAAAGGGTCAGTGCCCTTGTTCTCACTGCTTTATTAATCAAAAACAAAGTCAACGAGACTCTAACATAAGAAGAAATACATGACTGAATGATAACCAACTATACATAGTTGAACTAGAACTCAGGAACTAAAGCAGCAAATTACATCAAAAATTTGAACATGTCTTGTAGTTGTCTAGCACATTTGATGTCACCTTTGCTAAGCTACAAAAACTACTACTTTATCTCATCTAATTGTCTGTTGTAGGTTTTCTTCTTCAGCTGCGAACATAAAAAGACGAAATGAAACATAATGTCACATTAAAACTTTAGAATATCTACTTCCTAATGCAAAATGTGATTGGAAAACACTGTAGAACATCTACTTTTCCAAATGTGTAACAAAATACACTGCCTCATAGAATCAGTAATCACACTCTTATGGAGTCTCAAACCAAAAAGTGTTACTTTCCATTGTACTGGAAAACCAACAATAGAAGGAAAGTGATTAAATATGATATTCCATTTCTTCTTCGCTCTCAAACAGTCCCAAAAAATGTGTTTTAAACTTTCCTTGTTGTGACAGAATGCGCAGTTAGCTAATTGTAATTTCAAATACTGTAATTTCTCCCCTACTGGTAACTTATGATGCAAGATTTTCTAGGACGGTATTTGCGCATTTTCTTCCGCCTTAGTCTTCCAAATTTGAGCACTTAAGCTCTTCCAATTCCTTTCTTTCAATCTACAACTCCATTTGTTATTAAGCCTTGGATTTAATTACACTGAAGGACGCAATTTAAGGTAAATCTTCTTCAAAGGAAAACAAGCAAATGGATAGTTATCAAGCCACCGCCAATCCTTGAAGAAATTACACTGCATGGGTATGCAAAGCTTTAGAAGAAGTTTCATAGGGACCAAAGATTTAACAAAAACCAAGAAACCCTTAACTTTATTATTTAAATCAAAGGAACTTTTAGAAATTTGCCTGCTGGTCAAGTCAAGGGCATTGAAGTCCCAAATGTCTCCAAACTGTCTTATCCCTTTCTTGAAAAAATAATAGGCCTGTGTTTGGAAAGATGGAAGCCAATGTTTGTCTTTGATATTGAATCAGTTGATTCCACCAAATAGAGGAATTAGCAAAGTTGAAACCATGTTGTAATGAATCTTTCCTCCAATCTAGAAACTAACATACTTGTTTCCAAGCTTTCCAAATGGATTGCAATGGGAAGGAAGCTTTAAGATTAAAGAAGGGGGCTAATAAAATATTATCTAGCCAACCCACATGTTGCCACCTGTTATTCATATAAACAAGTTATATTCGGTGCCACACCGAGATTTTCCATTGTTCATTGCCAAACATAACTCTTATTATCCACTTTGAGGCTAAACGAATTCCTTGTGTCCTAGGGTCCAAGTGACCCAACCACCTCTATCTTTTGGTTGTATGCAGTGTGTCCATGAAGAGGATTTGAAACCCATTTTTCCATCCCAATTAGTCCATAGGAACCATTGAATGAGTTTGTTAAGGTCTTCATAACCCTTTTTAGAGGGCATCCAACAGGAGGAGTAATAGACATGAGAGGCTAGAAAATTATGATTTATCACTTGAATCTTGCAAGCTAATAAAAGGTATTTATTATCCCAATTGAAGATTTTGTGTTTCAATTTTGTGATAAACCAATTCCACATATCATGGAGTGATACCCCTGTTGGCAAATGCACACTCCAATGAGACATTGTAGGTGATTGAAGGTTTTGTCATTGATGGCAACCTTACAATCCTATGTCACCGGCAAGGCAATCCACCAGCACCAGCAAAGTCAGACTCTACACCGGCACACAGACCACCAGCACCGACAGTGAAAGGAAGCATACCGGCATAGAAGCCAACAGGAAATTTGTTGTTAATTTATTTTGTTTATTATTGTAAAATCATTGTAAGCCTACTTGGCAAATTGTAAAATGACTCATATATATAAGAGATCATTGTAGAAAAATTATGTAAGCATAGAGGAAGATAATTAAGCGAAGTAAGACAGACCTATTATGCGAATTATAGGTTAAGGGTTTATGTAAGAAGCAGAGCTATAAATCGGTATTGAATCTGGCATAGTAGATGCTATTTTGAAGCAGTACAAGACATTGGATTTATATAATCCATTTTGTAAGTTAGTGAGACTTCCCATTTTGTAATTGAACAGTGAGCTCTAGGCACTTGGCCTTCCTACATGTGCAGGCCCCTCTTGTAGCAGTAATATTCTCTTATTGGCCAGTAAGTGAATATTGTGGGTCACAAATCCCACCGAGGTTTTTCCCACACCAGGTTTCCTTGTTAAACTATTGTGTTATGGTGTGTTTTTCATGTGGTTGTTGTTATCTTTGTTCATTGCATTATATCTTGTCTACCGGTATACAGTATTAATATGCTTTACATGTTTTAAGTCAAGAAAATCTACAAACCGGTTAGATTCTAATTCACCCCCCCCCCTCTCAAAATCTATGGGAATCCTAACAATTGGTATCAGAGCCTGGTCCTCTATTTTCAGAAGCCTAATAGCTTGAGGAAGATCTTGACACCGGTAGAGATGGAAAACTTGATGAAGCAACTAGAAAGAGCTCTCTCAGACTATGATGCAAAAAAATTGAAAAATATCAAACTTGAAGATGATCTAAAGGTTGCTCAGGATATCATTCAAGCACTTCAAGAAAATCTTACTATTTCAAAAAACAAGATAAGAGAACTTTGTGAAAAGATGCAAAATGAGAATGATGAAAAAGAAACTCTTAGTGATCTAATGAATAAGATGAAACAAGAAAATATGACAACAAAGAATGAGATGCAGGATATGACTATGAGATTTTGTAAAGAAATTGAAGATAGAAAGAAGAATGAAGAAGACTTGGCTAGAAGACTGAATGATGCTGCAAATGAAAACATAAGACTCAGTTATGAAAATGATATGTTGAAGACAGATCTAATACATGCACAAAATGACTCAAATGAACTCATGAGACAAAAAGGTATCTTGGAAGGAGAACTAGCTACTGCAAATCAACATAAAGAAAAATTCAAGAAAAGCTCAAAAGAACTTGGTGCCTTGTTGAAGAATCAAAAACCTAATGGTGACACTAATGGTCTTGGCTTTGAAACTGGTGAAAGCTCCGGTACTGCAAACACATAGGATCATGGCAAACCGGTAAGACAACCTATTGCTTATAAATTCAATGGAAAATACTTTAATTGTAATAAGTATGGTCATAGAGCAAATCAATGTAGATCTAGAAATTATTAGAATACCAGTACACCCACCAGTCAATGTTCAAAATGCAACAAAGTTGGTCATAATTCTGAAAATTGTAGAATGAATGTGAGATGTTATGTTTGTGGAAGATTTGGACATTTATCTAATTAATGCAGAACACAAACCGGCATAGGTTATGGAAAGGTTATTCAAAAAAATAATGTGACCTGTTATGCATGTAACAAAATTGTGCATATTGCTAAATTTTGTAGAAGCATGTCCTCACCGATAAACAACAAAGGTCCTAGTTTGAAAGGTAAAGAAAAGGTTGAAGAAGTAAAGTAGGAATTCTCAAAACAATGGATCAAGAAATCAGAACTAAATGTTGATAGGAATACTCCTCCACCGACAGAACAGAGTAACACTCCATCGACAGAAGGAAGTAACATTCCACCGGTAGGAGACTCTTCATCCAATTGAAGAAAATTCCCTTGAGGGTTTGGCAATGAAATGAGAAATATGCTATTATTCCCTTGGTTGATGGTAAGAAGTTAAAATTACTTCTATACCGGCAGATGTGTTAAGTGATTACTTAACTGACAAGCATTAAATGTGGTAGTTGGAAGATTGACATTATAAATTAGTGTTTTTGGCTCCATTTTACTTCACCAAGCATTCAAACATTCGAAGAGTGCGAAATTTCCAGAGCTAAGGCATTTCGAGCAAAGAAGAAAAGCAATTCAGTAATCAATCTTTCCAAAGGTAGAAAAAGGTATTTATAAATGGCATCCTCTTCTGTACCTGAATTCATAGCAAACCCTATTGTAGTGGAAGTAATCAAGTGCCCTGGGCCCGTTTTTCAATTAGTTCCCGAAATAGCAAAGAAGGATGATAATGTTGGTGCTTTTTCTCAAATACCCAAAGGAGTAGTTTTTGTAGAAGACCCTAGGATGTATATTCATTGCCATATAGAAGAATTAGGAGATGAAGAAATTAAGAACATATACAAGACTGTTATTTGTGATGATTCCAGTAATGTGAAACATGAACAAAAAATAATTGAAACCCTAGGATTCACCGAAATTCTCTGCATTCCAGATTTTCCCAAGGAAGTTATTAGGATAGTATTGAGCAGGGTACATGGTGCATTCTTTTGGCTAGATTCAATTCATAAAATCACTAAGGAAGCTGTAAAAGTTGTAACAGGGTTACCCTCCACCGGTAACAGACCTGACAAGACAAAGAAGGTCTCAAATGACCTAGTAATGAACCTAACAGGTGCAACATCCGACAAAAGGTCTTTAAGGGTGAATGTTGTAACTAACATAAATGTGAGATTCATTAGCATGATTCTAGGCTACAAAACAACACATGCAAACAGACTAAATTCAGTTTCTAGCTTATGCATAAAGAGTGCTCACGACATGATTAAGGATAATGTGAAAATTGATGTGTGTGAATGGTTGAAGGATGAATTGATTGACAATCTGGGAAAGATCAAGAAGGATAAGAAAGGGACATTTAGATTTGGCAACTTACTTGTTTGCTTAATGCTACATATAACCAAACAGGTGCCCGGTATAGGTAATAAGAACCTTGGATTTGACATACCGGTAGGCAAACAGTTATCTGACTTATTGAACAACATGGGTGAAAATAGAGAAAAGAATATTAATGAATACTTTCAAGCATTAAAGGCCAGAATGAACGCTAGAGTCAGACTGTCACAAGAAATTGTAAATAAATATAAGGATGACATATGTTTTGTGATTAAGAAGGATGAGATCTGGATGGAGGTAGTTATCCCAAGAACAATTTGGGTTACTAAAATGGGTTATGAGATAGATGATCACATCATTGAAACATATGCAAAAGCCTTTCTAGAAGCACCCAATGAACCTAAGGAAGAGGTATTTGACAGTGCTGAAACCATTGAAAATCAAATTCAATCCAAGAATAGAGTGAAGAAAGTAGAAGCAACAGTGAGGAGAGGCTCAAGGCAGGCTAAGGCTATCAAAAAAGATGTACTTAAACAAACCGGTATCACTGAAGATGAGTTACAAGCACAACAACTAGAAACTCACCTTTCACCGGTAGCAACTTCTTCAGAAAGTGACATGCCAACAACATTTAAAAGAGTTGTGAGGAAAAGGGAACCTTCACCGGTATCCACACCTTCATCTAGAAGAACCAGGCCAAAACAACTGGCAGTAAGGCCCCCGATTAAGAAGACAACTCCAAAGAAGAAAAAGTTAACACCAAAGAAAAGGACTCAACAAAATATTGCTCCAATTGACAAACTACTAGATGAAATAACAGAGGAAGGACAGTTGAAAAAAATCAACAAATTATATGATTCACTATTAGTTGATGATAAAGAAAAAGTTGAAAATAGTGTAATTCTACACTTGGATATCTACAAGAAATTTTTGATACAAATTGTAGATGAAGTACTAGTAGAACTATTCAAGAGACTTGAAGCTAGAAGGCAAGTTGTTATAGAGCTTGACAAGAAAATAAAGATTGAGAAACTACTTGTTGTTTATCCTGTTAACTCACCAAAGGAGATAGATGATATGATCTCAGAGGCTAACCGGACAGTATTCTCAACTACACACCGACATGTAGCACTTATGGTTGGTAGAGTAAATGAGGTTGCAGAGGAAACTGCTAACGCATGGGATATATTCCTTGTTGAGAAGGAAAAACAGGAAGAATATAAAAACCCCAAACCTATCAAAGTATATCAGAAAGATAAGGATAAAGGTAAAGGCAAGGTTGGTGGACCTCCGAGCATAAAAATAAAAGATAACTTATCCCCACCACCTCTGAATACTCCACCGGTAGTTACAACTGAAAGTCAATTGGCTGATGAGAGTATGGATATATCACAAGAGGATACAAATCCTAATTCCAAGGTATTATATATAGTAGACATTGATACTCAAAAGGTCAACATTGTGGTAGATAAGGGCACAACTAGTAAGACAGATATGGCTAGTGAGCCACCAGTAACTGATAACACAGATAACACTGAAGGAAAACCGGCAGATAGTACCACAGAACAACAGGTAGAACAACAAATAGAGCAACAAGCAGAACAACATGCTCCAGCACAGGAACAGGTTAATACAGAATCAGTGCCACCGACAACTGCTAAGAAAAACAAACCATTACTTAAGGAAATGGAAATACAGACTGACCTACCAGAGGTCACTGCAAGAAAGGATATTGCTCCCACTAGTGGAATTTAGAGTGTTGGCTCTTCAACTACAGGATTCTGTTAGGTCCCAAAGACAACCGAGGGGGTGGGGGGTGAATCAGTTGTCTAATAAATTCAAACCAAAAACCAATTAACCAACTTAATGCTTAATACCGGTAAACCAATTAAGTATGCCGGTAGACAGTGTTAACAGTAAATTGCTATACCGATAAAGATTAATGCATGAAACATAAACATAAAGTCATCGACAACACATAACACCAATATTTGTATGTGGAAACCCTGTAAGGGGAAAAACCATGGTGGGAAACCTTACCCACAATTAGATGATACTACTGCAGATAGTAAGTGTACATAAATGGGGTCTGCACATGCAGAAAGGCCAACAGCCTAGAGCTCACTGCTCAATCACAAAATGAGAGTCACACTAACTACAATTGGATGGTTAAATCCAATAAGAATGTACTGTACAAAATAGCATCTTCATATGCTGGATTCAGTACCGGTGTAATGCTGATATGCTTCTACAAAAACCTTGCTTCACCTTTAAATGATGTCTTCATGTATACCTCTGCTTAATCTCGCATATACCATCTCACAATTCTTCTTCACATTCCACATTCAATCTTACAAATAAGATCTTACATTTATACCATACCCTAAGACCAATTTTAGTAGGTCGGCTCTATAAGATATTATAATAAAAACATTTTACAAATAATATAATATCCGATGCAATAACCGATTGAACATGTCGGCTTAATGTAGTTACAACAATAATAAATCATCTCTATAGCGTGCCATGCTGATCTGAAAAAGATAAGCCTACTGGTGTAACCCTAGATAACCCTGGACCTATTCGCCAGTAAAAACAAATATGCAAATATGAATATACCAATGATGAATTCTTCAAAACAAAGTGTCCACACGATGTCTTCGACATTACCAAGTGTCTTCCATATCATTCCAACTGTCAATGAACATTATATCTTGTCGGTGAACCATATACCAGTAACTGTGCAATAGTTACTTGCTTGATGGTGAACCATATACCAGTAACTGTGCAATAGTTACTTGCTTGCCGGTGAATGTTGTTGGATCTCCAAAGTGCTAGTATTTCAGTAGGTGTTGACATCAATGACAAAATCATACCAAAATACCAACAATCTCCCCGTTTGGCATTGATGGCAACACAAGATGGAAAAACCATTAAAGTGTCAAAACAAAAATGCTAAATACCAAAAACCAACAATCTCCTCTAAAAAATTTCTCCCCCTGGGAGCAATATGTGTTTTCCAAAGCTTTTCATACCAATCTCTCCTCAAAAGATAATGTGTTTTTCCATAGATATCTCTCCCTCTTTGACATCAAATGCCAAAGTTACAAAAATCAAGTTCATATACAAAATACCAATCAATTCAATATACCAACTACTCCCCCTGAGAAGTAGCTTCCTCATCAAAGACCGGAGTAAAAGATTTGTCTTTCAATTCTACCGGTTGATGACAATCGTCAACTGTCTAAGTCTCTACCGGTGGTGGTATGACTCCAAGGTGATCTCTGAGATATTCAAAAGTCTCCTCAGGCAAAGGTTTTGTGAAAATATCTACAAACTGTTCTTTAGTATTCACATAAACCAGTTTTATCTCCTTTTCTTCAACTTTTTCCCTTAGAAAATTCAATTTGATAGAAACATGTTTTGTTTTGGAATGTAATACCGGATTCTTAGATATATCAATTGCTGCAGTGTTATCACAATATATAGTAATAGGTTCTTTGCATTTTACCTTTATGTCTTTCAACATTTGCTTAAGCAATAGTACCTGTGTACAGTTAGTTGTTGCTGCAACATATTATGATTCTGCTGTTGATAAAGATGTACAACTCTATTTCTTACTCAACCAAGAAACTAATCTCTTTCCAAGAAAGAATGCTCCTCCAGTGGTGCTTTTTATATCATCCACATCTCCTGCCCAATTTGCATCCGTGTATGCACATAGATCAAAATTTTCATCTCTAGGATACCATAATCCAAGATTTGCACTGCCTTGTAAGTACCGGAAAATCCTTTTTACTGTTGATTCATGATTTTCCCTAGGATTACTTTGAAATCTAGAAACAATACATACAACATTCATAATATTAGGCCCAGTTTGTGTCAAATACAGTAAACCTCCTATCATAGATTTGTATCTAGTTGGATTAATAGGTGTAGATTCATCCCTTTGAGATAATTTGTTATTTGTAGTCATAGGTGTGCTTACCGGTTTAGAGTTCTCCATCCCAAATTTCTTTAGTAATTCTTTCAAGTACTTGGATTGACTCAAAAATATACCTTTATCAGTCTGTGAAATCTGCAATCCTAAAATTTTTTTTATTTCTCCAATCATACACATTTCAAATTATTGCTGCATTTTAATAGAAAATTCCTTACATAATCCATCTTCTTCTCCAAAGATTATATCATCAACAAATACTTCTATAATCAAGATGTCATCATTAGTTATTTTGTAATATAAATTGTTGTCTGCATTTCCTTTAGTAAAACCAATCTTTAAAAGATACTTATCCAACCTTGCATACCAAGCTCTTGGGGCTTGTTTCAATCCATACAAAGCTTTTCTTAACCTACAAACCATATCATTGTCATCTGTCAAAGAAAATCCATCAGGTTGTTCAATATATACTTCCTCTTTAAAATCTCCATTCAAAAAAGCACATTTAATATTCATTTGATAAGCTTTGTAGTCCTTGTGAGCTGCAAAAGCCAAGAATAATCTGACTGCCTCAATTCTAGCTACCGGTGCAAAGGTTTCATTGTAATCAACACCTTCTTTCTGAGAATATCCCTTACACACTAGGCTTGCTTTATTTCTAACAACCTTACCATCTTCATTAAGTTTGTTTCTAAATACCCATTTGGTTCCAATTACATTTTTATCTTTAGGCCGAGGAACTAATGTCCAAGTATTATTTTTCTCAATTTTTCATAATTCTTCTTCCATAGCTTTAATCCAAAATTTATCTTCACATGCCTCATTGATAGATGATGGTTCAATTTGAGAAATAAGACATACCTCTTCATTTGCCAATCTTCCTCTTGTCATAACTCCTTTAAATTTGTTTCCAAATTAAATCTTACATACCGGGGTGTCTTAGTTTGTTGTTGTTCTTCAATTACTATGGAATCCTCTGATGGTACCGGGGTAACTGGATCTTCATTCTATACTGGTGGATTTAGTGTAGGTTCATTTTTCACAATTTATGTTGTCGATTAAGAGTCTATATACCTTGAAGTTCCTCTGAATTGTTCATCAATCTTTACATTTGTACTCTCAACAATTTTCTAAAATCTCTTATTAAAACATCTATATGCCTTGCTCTTAGATGAATAACCAAGAAATATTCCTTCATCACTTCTAGGATCAAATTTGCCAATATACTCATCTCTTCTAATATAACATTTACTTCCAAAAATTCTGAAATACTTAAGAGTAGGAGTATTACCAAACCATAGTTCATGAGGGGTCTTACCGGTTTCACCTTTGATGATGTCTTCATGTATACCTCTGCTTAATCTTGCATATACCTTCTCACAATTCTTCTTCACATTCCACATTCGATCTTACAAATAAGATCTTACATTTATACCATACCCTAAGACCAATTTTAGTAGGTCGGCTCTACAAGATATTACAATAAATTCTTTTTACAAATAATATAATATCCGATGCAATAACTGATTGAACATGTCGTCTTAATGCATTTAAAACAATAATAAATCATCTCTATAGCATGCCATGCTGATCTGAAAAAGATAAGCCTGCCGGTGTAACCCTAGATAACCCTGGACCTATTTGCCGATAAAAGCAAATATGCAAATATGAATATACCAATGATTAATTCTTCAAAACAAAGTGTCCACATGATGTCTTTGACATTACCAAGTGTCTTCCATATCATTCCAAGTGTTGGTGAACATTATATCCTGCCGGTGAACCATATACCAGTAACTGTGCAATAGTTACTTGCTTGCCGATGAATGTTGTTGGATCTGCAAAGTGCTAGTGTTTCAGTAAGTGTTAACATCAATGACAAAACCATACCAAAATACCAACAAATTCAAGACAATAAATGTAATTGAAGTTCTTTTAGACTCTATAAAGAAAACAACATATTGTAGTTCACAGGCATATAAGGCTATAGATGACACAATTCCAATTTTGAAGATGATAGCTCCAAAACGTAATGTAGATAATTAGGATTCTTTGAGTCAACTTGACACTTTGTCTAAGTATATTACTGACAACATAGTGACAGTTGAACAAATAAAGGAGGATGCATTCAAAGAGAGGTTAGAAAAGTAAAAACATAAATTCTTTGAGGAACAAATAAAGAAGTGTACAAGGCAGTTTGACACACTTCTACCGGAATTATGTAGCACATTAAAGGAATTCAAAACTTTTTACAGAGATACTTGTAAGACTAACTTTTTGACAGTTGATATAGACAAGAAGATCAGCAAGATACAGGAGGAAATAAATCAACTAGCTAACAATTTTATTAATTCATCTGATCCATTATCAGTTTTTGAGCAAAAGATAACAGGTTTTGAGGAAGAATTACTAAAGCTAGAAAGAGAAAAGGAGAGAATAAAAAGTAAGGCTAAGGATCTTAAATGGAGACTAAGTCCAAAACTGGACTACCTAGCATCCTTAAGGAAAGAAATATCTGATGCATTGGTACAAGGACAGAAAACACCGGTAGAGCAAATGCAACACCTCACCAGTACAGTTCAAAGGATAGAGGCCGCAATAAAAGATAGTAAAAAGTTCATTGAGAACTTGAATCTAATTTTGGCAGACCTTTTTCAAATTATAACCAACCGGTTACAAGGTTGAAACAGGAAACTACACTCTATTAACACTTTGACAACCTTTGTCATTGATGCCAAAGGGAGAGTAGTGGTATGAGAAAAATCCAATAACTTAGGGATCATCTGCTCAAGGGGAGCACACATTTTTGGTAACAATTTTTGGACTTCAATTTTTGATACACTTCTGAATTTTTCTCATGAGTGTTGCCATCAATGCCAAAGGGGGAGATTGTTGGCAAATGCACACTCCAATGAGACATTGTAGGTGATTGAAGGTTTTGTCATTGATGGCAACCTTACAATCCTATGTCACCGGCAAGGCAATCCACTAGCACCAACAAAGTTAGACTCTACACCGGGACACAGACCACCAGCACCGATAGTGAAAGGAAGTATACCGGCACAGAAGCCGACAGGAATTTTGTTATTAATTTATTTTGTTTATTATTGTAAAATCATTGTAAGCCGACTTGGCAAATTGTAAAATGACTCATATATATAAGAGATCATTGTAGAAAAACTATGTAAGCATAGAGGAAGATAATTAAGCGAAGTAAGACAAACCTATTATGCAAATTATAGGTTAAGGGTTTATGTAAGAAGTAGAGCTATAAACTGGTACTGAATCTGGCATAGTAGATGCTATTTTGAAGTAGTACAAGACATTGGATTTATATAATCCATTTTGTAAGTCAGTGAGACTTCCCATTTTGTAATTGAGCAGTGAGCTCTAGGCACTTGGCCTTCCTACATGTGCAGGCCCCTCTTGTAGCAGTAATATTCTCTTATTGGCCAGTAAGTGAATATTGTGGGTCGCAAATCCCATCGAGGTTTTTTCCACACCAAGTTTCCTCGTTAAACTATTGTGTTATGGTGTGTATTTCATGTGGTTGTTGTTATCTTTGTTCATTTCATTATATCTTGTTTATCGATATACAGTATTAATATGCTTTACATGTTTTAAGTCAAGAAAATCTACAAACTGGTTAGATACTAATTCACCCCCCCCTCTTAGTATCTGTGGGAATCCTAACAACCCCTAACCCAAATGGGATACCTAAGTGTTAGGATAATCGGTAAATAACTTAGAGGGGGGGGGTCAAGGGGGTGAATTAGTTGTTAACAGATTATGAAACTTTAAGCACACAAAACCTTTTACCAGAATGCATAAATCAAATGTCGAAATAGCAGATATATCAATTAAGCATAGACATAAACCATAAACCAAATACCATGCATCCACAACACATAACACCAATATTTGTACTTGGAAAACCCAGTAAAGGGAAAAAACACGGTAGGAAGCCTACCCACAGTCAGATAATATTTCTATAATAAGTATGTGATTACAATAAGGGGCATGCACATGCAAGAAGGCCACCAACCTAGAGTACACTGCTCATCACAAAGGAGCCTCACTGACTACAAAAGAAATCCATACTACAATCCAAAAATAAGAAAGAAATGCAAGAATAACATCTCCTATGCCTGAGTACAGTTCTGGTTAAGCTCAATACCAGAGATCTCAAACCTCTTACACAAACCTAATTCGATCACCTATGATCGACAAAACCTTATGCATATGATTACAACTTTATTCGCACACAGATAATCCCATACCACATGCCACGATCTACAAAGAGATCTTATATCATATTTATACCAACCCGGGACCTAAACAATTAGGTTGGCCACTTAAAAGATAATACAATAAATCCATTACATAAACCTACAAACCAATGATAAACCAAGTCAATCTAAGAATGAAACAACATTAACCAAACAATAAATCCAACCAATAATGCATCGGGAGCATCCACCAACATGTTAAATAAACTGGTCCATAACCTAGCAGAATAAGATTGGACCTAAAATAGGTCGCCACAAGACAAATGAAATACCACCAATCAACTAGAACATGAACATGATAACCATCAACATCCTGAAAACCTTCTAGAAGCCACACCAACACCACTTATTAAATTCATCAAAAGATCTTCAACGAAGCACTACCGGTAGAACCCTTACCGGTAACCAAAAGGCTTATTAGAACATATGATAGCTTTTGGATCACCATATCCCGAACTAATTGAATGTGACAAGCATCTGAACTACATGAATAACCAAACCAAACCAATTCCACCAATCAAAATATACCAGAGACAAATCTTTGGATCATCATCAAAGTCCAACCACTCTACCAGAATTTGGTAGACAACCAAAGAAGCCAGTGTTGACATCAATGACAAACATCAATGCAACACATAATCAATTCCTCCCAATTGCCAACAATCTCCCCCTTGGGCATTGATGACAACACTTGATATGAAAAACATACAAGTGCCAAGAAAATGCCAGACAAGTCTCCCCCAATGGAAGAGATCCAACAATATCCCCAAGATGATATAACAATGAAGTTATTAACTGAAGACCAAACTCACCCTGTGATTGATATCTTTGTTAAGCTTTGTTTTTCACATGAATATCTCTCCCCCTTTGACATCAATGCTAGAAATATGACATAAACATCAAAGAAAAAACGTAAAACCTCTTAACCACATAGTTGACTACTCCCCCTGAGTAGTAGCACCATCTCATCAATCTAGAATGAATAATAATTCTGATAAATGCACACCAGACTGATGTCAATCAACATCACTCAAGTCTTTACCGGAGAGGTAGAGACCCACAATTTGTCTCTAAAATACTTAAATGGTTCCTTAAGCAAAGGTTTAGTGAAGATATCTCCGATTTGCTCTTTAGTGTTCACATAAACCAATCTGACTTCATTTTCTTCCACCTTCTCCTTCAAAAAGTTAAACATGATTGATATGTTCTTTGTCTTAGAATGAAATACCAGATTCTTTGATATGTCAATAGCAGCAGAGTTATCACAGTGAATAACTACCGGTTCATTGTAATATACCCTTATATCCTTCAATGTTTGCTTCATCCATAGAACTTGTGTACAATTAGTAGCAACATCAACATACTCAGCTTCAACAGTAGGTAAAGAAGTACATGATTGTTTCTTATTGATCCATGAAACAAGCTTCTTTCCAAGAAAGAAATCTCCACTGGATGTGCTCTTCTGGTCATCAACATTTCTAGCCCAATCTGCATCTGTATATGCACATAGTGTAAAGCCATCATTTTTAGGATACCATAAACCATATTCAGTTGTTTCCTGTAAATATTTGAATATCATTTTCACTGCAGTCTCGTGATTCTCTCTAGGATCACTCTAATATATTGATACAATACAAACAACAATCATTATATCCGGTCTAGTCTATGTCAAATATAACATACCTCCAATCATAGATTTATACCTTGTAGGATTTACCGGAGTTGATTCATCTTTCTTTGTCAATTTCTCACTAGTAACCATAGGGGTACCAACCGGTTTGGAATTTTCCATACCAAATTTCTTCAACAACTCTTTAGCATACTTAGTTTGATAGATGAAAATACCTTTATTAGTCTGAGTAATCTACAAACCTAAGAAAAATCTCATTTCTCCAATCATAGACATCTCAAATTCATTCGTCATATTATCAGAGAATTCCATACATAACTTATCCTCACCTCCAAAAATGATATCGTCAACAAAGATCTCAACAATCAATATGTCATCATTAGTGATCTTATAATATAAGTTACTGTCAGCATTACCTTTAGTGAAACCAATCTTCAAAAGATATTTATCCAATCTAGCATATCAAGCTCTAGGTACTTGCTTCAAACCATATAAATCTTTCCTAAACCTGCAAACCATGTTTTTGTCATCTAAAAGTGAAAAAATATCAGGTTTCTCAATATCAACTTCCTCTTCAAGATCTCCATTACAAAATGCACACTTAACATCCATATGATAAACCTTGTAGTTCTTATATGAACATAAGCAATAAATAATCTCACAGCTTCAATCCTAGCTACCATAGCAAAAGTCTCATCATAATCAATTCCTTCCTTCTGAGAATATCCTTTACAGATTAATCTAGCCTTATTCCTCACAAATTGTCCATCTTCATTCAATTTATTCCTAAAAACCTATTTAGTTTCAATAACATTCTTATTTTTAGGCTGGGGAACTAAAGTCCATGTGTTGTTCTTTTCTATTTGATCCAATTTCTCTTCCATAGATTTTATCCAACATTCATCTTTACATGCTTCATCTACTGATGCTAGTTCAATTTGAGAAATTAAACATATGTCTTCAGCTGCCAACATTCTTCTTATCATCACTCATTTGCTCTTGTCTCCAATGATCTGATCTTCTGAATGATTCAACCTTACATACCGAGGAGTCTTCTGACTTTCTGTTTCCCTGCTCTGATCTTTAGTTACTGTTGAATTTTATGATATTGCCAAAGTAACTGGTTCAACATTTTGTTCCAGTGCAGGTGCTACCAGTTCAGTTATAACCATTTCCACTTCTGGTTCTCTCTCATAAGTTTTGATTTGATCTATGTTCTACTCATCCACCTTGACATTAGCACTTTCCACAATTATTTGCAATCTTTTGTTAAAACATCTATATGCTTTTCTTTGATTAGAATAACCAAGAAATATTCCTTCATCACATCTAGGATCAAACTTGCATATGGAATCATCTCTTTTGATATAGAATTTATTACCAAAGGTTTTGAAATACTTAACTGTAGGTGTATGACCAAACCATAACTCATAAGGTGTCTTACTAGTGTCTCCTTTGATATGAACTCTATTGAATGTGTAAATCGTCGTGCTCATAGCTTCTCTCCAATAGATATGTGGTAAATTAGCTTCCATCATCATAGATCTAGCTGCATCTAGGATAGTTCTTCTCTTTCTTTCTACAACACCATTCTACTGAGGTGTCTAGGGTGCAGACAACTGTCTCCTTATCCCATGTTTCTCACAATAATTGTTAAATTCATCGGACGTGAATTCACCACCCTGATCGAATCTTAAGAATTTGATTTTCAATCTTGTCTCTGTCCCAACCATAGATTTAAAGATCTTGAACTTTTCAAAGGCTTCAGATTTCTCCCTTAGAAAAGTAACCCACATCATTCTAGAATAGTCATCAATGATTAGCATGAAATATCTATCACCCTAAAAAATTCTTACTCTAGCAGGACCACACAAATCAGTATAAATAAGATCAAGAACATCATTAGATTTGTCTTGTATACTTTTAAAACAAGTTCTAACTTTCTTTCCCATTTGACATTCCTTACATGTCGGATTATGAGGCTTCACAATCTTAGGTATATCTCTAACTACCTTAGTTGAACTGATCTTTACAATGCAATCAAAATTCACATGACATAACCTCTTATGTCATAGCCAACTCTCATCAATATGCGCAATCAAACATGTATTCTCACCGGAGTTGAAATGAAAGATGTTACCTTTAGTCTAAGTACCAGTTGCAGTCTCCAAACTAGATCTGTTAATGATTTTGCATTTTCATCCTTGAACTGTAATTGAAATCCCTTATCCACCAACTGTCCTACACTCAAAATATTATTCCTTAAACCTTCAACATAAACATTATCAATTCTATTCTTACCATCCAATGATATAGTTCATCTTCCTCTGATCATGCATGCTTTGTCATCTCCAAATCTGACAAGACCACCATCAAATTCTTGAAAAGATAGAAACTTTATTTTATCTCCAGTCATATGATGTGAACATCCACTGTCTATCACCCATTCATCCTTGTCTTCAACCTTAGCAGCAAGTGCCTTCTCTTCATTATGAATGAAAGGTTCCAGAGTATCTTCCTTGATAGACAAGAATACCCATTCCTTTCTATTGTTGGATCCACTACCTAAATCTTTCACCGGTTCATCATCAAAATCATCAGTTACACCTTCCTCATCCACATAGTAGCACGATTGTTCCTGTTGTAATTATGCTTATTCAGATATATGTGGTTAGGCCTAAAAGATATTCTAGCTTTTTCTTCAAATCTTGATTTCCTCTCAAGACATCTAGATGCAAAATGACCTATCTTATTACATGCAAAACATTTGAAAGGTGATTTTCCTTCATACTTACTTCCTATCAGACATTTAGGTACTCTTCTAGCAAATAGGGCTTCAAGTTCTTCAAGCTCTTCATCTTCTTTCTTCATATCCTCCAATTCATTCACATATAATGCTTTCCAATCACTCTTGCCGGTTGATGATGTAGATGCCTTGAATGCAGAATCTATCTTTGCAGCTCCTTGAGGACCAAATTCTTCAAGCTCAAAAGTAGATAAATTTCCAACCAAAGTATCCATATTAATAGAAGTATTAGACATTGTTTTCAACTCATTAATTGCAGTAGCCTCCATCTTGTAAGCACATGGTAAATCTCTCAATACTTCAGAAACAATCTCATCTTCGCTCAGAGATCCACCACAACACTGAATTCCTAAAATAATTTCATTAACTCTTTCCATAAAAGCTGTAATCCTTTCATCTTCCTCCATTATTAGGTTCTCATACCTTACTTGGTAACCATCAAGTTTAGCAATTTTATCAATAGGGTCACCTTCATTCAAAGTCTCCAACTTATCCCATATAGTCGTTGCAGATGATTTGTCACTTAATCCCATTACCTGCTGATCTGAAAGGGTGCTCAAGAGGGATTCTCTAGCTCTAAAATCATTTTCAATGTTCTTATCCAATTCTATCGGAGGAGGATTGCTAGATGCCAGATCATAAGGTGTATAGCCTTTCTCAGTGATCTCCTAAAACCTCCTTGCTAAGACATCTCAGACGAGTCTCCATCTGAAGCTTCCATACTCTATAATTTGTTCCTTCAAGACTAGGTTTGTCCTTCTAGTAAGCAATTGAGGTTGAATGGTTACTCGCCATAGGATCTTCCTCAAGCGGTTAATCTTCTAGAGAGAGGACCAAGCTCTGATACCAATTGTTAGGATAACTGGTAAATAACTGAGAGGGGGGGTGAATCAGTTAATAGATTATGAAACTTTAAGCACACAAAACCTTCTACCAGAATGCATAAACTAAATACCAGAAAGTATATTTATCAATTAAGCATAGACATAAACCATAAACCAAATATTATGCATCCACAACACATAACACCAAAATTTGTATGTGGAAAACCCGGTAAAGGGAAAAACCACGGTGGGAAGCCTACCCATAGTTAGATAATACTTATGTAGTAAGTATGTGATTACAATAAGGGGCCTGCACATGCAGGAAGGCCAATAGTCTAGAGCACATTTCTCATCACAAAGGAGCCTCACTGACTACAAAAGAAATCCAGACTACAATCCGGAAATAAGAAAGAACTGCAAGAATAGAATCTCATATGCCTAAGTACAATTCTGGTTAATCTCAATACCAGAAGGTCTTAAACCTCTTACACAAACCCAATTCGATCACCTATGATTGACCAAACCTTCTCAATATGATTACAACTTTATTCACACACAGATAATCGCATACCACATGCCATGATCTACGAAAATATCTTACATCATATTTATACCAACCCGGGACCTAAACAATTAGGTCGGCCACCTAAAAGATAATACAATAGATCCATTACATAAACCTACAAACCAATGATAAACCAAGTTGGCCTAAGACCGAAACAACATTAACCAAACAATAAATCCAACCGATAATGCATCAGGAGCATCCACCAACATGTTACGTAAACTGGTCCATAACCTGGTAGAATAAGACCAGACTTAAAATAGGTTGTCATAAGCCAAATGAAATACCACCAATCAACTGGAACACAAACACGATAACCACCAACATCCTGAAAACCTTCTAGAAGCCGCACCAACACCACTTATCAAATTCATCAAAAGATCTTCAGTGAAGCATTGCAGGTAGAACCCTTACTGATAACCAAAAGGCTTACTAGAACATATGATAGCTTCCAGATCATCATATCCCAAACCAACTGAATGTGACAAGCATATGAACCACATGAATAACCAAACCAAACCAATTCCACCAATCAGGATATACCAGAGATAAATCTCCTGATCATCATCAAAGTCCAACCACTCTATCAGAATCTAGTAGACAACCAAAGAAGCTAGTGTTGGCATCAATGACAAACATCAATGCAACACATAATCGATTCCTCCAAATTGCCAACACTAAGTACCAAGTAATCTGCCCATGCTTAATTTTCTTCCACTCTTTTAGAATCCATTTTAGAACCGGATCCAGCTGTATCATTAGAAATTCAGTTCTATGATGAGAAAGTTTCAAACCAAAAAATGAGAAATACAAATCTAGAACCTCCAAAACATGCATAATTTCTTATTCAAAATTTTGAATAAAAAGGAGTCTGTCAACAGCGAAATGTGAATTCAAGACAACACCATTGTTAGGAATAGTGATGCCTTTGATTAGGTTCATTTGATTATATTTATACAATTTAGATACCCTAGAGCATCAGTTGCTAACACAAAAAGGAATGGAGATAAAGGACTACCTTGCCTAATTGAGTGTTGTAAGGTGAAGGGATTATACAATGTATTATTGATCCTCAACTAAGAATTTGCATCATTAAATAACATCTAGATGTGCCTACAAATTTTGGGGCCAAAACCCAAACATTGTAGCATTTTGATGATGAAACTCCATCTCATCGTATCATACGCTTTATCAAAATCCAACATGACCAACAAAGCATTTTGTCCTGATTGTTGAGCCTACTCACTAGTTTCCCAGGATACTATTAAATTATCAAAAATAAACTTGCCACCAAGGTATCCAGTTTGTTCGAGTCTAACTATCATTTTAGTCACTGGTTTGATCCTGTTGGCCAAGGCTTTAACAATAATTTTATAAGAAGTATTTAGTAATGTAATAGATCACTGTCGAGAAATCTGATCTGAATTTTTCCCTTTAGGAAGAAAACTTAATTAGGCCTTTATTAATATCTGAACCCAATGACCCTTTCTTCACAACCTCCAAATAGACAAGATAGAAGTCTTCCTTAATGTATTGCCACATTGTCTAGTATACTTCTATAGAAATCCCATTACATTGAGGACTCTTATTTGCAACCATAGAGAAAACTGGATGTTCCAGATCATCCATAGAAAGATCTTGATCAATATAGTGACTATACTCCATATCCACACTAATACATTTGGTCTAGAATTCCAACAGAGGTTTCCAACGAAGAAGGTATATTGTGATCAAATTTAATTTTTTTTTGAAAAAATGCCCGGATTCATCGGAATTCCGACGGTAATTTCACATTTGGTTTTGACGGAGAAGGCATTAGCAATGGAATTTGTTTTTTTTTTCAAAAAAGTGTCTGCGTTCGTTGAAATTTTGATGACAATGGGCATTACTTAAAAAAAAAAAAGAGGGCAAGTCATTTGTGCATTCAATCCCGCACAGGCTTCCGCGTCAACCTCAACCTCTAGCAAGATCAAACAACACACTCACCATTCGAGGTACTTTCACACACTCACCATTCGAGGTAGAATCTTCACCTTCATTTTGGATTTGCATAATATGAGGAATTGCTCAATCTTCACCTTCATTCATTGAATCTTTGGATTTGCATAATATTTGCATGAGGAATTTTGGATTTGCATAATATGAGAAATTTCTTGGGTAGAATCTTCACCATTCGACGTAGCTTAACCTTCACCTTCATTCATTGATTTGCATATATGAGGAATTGCTTGCGTCCCACCCATTGCTTGACCTACCCACTGCATTTCACAACTACACATGATTTGTCATTCCTAGGTCAACATCATCGGAAGTCTTTTAATGTTACCCCCATGCCTCGGTTGTCAATGCTCAGTCTTCCCCTTTTTCCACCATGAATTCTATATGGCCCAGAGGGCAATTGACCTCTCTTTCTCTTTTCTCTCTCTTCCACCCTACTCCTACCATGGCACTAGGACGTATACACAGAGAAGAACGAGATAACCAGTTAAAGGATCAACCTTTCGCAGGTAGCATTGATGAGTTTCCAGTTCTCATTAGAAGATAGAGTAGGAGAGGCCATTGTCAAACTATTTTTGTAGTTATCAACCACACCCCCTCTAACAATGAGGTAGTTCCATATAGTTACTTAAATTTTTCATGTTTTATGTTAAGGTCTTTAGCTGGAAAACCATCTTCCTTTTCTACTATTTTTTTATCTACTGTGTTTCCTTGCACATTTACAAATGTGCGTGAGAGTCATTTGAACTAGTTCTAGGGAGGTATCTAGTAGAGGAAGCTTCATAACATTAGAGGTTGTGTTAATATGTTCCTAACATAAATGTAAATAAAAAATAATATACCTCAATTTTGAAATGCTTGGCATGAAGTTCCACACAAGCCTTAATGTTTCTAGAACATGTTAGCGTATGCTTTCATCATGGAAAAACATAATGTAGTTGATCATAACTGATGTAACAAAGTTGTATCTTTGAATGCCTTGTTCCTTGATTATAGATCTATGCTCAATTGATTTTAATTTCTTGATTGAAAAATTGGTAGATGTGGGTTGGAGTTGATAGGGGTTTGAAATGAGAAATAGACTTGTATCTATATGCAACTTGCACATTTTCAAATTGAACTTTTGGAAAAGTCCAAATTTGGAGAGGAAACTCCTACTATTTGTGAATCCAATATTCATCTTTCAAATTTTAGGTCCAATTTCCATGAATAAGGGTTCCCAGGACCCTAGTCCTAGAAAATTGAGCCATGAGGAACATCATGAATAAGGGAGTGAACCAAATTTATGGAAACATTCTCAAACCTAAGTAAAATTAGGCATAAATAAGGCACAACCACTAAAGTGAGTCCAAACCTATTGTATATTTATAAAGAGATACAACTTATGATGCAATATTTAGCCCCCTCTTAGCAATAGTATGAAATTATGCTCATGTACTCTTGGGAAAATATGGAGAAACCAAATATTCTTTCACCAATATATTGAAGAAGATGACTACAAGTTTGGAAAGGTGATAGCTCCCAAGACTCATGGTATTGTCAATCTACAATATTGAGATAAAAGGGAAGTACAAAGTGACTAATATGAGTAACATTGGTATAGTTGCAAGATTCTCTGCAGATCCTAAGGAAACACACATGACAACAATCAAAAGAATTTTTAGATACTTGAAAGGCACTGAAGATTATGGCTTAGTATATCAGAAAGGAAATGATTTTGATTTAAAAGTTTATACTGATGCTGATTGGGCATACAACATTGATGACAGAAAAAGCACAAGTGGAGGATCTTTCTTTTTAGGAGAAAGAATAGTGAGTTGGCTTAGCAAGAAACAAGGATGTGTTTCACAGTCAACAACAAAAGCTGAATATGTTGCTGCAACATCGAATTGTACTAACATTGCATGGATCAAACAACTATTGGAAGGTATAAATGAGAATGTTACCGAGCTAGTAACTATATTCTGTGACAATACTAGTGCCATTAACATTTCAAAAAATCTTGTTATGCACTCTAAGACAAAGCACATCTCTATCAAATATCATTATCTTAGAGAAGAAGCTCAAGAGAAGAAAGTGGTGCTGGAATATGTTAGAACAAAGGAACAAATAACAGATATCTTCACCAAGCCACTACCAAGGGACACTTTTGAATATCTCAGAAGTAAGTTAGGGGTCTTACCCCTATCTTCTACTCACTGACCGAGTTTGGTGAAAGCATCAATCCGATGACTCTATCGAATATCTTTTAGGAGTTGATGTTGATTTACACACTTTAGGATGTTTTCTAAAGGTGTACAGGAAATATTACAGGAAATATTACAGGGAACAGGAATTGAAGACAAAATGCTCTGACCGAGACTGAATTGACACATTCTAGTAGGAATTCACTTCATACAGGAAGAAATTATGTTTTAGTTCTTTACTTTTTGGCATTGTTGTCAAAGGGGGAGAAAACTGAGAAAGGGGAGAAGACTAAAGATTGGAAAGAAGACTAAAAAAGAGGAGAAGTCTAATGTATGGGGGAGAAGTCTGATGACAGCAAGAGAGAGAATTTCAACATTTCAAAATCACAACAATCCGAATCTTTTAAGGTCAAATCAATTGGTTTTGCCATCAATGCCAAAGGGGGAGATTGTTAGCATTTGGCATTATAACAGACAATGGAAGATTGTTGACATTTTAATAAGGATATTGAGAAGGTTGTTGATGATTATGGATATAACTGATTAAGGATGTTTACTGTTTAATATTATTATTTTGTCATTGATGTCAAGAAATTGATTTTCTAATTCAGTATGATGTTGCCATATCTTGAGAAGTATGATTTGAAGAGTATAAAGATGTCGGTAAAAGAAATAGGAAAGAATATGATGAATAAGGGGATGAATAAGGTATTCAATGGGCAACTATTACTGAGTCAGACAATGATGAGATCATGATGTTTAGATTGTTTTAACATCATACATATATCGTAAATTGTGAGGTTAATATTATACAATGCTACCAAGCAAAGAACCTAGTCGGTAAACCCTAAGGAACCTAGTCAGTAAACCCTAAGGTTATCACTATCGGTTAATGAAGGCGGAATGTCTACCGAGTGAAGTTTAGTATTTACCGAGTTGTAACCAAGTTGTAACCGAGTTGTAACTGAGCTGTAACAAAATGCATTAAAAGGTTACATGTGTTATTTAATGAAGGAATCTGATGAGTTGGAGTTGTTTAAATGATTGATAAGCTATGCATGAAGTTTGTTAATGAATCTATGGCAAAGGAAAGTTGACATGAAGATCTACAATGTAGATTGAACCGCAATACCCTAGCACAAGTTCCAAGAAATATATGCAAGTTCCAAGGCAAGGTAAAACATTTTCAGATCGAAAGATGCATTGAACCTAGACAAGTGTGAAGATCTGATGGCTATGATTGATCATGGGAAATGTGATCAAGGAGATTAAGCAGTTAGCTAATTGTTTATAAATAGGTAACTATTGATAAACAATGCATGCGGGCACGTGTATGCATAGGGATGCTACATAGTGATTACCGAGCACAGAAGCTTGAAGACCTGTTTGAATAACAGAGTATAGAAGCCCAACAGATGGACAAGATTAGTTCTATGTCTAGATTGTATTGAACAAATAAGAATCTGCTTTAGCATTTTAGATGTGAAGTTGCAGATAGATTTTTATTACTGTTATTTTGTGAAAGTGACAGAAAATCTCTTAACCGAGTGGACTTAACAGTCTTATTTGTAAAGCCTCTATCAAGGTGACATTCTAATTGAGTGTTTGAAATCCTTTAACAAGGTCACTTCTAACAAGGTGAAGATCCTAACAGATCTGAGGGAAATCCCTTAACCGGGTCACATCTAGCAATGTGTTTGTAATCTTTAACAGGATTTGATTTTAATCGAGCATACTCTAGAAGAGTGTATTTCTTAGTGGGTCTGAAATCCCATAGTGGTTTTTCCCTATTTGGGTTTCCATGTTAAATCTGGTGTTATGAGGTTTATGATGTTTATATGCTTTTGAGTTTGCATGTTTAACAGTTTTGGTTATATTACTAAAGTATATGTTACCGAGGTTGAATCTAATGTTTTTATAGAAGATTAAGTTTGTATGATTCACCCCCCCCTCTCATCTTGTTGGCTATTGGATCTGTACTTACATTTAGTATCAGAACTATTAGGTAACACACATGGAGCATGCAAAACACAAAGTTATGACATTTAGAACTAGTAATATTCATATATTCTCACTAGGAACCATATCAAAAAGACAAGACATAGATCTAGGACTAGTAAGATCCTTATATAATTACTAGGAGTCATGTTAGAGACACATAAAAGCATGATAACCAAGTTAGTAAGATCCTCTAATACTTAGTCATAGATCGCATTCTAACAACAAATAGAAGGTCATAGCTTGGTAACCTAACTAGTCCATAGATTGGATCATTGATAGTGGTGTTTCACATCACATGATCGGTGACCAGAGCAAATTTATTTCTTTGAAGGAATTTGATGGCAGAGTTGTAAGATTTGGTAATGACTCACCCTGCATGATTAAAGGTAAGGAAACTATTTCTCTTAATGGAAAGAGAAGTGCAGATGATGTCTACTGGGTTGAAGGTTTAAAGCACAATCTTTTGAGTGTTGCTCAACTCAATGACAAAGGATATCCATTCGAGTTTAAGAATGGTATGTGCAAAATCTATGGGAGCAAAGGTGAACTGATTGCAACCAACAAGAAGACTAAAGGTAACCTATTTCACCTGAATGCTAAAGTCAAAAACTATTTAATTGCTAAAGTAGATAATAGTTGGCTTGGGCATAGGAGATTTTGTCATATAATTTTTGATAACATTGTTAAAGTGAGTAAGTCAAAGACAGTGAGAGGTTTGCCTCAGTTGGACAAACTGGTTAATGATCTATGTAAGGAATCCCAGTTGGGAAAGATGGCATCCTCAACTTTCAAGAGCAAATCATTTTCAGTGAAACATCTATTAGATTTGGTTCATACAGATCTCTGTGGACCAATAAGGACTAAAAGTATTCAAGGTGATAGACATTTCATGATCTCCACTGATGATTGCTTAAGGATGACGTGGGTCACATTCTTGAAGGATAAAATAGAGGCATTTAGTAGATTCAAAGCATTCAGGGCCTTAGCTAAAAAGGAGAGTGGTAAGAAGATAAAGTGTCTGAGGACTGATCAAGGTGGAGAATTTACTTATGAGGATTTCACAAGATATTGTGAAGAAAATGGTATCAAATGAGAACTTTCTGCACCGAGGACACCACAACAAAATGGTATTGCAGAGAGAAACAACCAGTTAGTTGTTGAAGCTGCTAGGATGATGTTGATACAAGGAGGTGTAGCAATTTTTTTTTGGAGAGAAGTTGTCAGCACAACTGTCTAGACTATGAACCAGATTTTGGTAAAAAGAGGTAAGGACAAGACTCCTTATGAATATTGGTATGGTAGATCACCTAATGTTAGTTATTTCAAGATACTTAGCAGAAAAAGTTTTATTAAGAGAGGTGAATATGTTAGCAAGTTTGAGACTAAAAGTGATGCAAGTATATTTCTTGGCTATTCCACCAAGAGTAAGGCCTACAAATGTTATAACAACCAAACACAAAGAATCATTGAGAGTGCTAATGTTCAAGTGGATGAGTATCCTGAAGTCTTAGGGGAAACTAGTGTGGAGAAAAAGGATGAAGATCCTTGTATTTTGTTTTTGGAACCAGAACCTATGAAACCTGAAACTGGTAAAGAGAATGTTGTTGTACTAGTTCAACTGGAACAGGTAGATTTAGAAGAAGATGGTGTTAATAATGAAGAAGAACTTGAAGATAACGATCATGATATTTCGAGGTATGTGAGACTCAATCACAATCCTAAACAGATTATTAGAGATAAGGATGTTGGAGTATTAACTAGAAGAAGAATCAGGGAGAATTCTTGCATGATCTCCACTATTGAGCCTAGAATTGCTAAGGAAGCATTTGGAGATGATCATTGGGTTAAAGCTATGGAGGAGCTTGAACAAATTGAGAAGAATAATACATGGGCCCTAGTACCCCGATCGATAAATAAAAATGTGATAGGTAATAAGTGGGTTTTCAGGAACAAGTTGAATGAAGATGGTGTTGTAGTTCATAACAAAGATAGATTGGTATGAAAAGGTTATGCACAAGAAGAAGGAGAAAATTATGGTGAGACTTTTTCACTAGTGGCTAGACTGGAAGGTGTTATAACTTTACTTGCATTTGTAGCACACAAGGGATTCAAAGTATACCAGATGGATGTAAAGTCATCATTTTTGAATGGAATACTGGAAGAAGAAGTATGCATTGAGCAGCCAGATGGTTATGTTCTGACTGATGAGAAATACATGGTATGTAAGTTGCATAAGGCATTATATGGATTAAAGAAAGAACCAAGAGCATGGTATAAAAGGCTTCATTCACACTTGATGAAGATAGGTTTTTAGAGAACCAGTGAAGATAGCAACATATATCTCAAATCTAAAGGAGATAAAATACTGGTTAGTGAAGTGTTTGTAGATGATATCATATTTCGAGGGAATGATGACATGAGAAATGAATTTTCAAATGAAATGAAAAGTGAGTTTGAGATGTCTCTAGTGGGAGAGATAAAAAATTTCATAGGTTTGCAAATACAACAAATGAAGAGTGGTATTTTCATTACTCAGTCTAAGTATGTGAAGGAGGTAGTAAAGACATTTGGTATGAGTGACTGTAAACCAGTTGGGACACCAATGGTTATAGGTTGTAAGTTGTCTAAGGAAGATGAGGCCACATCTATTGATGAGAAGGGGTACAGGTCAATGATTGGAAAATTGCACTATGTTGTTCACAGTAGACCAGATATAGCTCATACAGTTGGTCTAGTTGCTAGATTTCAAAAGAATCCAAAGGAAACACAATTGATAGCAACCAAGAGGATATTCAAATATTTGAAAGGTACTATTGACTATGGATTATGGTATCCATATGAAGAAAAATTTGACTTGAAGGTGTACACAGATGCAGATTGGGCAAGTAATGTTGATGATAGGAAAAGCACAACCGATGGAGCATTCTTTCTAGGAAGAAGACTTGTTTCATGGAGTAGCAAGAAGCAAATTTGTATTTCATAGTCTACTACTGAAGCTAAGTATGTTGTAGCTCATATGAATTGAACCTAGGCTATCTGGGTGAGGCGCATTTTAGAAGGTTTCAAGATGAAGTTTTCAAAACTTGTAAAGATCTTATGTGACCTTACCAATGCCATAAATATTTCAAAGAACACTATCTTGCACACATTTACCAAGCATATTGAATTGACGTATCATTTCTTGAGGGAAAAAGTGCAGAGTAAAGATGTGATCTTGGAGCATGTTTCTACCAAGGAGCAACTTGCATATATCTTTACTAAACCTCTACTTAAGACTACATTTGAGTATCTTAGAAGTTAGCCAGGGGTTGTACCCCTTCATGAGGTCAATTGAGCATGATGTAGAGTACATCAGTCCTAGAGCTACTTGCAGAATTTTATAGCAGGATTGATGTAGGAGTGGAGTTATTCCACAGGGGGAGCATCAAGTTGTAGTTTGTTGATGCTGAATAGTGAAGTTTTACATTGCATGTTTTACTTTCAATTTGGTATTGTTATCAAAGGGGCAGAAGAACTATGTGATTAGGAGGAGCAGAACTAGTGACATGCCAAAGACAAGGAGAGTACATAGTAAAATGTAAACCAGGATTCCTATTCACAATCACAACAATCAATGGTATTGATATTTGTATTGCCATCAATGCCAAAGGTGGAGATTGTTGGCATTTGTATGAAGATTGCATTAATGAAATGTTATGTTGTCATTGATGTCAATTAACCGATAATGATATTGTTGTAATGTTGTTTTGTAACCAATAGGAAGAGCTAGTGAAAGGAAACTGTAACCAGTAGGTAAGTTTGTGGAGTGAACCGGTATTGCTAAGTATTGGAGAGTTGAACCGACAGACCCTACCTATTGATTTGATAAACCCTAACCAATTAAGTTTGGTGAATTGGTTATATTGGTTTATGATCTAATGATGAGTGGTAATGATTATGACACGATGCATATTGTGTGAAGAGAGTTTCAAAGTGTTTTTGGCACGTTGAGGTAATAGTTTTTGTCTTGAGAATGAGCAAGTATATTGCATGTAATGCAAAGCATGTGATGAGTTACTAAGCTCGATGAAGTGGTGATCAAGGAGTGGTCGAGGATTTCTTGAATGATGTGTAGAGATTGTTATGTAATCCAACGGTCATACTTGAACCGACTTATTCGTAATCTCTATGTGAATGAGGTTTTTGTTGTGTTACCGACCTAGTTGGTTTTTTTTATAAGGTCGATGAGTTGTTTAGTTTAAGAGTTGGCAAAGTTTTAGTTGAGTGTGTGGTTGCCGAACTGGATGATGTATCTACAGTTTGAGTAAAGGAAGATAGGAGCATGCAAATGATTTGAACAAGCAAGTGTAGTTCTATTCAAATAGACTAGCAAACTCTTGTTGTTTTCTAACAATTAAAACAATTAAATCCCCTAACCGGGTAAGCTCTAACAAGCTTGGTGCTATTCAAATCCTCTAACAAGGTGATCCATTAGTTTGGGTTCTAAATCCTTTACAAAGGTTACTCCTCATAGGGTATTGCTTCTAACAAGGCATTATAGTCAATCCCTTAACTTGGTGGTCCCTAACAAGATTTGTTCTTAACAGGACTTTTGTAAAAGCTTTAATAGACTTGGCTCCTAACAGGGCGAATTTCAAAAGAGTTTAGATAGTTATCTTGCAAGTCTCATCTCACCATGGTTTTTCCCATTTGGGTTTCCACGTCAAAAATATTGTGTCAAGTGGTGAATGTTTTTGTGGTTATGTTTTCTATGGTTGATTTGCTTAACTACTTAATCCACTTTGATAAGTCATGATAACCGACAATAATATGAAATGAAGTTTTATTTATGTCAGTAAAAGTATTTGGATATTTGTGAGTTTCAAGTTGTTTACTGTTAATCTATTGTAACAGTCAACCGATTTAGCTTGATAGTGATATTGCATTGATAGTTCTAAGTTTACTTTGAGAGATTGATTTTGAGATTGGTGAAGTTTATCAGTTTTTCTATATATTGGTTCACCCCCCCCCCTCTCAGTAGTTGACCGGATCCTTGTTCTTTCATCATACCATCAACCCCTACACTTTCCACCCTCCGAGGCCACCTCCTATTGGCTCTCCACTGTAATCCTGGTAGTCCCTGCTCTTTTCTGTCTCCCGATTGAACTCTAGCGGCCACTGCAAAACCCGACCACACCTCCAGCCACATCCCGCCCCCAACGGGCCTGCACTATTTTTGCACAATCACTCGCATTTCCATGTGGCCAATTCTGAATGTAGCCATGTAGGTGTACAATGTGCATAGTCATCACATAGTAGGCATCAATGTTGGCAGACACGTCACCATCCAGCTTGCCACATCAGATTTTGTACAATATGAAATTCCAGCTAGCACACAATAGCAAGCCTTGTTAGCTTACATGTCATATCATACAGTGCCACGCAGACAGACACATCACTTTTCCATATAGGCACCTCAGAAATCTGTATCGATACATCATCATATGGAACCAGTCAGATTTGGCCACGTCACTTGTCTGTATGGTACAGATGCCATGCAGGGTAGGGGATGAAGTTTTCTTAATGACTAGATAGGCATCAAATTTAAGCCTGTCGAATGCTGATGTTAGCACTTCATCAACATTTTTTTTGAAAATTTGGAGCCCCCTCTCATTGAGCTTTTTGATCTTGCAATTCAACTTCAAGAAGCCATATCTTGCTCATTTTAGCTCCTTTTTTGGTGCAATTCTTTTTTTATTTGGGCTAATTTTTTGTTCTCTTTGCAGTAGCGGAGGGATTTTTTTAAATTTTTATGGACATGTTTTTCACAATTTGCAGTTTTTAATGACTGTACTTGTCTAATCCTTAATTTTGCAAGTTTAGAGGCTTCGTTTGGAGTCATACGACCTCCTTTTCAAGTGTCTTTTTTTTTAAAGTGCATAATTTTTTGTCTATTTTCATAATATGCCATCATTTTGTAGTGAGTTTGAGTAGAAATTGTACTTTTAGTATTTGGTCATTTTTGGCCTATTTGGTACTTGTATTTTGCTTGGATCTCAGTTTAGATAACTTGCAGTATTTTATGGAGTCTCTTAGAGCCTATTTGAGGCAATTGTAAAGTTGAAATCAGGAGTCCACCTTGCCTTGTTTTGCAAGTGACCCATTGTACACGCACTAAGTATAAAGTGCCAAATCATCATTTTTTTATTTATTTTTATTTATTTTTTTTTGGGGGGGGGGTTTCTTGATTGATTAATTTGGGGGGGTGTCTTGTGTGATTGTGCCTTGTGCCTCTCTCTATCTTGTGTTTTTTCATTTTGGTGCTATGGGTTCTCCTAAATTTCCACTTTTAACTCTACATAATTATGCATCATGGAAGATTAAGGCATGGAGTAAACTAATGGAAAAAGGACTCATTCATTATGTAAATGGAACAATAACAACACCACCTGATCCTAAGGCTGATCCTAATTCTCAAGTTAAATAGATCGCTAAAAATTCTATGGAACTTGGAACATTGAGAAAGTATGTATCAGATGACCTCATTTTTCACATTGAGAAGTGCACAACAATTAAACAAGCTTGGAATATTTATGAGAAGTTATATGGTCAAGTTGATGAGATTAAGGGCTACAAGCTTGATAGTGAACTCACAACATTGGATCCTAAGGATTTTGATATAATCCAAGATTATGTCACAAAAGCAAATGAGCTAAGAGCAAAGCTAAAGGATTGTGGCATTGAAAAAAAGGATGCTCAATTTGTTGGCATTACACACTCAGATGAGAATGGTTGATGTTGTCATTGATGGCAACCAACTGGTCACAGTGTTCTACAAGATTCTATTGATTATACCAGCAACAGACTTTGCATACTGGCACCAACAACTACACAAAGGTCATTCACACCGGCATCTAGTTTACACCGACAATCAATCATACCAGCACTCAGGCCAACATAAGATAAAGTTTTGTTTATGCAAATTATATTGTTGATGGGGTTCACCTAGCTTGCTCACACTTCACCTAGTTGGTGTTGCTCAATTCCACCAACCACTCCACATCTAGCTATGCTCCAAGACCTCCAAGTCCTTCTCAATCTCTTCTAGGGCTTGCTTCTTTCCAATCTCAAGGTGTTTGCAACAATTTTTTAACTAGGAACCCTACCAATTCAAAGTGTTTCCCATATGCTCGTTCTTGCTGTCTTGACTTCAACTTGTCAATTCACCCCCATACTATTATGAGTCATTGTAGAGGTGTGGAGGTGGCTTTTAACATTAAATGAATTCCATTTGGGTCCATTTGTGGTTTGCATCCATTAATCTTCCTATCGATTTCACCATTTTGCCTAGAAAAAGGGCTACAAGGAATGAACCCCTATTAGGCCTCCAAAATCCGGTTTTCAAGGGTTTAGAAGAAAATGGTCCAAAAGACCCTACAACAAGGTTTAATTTTCTTCATTCATTCACCTATCCCCAAGTTATTTTGGTGGTTTTGGTTTCCCAACTTACCGTACAATGCCCTAACCCAAAAATTGAGGGTTTGCTGGGGTTTCTAGGCCTTTAATTGACAGTGGCTGGTCAAGTTTGTGAAATGGACATCAAAAGGTCTTGTCAAGGCTTCTCCTTGTAATGGAAACTCTGTATGGATTTCATGGACCCCTCCAAATTATTTTCTTGTGGTTTTGTTCTCACCTCTGCACTAAGCACTCAAATTTCACCCTGTCTTCTCTAGTCGGGTTGCTCCTAGACTCGCCTAGAACAAGGTGGTAGCCATATCATACACCACTTCCAAAACTTCTCACTGCATATGTACACTTTACAAATGGTTTCCTTCCATGTACCAATAGGCCATGATGGTAGCAGGGAGGGATTTTATGGGGCAACCATTTTACAAGAAATTGCTATATACAAGCCAAAACTAGCTAATTGAAAACAAAACTATGAAAACACCAACACACACTAACTACAAAGCTTGAAATGAATCAAATGACTCTTAAATACACCAAAGAAACTCAATCCATAACTGGATCAATGGATTGAATCCATTTGCATTCACATTGTAAGCAAAATAAGCCAAAACAATGATAACAACCCGAAAATGAGTAGTTTCAGATTGTCAATCATACAAAAACAAACTTCCAACCTTGGTAACCATGCAAGAGGAGGTTATTATAGTCTTCCCCATGTTTGGATTAATTCTAGGGCATTGTGCTATCCCTAACTCCATCGCTAAGCACTTTTAAGACAAAAGTTGTCATGACAACTTTCAAAAATTGTCACAACAATTTTTCACTTTTTTCTTTGCCAACCTATAAAACCTATTTTGAGTCATTACTCATGAATTTTTAAGAATTCCTAAGACCATACTAAACCTCCCTAATTTTCATACCAAGTTATGCTACTTTTGACCATCAAGAAGGCCAATTTCCTACTCAAACTACTACTTATTCACAAAGTGCAAACCTAGGAAGAGAACCAAGTCAACTAGGCCTACACTTGACTCAAAAAAAACATCACACTCACTCCTTGGACCCTCCTGGAGTCCTTATTAGGAACCTAACTTGGCTAAGGTCAGTACAAGCCAAAATTGGATAAGGACTATGAGGCTAAGTCCTAGGTGCTCCTTCACCATTCTCCCAAACAAAAGAAAACTAAGTCACCTCCTTGGGGACCAGATTCTGATCAATGCCTAACTTCTTAAACTCTATCTCAAGTACCCATGTAGCTTCAGCATCATCCATACCCTACCATTTTATTAGGATCTCCCAATAGATTTGATGCCTTGTCTTCTTAGTGATCCTTGAACTCAATACCTTTTCAGCCTTTGGATTTGGTTTTGCTAGTAACTGAAGGTTGTTTACCTCATTGATACCTTTGAGTGACTACAATCTTAACCTTGAATTGGTCCTTTGTAAGCAACTAAGTCTGCTATGTTGAAAATTGGTGACAATCCTATGTCACTAGGTTGGTCCACCTTGTATCCATTTTCTCCATACTTGGCTAGAATGACACATGGACCCAACCTTCTCATTTGCAACTTGTTAGGTACTCCTTGATGTAGCCTTGATTTGTTTAGGTGCACCATGACAGGATCTCCTACTTGGAATTGTAGGTCCTTCCTTCTCTCATCAACTTTTTGGTTGATCTTACTTGTGTTCTCCATCAATACTTGCTTGACTGTTTCATGTACCTCTTTCATTCACTGAGAAAAATCTTCTGCATATCCACTTCTAGTTGCTGCATTACCTAAGTCTCTTAGCTCCAATATACCCCTTGGGTGAACACCATAGACCACTTCAAAAGGGCTCTTGCTGGTGGTTCTATTTTTTTTTGTCATTGTAAGCATATTCAGCTTGTGAAAGCACTTGATCCCATGTCTGACCATACTCTTTGGTAAGGCACCTCAATAAGTTCCCTAAGCTCCTATTTACCACTTCAGTCTGCCCATCTGTTTGTGGATGATAGGCTGATCCAAAAGATAGGTTGGTGCCAAGATTTTGCCAAAGTGTTTTCCAAAAATGACTCATGAACTTTGAGTCTATATCTGAAACAATGTTCATGGGTAAACCATGTATCCTTATCACTTCCTTGAAGAACAAATAAGCTATTTGGCATGCATCATGAGTAGTCTTGCAAGGTACAAAGTGGGCCATCTTACTAAATATGTCCACAATGACATAAATGCTATCAAATCCTTGCTTTGTCCTTGGTAAACCTACTACAAATTCAATACTAATGCACTCCCAAGGTCTATTTGGTATGGGAAGAGGTTGGTATAAACCGGCATTTGAAGAAGTGACCTTGGCCTTTTGACAAACAATACATGTCTCCACATACTTTTTCACATCTTTATTCATCCTAGGCCAATAATAATACCTCTAAACCAACTCTTGGGTCTTATTGACATCAAAATGACCACTAAGTCTACCATTATGCTTCTCTTGTATGAGATTTTCTCTCATTGACCCTCTAGGCACACAAAGTTGTCCACCTCTAAACAATAGTCCATCTTGCAAGGTAAAATCTGAATACTCACTATGAAAATGATTTTGGTATTCTTTGCACACCTTGTAGGCATTTGAGAAGTCTTCATCCTTTAGGTATAGGTCTCTAAAACTATTAACACCTATGCTCCTTAACTGAATTTCTTGGATTGTCAAGAGTCTTCTGCTCAATGCATCAACAACCCAGTTTAACTATCCTTTTTTGTGCTTGATTGTGAATGTGTAGGCTTGCATGTACTCCACCCACTTCATGTGTTTGTGACTAAGTTTTTCTTGTGAGTTTAGAAAGCTCAAAGCTTGGTTGTCCATATAGACTACAAATTCCTTAGGAAGGAGATAGTGTCTCCACTTCCTTAAAGCCTGCACTAAAGCATATAATTCCAAGTCATATGAGGAGTATTTCCTCTTTGCATCACTTAGCTTCTCACTATGGAAAGCTACTGGTCTTTCTTCTTGGCTTAGGACAACACCTACTGCAACATTTCTTGCATCACATTCCACTATGAAGAGCTTCTCAAAACTAGGCAACACTAACACCGGTTGAGTAGCTATCTTCTCCTTCAAGGTTTCAAAACCTCTATTTTCTTGTTCATTCCACTGAAAGTTTTCATTCATTCCACCTCTAATGGTTTCCAACATTGGTGCACATATAGCATTGAATTGCCTAATGAACTTCCTGTAATACTGGGCTAGTCCATTGAAGCTTCTCACCTCTGTTGCTGACTTAGGAGTAGGCCAATTTACTATGGCCTCAACCTTGCTGGGATCCATCTTGAGTTTTCCTTGAGACAACACAAACCCAAGGTAAACCAACTCTTGCCTAACAAACTCACACTTGTCCAAGTTCATGGTTAGCTTCTCTTCATACAATCTTTGTAACATATTTTGCAAATGATTAATATGATCTTCCCTATCCTTATTGAAAATGAGAATATCATCTAGATATACCACCACAAATTTAGCTATGAAGTCCTGCATCACCTCATTCATGAGTCTCATGAAGGTGCTTGGATCATTGGATAAGCCAAATGGAATTACAAGCCATTCATAAAGACCCTCTGTTGTCTTGAATGCAGTTTTCCACTCATCGCCCTCCTTAATCCTAATTTGGTGGTATCCACTTTTAAGGTCAATCTTGGTAAAGTATTTGTCTTCCCCTAAACAATCCATTAGGTCCTCTATTCTAGGAATTGGAAACCTATATCTGATGGTGATCCTATTTATAGCTCTAGAGTTAGTGCACAATCTCCAAGTACCACCTTTCTTTGGGGCTAAAATGGTAGGTACAACACAAGGGCTAATGCTTTTCCTAATTAGGCCTTGGTCTAAAATCTCTTGGATTTGCTTGGCAATATCAACATTTTGTTGGGGAGTCGTTTTATAAGCTGCCTTGTTAGGTAAGGATGCTCTAGGAATAAAGTCTATTTGATGGCTTATAGGTCTTTTAGGAGGTAATGTGGTAGGTTGTCCATCACTCACTATCCCTTTGAACTCCTTCAATAGGTCTTGAACCTCTATTGGCAAATCTGGTTGCTCTTTCTTGTCTTCCTCTTTAGGCTTCATTACTAATGCAAACCCTATACCTTCACCTTCCTCAAGTGTCTTCAAGAACTATTTTTCACTCACCAAAAGAACATTAGGACCTGTTGCCCTCTTTTCACCTTCCTCAAGGATAGATTGGATCTTGAATGTGACTCCATCTTTCTTTAATGAGTATGCATTCTTGGCTCCATCATGAATAGCTTGTCTATCAAATTGCCATGGGATTCCTAATAGAAGATGGCATGCATCCATGGCTAGGACATCACATAACACTTTGTCCTTATACCTCCCAATGGTAAAATCCACCCATTCTTGCTCATTGACTAGGACATGTTGGCCTTTGTTCAACCAAATGACCCTATATGGGTTGTTCTAAGGTATCCTTTGCAATTTAAGCTTACTCATTGCCTCTTCTGATACAATGTTGTTTGTTGACCCTGAATCAATGATCACTTTGCAAAATTTGTCCATTATCTTGCATTTGATCCTAAATAATGACCTCCTTTGACTAGGCTCTTCTCTGACAGGTTCTTTTATCAAAGCTCTCCTTATCATCAAGTTGTCACCTACCTCTGATTCTAAGGCAACCTCTAAAGTCTTGCTTCTTGAAGTCTCTTCTTGAAGATAGTTCACTATCCTTTCACTACTTTGTGATGATGATCCCTTCTCTGGACACATATATGTTGGATGACCAAGTTGGTTGCAATGGTAACACTTCATTGAGGCAAAATATGAGGAACCTCTAACTTGTGCACTAGATCTTCCTCTAAAACCACTGTTTGACCCCCTTCCTCTATTGAATGCTCCTTTATCAGTGCCACTTTCTTGCTGCTCAGTGAGTTTAGACTACCTTGAGTTCTTTTCTCTAAACTTATTCCTCCAAAGCCCCCCCTATGGCCTCTATTTTCTTTTCCTCTACCCTTGCCCCTATTACTATTTGAATCATGTTTTCTTTTTAGTTTTTCTTCCACTTTAAGGGCAAGTTGATAGCTTTGATGAACTGTCTTTGGGCTCATTAGACTGAGTTCCTCTTGGATGTTCCACCATAGACCATTTAGGTACCTAGCAACTTTGAGACTTTCTTCTTCTACTGCATGAGATCTAAGGCTAAGTTTGTGAAACTCCTCCATATAACTACTTACATCAAGCTCTTTTTGTCTTAGTTTTTGTCTCTTCCTATGAATCTACACTTCATAGTCATCAGGGAGATAGACTTCTTTGATTTTGACTAACATCCCTTTCCAAGAAGAGATAGGTGTTTTTCCCATTGTCTTCCTCTCATCTTGCACAAATTTCCACCATGTGAGAGCAGCTCCTTTCATCCTAGACTTGGCCACTTTGACTCTTTGGGCTTCAGTTATGCCTTCACATTCAAAATGGTTCTCCATGCCTTCTATCCATTCTAGAACCACTCCTGCCTCCATCTTACTGGTAAACAATGGTAATCCTTCTAGTGATTTACCACTTAAGGCCTTCAATGCCTTTAGGAAAGTTTCTTGTTCTAAGACAGGATCAGGTTCAAGTACTTTTTCTATCTCTGACACCTCTTTACCCTTCCCTTCTTCTCCTTCAACCTTTACCAACACTTCATCTGCCTTGGTTTCAATCTCACCAAGCTCACTTTCCAATTAAATCAACTTCTCCTTCAAGAGTCTATTTTCTTCCTCTTGATCATCCACTTTCTTTGCCAACTCTTCATTAGTCACCATGTTGTTGTCTCCTATAGATTCCACTGAGGACATCTACTCACCTAGCTCAAATCTTATAGGCTCTGATACCAATTTAATGGGGTTCACCTAGCTTGCTCACACTTCACCTAATTGGTGTTTCTCAATTCCACCAACCTCTCCAGGTCTAGCTATGCTCCAAGACCTCCACGTCCTTCTCAATCTCTTCTAGGGCTTGCTTCTTGCCAATCTCAAGGTGTTTTCAACAAGTGTTTAACTAGGAACCCTACCAATTCCAAGTGTTTCCCATATGCTCATTCTTGTTGTCTTGACTTCAACTTGTCAATTCACCCCCATACTATTGTGAGTCATTGCAGAGGTGTGGAGGTGGATTTTAACATGAAATGAATTCCATTTGGGTCCATTTGTGGTTTTCATCCATTAATCTTCCTACCGATTTCACCATTTTGCCTAGAAAAAGGGCTACAATGAATGAGCCCCTATTAGGCCTTCAAAATCTGGTTTTCAAGGGTTTAGAAGAAAATGGTCCAAAAGACCCTCCAACAAGGTTTGATTTTCTTCATTCATTCACCTATCCCCAAGTGATTTTGGTGGTTTTGGTTTCCCAACTTTCCGTATAATGCCCTAAACCAAAAATTGAGGGTTTGCTAGGGTTTCTAGGCCTTTAACCGATAGTGACTAGTCAAGTTTGTGAAATGGGCATCAAAAGGTCTTGTTAAGGCTTCTCCTTACAATGGAAAATCTTTATGGATTTCATGGACCCTCCAAATGATTTTGCTGTGGTTTTGCACTCACCTCTACACTAAGCACTCAAATTTCACCCTGTCTTCTCTAGCCGGGTTGCTCCTGGACTCACCTAGAACAAGGTGGTAGCCATATCAAAGACCACTTCTAGAACCTGCATATATACACTATACAAGTGGTTTCCTTACATTACAAGAAATTGCTATATACAAGCCAAAACTGGCTAATTGAAAACAAAACTATGAAAACACCAACACACACTAACTACAAAGATTGAAATGAAACAAATGAGTCTGAAATATGCCAAAGAAACTCAATCCATAACTGGATCAATTGAATCCATTTGTATTCACATTGTAAGCAAAATAAGCCAAAACAGTGATAACAGTCTGAAAATGAGTAGTTTCAGATTGTCAATCATACAAAAACAAAATTCCAACCTTGGTAACCATGAAAGAGGAGGTTCTTATAGTCTTCCCCATGTGTGGAGGCATTCTAGGGTGATGTGCTATCCCTAACTCCATCGCTAAGCACTTTTAGGACAAAAGTTGTCATGACAACTTTTACAACTTTTCACTTTTTTCTTTGCCAACCTATAAAACCTATTTTAAGTAATTACTCATGACTTTTTAAGCATTCCTAAGACCATACTAAACCTCCCTAATTCTCATACCAAGTTATGCTACTTTTGACCATCAAGAAGGCCAATTTCCTACTCAAACTACTACTTATTCACAAAGTGCAAACCTAGGAAGAAAACCAACTCAACTAGACCTACACTTGACTCAAAACAAACATCACACTCACTCCTTGGACCCTCTTGGAGTCCTTATTAGGAACCTGACTTTCTAAGGTCAGTACAAGCCAAAATTGGATAAGGACTATGAGCCTAAGTCCTAGGTGCTCCTGCACCAATTGTAATGTAATTAATTATTTATAACTGACATCATGTATTGTAAGGACTCATATATGTATGAGATCTTATAGGTCATTTTGTAAGTAATCTAGATGGTATGTAATTAGTTAATGCAAGAGGATTATGAGAGCGAATATCTGTATATGCATTTTGGTGTAATAATTGTTGGCAAATGCACACTCCAATGAGACATTGTAGGTGATTGAAGGTTTTGTCATTGATGCCAAAGGGGGAGTAGTGGAATGAGAAAAATAATCAGTAAAATGACTCATCAACTCAGAGGGTGTACACATTCTTTTGGTACACATTTTTGGTAAAACAATACCGACAGATTCTTTTTGGATGACAGGTTTTTGGATTTTTCTCATGAGTGTTGCTGTCAATGCTAAAGGTGGAGATTGTTGGCAAATGCACACTCCAATGAGACATTGTAGGTGATTGAAGGTTTTATCATTGATGGAAACCTTACAATCCTATGACATAGGCAAGGCAATCCACCAACAGTAGAAAGATCAGACTTTACACCAACACACAAACCACCGTCACCAGCAGTAAAAGGAAGCATACCGGCACAGAGGCCGACATGAATTTTGTTTGTAAATTATTTTGTTAATTTTTGTAAAATCATTGTAAGCCGACTTGGCATGTTGTAAAATGAATCATATATATAAGAGATCATTGTAGAACATTTTGCAAGAGATGGAAGAAAATATATAGGCAAAATAAGGCAAACCTATTATGTGAATTATAGGTTAAGGGTTAATGTATGAAGTAGAGCTATAAACCGGTACTGGATCTGGCATAATAGATGCTATTTTGAAGTAGTACAAGACATTGGATTTATATAATCCATTTTGTAAGTCAGTGAGACTTCCCATTTTGTAATTGAGCAGTGAGCTCTAGGCACTCGGCTTTCCTGCATGTGCAGGCCCCTATTGTAGCAGCAATATTCTCTTATTGGCCAGTAAGTGAATATTGTGGGGCACAAATCCCACTGAGGTTTTTCCCACACCGGGTTTCCTCGTTAAACTACTGTGTTATGGTGTGTTTTTCATGTGGTTGCTATTATCTCTGTTTATTGCATTATTTCTTATTTACTGGTATACAGTATTAATATGCTTTACATGTTTTAAGATAAAAAAATCTTATAACCGGTTAGATACTGATTCACCCCCCCCCTCTCAGTATCTGTGGGAATTCTAACAATAATTTTGATGAGCGAATAAGAGCATAGAAGAGCGAAGCAAGGTTTATGGCAGAGGTATTTAATAGAGCTTAAACCAGTACTGAATCCAGTATTGTAGATGCTATTTTGAGCAGTACATTGTTATTGGATTTAATCATCCAATTTTGTAGTCAGTGTGACTCCTTTTTGTGATTGAGCAATGAGCTCTAGGTTGTTGGCCTTCCTGCATGTGCAGGTCCCTATTGTATTAGTAATATTTATTCATATTGGCCAATGATTAAATATTGTGGGTCACAAATCCCACCGAGGTTTTTCCCCTACTGGGTTTGCTCGCCAAAATATCTTGTGTTATGGTGTGCATTGATGTTGTATTTATTATTTCTCTTTATTGTTTTATTGCTTGTTTATCGGTACATTAATTTGGGTTGTAAAGTTGCAAACAAGTTTAAATATTTCATTCACCGGTTAGACATTGATTCACCCCCTCCCCTCTGAGTGTCTTTGGGACTGATCAAGTATCTAACAATTGGTATCAAAGCCTAGTCCTCTATTTGTAGAAGCCTAACAGCTTGAGGAAGACTCTGAAACGGGTACTAATGGAAAGCTTGAGACAACAGCTGGAAGGGGCTCTTGAAGATTTTGATGCAGAAAAATTGAAGAATATCAAACTGGAAGATGAACTTAGAACTGCTTGGGAATTTATCAAGAATTTATCAAAGCACTTCAAGATAACCTGGTTATAGAAAAGAATAAGAGAAAATAATTACATGTGCAATTGAAAAATAAAGATGATGAAGAATAATAAACTCTTAGAGATATTGCAGACAAATTGAGACAATAGAACAATAACATAAAGAATGAAATGCAAGATTTAACCATGAGACTATGCAAAGATATTGAAGATAGGAAGGAATGAAGAAGATTTGGCCAGAAGACTTAATGAAAGATCAAATGAATCTCAAAGGCTTAGTAATGAAAATGATATGCTTAAAACTGATTTGATCCACATGCAACATGACAAAGATGAACTTTTGAGACAGGTTAGCACTTTGGAAAGTGACTTGGTCACTGCAAATGAATACAAAGGAAAATTCAGGAATAGTTCAGATAATCTTGATGATATGTTGAAAAGTCAGAAACCTGATGGAGAAATAGTTGGACTTGGATTTGAACATGGAGAAAGCTCCAGGACTGCAAACAATCATGATTACAGCAAATCGGTAAGGCAACCTAATGCTCATAAATTTAAGGGGAAATCTTTTAATTGCAACAAATTTGGTCATAGAGCAAATCAGTGCAGATTTAGGAATAATCAGAATACAAACTCACCCACCGGTCAATGTTCCAAATGCAATAAAAATGGTCATAACTCAGACAATTGTAGAATGAATGTGAAATGCTATGTTTGTGGTAGATTTGGTCATTAATCTAATCAATATAGAACTCAAACCAGTCAAGGTTATGGAAAGGCTATTTAGAGAAACAATGTAACTTGTTATGCATGTAACAAGATTGGGCATATTGCAAGATTTTGTAGAAGCAAGAATTCACTGGCGAACAACAAAGGATCCAATAACAAAGGCAAAGAAAAGGTGATTGAAATCAAGCAAGAATTTTCTAAACAATAGAATAGAAAGAGATATCAAAGTAGTGGTGAATCTGTCTCTGCACTGGTAGAACAGGGTAGTCCTACACCGGCAGGAGGTACTTCATCTAATTAAGGAATAATCCTTAGGGGTAAGGAAACAAATTGAAAATCATGCATTTTACCCTCGGTTGATGGTAAGAAGTTATATTTCTTCTTTATTGATAGACATGTTAAGTTTTCATTTAACCAAAAGCATTTAATGCAGTTGTTGGCAAAATTTTTGGTTATAAAGGCATTGTAACCTCTCATTTTGAATCATAAAGCATTCAAATTTACAAAGAGCATGAAGAGAGCAAAGGCATTCAAGAGGCGAAGCAACTAAGACATTTTTAGGGCATTTCAGAGGATTTCACTTGCAGAAAAGGTATTTATTTTAGTATCATGGCTACTTCATCTTTTGTTCCCAAATTCATTGCAAACCCTACTGTGGTAGAGAATGTTAAGCGTCCTAGACCTGTTTTTAAGACTATTCCTGAGATTTCTAAGCAAGATGATTCTATTGGTGCTTTTTCTAAAATTTTGAAGTGAGTTGCTTTTGCCAAAGATCCGATAATATATATTCATTGCAACATAGAGAATTTAGGGTCTGATGATTTGAAAAACATATACCAGAATGTTATAGCTGACAAACAAGGTTTAATCAAGCCAAAGCATAAGATTGTTGAGGATTTAGGATTTGTTGATATCTTGAACATTCCAGAATTTTTGGATGAGATAGTTCATCTTGTACTTAGCAAGGTTCATGGTGGATTTATGTGGTTAGATTCTATTTTCAAAATTACTAAGGAGACAATCAAGGTGGTCACTGGTTTACCCTCTACCAATACTAGGCCTGACAAGAAGACAAAGATCCCAAACAAGGTGGTTATGAACCTAACCGACGCCACATCTGATAGTAGATCTCTTAGGGTTAGTGATATCACTTATGAGAATGTGAAATATGTGAGTATGGTGATTGGCTAAAGAGTTGCTCATACAAATAGGTTAAATTTTGTTAATAGTCTGTGTATACATAGTGCATATGAAATGGTGAAGAACAGTGCCAAGATTGACATTTGTGAATGGCTAAAGGATGAACTGATAGACAATTTGAAGAAGATCAAGGGTGATAAGAAAGGAACCTTCACATTTGGTAACTTACTTGTATGCTTAATGCTTTATTTCACAAAGGAGATCCCCGACATTGGTCCCAAGGAATTTTCTTATGACATCCCTGTTGGAAGATAGATTATAGAAGCAATTATTGACATAAGTGATGATGGTGACAAACTAATAAAAGATTATTTCAAGAACTTTCAAACTAAGATGAAGGCAAGGGAAAAGATTCCTCAAAGTATTGTGGAAAAATATGACAAATAGATATGTTTTGTAATAAAGAGAGATGAGACATGGATGGAGGCTGTTACTCCTCAAACCATTTGGATAATAGAGATGGGCTATGAAGTAGATTTGAACATTCTTGAGTCTTATGCAAAGATACTTCTTGATGCACCAAGGAAACTGACCGAGAAGATATTTGGCACACTTGAAACAATTGAGAGTGATGTATCTATGATGAAGTAGAGGAAGAAAAGAGATAAATTCATGAGAGATTCTTCTAAAGTAGTTAAAGAGGTAACAAAAGGTCTAATGAATATTAGATTATTGTTGTTGAAGTAAAAAGACAATCAGAGCAGACACCAGTAGCTCATGTTTCCCCGGTTGTTACTTTTTCTAAAACAAAAAGTGATAAAGCAACAAAATTTAAAAGAGTTGAAAGGAAGAAAAGGAAACCTTCACCGACACCTACTCCTTCTGCAAAAAGGACAAGAATGCTAAGGAAGAAACAACAAGCTAGGAGAGAGCCCAACATTTAGAAAAAGAAACTTACACTAAAGAAACTGACACCTAAGGTATCAGATATTCTATCCCTGGAAGAACTTATAAATGAAATTACCAAAATGGAAATCTCAACAATGTCAACAAATGTTATCATACTTTCAAGGATTCTGATAAGGAAACAATTGAGGAAAGTATCACTCTACATCTTGATATTTACAAGAAATTTTTGATTGAGGTCGTTGATGATTTGCCTAATTATCTTTATCTGAGACTTGAGGCAAAAAGAATGTCTATAATGGAATTGGATAAGAAATTAAAAGTTGAAGCATTGTTGATGGTTCACCCTGTCAATTCCCAATAGGAGATTGATGAATTGATTGTAGAAGCCAATTGGTCAGTTTTTTCTAGTGATCATCGACAGGTTAGCTTAATGGCTGGCAGAGTCAAAGAAATTGCTGATGAAATAGCTGACAAATGGGATATATTCTTTGTAGAAAAAGAGAAGAAGGAAGAGAAGGATAGACAAAAAATAGACAAATCTTTCACCAAAGTATAACACAAAAGTGATAAGGGTAAGAACAAAGTTGGTAGTATTCCTAACTTGACTATCAAGGATAACCTACCCCCACCGGTTGATGGCACTCCACCGATAGTGGCAGAGAAACAAGTTGGAAAACAAGTTGAGGCATAGGTTGAACATGAGGAAGAGATAGCAGAGGAAGTGAACACTAAGAATATTGATCTGGAGTCAAACATTCTATTTACCATGAATGTGGACACTCAGGATATCAATGTAATTATAGATAAATCTTCTGAGAATGTTGAAGAAAAGAAAACTAAAGCCACAAAGATTGAGATCTCTGAGTCACCAGTCAACACTGTTGACTCTCAGAATATTGAGGAAACAACTGAAGTTAAGATAATAGATACCATCCCAAATGCTACTCAAATTAACATTGAGAAACCGACAAAAGCACAAGCAGAAGAAGAGGTAAAAGCACAAACTGAACCTACAAATGTTGACACTCAGCAGAAGGTAGAGAAATCGATAGAGAAACAACTTGAACAGAGCATAGCTGAACTAACAGTCAGTAAGACAGAAAGTAAGGATGACAGTAAGGTTGTAAACATAGTTGACACATAGAGTGAGAAAAAGGAAGCAAAAATGGATAAAGGAGGTCAATGATGGAAATAAGGAAGAAGTGGTTAAGGAAATTGGACAAGTATCTGAAGAAAAGAAAGTTATTGTAGAGCCTAGCCCTTCCACCATGGACTTCAGACCTACAAATGTGATAGATGTTTTATTAGATTCTATCAAGAAGATCACTGAATGCAATGCCTTATCATTTAAGGCTGTTGATGACACCTTACCTATTTTACAATAGATAGCATCGACATGTAAGGTAGATAATGTTGTAGGCTCTATTGGTAAGTTAGACACATTGTCTAAATTCATTTCATCTAATATTCAGTCGATTGATAAGATTAATGAGGAGACAATTAGAGAAAGGATAAATAAGGAGAAGATAGACTTCTTTAATAAATCTATTGAGGAATGTAAATGAAAGTTAGATTCCTTAATACTAGCACTAAATTCAACAATTTTGGAGTTTAAGGAACTGTATAGAGATGTTTGCAAGCCACACCATTTGACTGCTAATATTGATGATTAGATTAAATAGACACAGAAGGAAATTGATGATACAGCAGATAACTTGATTGTTTCTTCTAAACTCACTTCATTTTTAGATCAAGAAATGGCAGCATATGAGGAGAACATAGAAAATCTTGAAAAGGATAAAGCTCGATTAAGGTTAAAATCTTGTGAATTAAAGAACAAACTTGGTCCTAGATTGGACAATCTGTTGACACACTGGAATGGACTATCTAAGGCTAGTGTTCCAGGAGGAAGATCACCAAAGGAGCAAATGCATCATCTAACCGGCATGATCTGACAGACATAGGATATCATTTTTGATAGTTCTAAATTTTTGCAAGGACATAATCTAATTGTAGCATATATCTTTCAGATTATACATAATAGGTTATAGGCAACGAGGTAGAATTTTAAATTTTTTATTCTTTTTGACAACCTTTGTCATTGATGTCAAAGGGGGAGTGATAGAGAGAAAAAAATATACTGAAGGAGATCATTTGCTCAGGGGGAGCAATTTCGGTTTTTGGCAATTTTGGTTTTTAATTTTTCTCATGAGTGTTGCCATCAATGCCAAAGGGGGAGATTGTTGGCATTACACACTCAGATGAGAATGGTTGATTTTGTCATTAATGGCAACCAACTGGTAGTAGGGTTATACATGATTCTATTGATTATACCAGCAACAGACTTCGCATACCGGCACCGACACCTACACAAAGTTCATTCACACCGGCAATGAATCATACTGGCACTCAGGCTGACATAAGACAAATTTTTGTTTATGCAAATTATATTGTAATGTAATTAATTATTTATAGCCGACACGATGTATTGTAAAGACTCATATATGTATGAGATCTTATAGGTCATATTGTAAGTAATCTAGATGGTATGTAATTAGGTAATGCAAGAAGATTATGAGAGCGAATATCTGTATATGCATTTTGATGTAATAATTTTGATGAATGAATAAGAGCATAGCAGAGCAAAGCAAGGTTTATGGCAAAGGTATTTAACAGAGCTTAAACTGGTACTGAATCCAACATTGTAGATGTTATTTTGAGCAGTACATTGTCATTGGATTTAACCATCCAATTTTGAAGTCAGTGTGAATCCTTTTTGTGATTGAGCAGTGAGTTCTAGGTTGTTGGCCTTCCTGCATGTGCAGGCCCCTATTGTATCAACAATATTTATTCATATTGGCCAGTGAGTAAATATTGTGGGTCACAAATCCCACGGAGGTTTTTCCCCTACCGGGTTTCCTTGACAAAATATCTTGTGTTATGGTGTGCATTGATGTTGTCTCTCTTATTTCTCTTTATTGCTTTATTGCTTGTTTACCAGTACATTAATTTGGGTTATAAAATTGCAAACAAGTTTAAATATTTCATTCACTGGTTAGACATTGATTCACCCCCCTCTCTCGGTGTCTTTGGGACTGATCAAGTATCTAACACAATTGATTTGCAACTTGTTGGAAAATCTTCCATCAGAGTATACAACCTTTGTTTCTAGCTTTCACAGGCTCAAGGTGCCTCCTACACTCCACCATCCTTTGATGCATTTATGAAGAAGTTGATACTTGAGCAATCTAAGTTGACCAAGATGGGGATTCTTGAATCTTCAAAGTCACAAGCTTTGGTGGCTAATAAAGGGAATCAAAGCAATCAAGGAAAAGGAAAAAACCAAAAGCAACCTAAGCCTAAACAAGATGGAGCATAATCCTCCTCTCCACAACAAGGTGATTCTACATCCTCACCTAAGAGGAAATCATATAAGGACAATCTTTTTTTGTGCATATTGCAAGAAGTTGGGACATGATGAACAATGTTGTTACAAGAAGGATATTGATGAATTAAAACATCTTCTTTAGAATAACAAAATCAGTTTTCCTTCTAGAATGTCTACATCGACTTCTTCTTCCAAAGAAAAGGATAAAGGAAATGATCACTCTTTTGGGACAGATAAAGGAAAGGGACAATCTCTTTGTGCTACTACAAGTCATGATTCAGGGAGAAGGCTTCTAGATTAAGGGGCTTCTCATCACATGACATCTTCACAGTCTATGTTCTCTTCATTTGAGCCTTGCACCATACCACAAAAATTGATGGGCAATCATACATACATGGATGTGATTTGGAAAGGATCTATTACCATTGGGGATAACTCCTTCAATGATGTGTTGTGTGTACCCCACTTGACAAATAATCTTCTTTCCATCTATCAAATCACACATGGGGCAACAAGGAAAAATGTGGAGTTCACACCTAATTCAGTTATCATTAGAGACTTGGAGACTAGAGCTATCATTGCAACTAGGGTGGTTGATCATGCATCTCAGTTGTACTCCTTTTCACATTTTGGTTCTATTGACGAGATTGATTCTTCACATGATGATTCAGATTTTGAGAACTTTGGGTACTTGAACTTGGGAGTTCTCACATGTGACCTCGTTCTTGAGCCTTGCATTTCATCTCCTCCTATTGATATCACATCACCTATTGCACTTGATGATGCAAATGTTGCGACAGTTTTGACTTCTTGTGATTCAGTGCAGTAGGATATTCCATGTCTTCCAGCTTCAGTTCATTGGGATGACTACTTGACAGACACTGCAGGTTTTTTTGTGGAGTCCTACATTATAGATTTGGGAGACATTATTGATGACATTCATCTTCTCTTTGATAAATATGATCCTTCTTTGATTGTTGCGAGGGAACACTCTAACCCCCTTGTTCATTCTCTACATGATCATTCTTTCGAGGTTGACATGATTGTGGATACTTATGTACAATAACTAGAGGAGGTCTCTTTAGCCTTAGAGGAGACATGTGAGTCTTTGGATATTGTTCTACATTCATCTCCACTATATCTTGGAGTATCTTTTTCAGCAACATGGATCAGTACACCACCTTTGGAGGGGGTAAATTTCAGCATCGACATGGGGACACTTGAGCAGTTTTCAGAGACTTCATTCATCATGAGTTTTTTTCCTGCATCTTCCCTTCATGATTGGAGAGAATTCATGGATACACCTTTGGTTTTGTTTCTTCCCAAGGGGAGGAATGTTTTTCGATGATCATGGAGCAATTTCTTCATTCATTTTTGAGCTTCTACCATTGGTGCAGATTCTACATTGAGAGAGGGATACTTTGTCTCTCTTCTTCTCCCATATGGGGAGGACTTTTTCCTCACACTGGGTTTTTTCCTTCTCATACTTCTTTGAGAGTTCCTTTGTATATAGTTTTCATCTCTATTTTGGGGGAGGGTTTTTTCCCTTTGGGGTTTTCTCTATTTCCCTGCTTTATGGGAGATTTCATTTGCATTTGTACATAGAAACCTACCATGGCCTTGTAGTCGGGACCCATCTTGCATTGCTTAGTTGCATTGCAGACTTAAGTGCATTCCCCTAAGTTACACTTAAGAGGGGGTGTTGGTGTAATTATTTATTCATGATGGATATAATTACACTTTACTTAAGTTTACATAGGTACATGCATAACATAGTAGTTTACATATTAGACACTTAGGGAGATGTACATACATTGGGAGTGTGTATGTAGGAGAATTTCCACTTTTTATGGTGTGATATTGTTGGTGGGTGATCCACCTCATGTGGATCATTCTACTATTTCTCCTACCTATACCTACCTACCCTTGCATCTCATTGAGCCACATGTCATCATTGTGGCTCTCTTGTCTCTTAGTTTTGACTTTATAAGCATGCTCATCTACATTGTATGTAATTTTTGATGATCCAGTTGATCGGTATTTTCATCTTGATTTGAATACAATTTATTCTTATCAATCTATTTTGTCTCGCTATTGTGTTATTCATTGAGCTCTTGATCTTTGTTATTTTTAACAAATTCTCACAAATGGAAACAAATAAAAATGGATAGATTACACGGTACCTTGGTATTCCTTTTGGCTTGGGAGTCTCTCTTCATGATATGTAGAATTGGTACCTTGAAAAATTGAAGAAAACAAAATATTTAATTGGGGCAATAGGTTTCTCTCACTAAATGGCAAAATTCAGGTTGCTAATCGATTTTTTTGGCTTCCCATGTTATTATTCTTCTTGTTGGATGCCTTCTAGAAAAGGTTATGAGGACCTTAACAAACTTGTTCATCAATTTTTGTGGACAACTTGGGATGGTAAAATAGGTTTCAAATATGCTTCTTGGCTCCATTGTATTCAACCAAAACATAGAGGGGGGTTGGCTATTATGGATTCTAGGACTTAAGAGATCTATTTATTTGCTAAATGGATAGTAAGATCTATTTTAGGAGATGAGCAATAGAAAATCTTGGTGCAAAATTGGGTATCCCTTTCTAATATGAATAATAAATGGTAATTAGTGGGATGGCTAAATAAGATTTTACTTGCTCCTTTCTTTCGTATTAAAGTCTCTTTTTCTTTGCAATCTATCTAGAAATCTTGACAACTTGTATCAACTGTTTGAATTGGAGACAAAATTTACTACAACATTGTTTCAACTTTTCTCATTCATCTATTTGGTGGAATAATCTTGTGCAATATTAAGGACAACCTTTAGCTATTATGTTTCCTATATAGGATAACTATCTATTTAAGAAAATGGTACAAAACTTTAATGATCTTTGGGACTTCAATTCTCTTGATTGGATTAGTTGGGATTGTGCTAAGGATTCTATTAATCTAAGAAACAAGTCCAAGGGTTTTCTGATTTTTGTTAAGGCTTTGGTTCCTATGGATCTCTTGATGAAGATATGTGCTCCTTCGCAGTGCAGTGTCTTCAAGGACTGGTTATGGATAGGAAAATTTCCTTTTTCATGTATTTCGATAATAGATATTTACTTGTGAATTTTGCCAAAAATTAGGTTAAATCCAAGACTGAACAATAAATGGAATTGTAGATTCAAAGAGAGGAAATTGAGGAGCTTGAGTGCACATATTTGGCTATCCAAGGCTGAAGCGAATGCTCAAATTCTGTCATGGAAAGTTTTACATCAGAAGCTTCTTGTAGGAGATAAATTAATTTTTTTGACTTTGCATTCAACCAAATGCCCATTTTGTTAGCATAGTGAAAACATAAATCATATTTTTTGGGTCTATTCTAGAGCCAAAAAGAAATGAAGTTTCATATTTAATAGCTTTCCAGCTATCTTTAATCACGTTTTAAGATGGAAGGATGCCATTTTTGGTATTGGTCTTTATAAGAATGTGATTGGAGATTCTATGAGACAATGCATTTTGTTACATATATGAAAAAATAGATGTCAAGCAATGTTTTCTAGTCATATTTTACATTAGAAAGTAGATATCCTAATGTTTTACTCGAAAATCATGTCCCAACTCATTTTTTTATGTTCTCAGCTAAGTATTGGGCAAAGGAATGGTGACAGGTATAGAAGATAGTTGGATGAGATCAAATATTAGTTTTTGAAGCTTCAGAAATGAGTGATTAAATGTGCCAAATAACTACATAAACTTCTTAAGTTTTAAGTTTGATGATGTTCCACTAGTTTATTATCTATTTAGAAACTCTCTCTCTCTCTCTCTCTCTCTCTATATATATATATATATAAAATATCATATACACCTAAAATTGGCTTGAGAAAATTAATTAAATACAAGTTATTCAATTAATGCCTAATTCCTCTATCTATAAACAAGTACTTTAATTTATTTATATGATTCATGGCATTTATTCTTCTTATTCTAAAATAATTTCCTAATCATTCAACAACTCATCTTATCATGCCACATCAAATTGTCACATCAACGTGTGTATCATATAATTAAATATCCTAAAATATTTAATTACTCAAATATCTTCAACAAACTTGGAAGTACACATGGAATTTGCAACCAATTGAGGACACTTGGCATTCCTTTTTACTCTCCATCCTCCACATAGCCCTTGTTTCCCCTTAAGGAAACATGATCCACTTTTCTCTCTAACTTCTCCATCTCCAACCCTTCATCTTCTCAAATCGAATCCTAACCATCTATTTTTGCCACCTAGGACACGGGACTTTGAAAATCTCTAAATAAACCTTCATTTGCACAAATCAAGGCCTAGAAGCTAGATTATCATTTTGCACAAAATTAGGAAGCATAGCATAGTTTTCATCTTTTAGCATAGATCAAGGAAGCATTCTAGCATAATGTAGATAAAATTGCATCTCATCTAGATTAATCTCATACAATTGTAGGAAGAATTTCTTGCATTTGCATTCAATCTAGTTCTCTAGGTTGTCAATTTGAAAGCCACAAGTGCATAAATATGAGAGCTAATATGGCTTGAAAAATCTTTGGAGATAGAGGACAATGGGACATTCACAAGAAGGTTGAGTTTGAATTCCTTTCTCTTAATTTGCTTTCAATTTAGTTTCGTTGATGTGTTTAGTGTTTACTTTGATTGACACAAATTCTAGTATATATAGACAGGGGGGGTGCATCATTGTATTTTTGAATCCTTGTGAGCTGGTGGTTTCAAATGTTTGATAATGTAATCTTATTCTTTCTTTCCTTGCAGTCTTTTTTGGATTGCTATTTATTTTTATTGTAATCTCTTTTGCTTTGATCAATACGAAAAACAATTTGTGAATTAATAAAGATTATGTCAAAATCAAGTCATATTTGTCCATTGTCTCATATGTTACACACAACTTCCACAAATGTGAGACCAATCTTGTAAATGTAGATTTGGTCCACAATGAAATTACAGAGTATTATAATATTAAAGAGATTCACAAACATAAAATATCTATTTCTAATACCAAAACATATAAATTTTATATTACATCAAATTTGGTTCATCATTATTGTACAAACTAAATACAACAATTGTTTTCAAATAATTTTCTAAACTTTTACTTTTCACATAAACACATTCTAGCTATCATTTCAAATTATTATAACTAATTAATAATAATGTTGACTTTAGTAAAAGGAGAATTAAGGATATTGATTGTACAATACACAACTTTTTTTTCCTACCTGAAGCAAAACCAAAATTTCACAAAGTGATGGATAACAAACATTATGTGCTCCCTCAAATAATTCATTTCAGAAAAAGGTACATAACAAGCATGTGATATTTGTCCGTAAACTCCTCCACGTGCATTGTACAAGGTACTTTTTTTTTATGGCATATTATAACTTGTTTAATAGTACTCACATTTTAAACAAAATGTTTTAAATCATTTTTTTTATATGAAATGTATTTGGATTGTATAAGCAATTTTAATATATATAAATTGTTTATTTAATAAGTAGTTTTGAAACATAAAATTTAAACTAAGTATTTGTTAAATAGATATTAAAATGATTAAATATTATATAGAATACAAATTTTAATATTATATATGTCTTAAGTATATTTATCTTTAAAATATTTAGAAATATTAATTTTAAGTTATTTTGTTTATTTAAGAATTTTTTAATTTACTTTAAAATATCTTATTAATTAAGTTTTAGTTAAAGATTGTTTTATTTTAACTACATTGTTCACTTTGTTTTTATTTATTTAAAATTATTAAAAAACTGTATGTCTTTAAAATTGGTTTATCGTGATTTTAAAGATTTGAAAAGATGTTATTTGTTTTTTATACAACAAAATATGTTTTCTAAAATAGAAATTCTATATATGTCCATTCTTATATATCATATGATGTGGTCCTATACCACATATTGTACATCTAAATAATTGTTGTGGCTAGGTTTAAATAAAAACAAACATCTTTTTTAGTGTTGGATTTATTCAGTTATCACTCCTCTTCACAACAAGAGACATTTAACTACTACACAACCCTTTCAATATTTGTTTCCTATAAATATTATTAAATGACATCACTAGTATAATGTTTTGTTGAAATTTTTTCATAAAAGAAGAGTTTTTATTTACATGATCATGAGACATGAGACTCATTTACATCACCGTGGAATACCTTTTAGCATTAAAATAATTAAAAAATTCTGATTAAAAAATATTATTAAAGATGTTACATGTTACAAAATAATTATTCTAGACAAATAAATCATTTCATCTTTGTACGATGCAAGATTTAGAACAAAATAAAAGAGATTAAAGCCATATTAAATCCTATTAAGGTTAAACACCTTTAGATTGAGCATAAAGAAAACCTAAACAAATAATCATAATCTTTACTTACCAAAATAAGATATTTCCTTTGTTGAGTTGATTTGCTCATGGATGAATGATGTAGTTGCTCTTGGATTATTCAATATTTCAATAACTTGCACTTGCATGTGTATGTGTGATGTGTGCCCTTGGTGTATCTTATGCTTGATATGTCCTTATGTGTTTGCCATTTTATGTGTGTGGTTGTGATGTGTGCCCTTGGTGTATCTTATGCTTGATATGTACTTATGTGTTTGCCATTTTATGTGTGTGGTTGTGATGTGTGCCCTTGGTGTATCTTATGCTTGATATGTCCTTATGTGTTCGCCATTTTATGTGTGTGGTTGTGATGTGTGCCCTTGGTGTATCTTATGCTTGATATGTCCTTATGTGTTCACCATTTTATGTGTGTGGTTGTGATGTGTGCCCTTGGTGTATCTTATGCTTGATATGTCCTTATGTGTTCGTCATTTATGTGTTTGGTTGTCAAACGAAGGATTGAGGATTTAATTTGCAGGTACTTGAATGAGGGTGTGAATTATGGATATTAAATAATGGATGGATAGCGGAGATGCTCTTGAAGCCTTGGATAACATGCAACACGTCTCTTTTTAACTTATTTTAATTTAAGTATTATGGAGCAATGATGTGAACCTATTTATTTGAATTTTAGAGAGAGAGATTTATTTAAATGATATTTACTTTATTTGAATGGGTGAGAGTGGTTTTATTTTATTCTTATTCAATTTATTTATTTAAATAATGGTATGAAAAATGGAGTTAATTTATTTATTTTAATAATGGGATGAAATGGATTTCATTAGTGGAATGAAAATGGATTTGTGGATAAAATTAGTTAATTTTTAAACTTAATGAAAAAATGTGATAACACTTAGAAATTATTTCAGTTGTAGTAAATTTAAGGTGTCTACAATTTCCCTATATAAAAAATAACATAACAATATAATTAAAAATATTTGTAAAATTTACAATTTGATATTTGTGGAAAATATATATTTGATATTAAAATGAATGCCCTAGTCTAGGGAAAACTTCCTACCATGCACTCTAGTTTTTCTACTATATATCTTTTTGTTAATGATGTGAACTATTATATTGTACTCATATCTTCTAGATATATTCTACTCGATAAAGATCTATGATGAAAAATGCATAAGAATTGTTGTTTGGATAGAGAGAAGATTGTGTACTTACTTATTTGTAGTAGAACTCCTTAGTAACGTTGCAGAAGATTCACAAACACACCACATAGTCAATGCAATCTGCATAATATAATGTCTTTGCATTAATTCTTTGTGATAACATTTTTGATGATCTAAGACTCCTTGTAAAATATATGATTCTAGTCAATAAAATTGAGCTATTCATTGCACAAGATAAGAGGGTAATACAAAAATAATAAGAAATATAGCTTCAGGACTGAGAGATTTATTTTTTAACTTGGTATACTAAGCCAAACAATATGAATTGATCTTGTATATGTGAAAAAGGGTTACACATGGATCTTGATATTGACAGATAGATTGATGCTTAGAAGTTATGACTAGGTTGTTGATTTGGCTAGTTTCTTCTTAGCATAATAAAAGGTGAAGGATTGGTGATAAGAGGAGGACTAGGTAGACCCTATCCTTCCACAATAGGGTCTACCTAGTCCTCCTCTTATCCTTGAGGAAATATCCCTTCTAAAATATTGAATATTGAATCATGTCCTCTTTGTGTCCTTGGTAGACCAAGAACAAAGTCCATACTAATATCTTCCCATGGCCTCTCTTGTATAGGTAATGGGTACTAAAGCCATGTGTTCTAACTTGCTCCTTTGGCCATATGACATAATCTACAATTTTCCACAAACTTTTTCATATCTTGCTATAGCTATGAGTAGTAATCTAGTTCTCATTGATGAGAGCAATGGTCTTATCTCAACCAAAGTATCTAGACATTCCTCCAATATGATTATTCTTGATTAGGTTCTCTCTCACAGGACTCTTGGGAATGCACAACTGCCTTTTTATAAATAGCATCCCATCTTGGATTAAGAAATACAACCATTTTTTCCTGTCTAAAATAATATGTTCAAAGCAATCTCTCCAAGCCTCTCCAAAATCTAGATCTTAAGGGTAAAAACTCTTAAGCTCATTAAAACCAACAACCTTTATCTTCATCAATCTATCAACAAATTTTACATTCTACTTAAGGCATCTGTAATGTGGTTTGATCTTCCACTACTATGCTTCAAAACATGTGTAACTCTACAAAAACTCAACCTATTTTAAGTGCATTTGGTTTAGCTTTCCTTGACTACTAAGATATTGTAAAGTATAATGATCAGTAAATAAAATAAATTCCTTTAGCAACAAATAATACTTCCATTTCTTCAAATCCCAAGCTATTGCATAAAATTATTGATCATAGATGTTGGGATCCAAGAACACTGAGAGGGGGGGTGAATTAGTGTTATGCCAAAATGAATAAATTTAACCTTATTAACACAACAACTTAGCAACTGATAAACATAAAAGAAGATAACAATAAGTAACAATGCAACCACAAAGATGAACATCATAACACCATAGATTTATATGTGGAAAACCTCAATGAGGAAAAACCACGGTGGGATTGGACACCCACAACATCTATCCACTGATCAGATGAATAAATATTATAATAAGGGGCTTGCAGATGTAGGAAGGCCAATAGCCTAGAGCATACTGCTCATCACAAAAGGAGTCTCACTGGCTACATAAAACATCGGACTACAATCCAGAATGAAGATTGAACTACAAGTGTCGCATCTCCTATGCTTGAGTACAATTTTGGTTTTAAGCTCAATACCGGAGGTCTGAAACCTCTTACACAAACCCAGTTCGATCACCTATGATCGACCAAACCTTCTGCATATGATTACAACTTTATTTGAACATAGATAATCCCATAACCCACACGCCATGATCTACAAAGAGATCTTACATCATATTTATACCAACCCGAGACCTAAACAATTAGGTCGGCCACCTAAAAGATAATACGATAAATTCATTACATAAACCCGCAAACCAATTATAATTCAAGTCAGCCTAAGACCGAAACAACATTAACCAAACAATAAATCCAACCGGTAACGCATCAGGATCATCCACCAACACGTTACATAAACCGGTCCATAACCTAGCAGAATAAGACTAGACCTAAAATAGGTCACCATAAGCCAAATGAAATACCACAAATCAACTGGAACATGAACACAATAACCATCATCATCCTGAAAACCTTCTAGAAGCTACACCAACACCACTTTTCAAATCCATCAAAAGATCTTCAACAAAACTTTGCTGGTAGAACCCTTATCAGTAACCAAAATGCTTACTAGAACATATGATAGCTTCTAGATCACCAAATCTTGAACCAACTGAATATGACATGCATATAAATAATATGAATAGCCAAACCAAACCAATTCCACCAATCAGAATATACTAGAGACAAATCTCCTGATCATCATCAAATTCCAACCACTCTACCGAAACTCGGTAGATAACCAAATATGCTAGTGTTGATATCAATGACAAACATAAATGCAACACATAATCAATTCCTACAAATTGCCAACAATCTCCCCCTTTAATATTGATGGGAACACCAGATGTGAAAAACATCCAAGTGCCAAGAAGTGTCAAACAAGTCTCCCCCAATGGAAGACATCCAACAATATCCCACAAATGATATATCAATGAAGTCCTGAAACAATTATCTCTATACCAATTAACCATCCATAGACCTGAACCTAACTCCCCCAATGGGATACAACCAATCTAAAAATTTGTTCCTCCCCCTTTGGCTGATTGTTGGCATTCTACACTCTTATGAGAATAGTTGATGTTGTCATTGATGGCAACCAACTGGCAACCAATCGGCAATAGGTTTCTACATGCACCGACAGACACCAGCACAAGCAGACACCGACACCGAGAGGCGCTTACATCGACATTCATATTACATCAGCAACAAAGCATACCGACTCTCCAACCGACATGGGATAAAGTTTTATTTATATGAATTGTTTTGTAAATGTAATTATCTTTTGTAAGACAACATGGTATATTGTAAAAGACTCATATATGTATGAGATCTTATAGATCATGTTGGCATTCTACACTCTTATGAGAATAGTTGATGTTGTCATTGATGGAAACCAACTGGCAACCATCTGGAAAACAACTGACAGATACTATCACTGACAATAGATTTCTACATACATCGACAGGCACTTCACCGACATCAGCAACAATGCATACCGACACTCACGCCGACATGGAATAAACTTTTGTTTATTGTATTTTAATGTAATTATCTTTTGTAAGCCGACATGGTATATTATAATAGACTCATATATGTATGAGATCTTATAGGTCATTTTGTAAGGAGATGGATGAGAGATATAAGGCAATTTTGTATAAGGTAATATAGTTGACATCGAAGGTTTTGGTTATTGACTAAGCTTAAACTGGTATTGAACCTGGCATATGAGATGTTGTTTTGAGCAGTACATTGTATTGGATTTGATAATCCATTTTGTAGCCAGTGTGACTCTTTATTGAGCAGTGAGCTCTAGGTAGTTGGCCTCCCTACATGTGCAGGCCCCTCATTGTAACTAGTATTTATTCATTGGCCAGTGAGTAAATATTGTGGGTCACAAATCCCACCGAGGTTTTTCCCACACTGGGTTTCCTCATTAAATATCTTGTGTTATGGTGTGTTTTCTATGCTGTCTCTATTATTTATGTTTATTGCAATAATTCTTATTTATCGGTACATTGTTTTGGGATGCAAAGTTGTTAATAAGTTTAAATATTCTGCTAACCGGTTAGACACTGATTCACCCCCCCCCTCTCTCAGTGTCTTTGGGACTGTCATTGAATCTAATAGATCATTTTGTAAGGAATGAATGAATGAATGAGGAATAGAGATGTATGGTAGAAGATAGTTGTTTAGTTGCAGCGAAGGTTTTTGGTTATGGTATCTATCTGAGCTTAAACCGGTACTAAACCTGACATTAGAGATGCTGTTTTGAGCAGTACATTGTATTGGATTTAATAATCCATTTTGTAGTCAGTGAGACTCTTCTTTGAGCAGTGAGCTTTAGGTTGTTGGCCTCCTTGCATGTGTAGGCCCCTATTGTAAGTAGTACTTATTCATTGGTTAGTGAGTAAATATTGTGGGTCACAAATCCCACCGAGTTTTTTCCCACACCGGGTTTCCTCGTTAAAATATCTTGTGTTATGGTGTGTTTCTATGTTGTCTCTATTATTTATGTTTAATGCATTTATTCTTATTTACCAGTACACTATTTTGGGTTGCAAAGTTATAAATAAGTTTAAATATTCAATCCACTGATTAAACACTGATTCACCCAGCCCTCTCAGTGTTTGTGGGACTGTCATTGAATCTAACAATTGGTATCAGAGCTTGGTCCTCTATTTGCAAAAGCTTACCAACTTGAGGAAGATTTTGAAACCAGTACAGATGGAGAACTTAAGAAAATAGTTGGAAGGAGCTCTTGAAGATTTAAAATCTGGTTATAGCACAAAATAAGAGAAAATAACTTCATGAGAAGATGCAAAATGATTATGATGAAAATGAAACTCTTAGAGACATTGCAAATAAGTTAAGACAAGAGAACACTAATATGAAGAATGAAATGCAAGATATGAATACGAGGTTATGTAAGGATATTGAAGATAGGAAGAAGAATGAAGAAGACTTGACTAGGACACTTAATGATGCAGGAAATGAAAATCTGAGACTTGGTCATGAAAATGATATGTTAAAGACAGATATGATTCAAATGCAACATGATAAGGAGGAACTTACAAGACAAGTTGGAATTCTAGAAAATGAGTTGTTTATTGGAAATGAACACAAACACAAATTCAATAAAAGTTTAGAAAGGTTTGATGACATGCTGAAAAGACAAAAACTTGATGGAGATACAAATGGACTTAGATTAAAACCTAGAGAAAGTTCTGGTACTGCAAATAATCAAGATCAAAACAAACCGGTAAGACAACTTAATGCTTATAAATTTAATGGGAAATTTTTTAATTGCAACAAATATGGTCACAAAGAAAATCAATGCAGATTTAGGAATAATCAGAATATAAACTCACCCACCAGTCAATGTTCCAAATGCAACAAAGTTGGTCATAATTCAGAAAATTGCAGAATGAATGTGAAATGCTATGTCTGTGGAAGATTTGGGCATTTATCTAATCAATGCAAATCACAAACCGGTCAAGGATATGGAAAGGCTGTTCAGAGGAATAATGTAACTTGTTGTGTATGCAACAAGATTGGACATATTGCAAAATTTTGTAGAAGCGAGACTATACCGGCAAACAAGAAAGGATCTAGTTTGAAGGGCAAAGAAAAGTAGATGAAGCAAAGCAAGAATTTTCAAAACAATGGATTAAGAAGAGTGATCAGAAAGTTGATGAATCTATCTCTACACCGGTAGAACAAAGTAACCCTCCACTGGTAGGAGATTCTTCATCTAATTGAGGAATAATCCTTAGGGGGTATTGCAGCAAGTTGAAAATCATGCATTCTACCCTCGGTTGATGGTGAGAAGATACATTTCTTATTTAACGGTAGGTGTGTTAAATTTTCACTTAACCGACAAGCATTTAATGTGGTTGTTGAAAGATATTTCATTATATAACATCGAAGATCCCTCATTTTTGACTCACCAAGCATTCAAACATCAAAGAGCATGAAACTAAGCAAGGACATTCTAAGGCAGAGCTACGAAGTGATTTTCAAGTATTCAGAGAACTTTAGTTAAGAGTTATTTATCATAATGGCAACCTCATCTTCAGTTCCTGAATTTTTTGCAAAACCTATCATTGTTGAAAATGTCAAACGCCCTAGACCCGTGTTTAAGATTATCCCTGAGATTGCAAAGCAGGATGATTCTGTTGGAGCTTTTTCAAAAATTCCGAAGGGTGTAGCATTTGCAAAAGACCCTAGAATCTACATACATTGCAACATAGAAAACCTAGGGACTGAGGATTTAAAGAAAATATTTAATGAGGTTATTACCGATGGCAATGGTGTGATTAAACCTGAACATAAGATTGTGGAAGACTTAGGTTTTGTAGAGATTCTGAACATTCTTGAATTTCCAAAGGAAGTTGTAAGACTTGTATTAAGCAAAGTCCATAGAGAGTTCATATGGTTAGATTTAGTTTGCAAAATAACCAAGGAAGCCATTAAGGCAGTTATTGGTTTACCTTCAACCGGTAGTAGGCCTGATAAAACCAAGAAAATACCTAACAAGGGAGTTATGGAGTTAACCAGAGCCACATCTGATAACAGGTCACTTAGAGTGAATGATGTTAAGGATATAAATGTGAAATATGTGAGTATGGTACTAGGATATAAAGCAACACATGCAAATAGATTGAATTTTGTTTCTAGCCTTTCTATTCACACTGCATATGAGATGGAGAATAATAATGCTAAGATTGATGTGTGGTAATGGCTTAAAGATGAACTGATTGATAACATAAAGAAGATTAAGGGAGACAAGAAAGGTACATTCCATTTTGGAAACCTTCTAGTATGCTTGATGTTGTACTTTACCAAAGAGATACCCGACATAGGTCACAAGGATTTTGGTTATGACATCTCAGTAGCAAAACAGATATAGGAAGCTTTCACTGGTATGGGAACTAACTGTGATAAGAACATTACAGACTACTTCAAAATATTTTAATCTAAGATGAGAGCAAGATAGAGATTACCATAGAGCATAATTGATAAGTATGACAAGAAAATCTATTTTTTCATTAAGCGAGATGAAACTTGGATGGAAGCAGTAAGCCCTAGAACTATTTGGGTTACTAAGATGGGTTATGAGGTAGACCTATCTGTTTTGGAGACATATTCTAAAGCTCTACATGATGCACCAAGGGAGCCATCTGAGAAATTCTTTGGTAGTGCAGAATACATTGAGAGTAATGTATCTTTGTAGAAGAGGACTAAAAGAAGAGAAAAGTGTTGGCAATATAGCATTATAATAGACAATGAAATATTGTTGACATTTAAATAAGGATATTAAGAAGGTTGTTGATGATTATGGATATAACTGATTAAGGATGTTTATTGTCTTGATATTATTATTTTGTCATTGATGTCCAGAAATTGATTTTCTAACTCAGTATGATGTTGCCATATCTTGAGAAGTATGATTTGAAGAATATAAAGATGTCGGTAAAAGACATAGAAAGATTATGATGAATAAGGGGATGAAAAAGGTATTCAATGGGCAACTATTACCGAGTCAGACAATGATGAGATCATCATGTTTAGATTGTTTTGACATCATACATATGTTGTAAATTGTAAGGTTAATACTATACTATGTTACCAAGCAAAGAACCTAGTAGGTAAACCCTAAGGAACCTAGTCAGTAAACCCTAAGGTTATTGCTATCAGTTAATGAAGGCAGAATGTCTACCGAGTAAAGTTTGGTATTTACCGAGTTATAACCGAGTTGTAACCAAGCTATAATAGAATGCATTAGATAGTTACATGCGTTATTTAATGAAGGAAGCTGATGAGCTGGAACTAATTAAATGATTGGTATGCCACACATGAAGTTTGTTAATGAATCTAAGGCAAAGAAAGTCAACATGAAGATCTACAGCTAAGATTGAACCGTAATACCCTAGCACAAGTTCCAAGAAATATATGCAAGTTCCTAGGCGGGGTAAAACATTTTCAGATCGAAAGATGCATTGAACCTGGACAAGTTTGAAGATTTGATGGCTATGATTGATCATGGGAAATGTGATCAAGGAGATTAAGCGGTTAGCTAATTATTTATAAATAGGGAACTGTTGATAAATAATGTATGTGGACAAGTGTATGCACAGGGATGCTACATAGTGATTACCGAGCATAGAAGCTTGAAGACCTGTTTGAATAACAGAGTATAGAAGCCCAACAGATGGACACGATTAGTTCTATGTCTAGATTGTATTGAGCAAATAATTATCTGCTTTAGCATTTTAGATGTGAAGTTGCAAATAGATTTTTATTACTGTTATTTTGTGAAAGTGATAGAAAATCTCTTTACCGAGTGGACTTAATAGTCTTATTTGTAAAACCCTCTAGCAAGGTGACATTCTGATTGAGTGTTTGAAATCCTTTAACAAGGTGAAGATCCTAACAGATCTGAGGGAAATCCCTTAATTGGGTCACATCTAGCAATGTGTTTGTAATCTTTAATAGGATTTTCTTTTAACCAACCATACTCTAGAAGAGTATATTTCTTAGTGGGTCCGAAATCCCACAGTGGTTTTTCCCTATTTGGGTTTCCACGTTATATCTGGTGTTATGAGGTTTATGATGTTTATATGCTTTTGAGTTTGCATGTTTAACAGTTTTGGTTATATTACTGAAGTATATGTTACCGAGGTTGAATCTGATATTTTTATAGAAGATTAAGTATGTATGATTCACCCCCCTCCCATCTTGTTGGCTATTGGATATGTACTTACATTTAGTATCAGAACTATCAATTGGTATCAGAGCTTTGGACTCTAGAAGAAAACTTTAAAGGCACTTGAGTTAAAGATCCAAAGATGTATAAGAGGGATGCACCGAAGCTAAACAAGTCAAGTTTCTCTACATGGCAGAAAAGGATGAAGCTGCATCTATCAGGAGTTGGAGAATATGCTGTATACTATCTGGAGAATGATTTTGTTACATCGAGCACCTATCCATTGACTATGGAAGAGATAAAGGCAAAGCAAGAACATATTCAAGCAATGATTGAAATAACATCTGCATTGACCGATTCAGAGTTTAATGATCTAGAAGGTTGCAATGATGCAAAGGCAATGTGGGATAAGCTCATATCAGTGTATGGAGGAGATGAACATGTTCAAAGAGCAAAAGTAGATAGTCTAAGAGGACAACTTGAATCTATGAGGATGAATGAAGGTGAGAACATAACTCAGTATAGTAAAAGACTAAAGGAGATTGTCAATCAAATCAAAGGAGCAGGTGGAACTATTGAAGAAAAGGATATAACAAGTAAGTTGTTGAGAACCCTTCTATCAGCTTATGCAATCCGAGTCTCTGCAATCAATGAATTGAGGTCTGTACCTAATATGCCAGTTTCTTTAGATTCTACTATTGGTAAGCTACATGCATTTGAGTTAAGTAACTTTGATAACAGTGGATCTTCGGTAAATAAAGTTGAATCTACATTTAGTTCTTTTCATCTTGATGAATCTAATGATTTCAATGAAAGAAAGTATAAGTACTCTGAAGGAGATCACAATGGAGCAAGTGAAAGATTTCGTAAGAACATGGAGGAAGTACACAAACTATATGAGGAAATCAAAAAGCAAGAAGAGTTTGAAGCACTATTAGCCAAAAGGTTACCGAGAGGCAAAGGTAAGTATAAAGGAAAACTACCTTTGAAATGTTTCAATTGTGACAAAATAGGACATATGGCTTCTAATTGTCCTGACAAAGATTCTACTGAAAAGAGAGATTACCAAGATGACAGACAAAAAGATAATCATTACAGAGGACACCGAGACTTTAGAAGAAGAAAGACATGCTTAATAGTCGATGAGGAATCCAATGATGATAAATCAGATGAAACTGATACAGAGGAAGTAGTTTATGTGGCTATCAAAGATGGATTAGATGAAGAAAGGTATGAAGAAAAAGCCCTAATATCTCACATAAACACTAATGATTCTTGGATCATAGATAGTGGATGCTCACATCATATGACAGGAGATAAACACAAGTTTTTTATATTAGAAGATTATGATGGAGGCTATGGTAGATTTGGTAATGATACACCATGTCTAGTGAAAGGTAAAGGATCTATAACACTTCTTGACAATGCAAGATGCAATGATGTTTATTGGGTTGAAGGTTTGAAATACAATTTGTTGAGTGTAGCACAGTTAAACAACATAGGTTACCAAATAGAATTTCAAAAAGGAATGATCAAAGTTCATGACAAGAATGGAAAGTTAGTTTCTATCGGGACACAAACAAAAGGTAACACATTTCACCTTGACTCAACTTGGAACAAGTGTTTGTATGCAAAGATAGATGATACTTGGTTATGGCATAAAAGGTTTTGTCACGTAAATTTTGATAATCTGATCAAAATAAGTAAGAGGCACCGAGTAAGAGGTCTACTGAGTCTTGGAAAACCCGAGAATGCTATGTGTCGAGGATGCCAGATGGGTAAAATAAAAAGATCAAGCTTTACAAGTAAGTCTTACACTTCTAAGGGAATTTTAGATCTAGTGCACACTAATCTTTGTGGTCCTATGAAAGTTCAAAGTTATTATGGTGATAAATATTTCATATTATTTGTGGATGACTATTCAAGGATGATGTTAGTAATGTTTTTAAAAGAAAAATCAGAAGCTTTTCAAATGTTTAAATGGTACAAGGAAAGAGTTGAAAATGAAGCAGGAAGACAATTGAATTGTCTTAGATCAGATAGAAGAGGAGAGTTCACATCTGATGAATTCAACTTATTTTGCAATGATCATGGTATTAAAAGACAAGTCTCTGCACCAAGAACTCCACAACAGAATGGAATAGCTAAGAGAAGAAACAGATCTATTGTGGATTGTGCTAGAACACTGATGATTGAAAAGAACGTGCCACAAACATTTTGGAGAGAAGCAATAAGCACAACTATTTACACCTTGAACCGATTACAATTGAAGAAAGGTACTTTGAAGACACCATATGAAATCTGGTATGATAAGAAACCTAATGTAAGTTATTTTAAAATCTTTGGAAGTAGATGCTATGTTCACAAAGATGATAGAAATGGCAAGTTTGATCAGAAGAGTGAAGAAGGAACATTTCTAGGTTATTCCTCTAGAAGCAAAGCATTTAAATGTCTGATCAAATCATCTAACAAATTAGTAGAAAGAAATGATGAAGGAATTTCTAAGGAACCAGAAGACTATGATGAATTTATCTATGTTCAACCAAGAAGTCTTACCAAGAAAATTATTGAAGAAAATGAAGAAAATATCTAGTTACCGAGTGATGAAGAAGATCATACAGAGCCTACCAAGCCTGTATTAGCCAAGTATTTCAGAAGACACCATGCACCAAGTCAGATTATAGGAGATAAGGATGATCCAGTGATGACAAGGAACAAACCAAGACAGAACACATGTCTGATATCTGAATTTGAATCGAAAATAGTGAAAGAGGCATTTAACAGTGAAGATTGGATAAATGCTATGACATAAGAGATTGATCAAATCAAGAAGAACGACACATGGACACTAATCCCAAGACCGAAGGTCAAAAATGTAATTGGTACAAAGTGGATTTTCAGAAACAATCTAAATGAAAAAGGAGAGGTCATTCGAAACAAAGCAAGACTAGTTTGCAAAGGTTATGCTCAAGAAGAAGGAATTGATTATGGTGAAACTTTTGCACCTGTTGCTAGACTTGAAGGAGTAAGAACATTGTTGGCATATGCTGCTTTCAAAAATTTCAAGGTATATCAAATGGATGTCAAATCTACATTTCTGAATGGAATATTAGAAGAAGAAGTTTTTATTGAGCAACCTAAAGGATTTGTTGAAGACAATAATAAAGATCAGGTATGCAAATTGAACAAAGCTTTATATGGTCTGAAACAAGCACCTAGAGCATGGTATGAAAGATTGCACTCTTATTTGATTAAGATTGGTTTTATAAGGACAAGTGAGAACAACAATATGTACATGAAGAATGATGAAAATGGAATACTAATCTCAGCCATATTTGTTGATGATATTATATTTTATGGAAATGACTCTTTATGCAAGAACTTTGGAAATTAGATGAGCAAAGAATTTGAGATGTCATTAATCGGGGAGATAAAGTATTTTATAGGTTTAAAGATACTACAAATGAAAAATGAGATTTTCATTACTCAATCCAAGTACATAAAGGAAATCTTGAAGAAATTTGGAATGGAGGATTCAAAACTAGTAAGTACTCCTATGACTACCAACTGTAAAATATCAAAGAATGATGAATCTGCATCTGTTGATGAGACACTTTACCAATCCATGATTGGAAAACTACAATATGTTGTTCACAGTAGACTAGACATAGCACATGCAGTAGGTATAGTTGCAAGATTCTCTGTAGATCCTAAGGAAACAGACATGACAACAATCAAAAGAATTTTTAGATACTTGAAAGGCACTGAGGATTATGGCTTAGTATATCAGAAAGGAAATGATTTTGGTTTAAAAGTTTATACTGATGCTGATTGGGCAGGCAACATTGATGATAGAAAAAGAATAAGTGGAGGAGCTTTCTTTTTAGGAGAAAGACTAGTGAGTTGGCTTAGCAAGAAACAAGGATGTGTTTCACAGTCAACAACAGAAGCTGAATATGTTGCTGCAGCATTGAATTGTACCAATATTGCATGGATCAAACAACTTTTGGAAGGTAGAAATGAGAAAGTTACCAAGCCAGCAACTATATTCTGTGACAATACTAGTGCCATTAATATTTCAAAAAATCCTATTATGCACTCTAAGACAAAGCACATATCTATCAAATATCATAATCTTAGAGAAGAAGCTCAAGAGAAGAAAGTGGTGTTGGAATATGTTAGCACAAAGGAACAAATAGCAGATATCTTCACCAAGCCACTACCAAGGGACACTTTTGAATATCTCAGAAGTAAGTTAGGGGTCCTACCCCTATCTTCTACTCACTGACCGAGTTCGGTGAAAGCATCAATCCGATGACTCTATCGAATATCTTTCAGGAGTTGATGCTGATTTACACCCTTTAGGATGTTTTCTAAAGGTGTGCAGGAAATAATATAGGGAATAGGAATTGAAGACAAAATGCTCTGACCGAGGCTGATATGATACACAACAGCAGGAAATCACTTCATACAGGAAGAAATTATGTTTTAGTTCTTTACTTTTTGGCATTGTCGTCAAAGGGGGAGAAGACTAATTTAAGGGGAAGAAAGCTGAGAAGACTACAGATTAGAAAGAAGACTGAAGAACAGAGGAGAAGTCTAATGTATGGGGGAGAAATTTGTTGACAACAAGAGAGCATTTCAGCATTTTAGAATCACAACAATCCAAATATTTTAAGATCAAATCAATTAGTTTTGCCATCAATGCTAAAGAGGGAGATTGTTGGTAATATAGCATTATAACAGACAATGAAAGATTGTTGACATTTCAATAAGGATATTGAGAAGGTTGTTGATGATTATGGATATAACTAATTAAGGATGTTTACTGTCTTGATATTATTATTTTGTCATTGATGTCAAGAAATTGATTTTCTAACTCAGTATGATGTTGCCATATCTTGAGAAGTATGATTTGAAGAATATAAAGATGTCGGTAAAAGACATAGAAAGATTATGATGAATAAGGGGGATGAATAAGGTATTCAATGGGCAACTATTATCGAGTTAGACAATGATGAGATCATGATGTTTAGATTATTTTGACATCATATATATGTTGTAAATTGTAAGGTTAATACTATACTATGTTACCAAGCAAAGAACCTAGTCGGTAAACCCTAAGGAACCTAGTCGGTAAACCCTAAGGTTATCACTATCGGTTAATGAAGGTAGAATATCTACCGAGTGAAGTTTGGTATTTACCGAGTTATAACCAAGTTGTAACCGAGCTATAAAAGAATGCATTAAATGGTTACATGCGTTATTTAATGAAGGAAGCTGATGAGCTGGAACTGATTAAATGATTGGTATGTCACGCATGAAGTTTGTTAATGAATCTAAGGCAAAGAAAGTTAGCATGAAGATCTACAGCTCAGATTGAACTGCAATACCCTAGCATAAGTTCCAAGAAATATATGCAAGTTCCTAGGCGGGGTAAAACATTTTCAGATTGAAAGATGCATTGAACCTGGACAAGTTTGAAGATTTGATGGCTATGATTGATCATAGGAAATGTGATCAAGGAGATTAAGCGGTTAGTTAATTGTTTATAAATAGGGAACTATTGATAAACAATGTATGCGGGCAAGTGTATGCACATGGATGCTACATAGTGATTACTAAGCATAGAAGCTTGAAGACGTGTTTGAATAACAAAGTATAGAAGCCCAACAGATGGACAAGATTAGTTCTATGTCTAGATTGCATTGAGAAAATAAGAATCTGCTTTAGCATTTTAGATGTGAAGTTGCAGATAGATTTATATTACTGTTATTTTGTGAAAGTGATAGAAAATCTCTTTACTAAGTGGACTTAACAGTCTTATTTGTAAAACCCTCTAGCAAGGTGACATTTTGATTGAGTGTTTGACATCCTTTAACAAGGTCACTTCTAACAAGGTGAAGATCCTAACAGATCTGAGGGAAATCCCTTAACCGGGTCACATCTAGCAATGTGTTTGTAATCTTTAACAGGATTTGCTTTTAACCGACCATACTCTAGAAGAGTATATGGGTCTGAAATCCCACAGTGGTTTTTCCCTATTTGGGTTTCCACATTAAATCTGGTGTTATGAGGTTTATGATGTTTATATGCTTTTGAGTTTGCATGTTTAATAGTTTTGGTTATATTACTAAAGTATATGTTACCGAGGTTGAATCTGATATTTTTATAGAAGATTAAGTTTGTATGATTCACCCCGCCCTCTCATCTTGTTGGCTATTGGATCTATACTTACATTTAGTATCAGAACTATCAAAAATTTTATCAAAGATGGTTCCAAGAAGGCCCAAGAAATCAAAGAAAGTGTCATGAATATCAGTGGTATATTAGCAAGTGAGCTTGAAGGACTGCAACCTAAAGCACATGTTTCATCGATTGTAACATCCTCTGATACTGATAGTGGCAAGGTTGTTGAGTTTAAGAGTGTGGAAAGGAAAAGGAAAACCCCATAGGTACCATCTCCTTCACCTAAGAAAACAAGGACACTAAGGAAAAAGCAATAGGCAGTTAGGGAGCCATAGAAGAAGCTTACACCAAAGAAGAAACAGACACCAGTTACACCTACATTGGATGATCTACTGAATGAGATTACATAGGAAGGTAGTTTGGTAAATGTAAACAAATGGTATAATTATTTTAAGGATTCTGAAAAATAAACCGTTGAAGAAAGCATTATCCTACAGTTGGATATATACAAGAAAGTTTTAATAGAAGTGATTGATGAGTACCTAATGATTTATACTTGAGATTAGAAGCTAAAAGGCTATCTGTGATGGAACTGGACAAGAAGTTGAAAGTTGAAGCAGTCTTGGCTGTACATTTGGTAAATTCTAGAGAAGAGATAGATAAGCTTATATCTGAAGCTAACTGGTCAGTATTTGTCAGTGGACATCGACAAGTGAGCCTGATGGCTAGAAGGGTTAAGGAAATTGTAGATGAGACTATAGATAAATGGGACATTTTTGTTGAGAAGGAAAACCAAGAGGAAAGAAATAAACCGAAAGTGGAGAAGACATTCAAGGTATATCAAAAAGACAAAGGAAAAGGTAAAATAGGTGGTGTACCTTCTATAAAAATAATAGATGACATCCCTCCACCGGCTCAGGACACCCCTCCTTTAACCTCAACATCACTAGTTCATGCAGCTAATCCACCAGATATAGCTACTAAAGGTATAACTCATGATGATACTAACCCGGAGTCTGAGATAATTTTTACAATGAATGTGGATACACAGAATATAAACATTATTGTGGACAAAGTGATTGCAGAGGTTAAGGTAGATAGTGTTGAGGAAAACAAGATTTCAGAGAAACTGAGATACCGGTTCAAGTAGAGCAACCAGAGATTGAGAAACCAACAGAGGACAAGACAACTAGCTCAGGGCCACTGAAATCTGAGAAACCGGTAGTGGTACAGACATAGAAACAATCTGAGGGAGAGGTTCATGTTGAGTCTAAGAAACCGACAATTGCAGAGGAACTTAATCAAACTAAGAAACCATTAAAGGTAGAGGTATAGACACAGACAGATCCACCAGAAGAAAATATAAGTAAAGTGGATGCATCCGATAAAAATAAAGAGGATGTAGTGAAGGTAATTGGTCAAACATCTATTGAGAAGAAACCCACAGTAGAACCAAACACTTCTACAGGTGAATTCAGACCCACTAACATCACATAGGTTCTATTGGATTCCATTAAAAGGATAACTGATGGCAATGCCTTAGAATTTAAGGCAATTGATAACACCTTACCTATTTTGAAGATGATTGGCCCTAATTGTAAGATAGCTCACATTAATGATTCTTTAGGGAAATTGGACACATTGTCCAAATTCATTGTTGATAATGTAATAACCATAGATAAGGTGAATGAGGATACCATTAAGGAGAGAGTTGACAAAGAGAAAAACACATTCTTTGAGAACACCATAAAGAAATGTATTGATCACTTGGATACACTTTTATCGGTACTTAATTCTACAATTTTGGAGTATAAGGAGTTATATAGAGAAGCATGTAAACCTCACTGTTTGACAGAGGACATTGATGAGGAGATAAAAAAGACACAAAAATAAATTGATGACATTGCAGATAATATAATAGGGTCATCTGGACTTATATCAATTTTTGAGTAGGAAATGACAGTTTTTGAGAAGTTGGAGAAACTTGAGAAAGAGAAGACAAGGATAAGGTCCAATGCTCGGGAACTCAAAAGTAAACTTGGTTCAAAATTGGACAATCTTATTACTCAGAAAGTTGAATTATCTACGACAACAGTTCAAGGAGAGTGATCACCGGAGCAACTAATGCACTATCTCACCGGTATGATCCAACAGACTGAGGCAACTCTAAATTACAACAACAAGTTTATGCAGAGTCTAAACGTAGTTTTGGCATATATCTTTTAGATAGTAACCAACCAGTTACAAACCTTGAGGTAGAATTTTTGTACTCTATTGATTATTTATGACATCCTTTGTCATCAATGCCAAAGGCGGAGATTGTTGACAATCTACACTCTTATGAGAATCGTTGATGTTGTCATTAATGGCAATCAACTGGAAACCAACTGAAAATAGGTTTCTACATGTACCGACATCACATATATCATACACAGGTACCGACAGGTGCTTACACTAGCATTCAGATTACATCGACAACAAAGCATACCAACACTCCATCTGACATGGGATAAAGTTTTGTTTATATGAATTGTTTTGTAAATGTAATTGTATATGGTGAAAATGGATAACAACAATGATAATATTGAAAGACTAAATAGATTCAACTACAAAACCCTAGCCTAACAACAACAAAGATCTACCATAACATATGAAGATTACCTAAGACAATGCAAATCAAATAAAATCACAAAGATTATACCATCACATGTCCAATAGGGTTTGAATCTCCATTCTTCCTATCTCCATTGATCTTGCTTGATATATTTGCTCTCAGATTTTGTGTGCACAAGAGCTCAACAAAGAACGGAATGTGGTTGCAAGTAGGATCGCATATGAAAAGCATAGTGTAGTCAAGTAGTTGGGTAGTTAGTTAGGGTTGATAATAAAGGAAGCATCTCCTTATATAGAAGACACCATAAGAAATGGAGGGATAAGATTGAGAGGTGTAAAAGGAGGTCGGCTATGATTAGAGGGTAGGTAGAGGAAATAATAAAATAATGGAAGGGGTAGGTAGTGTATGAATTAAGAGATGAATGACGTGTGTCATAGGTAGAAAAGGCTAACGAATTAATTAAATAAATAAAGATTTATTTAATAAATAGAAGAATAGGGATCAATTAAATAAATAAAATATTTATTTAATTTAGGAAAAAAGATAATTTAAATAAATAAATGTATTTATTTAAATGAGAAATAAGGCTAGAAGAGGATAAATGAATTAATTAAATAAATAGAGATTTATTTAATTAATAGAAGATGAATTAAGAGATGAATGACACGTGTCATAGGTAGAAAAGGCTAATGAATTAATTAAATAAATAAAGATTTATTTAATTAATAGAAGAATAGGGATCAATTAAATAAATAAAATATTTATTTAATTTAGGAAAAAGGATAATTTAAATAAATAAATGTATTTATTTAAATGAGAAATAAGGCTAGAAGAGGATAAATGAATTAATTAAATAAATAAAGATTTATTTAATTAATAGAAGAATTAGGCTAAAGTAATTAAATAAATAAAAATATTTATTTAATTAGACATGACAATTTTAGGTGTCTACATTTTGCCCTTCTTTGAGACAATGCGGCTTGTCGCGTTGTTTCAAAGAAGATAATATGAACTGATACAAAGTTTCCCTAAGATGGGAATGATATGCCCCCTCGAGAGATTGGATGAAAAATATCTGAAAAGATCGCAGACAATCTCTCAATAAGAAAGAAAGGCTAGAATGGACTGACCGGATAAAGTGACAGAATCACGGGATAATGAAGACTGACTCGGTAAATGACGGCTAGGACTAAGGCTAGGGTAGTCTATAAATAGACCACGAGGGGAAAAAATCCTCATTGTCATCCACACCTTCAAGAGATCAGAGTGCAGAGCGAGATAGAGCAGCAACAGTCAGTAGCAATGGCAATGGTTCACAGATTCGATCGCGGTCACTAATTTCAAAGGCCAGCAGAGGCAGGAGAGCCTGTAAGTACCACAAAACCTCCTTGTACTTTGTTGCATTTATTGTTGTCATTAATGCATGCTAGATAGGGTAATAAATGTGCTCTAGGATAGGGTCCAAAAAAATGTCAAAAACGTCCAGGCGTGTCTACGTTGGTGCCAAGCGCATCTATGCTTGCTAGGCGCGTCTGCATTGGTGCCAGGTGCGTCTATGTTAGGAAAAGTGTCTATGCAGAATGTGGTCGTGTTTGTATCATGCAAGCATGTCTGTGAAATTCAAGCATGTCTGTGTAAGGGAGGCGCGTCTGTGTAGAGCATAGGCATGTCTATGTTTTTCAGGTGCATCTGTGTAGAGCAGGTACGCCTATGCAGTCTATAAGCGCATTTATGTCATGAAAGTGCATTTGTGTCTTCAATGTCAAATCGACAGTTCTGTGATGAACATACGTTGTCGATTGGATAAGCTGCTGAGAGGATACACTCAAGTAGGTCCTCTAGGGAAGACTAGGATAACAGATAGGGTTAGGATTGACAATTCTATGATAGACCATACATTGCCAATTAGGATAGATCAAGGCACTTTGTGATGAACAGTGAGTGCAAATGTGAGCAGCACTTTGTGATGAACAGGGAGTGCCAAACACGTAGTACTTTGTGATGAACAGGGAGTACCACTAGGATAGAAGCAACACTTTGTGATGAACAGTGAGTGTCACTAGGATAGAAGCAACACTTTCTGATGAACAGTGAGTGTCACTAGGATAGAGTACCATATGTACTTAGATAAAAAAGTAGCATTTTGTGATGAACAGGGAATGCCACTATAACTGACATGATTGATTTGATTGACTGCAGGAGTATCTGCCTATGCTAGAGTCATGGGAGAGATTCCCATCGATTCAGAGGTTGCGACCTAAGTTGACATTTGAGGACCGAGCTGCGATTGCGGCTATGGGATTGAGACATATTCTGTATGTGCCTGAGTTTTGGGCAAACATGGGATTGCTGACTGCACTGGCGGAGAGATGACACTCTGAGACTTGCACATTCCATTTGCCGATGGGTGAGATGACAGTCACCTTGGAGGATGTATACAGGATTCTATGGATACCGGTCGATGGGGAGCTGATTCCTTACGATCGAGACGAAGACAGGGATGCCTTGAGACGAGTGTTCTAGGATTCAGCATTGGAGATGAGGGCTGGACATGTTGCTTGGGATACCATGGTAGCGATAGGGTTAGCACTACCAACGGTACTAGGAGGAGTGATTAGTGGGTTCTTGTGTCTAGACAGAGCGACACGAGGGTTGGTTGTGGGTTGGGGAGGTGCACTGGAGACACTAGTTACTCAGCACACCAGATATGCCCGGGGACTGTACGTGGTAGCACATTTATATTATGAGCTACATTAGTTTGTGTACCATGGATCAGTGGGATTGGGCTACGGAGTGACAATGCTACAGGTGTGGGCATATGAGCATCTGCTAGTGACACGACCGATACACTTCAGGGGCATGGGCCATGGACGTAGTTTTGTGCATTTGTACGATATGATCACCTTGCAACCACGGATTGGCAGGTTGGAGTACTGGCAGTGGGGTATAGATGAGATTGATATGGTTATATGGAGGCCATACTTGGGATGCGAGTAGTGGGAGGATGATGTAGTAGAGATACCCTACACCTTCTGGAGCAGGTATCTGATTGGGTGGACACCCTACGTACTGGAGAGGCAGCTGGTTGATAGGCTGGGCAGGCAGTTTGGTAGGATCCAGTGGATGCCACGGGGTTCTGGTATGTACGCACGGATAGTCAGGGATCAGGCACACTTTAGGCCATTGCTATCATATGATCAGGCTGTTACACATCTAGTGGAGATGATGCCCTTACCCTGGGACATGTGGCCAGAGATCGAGGATTCCAGCATGGATGCAGAGTACAAAGTGTATTAGGTCGAGCATCCATTCCCACGCCTGACAGATCCAGGAGAGCTGCTAGACAGAGATGGTTGTGGGGATGGTGACGATGATGGAGATGATGGAGGGAGAGGCCAATGGAGGAGGCGGGGTGTAGTTGGAGAGAGGAGGGTGGCGCCGTGGAGGGAGGGTGGAGAGGACAGATAGGCTCAGATTGTGAGGGGTCGCGGTGGATTGCTGCTACAGGTGCCAGTAGCACAGGTTCCCAGATAGGCGCAAGGATAGGGATAGAGGCAGGTACAGGTACAGCCACCAGTATAGGCACGGGCACAGGGACAGGCACCCGTACAAGGGGAGCCATAGACAGAGGCACAAGGGGTCGAGGTGGAGGAGGATGAGCTGGTTGAGCTGAGGGAAATCTACCAGGGATAGGAAGATGAGATCCAGGAGCTGGAGAGGGAGAGGGATCGACTAAGGAGACAACTCAGAGATACTGAGCGGGAGTGGGACCAGACCATTCAACACTAAACAGAGGCTGAGACAGCACTGAGGGCTGGGAGGCAAGTGGCAGAGGACACAAGGGTTGGATATGCCTATGTCCCGTGGGCAGGAGAGGAGATAGGCTACTGGCTAGATTTATATTATGGTGCAGTGCCACCAGATCGGCGGGCGAGGAGCTTCCGCAGACCATCATGGACAATGACAGCTACGGGAGGGAACCAAAGGCGACAGGCATCCAGCGGTGGGGTTATGGGTCCTCCACCACCACCAGATAGAGGGGACAGGAGATATGATCCTGAGGTGGGTCCTTCCAGGGCTTAGATTCTGTCGAGGCTAGGTAACTCTAAGGGAGAGAGTTCATCATAGCCGTAGAGGGCTCCCTATGTATCAGTATTGTACTATTTTTGTATGATGATGTAGACACCTGTGGGTGATTGTAGCCATATCATTTTGACATCATTGTATCATGACACTTTATATATATATGAGATGATTCATCTTTGCGGTAGCTATATGCATGTGTACCTATGTGATGAGATGTTTCATGGTGTCTGTTTCTATGTGATGGATTATGATATGGATGCAAATATGTACATGATGAAATGCCATATTTTTGTTCTTTTATGTTTTATATGTTATGCATATGCAAATGTGAATGTATGAAATGCAGATGAATATGATAATGCAGATACTATTTACATGATGAGAATGTAAAATGTGCTAACATGTGTTGGGTGCAGGATGTGATGTAATTATGATATCTATATGTATGTATGAAATGTTTAATATGTGGTAATGCAGGTGCAACTACATGAAATGCAGATATTTTTGGTGTGTCATTATACTCAGTCATGTGATAGCGGGCTATGCAGACTCAAGAAGGACGATGGAAGTCAATCAAGAAACAGGGATGGAAGATAGAAGATATGAAAGTGAAAGAGCTTCTTGTGTGTTATCATCATTGAGCTTCATTTATGGCAAGTAGGCTATGACAATCGAGGCATATGTTCAACCCAGAAAGTCATTGTACCTGTTTGCATGGAGATAAGACAGTCACAAACAAGGAATGCCCCAGTTCATACTAGACTCACAGTGTCCTCATATCCTTGGACAAATCATAGCAATACTAAGAGACAATCCACAGATGGCAAAGAAAAATAGGTGACGATACCCCATCCTCGCCTTTCTAGGCAAAGACATCTTGGAAAAGCTAAAAGACATGTCACCAAAAAGATAAAAATCAAAAGAAAACCAAGACTCGACACCAACATTCACTGTAGTCCTCAAGGTTAGTGTCTCTTGTCACTTGTATAAGTCTTATTTGATTGTGCTCACAATGTTTACTTACAAAAAGGATAGATCACATTGAACCATAATGTTGTCTGAGTCTGTTGAAAGATTTGATTTGTTGAAGCCCATTGTTGCTGCTGTGTCTCATCTAAAACTAATTGAATCCATGAAACTGATACTTTATTGTGGAGAAGATGGAACTTGATTGCGGATTGGCGATGCAAGTGTTGTTTTATTGCAGATTATGTGCGAATAAACTGAAGAAAAGTGGAAGAAACTATACTCCTCGAAACATGTGATGTTCTCAGTTCCACACCCATCACTAGACGTAGGATTTGCCTTAGCCACAGATAGGAGTTTGATTTATTATGGATGGAAAGGGGTGAAAAAGAATGTTTATGTGAGCAGCATTTTGTGATGAACAGGGAGTGCAACACTCATAGTATTTTGTGATGAACAAAGAGTACCACTAGGTTTATCAGCAACACTTTGTGATGAACAGTGAGTGTCACTAGGATAGAATGCCATATGCATTTAGATAAAAAGTAGTATTGTGTGATAAACAGGGAATGCCATGATGACTGACATGATTGATTTGCTTGACTGCAAGAGTATTTTCCTATGCTGGAGTCACGGGAGAGATTCCAATCGACTTAGAGGTTGCGACCTGAGTTGACAGCTGAGGAGCGAGCTGCTATCAAGGCTATGGGATTGAGACATGTGCTGTATGTGCCTGAGTTTTGGGTGAACATGGGTTTGCTGACTGCATTAGCTGAGAGATGACACTCTAAGATGTGCACATTTCATTTGCCGATGGGGGAGATGATAGTCACCCTCGAGGACGTATATAGGATTTTGCGGATACCGATCGATGGGGAGCTGATCCCATACGATTGAGATGGAGACAGGGAGGCCCTGAGACGAGTGTTCCAGGACCCAAGACTGGAGATGAGGGCTGGACATGTGGCTTGGGATACGATGACAGCTACAGGGCTAGCGCTGCCAGCAGTGATAGGAGGAGCGATCAGTGGGTTCCTGTGTCCGGATAGGGCGACACGGGGGTTGGCTGTGGGCTGGGGAGGAGCATTGGAGACACTGGTGACACAGCACACCAGATATGCCTGGGTACCTTGTGTGCTGGCACACCTCTACTAAGAGCTGCATTAGTTTGTATACCACGGATTAGTGGGATTGGGCTGCGGGGTGACATTGTTGCAGGTGTGGGCTTATGAGCATCTGCCAGTGATGAGATCGATACACTTCAGAGGCAGAGGTCATGGACATAGTTTTGTTCACCTATACGACATGATCACGTCGTAGCCATGGATTGGCAGGTTGGAGCATTGGCGGCGGGTGATTGATGACATTGATGTGGTCATATGGAGACCATACCTGGGATGCGAGCAGTGGGAGGATGATGCGGTTGAGCTTCCCTACACCTTCCAGAGCAGGTACCTGATTGGGCAGATGCCTTATGTGCTGGAGAGGTAGTTAGTGGACAGGGTTGGCAGGCAGTTTGGTAGGATTCAGCAGATACCACGGAGCTCAGGCATGTATGCACGGATTGTGAGAGATCAGGCACAGTTTGGACCCCTGTTATCATATGATCAGGTTGTTACACAGCTGGTAGAGATGATGCCCCTACCCTAGGACATGTGGCCAAAGATTGAGGATGTCGGCATGGATGCCGAATACACAGCATACTGGGCCGAGCATCCATTCCCATGCCTGACGGATCCAGGAGAGTCATTAGATGGAGATGGTGGTGGGGATGATGATGGTGGAGCTGATGGGGGCAGAGGTCGACGAAGGAGGAGGGGAGCAGTTGGAGAGAGGAGGGTTGCACCGCAGAGGGAGGGTGGAGAGGATAGGCAAGCTTGGGTGGTGAGGGGTCGTGGTGGATTGCTACTATAGGTGCCAGCAGCACAGGGTTCCAGACAGGTGCAGGTACAGGGACAGGGACAGATATAGGGATAGGTACTAGTACAAGCACTAGTACAGGTACCAGTACAGGCACAGGCACAGGGGCAGGCACCCATATTGGAGGAGCCACAGGGGGCTGATGCAGAGGAGGATGAGTTGACGGAGCCGAGGGAGATCTGCCAGGGACAGGCAGATGAGATCCAGGAGTTGGAGAGGGAGAGGGATAGGCTCAGGAGGTAGCTCAGAGATACTGAGCGAGAGCGAGACCAGGCCATTTAGTGCTACACAAAGGCTGAGACAGCACTGAGGGCTGGGAGACAGGCAGCAGAGGACATAGGAGCCGGATATGCCTATGTTTTGCGGGCAGGGGAGGAGATTGCCTATTGATGGGATCTTTATTATGGTGCAGTGTCAGCGGATCAGCGGGCGAGGAGCTTCCATAGACCATCGCGAACAACGATAGCTATAGGAGGGAGCCGGAGGAGATAGACATCTAGTGGTGGGGTTATGGGTCCTCCACCACCACCAGATAGAGGGGACAGGAGGGATGATCCTGGGACGGGTTCTTCAGGGGCTCAGATTCCGTCAAGGTCAGGCGGCTCCGAGGGAGGGAGTTCATCATAGCCATAAAGGGCTCCCTCTGTATTAGTATTGTACCATTTTTGTATGATGATGTAGACACCTTCGAGTGATTGTAGCCATATGATTTTGATATCATTGTATCATGACACTTTATATATATATATATATATATATGAGATGATTCATCTTTGCGGCAGCTATATGCATGTGTACCTATGTGATGAGATGTTCTTATGTGATGCTTATGATATGGATGCAAATATGTATATAATGTAATGCAATATTTTTGTTCTTTTATATTTTATATGTGTATGCATGATGCAAATGTGAATGTATGTAATGTAGATGAATATGATAATGCAAATGTGAATTGTGTTAACAGGTGTTGTGTGCAGGATGTGATGCAGTTGTGATATCTATATGTATGAGTGAAATGCTTATATGTGGTAATGCAGGTGAGACTACATGAAATGCAAATGTTTTTGGTGTGTCATTATACTCAGTCATGTGATAGCAGGCTATGCGGACTCGAGAAGGATGATGAAAGTCAATCAAGAAAGGGGGATGAAAGACAGAAGATATGAAAGTGAAAAAGCTTCTTGTCCGTTATCATTGAGCTTTATTATGGCAAGTAGGTTATGACAATCGAGGCATATGTTCGACTTAGAAAGTCATTGTACCTATTTGCATGGAGATAAGACAGTCACAAACAAGGAATGCCCCAGTTCATACTAGACTTACAGTGTCCTCATATCCTTGGACAAGTCATAGCATTACTAAAAGACAATACACAGACAACAAATACAAATAGGTGACGATACCCCATCCTCGCCTTTCTAGTCAAAGACATCCTAGAGATAGAATCTCTAGTCAGAGACATCCCAGAAAAGCTAAAAGACATGTCACCAAAAAGATAAAATCAAAAGAAAACCAAGACTCGACACCAACATTCATTGTAGTCCTCAAGTTTAGTGTCTCTTGTCACTTGTATAAGTCTTATTTGATTGTGGTCACAATGTTTACTTTCACAAAAAGGATAGATAGCACTGAACCATATGTTGTCTGAGTCTGTTGAAAGATTTGATTTGTTGAAGCCCATTGTTGCTGCTGTGTCTCATCTGAAACTGACTGAATCCATGAAACTGATACTTTATTATGGAGAAGATGAAATTTTATTGTGGATCTGTAATGCAAATGCTGCTTTATTGCGGATTGTGCGCGGATAGATTGAAGGAAGCTGGAAGAAACTGTACTCCTCAGAACGTGCGATGCTCTCAGTTCCACACCCATCACTAGACGTAGGATTTGCCTTAGCCACAGATAGGATCTGATTTATTATGGATGGAAAGGGAGGTGAAAAGAGAGGTTTATTATGAATGGCTAACCAATCTTGGGTAGATCAATAACAAGCCATGATGAGAATGGGTAAGTTTATTATGAACGAATAGGTTGTGAGTGTGTGCAAAGTGAAAGGATGAAAGTGAATCCTGAAGGAGGGAGGAGCAATGTCTCTACGCATGGCATTGGTAACCCAGTTTTCACCATGGTACTTGCCCAGGGCGCCACCGAAGTGGTTTTCACCATTGGATGAAATTATTTCTCTTTACTTTTTTTTATTTTTTAGTGTTTTTTTGTGTCACAAGGCGCTTGTTTGCCAGGTTTTCACCAAGTAACGATTTTTTTGTTTTATAATTTTTTTGTATTTTTGAATTTTTTGATTTTTTTTGTATTTTTTGAATTAGGATACTTTGAAGAGCTATGTGTAAAACCTGCGAAGGTGCATGCTGTTGATAGGATCCTCCAAAGGTTCACCCTCTATAGTTGAGAGCTGATATGCCCCAGATCCATATGCTACTATGATGATGTAAGGACCAAGCCAATTTGGTTCGAACTTGCCCTTCTTCTCTCTTTCTTGCTGATTTTTGGGATTTTCTCTGAGAACCAAATCACCTACCTCAAATGTGCGAGGCTTGACCTTGTGATTGTAGCTGTGACTCATTCATTGTTGGTAAGCCTTGAGATGATTAAAAGCAGTTTGTCTTCATTCATCTAGTAGTTCCAGTTCTTGTAAGCGAGAGACCCTATAGTCTTCATCATTGATAATGTTTTGCAAAGAGACCCGTAAAGAGGGTAGCTGAACCTCAATAGGCAAGATGGCTTCAGTGCCGTAGACAAGTGAATAGGGTGTAGCTCTTGTAGGTGTGCAGACACTTGTACGGTAGGCCCAAAGTGCAGTATTAAGTTGGATATGCCAATTACAGCCAGCGTCGTCGACTGTCTTTTTGAGGATTTTGAGGATTGTTTTATTAGACGCCTCAGCTTGACCATTACCTTGGGGGTAATATGGTGTGGAGAAACGGTGGGAAATATGGAAATGGTCATAGAGTTCATGAACATCTTGATTTTTGAAGGGACGCCCGTTATCAGTGATAATGGAAACAGGAATACCGTATCGGCAAATGATATAGGTGAGGATGAATGTAACAATCTGTTTTCCAGTGACTTGTGTGAGAGGCACAACTTCAATCCATTTTGTAAAATAATCTGTGGCAGTGATAATGAATTTATAACCATTGGAAGAAGGAGGGTGAATCTTGCCTATGAGATCGAGTCCCCACTGACAAAAGGGCCAAGGAGACGCAATTGGTTGAAGTTCTTGTGCTGGCGTGTGTATGAGGTCTCCATGAATTTGACATTGCTTACATTTCTTGACAAACTGATATGAGTCTTTTTCCATAATGGTCCAATAATATCCAGTCCTGATGAGTTTCTTGGCCAAGGTAGGACCACTGGTATGTGAACCACATATCCCTTCATGTACTTCACGTAACGCAATCTGAGCTTTGTCACTTTCTAAACATCTAAGAAGAGTGCCATATAGACCTCGCCGGTATAGGATATCAGCCAAAATGACGTATCGAGAGGATTGGCGAATGAAAGTGCGACATTGGTTATTTGATAGATCAGGAGGTAGGGTATTGTCATGAAGGTATGTGAAAATGGAACCGTATAACTAGGTCTCGGGACCGACAACACATATCATCTCAGTAGGCATGATCTCATATGAAGGAACCAAAAGGTTATCCACCAAGAACTCATAGCAGGTCTCATTTGGAGGTAGATCAATCAGTGAAGCAACTGTAGCCATGGCATCTGCGACGCGATTCTGCTCTCTTGGTATTTGCTCAAAGTCTATCTTTGTGAAGTGTTGTTTCAGGTCATCCACCATTTGTTTATAAGGCATTAATTTTTCATCTTTTGTTTGGTAATCATCAGTTATTTGATGAATGACAAGTTGAGAGTCCCCAAAAACACGAAGTTCCTGGATCTTCCACTGAACTGCGATCCGTAATCCTGTTGTTAATGCCTCATATTCTGCTATATTGTTAGTGCAAGGAAATGATAAGCGGTATGATTTTGGTATAGAATCCCTTTGAGGATTTATAAAGAGGATGCCAGCTCCTGCCCCATGCTGTGTGTATGAGCCATCAAAGTACAGTTGGCATGACTTTACATGTGACATTGTCAAAATAGATTCATCTCAAAATTCTAAACTTAGAGGAACATCATCTATCATGGGAGCATCTGCTAATTGATTTGCGATGGCTTGTCCTTTTATTGCTTTTCTGTCCACATACTCGATGTTCACTCAGGATCATTACCCATTTGGCCAGTCACCTAGTAAGTGTTGCTTTATTGAGAAGGTATGTCAATGGGTCCATCCTTGCAACCAACTTGGTCTTATGAGTGAGCATGTAATGTCGTAATTTCTGTGAAGCAAAGACCACGGTGAGACATGCATGCTCAATTGGTGTGTAGTTTAGCTCATATCCCACCAATGTGCGACTGATATAGTATACTGCTTTTTCCTTGCCCTCAGCAATTTGTTGTGCTAAGAGTGCCCCCAGTGCTGTTGGAGTAGCTGATATGTATAGTAACAGAGGCTGATGTGGAACTAGCGGCATAAGAACTGGTAGATTTAGAAGATAATCTTTGAGCGTCTGGAAAGCCTGTTGATAGTTATCATCCCATTTGAATTTGATGTTTTTTTGTAGCAAGTGTTGAAAAGGATTACACTTATCGGCAAGTTGCACTATGAATCTTCGTATGGATTGGAGTTTGCTTTGTAAGGATCGAAGTTGACTAATATTTCTTGGTGTTTGCATCTCCAAGATGGCTTTGACTTTTGCTGGATCAGCTTTGATTCCTCTTTTGGATACAATGAATCCTAGAAGCTTCTCGGAAGTTACTCCAAAGACACATTTCTTGGGGTTTAATCTTACTTTGTATTTTTCCAACCGATCAAAGACGACTGAAAGTATGTCCAAATGTGTATTTCTATCAATTGATTTGCCCAAGAGGTCATTGACATAATCTTCCACGGTGACGTGCATGAGATCATGAAAGATAGTAGTCATGACTCTTTGATATGTAGCGCTTGCATTCTTTAGCCCGAAGGGCATGACATTCCAGTAGAAAGTTCCCCAAGGACAAGTGAATGATGTTTTGTGTTGATCCTCGGGCGCGATCCTTATTTGATTATAACTAGAGAATCCATCCATTAATGATAACATTTCATGACCTGCTGTGAGATCAACAATCAAGTCAATATTTGGTAATGGGGAGTCATCCTTTGGACAAGCTTTGTTGATGTCTTTGAAATCTGTACATATTCTGATGTTGCGGTCTAGTTTATTGACAGGCACCAAGTTAGAGATCCATTTAGGATAATCAATTGGGCGTATGAATCCAACATCCAATAATTTCTCAAGTTCTGCTTTGACTAGTAATGCCACTTGTGGATGCATTTTTCTTAATTTCTGTTTCACTGGCTTTGCCCCCGGTTTGACTGTCAAATGATGCATTACCAAATCTGGATCCAATCTAGGCATATCACCGTATGACCAAGCAAAGTTGATTTGTCGTTCTTTGAAGAAACTTATGAATTTTGACCTTTCTGACTATGTCAACGATTGAGCCAGGAATATGTTGTGTGGAACCTCTTCTATACCAATGTTTGTTTTGATAGTCTCCTCTACCAACATGGATGACTTTTCCTCATATGATGCTGGGAGAATGTCGAGCTTTCCATCTTCGGGTGCCTCAGAGAGGTTTTCGCCCTCAGATACATCCTTTCTTTTTACTTTTTTGGGGTTAGATAGCGCCACAGTGTGGTTTTCGCCATAAGATCCTTGATTTGTTTTTATTTTCATATTTTTGCGACTGGAAGGTCCGACACCCTCACCAAAATATGCCACGCTATTGAGTTCTATATTGTATCCCACTTTATGGTCCCCAGGGGGAAGATCATCTCGTATGCTAAGATAGTCAATAAAAGCTTCATCATTTTAGAATGTGTCAAACTGTGCAGGTCCTTCATGATCCCAGTCAATGAGTTGGTGGTGAACAAGGGGAAGGCCTTTAACGTCTTCGAAGTTAGTGGGGCTAAGAGTGAAGATGCAGTTATATTCGGGTATGTCAAGGTAATTATCAAGGTCATTGATGGCACTCTCCTCATCAGTCTCGATCGCGAACAAATACAAATTATCATCACTAGTAGTGCATTCTGGGACAGGTGTTCTCATCCTATGTGATTTCAATCTAGAACCTTGAGACAAGGACTGTGTGGAATCCTCATGGGTTATTTCTTGACCAACTTTGAACTTGTTATAGAATTCCTCTTCTTCTGTGGGTTCATCTGGCTCTCTAAATATCTCGGTGAGCTCATAGTCACTGGAGGACTTATTTGAACCCCATTCCCATTCGTTGGAGTCTATGGAATAGCGATCCTCTCGTTGAATTTTGGCAGCTTTGATTTGTAAGGCTTCTTCTGTCCTTTGGGTGTGGACCTTGGAAGTTAAGAAACCAAGTCCTTTCGAGCATTCCTTTTTGAAAGTCAATTCAGGTTGTAAAGGTTCAATGATGCCTTCCTTTCGTAACCCAAGAGGGCTTTTTCCATCATACCCGAATTTTTGTAGAATTTTGAAACCTTTGCCATATTTCTCACATGGTAGACTGACGTGATCTTGTGTGTCATCTTCAATGTCTTTGTAAAGCATTTTGTATAGATCTTCCTCTTCCAGTTCGCCCCATCTTTGAAAGGTAGTAGGGTCCCATTTAAGTACCAGAATGGATACTTGATTGTTAGGATGTGGTCTTCCATATTCTTTTGGGGAACTCATGACTTGTCGTAAGTACATGGTCTGATTTAAAGTGTATTCCTCCATGCCCTTGTCTTGAAACTTGCCTTTAAGCTCACCTTGTTTTGATGTCGAAGGTTTTAATGACTCGGGATCAATGTATGCCGAAGAAGGAACAGCTTCGCAATTATTGGGAATGATGGTCTCAGTTTTTGATCTCAGGTTATTGTAGTATATGAACGGATTAGGATCGCCGTTAACTATTACCTCCACTCCATTATGAGGAAACTTAATGCATTGGTGATATGTAGATGGGACTGCTCTCATTTCATGAATCCAAGGACATCCTAGCAATATGTTATAAGTGAGATCTAGATCCAAGACTTGACAAACCACATCCTTTGTAACTGGCCCAACTCTAAGAGATAAGGTGACTGTGCCCTTGGATGAACGCTCTTCATCATCATATGCCTTGATGGTGATTTGATTTGTAGAATTCACAGCTTTATCAGAATATACCAATTGTTTAATAGTGCTCAATGTACAAATGTTTAGACCTGCTCCTCCATCTATCAGGACTCGTTTTATTTGATGTTTGTATATGAAGGCTTCAACGTGTAGCGGTGCATTATGTGGCTGACTTACGGAGGCGTCATCGACTTCTGTGAATGTAAGTGAATGTGGAACGGAAAGGTATCCCACCATGGCTTGAAACTGGTCCACGTTCAGATCAGTAGGAACGATAGTATCCCTCAAGATTTTGTCAAGAATGGTTTTATGAGCGGGGGATATGCGTAAGAGCTCAAGGATGGAGATGAGTGCGGGTGTCTTCCCTAACTGTTCTACAAGGTCATACTCAGGTTTGGTTGATGAGGAAGCGGTGTTCTTGGCTAGAGCACCTTGCAAAGTGAATTTACCCTGACAAGTTGTGACATGACATTCAGAGGTAGATTCGGAAGAAGATCCAATACCTTTTAGGACAATCTTGGGTCTCCGGGTAGAATTCTCAGACGTTTTGTCCTTGATGATAATGGTAGAGACATAGTTGTCCATTGAGATGTGATTGATGGTTGAATCATAGTTATAGGTTTCTCTGGTATAGTTGGTTTGGTCCTCTGTGGCTTTAGCTTTTCCCTTGTCATGCTTTGGGAATGGTTCCTTAAACATCTCATGTTCTTGATTGGATGAGTGCCCTTCAATCTCAATGTCACCCCTATCAATGAGATCTTGTATGATGTTCTTCAGTCGTTGACAATTTCTTGTCTTATGACCCTTTCTCTTATGAAATTCGCAATACTCATCATCATTCCACCAATTTGGTTTGACCTTTGGTTCATATGGAGGAAAATCTAGAACTGTGATTACCTTGTTTGCCACTGGCTTTTTGAAAACTGACTCAAGTGGTTCTCCCAATGGAGTGTACTTTCTCCATGATCTAGAAGTTGTTTGAGTATTTACTTAATTGTTTGTAAAACTTGATCCCAAAAAGATGAATTTGGGTCGCACTATGTTGGCGTCAACAACACCATCATTGACTATGTTCTTGTTTTTATTCCAAAATTTTGGCTTGTCTTTTCCTTTAAAGTCATCTTTGTTTTCGTTGAATATCTTAATGACTCCTTGTTCAATTAGGACCTTTTCTGTTGCTAAGCCTTTTTCAATAACGTCCTTGAAAGTGGACAAGCAAGCTTTTCTTAAGTCATAACCAATGTCTTTGTTAACATTTTGGGTGAACATCTCTACCATTTGTTTTTGTGGAATTTCACAAGAGCATCTGCTGGCTAGATTTCTCCATCTTTGTAAAAATGATGCAAAAGACTCTCCCTCTTTTTGCTTGGTGTTGCAAAAAGTAGTGACTGATATGTCTGTCTCTATGTTGTATGAGAAATGTTGAATAAATGCCTCTGCTAGATCACCCCATGACTTAATACTAGGTGGAAGTTGGGAGAACCATTCCATAGCTTGATCACCTAGGCTTTGTGGGAATAATCTCATCAAATATGTCTCTTCTGCTGCTACCTCAATGCAAGCTATGAAAAACTATCTTATGTGTGCCTTAGGATCCCCTTTTCCTCTATACTTTTCAAATTTAGGCATCACAAAGTGTGTAGGAAATGGAGGCATTGGAATGCTCTTGTCAAATGGATAAGGACATATGTCTCTCATTGTGTATGTTGGTTTCGGTGTATTTATGTCCTCCATTTTCTTTTGTAAGTCCCTAATTTGTTGCTCCAAATTGCTCTTAGGTGGAGATCAACTTCTTGGACCATACCCCATGCTTGAGGCACCAATTGGAGGAGGAGCATGTTGCATATATGGATGATATTGATCATACACATGTTCATATGGAGGAGGTCTATAGTGATGCTGCATATATGGACCACTTGGTATAGATTCATGTTGAGGAATGCCATATCTATTTTGTCCATGTATACCATACTCTATAGGCATGTCTTGTTCTAATGTGTTACCCCCAAATTTGACACGGGGTTTCCTTGTGTCCAAATTTTGAGCATGCCTTTGAATATCCAATTGCTTTGGTGGTTGATCCTTAGCATATCTTTCTGCATAAGATTTCCATAATGGTCTGCGAAGGTGAGTATCATATGCTTGACCATGTGTATGTGGGACCTCTGGTTTTTGAAACAAAGATGATGGTGATTCAGGCACCATATGTGGTCCTCTATTGCCCCCACTATTAGGCCTTCTTTGATCCATGTTGGAGTGAGATTGTTGAAAAGGTTGATTTTCCATTATTTGAGACATGTCAAAATCATGAGATATCTTGGCTCCACTTTGTGCCATCATTTGTAAGAAGTATTGTCTATCCCTCCTCATTATTTCCTCAACCAATCGATTGAAATGGGGATTCATAATGGATTCTTCCACATCTGCTGAATGTATGAAAAAGTTGTCCATATTGTCATTATGTGGAGCATTGTTGTTTGTAGTGTCCATGTTCTCAACATTTGGAATGTTTCTATAGGCATCCATGTCAGGTAATGTAGTATGATCAGAATTGAAAAAGATATCATTGTCATACTCATAAGAACTCGTGTTTGCGGATTCTTGAGCCTCTTTAGTTTCTCTCCTAGATTTTTGAGAACGGGTTTCAACCATGAACTAGGTATTGACCGAGATGTGTGAGACTAGATGAAAATGGAAAAAGTATGGAAGACCAAGGGTTGGATGGAATGTAAATGAATCTGAAGTGTACTTGCAATGTCCAAAGTGTAAGACCAAGTATTTATGTAGTAGAGTATGTGTGACTTCCAAAGAGAGGATAGTTTCTCTTGATAAGGTAAGTTGACCTTGACTCTAAGTAAGACCAAATGAGACCCAAAGGTAAGAAACCTTGATGAGGGACCACTTAGCAAAGTGTTGTTGTATGTAGTGTGTTGACAAAGTATGATGAGGACAAGCAAGTGACCTTTTGACTCAAGTTTAGACAATTGTGAATGTAAAGTGAGGTGTAAAGCAATGATGGACTGTGTGAGACCCAAAGACAGGTTGAATGCTAAATGAAACCTTGGAGAAATGACTTAGGAAGCTCAAGAATTCTGAAACTGACTGTGTTTATTTGCTAGACTGTAACGATTTTTCAATTCTGAACACAGACGTGCCTGTATACTTCACAGATGCGGTTTCCTGACACAGACGTGTCTTTGTTCAACACAGACGCGCTTCTGAGATTTTTTTGCAAATTGCAATGTTGATTTTGGGAACACAAACGTGTTTCTATCCTTCACAGACGCGGTTATACAACACAGATGCTATTATGTCAGACACAAACATATTTCTACAAAATTTGTACAATTTTTGCCAATCTGTGAAGTCATTTTGTTGTGACCAAATCTGACTATTTGACTTTTTTTTTGGTGACAAGAGGACACAGTATTGATGAAGACCCAATGTTTACAAGTGTTTAGACTCAAAATGACTCCAAGAAAAGTGTGTTGTTTGATGTAAAAATGTTTTGCATACACTTGAAGACACAAAAGGACCAAATCTGACTGTTTGACTGTTTTTTTTTTGTGACAAGAGGACATAGTAGTGATGAAGACCCAATGTTTGCAAGTGTTTAGACTCAAAATGACTCCAAGAAAAGTGTGTTGTTTGATGTAAAAATGTTTTGTTGTTTGGTCTTGAATGTTTTGAATGTTTAAAATAAGTCAAGCACAATTCTTATGGCTGGCCAAGATAATAGTTGTTGATCCCACATGGGGTTTTACCCCCGAGGCTACGCTATTCAGAGCGGATACTTAGATGTTTGACCTCACTGGATCCACCCTCGGCACTCACTTCTCAGGTCAGCCAAGCATCAGTCCCCACGAAAACTCCTCGTGGTGAACTTTGTATCTCTACTAAGAATCGTATGTGTGTGGGCCACTGCCAGAGGTCCAACCTCCTGCCCCAACAACTAGAAAGATTTGGGCTTCTAAAACAAAAAGGTGCTAGTAAGGGCATCCGCTCGTGTGGCCATACATGCGGCACTTTCAGCTCTGTAAATACAGAAGGCTCTCAGCCGGTAGGGGTTACGCCCTACAACTGATCAAATAAATTTGATCAAACAGGTTTATGGAGAGACATAGTGTCGGTATGAACTAATCAGCACACGTTATCCATAGTTTTCACCATGAATACAATTGTTTATAGTGGTTCGGAAGAGGTGGGTTTTCCTCACTACCACTTGGGTCGTTCTCTTCTCACTAGTAGTCCTAATGACCACACGGGAAGACAGACCCTCTAAAGATTAAACAAAAAGAGCCTATTGCTTAAGACACAAAAGACAATGATTCAATTTTAGTGCACCAATTGAACTGTTTGCTAGTCTATGAAAACAAGGTACATAATAAAAATCCAAAAACCCTTGCCAAGGACCTGCAACAAAAAGTTGTTAGTAGTTTGGATTGTTTCAAATAATCACCCCTTCCTGCAAGCACACAAGTTAGGTAAATTTTAAATCCAAAAGACTTTGTGAAAATAGGGGCCTTCAATCAAATGATTTTGCTTTCAAGATAAGCTGCACCAATTTCGTTAGCTAGATCTGAAAATGTTAGCTCCAAATAAACCAGATCTGAACCCTAAATGCAAAATCCAAAACTGAATCAATAAACCCAAAATTTGAAACCGGTGAACACAGATGCGATTACCCTCAACACAGACGTGACTTCCTGACGCAGACGCGGTTCCGTGAGACACAAACGCGGCTCCAAAACGCAGACGCGACTTCTGGACACAGACGCAGCTAAAAACACCACAGACGCGACTGAGGAACGCAAATGCGATTTCTAGAATCTGCAAAAAAATAAAATATTGCTGATAACACAGACGCGATTCTAGATGTTGTAGACGTGCCAGAAAAACAAAAACACGATCCAAAAGTACGTAGACGCGAAAATATCAAAATGCTGCCGAAAACGTCAGATCTGCAACTTCAAAACATAAAATCTGCAAAAAGGATGTTAAATGCAAAAGGGACAAGAGTCCCACCGGGCGTGCTAAAATGTACATGGTGAAAATGGATAACAATAATAACGATATTGAAAGGCTAAATGAATTCAACTACAAAACCTTAGCCTAACAACAACAAAGATCCACCATAACATATGAAGATTACCTAAGATAATGCAACTCAAACAAAATCACAAAGATTATACCATCACATGTCCAATAGGGTTTGGATCTCCATTCTTCCTATCTCCATTGATCTTACTTGATATATTTGCTCTTAGATTTTATGTGCACAAGAGCTCAACAATGAACGAAATGTGGTTGCAAGTAGGATCGTAGTGTAGTCCAGTGCATAAAAGATGATTCATTAGTGTTTGATAATGAAGGAAGCATCTCCTTATATAGAAGACACAATAAGAAATGGAGGGATAAGATTGAGAGGTGTAAAAGGATGTCGGCTATGATTAGAGGGTAGGTAAAAGAAATAATAAAATAATGAAAGGGGTAGGTAGTGTATGAATTAAGAGATGAATGACATGTGTCATGGGTAGAAAAGGTTAATGAATTAATTAATTAAATAAATATTTATTTAATTAATAGAAGAAGTGGGATAATTAAATAAATAAGATATTTATTTAATTTAGGAAAAGGATAATTTAAATAAATAAATGTGTTTATTTAAATGAGAAATAAGGTTAGAAGAGGATAAATAAATAAATTAAATAAATAAAGATTTATTTAATTAATAGAAGAATTAAGCTAAAGTAATTAAATAAATAAAATATTTATTTAATTAGACTGGACAATTTTGGGTGTCTACAAGTGCAAATATGAGCAGCACTTTATGATGAATAGGAAGTGCAAAAACACGTAGTACTTTGTGATGAATAGGGAGTACCACTAGGATAGAAGCAACACTTTGTGATAAATAGTGAGTGTCACTAGGATAGAAGCAACACTTTGTGATGAACAGTGAGTGTCACTAGGATAGAGTATCATATGTACTGAGATAAAAGCAACATTTTGTGATGAACAGTGAATGCCACTTTGACTGACATAGTTGATTTGTTTGACTGCAAGAGGACCTACCTATGTTGGAGTCATGAGAGAGATTCCCGTCAACGCAAAGGTTATGACCAGAGCTGACCTTTGAGGCTAGGGCTGCCATTGAGGTTATGGGTCTACAATACATTTTGTATGTGCCTGAGTTTCAGGTGAACATGGGTTTGCTGACTGCTTTAGCTGAGAGATGGCATTCTGAGACATGCACTTTTCATTTGCCGATGGGTGAGATGACAATCACCTTGGAGGATGTTTACAGGATTCTGAGGATACCGATCAATGGGGAGTTGATACCCTATAATCGAGACGGAGACAGGGAGGCATTGAGACGAGTATTTCAGGATCTAGGATTGGAGATGAGGGCTAGACATGTGGCATGGGACACGATGACACAGACCAGATTGGCACTACTAGCGGTACTGGGAGGAGTGATCAGTGGGTTCCTCTGTCTGGATAGGGTGAAATGAGGATTGGCTATAGCCATATGTATTTTGACATCATTGTACCATGACACTTATGATTTTGATATATATATATATATATATATATATATGAGATGATTCATCATTGCGGCAACTATATGCATGTGTACCTATGCGATGTATATTTCTATGTGTTAATGCATGATATGGATGCAAATATGTACATGAGGAAATGCAATATTTTTGTTCTTTTATGTTTTATATGTTATGCATATGTGAATGTGAATGTATGAAATGCAGATGGATATGATGATGTAAATAACTATTTACATGATGAGAATGTTAAATGTGCTAACATGTGTTGTGTGCAAGATATGGTGCAATTGTGATGTCTTTATGTATGTATGAAATGCTTATATGTGGTAATGCAGGTGCAACTACATGAAATGCAAATATTTTTGGTGTGTCATTATACTTAGTCATGTGATAGTAGGCTACATGGACTCAAGAAGGATGATGGAAGTCAATCAAAAAATGGGGATGGAAGATAGAAGATATGAAAGTGAAAAGAGCTTCTTGTGCGTTATCATCATTGAGCTTTATTATGGCAAGTAGGTTAGGAAAATCGAGCCATATGTTCGACCCAGAAAGTCATTGTACCTGTTTGCATGGAGATAAGATAGTCGCAAACAAGGAATGCCCCAGTTCATACTAGACTCACAGTGTCCTCATATCCTTGGACAAGTCATAGCATTACTAAGAGACAATCCACAGATGGCAAAGAAAAATAGGTGACGATACCCCATCCTCGCCTTTCTAGTCAAAGACATCTTGGAAAAGCTAAAAGACATGTCACCAAAAAGATAAAAATCAAAAGAAAACCAAGACTCGACACCAACATTCACTGTAGTCCTCAAGGTTAGTGTCTCTTGTCACTTGTATAAGTCTTATTTGATTGTGCTCACAATGTTTACTTACAAAAAGGATAGATCACATTGAACCATAATGTTGTCTGAGTCTGTTGAAAGATTTGATTTGTTGAAGCCCATTGTTGCTGCTGTGTCTCATCTAAAACTAATTGAATCCATGAAACTGATACTTTATTGTGGAGAAGACGGAACTTGATTGCGGATTGGCGATGCAAGTGCTGTTTTATTGCAGATTATGTGCGAATAAACTGAAGAAAAGTGGAAGAAACTATACTCCTCGAAACATGTGATGTTCTCAGTTCCACACACATCACTAGACGTAGGATTTGCCTTAGCCACAGATAGGAGTTTGATTTATTATGGATGGAAAGGGGTGAAAAGGAATGTTTATTATGAATGGCTAACCAATCTTGGTTAGATCAATAACAAGCCATGATAGGAATGGGTACGTTTATTATGAACGAATAGATTGTGAGTGTGTACAAAGTGAAGGATGAAAGTGAATCCTAAAGGAGGGAGGAGCAATGTCTCTATGCATGGCGCCGGTGGCCCGATTTTCACCATGGTACTTGCCCAGGGTGCCACCGAAGTGGTTTTCACCATTGGACAAAATTATTTCTCTTTACTTATTTCAAGTTTTTCAATGTTTTTTATGTCACAAGGCTCCTGTTTGCCAGGTTTTCACCAAGTAACGATTTTTTTTGCTTTATGATTTTTTTGTATTTTTGAAATTTTTGATTTTTTTTTTTTTGTATTAGGATATTCCAAAGAGCTATTTGTAGAACCTGCGAAGGTGCATGCTATTGATAGTATCCTCCAAAGGTTTTCCCTCTATGGTTGAGAGTTGATATGCACCAAATCCATATGCTACTGTAATGATGTAAGGACCAAGCCAGTTTGGTTCGAACTTGCCCTTCTTCTCTCTGTCTTGCTGATTTTTGGGGTTTTCTCTGAGAACCAAATCACCTACCTCAAATGTGCGAGGCTTGACTTTGTGGTTGTAGCTATGACTCATTCATTGTTGATAAGCCTTGAGATGATTAAAAGCAGTTTGTCTTTGTTCATCCAATAGTTCAAGTTCTTGTAAGCTAGAGACCCTGTATTCTTCATCACTGATAATGTTTTGCAAAGAGACTCGTAAAGAGGGTAGCTTGACCTCAATAGGCAAGATAGCTTCAGCATCGTAGACAAGTGAATAGGGTGTAGCTCCTGTAGGTGTGCGGACACTTGTGCGGTAGACCCAAAGTGTGGGATTAAGTTGGATATGCCAATTACGGCTAGCGTCATCAACTGTCTTTTTTAAGATTTTAAGGATTGTTTTATTAGATGCCTCAGCTTGACCATTACCTTGAGGGTAATAAGGTGTGGAGAAATGATGACTAATATGGAAGTGATCAGAGAGTTCACGAACATCCTGATTTTTGAAGGGATGCCCGTTATCGGTGATAATGGAAACAAGAATACCGTATTGACAAATGATATAGTTGAGAATGAACGTAGCAATCTATTTTCCAGTGACTTGCATGAGAGGTATGGCTTTGATCCATTTTGTAAAATACTCTGTGGCAGTGATAATGAATTTATGACCATTGGAAGAAGGAGGGTGAATCTTGCCTATGAGATCGAGTCCCCACTGACAAAAAGGCCAAGGAGTCGCAATCGGTTGAAGTTCTTGTGTTGGCACACGGATGAGGTCTCCATGAAGTTGACATTGCTTACATTTTTTGACAAACTGAAATGAGTCTTTTTCCATACTGGGCTAGTAATATCCAGTCCTGATGAGTTTCTTGGCTAAGGTAGGACCACTAGAATGTGGACCACATATCCCTTCATGTACTTCACATAACACAATCTAAGCTTCGTCGCTTTCCAAACATCTAAGAAGAGTGCCATCTAGGCCTCGATGGTATAGGATATCGGCTAAAATGATGTACCAAGAAGATTGGCGAATGAAAGTGCGATGTTGGTTATTGGATAGATCAGGAGGTAGGGTATTGTCACGAAGGTATGCAAAAATGGAACCATATAACTGAGACTCAGGGCCGACGACACATATTGTCTCATTAGAAGTGATTTCATATGAAGGAACCAAAAGGTTATCCACCAAGAACTCATAGCGGGTCTCATTCGGAGGTAGATCGATCAGTGAAGCAATTGTAGCCATGGCATTTGCGGCTCGATTCTACTCTCTTGGTATCTGCTCAAAGTCTATCTTTGTGAAATGTTGTTTTAGGTCATCCACCATTCTTTTGTAAGGCATTAATTTCTCATCCTTTCTTTGGTAATCATCAGTTGCTTGACGGATTACAAGTTGAGAGTCCCCCAAAATATGAAGTTCTTGGATCTTCCACTGAACTGCTATTCGTAATCCAGTTGTTAATGCCTCGTATTCCGCTATGTTATTAGTGCAAGGAAATGATAAGCGGTATGATTTTGGTATGGAATCCCCTTGAGGAGTTATAAAGAGGATGCAAGCTCCTACCCCATGTTGTGTGTGTGAGCCATCAAAGTATAGTTGCCATGGTTTTGCATGTGACACTGTTAAAATGGATTCATTTGGAAATTCTGAAATTAGAGGAACATCATCTATCATGGGAGCATCCGCTAACTGATCTGCGATAGCTTGTCCTTTTATTGCTTTTCTATCCACATACTCGATGTTGAATTCACTCAGGAGCATCACCCATTTGGCTAGTCGCCCAGTAAGTGTTGCTTTATTGAGAAGGTATTTCAATAGATCGATCCTTGCAACCAACTTAGTCTTATGAGTTACAATGTAATGTCATAATTTTTGTGAAGCAAAGACCATGGCGAGACATGCGTGCTCAATTGGTGTGTAGTTTAGCTCATATCCCACCAATGTACGACTGATGTAATATACTACCTTTTCTTTGCCCTTAGCAACTTGTTGTGCTAAGAGTGCCCCCAGTGCTGTTGAAGTAGCTGATATGTATAGTAATAAAGGCTGATCTAGAATTGGCGGTATCAAAACTGGCGGATTCAGAAGATAATCTTTGAGTATCTGGAAAGCTTGTTGACAGTTATCATCCCATTTGAATTTGATGTTTTTATGTAGCAAGTGCTGAAAGGGATTACATTTATCTGCAAGTTGTGCTATGAATCTTCATATGGACTGAAGTCTCCCTTGTAAAGACTGAAGTTGACTGATGTTTCATGGTGGTTGCATCTCTAGGATGGCCTTGACTTTTGCTGGATCTTCTTCGATTCCTCTCTTTGAGACGATGAATCCCAGGAGCTTCCCGAAGGTTACTCCAAAGACACATTTCTTGGGGTTTAATCTTACTTTATATTTTTCCAACCGATCAAAGATGACTGAAAGTATGTCCAAATGTGTATCTCTGTCTATTGATTTTTCCAAGAGGTCATCAACATAATCTTCCACAGTAACGTGCATGAGGTCATGAAAGATAGTAGTCATGGCTCTTTGATATGTAGTGCCTGCATTTTTTAGCTCAAAGGGCATGACATTCCAGCAGAAGGTTCCCCAAGGACAAGTAAATGCTATTTTGTGTTGATCCTTAGACACGATCTTTATTTGATTATAACCAGAGAATCCATCCATCAAAGATAACATTGCATGACCTGCTGTGAGATCAACAATCAAGTCAATATTTGGTAATGGAAAATAATTGTTAGGACAAGCTTTGTTAATGTCTCTGAAATCTGTACATATTCTGATACTCCGATCTAGTTTACTGACAGGCACTAAGTTGGAGATCCATTCGGGATAATCAATTGGGCATATGAATTTGACATCCAATAATTTTTCAAGTTCTGCTTTGACTAGTAATGCCAGTTGTGGATGCATCTTTCTTAATTTTTGTTTCATTGGTTTTGCCCTTGGTTTAACTATCAAATGACGCATTACCAAATCTGGATCCAATCCAGGCATATCAGCGTATGACCATGCAAAGTTGATTTGTTATTCTTTGAAGAAACTTATGAATTTTGACCTTTCTGACTCCATCAAAGATTGGGCCAGGAATATGTTGTGTGGAACCTCTTCCATACCAATATTTGTTTTGATAGTCTCCTCTACCAACATGGATGACTTTTCCTCATATGATGCTGGGAGAATGTTGAGCCTTCCATCTTTGGGTGCCTCAGAGAGGTTTTCGCCCTCAGATACGTCCTTTCTTTTTACTTTTTTGGGATCAGATAGTGCCACAGTGTGGTTTTTGCCATAAGACCCTTGGTTTGTTTTTATTTTTATATTTTTGCAACTAGAAGCCTGACACCCTCAACGAAATATGCCACGCTATTGAGTTCTATAGTGTATCCTACTTTATGGTCCCCAGGGTGAAGATCATCTCATATGCCAAGATAGTCAATAAAAGCTTCATCATTTTGGAATGTGTCAAGCTGTGCAGGTCCTTCATGATCCCAGTCAATGAGTTGGTGATGAATGAGGGGAAGGCCTTTAATGTCTTTGAAGTTAGCGGGGCTAAGAGTGAAGATGTTATATTTATGTATGTCGAGGTAATTATCAAGGTCATCATTGGCACTCTCCTCATCAGTGTCGATCATGAACGAATCCAAATTATCATCACTAGTAGCGCATTCTGGGATAGGTGTTCTCATTCTATGTGATTTCAACCTAGAACCTAGAGACAAAGACTGTATGGGTTGCTCTGGAGTTGTTTCTTGACCAACTTTGAATTTTTTATAAAATTCCTCTTCTTCTGTGGGTTCATCTGGCTCTCTAAATGTCTCGGTGAGCTCATAGTCACTAGAGGATTTGTTTGAACCCCATTACCATTTGTTGGAGTCCGTGGAATAACGATTCTCTTGTTGAATTTTGGCATCTTTGATTTGTAATGCTTCTTCTATCTTTTGAGTCACAAAACCAAGTCCTTTGGAGTGTTCCTTTTTGAATGTCAATTCAGGTTGTAAAGGTTCAACGATGCCTTCCTTTCTTAACCCAAGAGGACTTTTGCCATCATACCCAAATTTTTGTAGAATCTTGAACCCTTTGCCATACTTTTCACATGGTAAACTGATGTGATCTTGTGTATCATTTACAAGATCTTTGTAAAGCATTTTGTATAAGTCTTCCTTTTCCAGTTCACCCCATTTTTGGAAGATTGTAGGATCCCATTCAAGTGTAATGATAGATACCCACTTCGTAGGATGTGGTCATCCATATTCTTTTGGTGAATTCATGACTTGTTGTAAGCACATGGTCTAATTCAAAGTGTATTCACCCATGCCTTTGTCCTGGAATTTTCCCTTAAGTTCACCTTGTTTTGATGTCAAAGGTTTTAATGTCTCAGGATCAATGTACATAGAAGAAGGAACAGCTTCGCAATTACTGGGAATGATGGTCTCAGTTTTTGGTCTCAAGTTATTGCAATATATGAATGGATTAGGATCTCCATTAATTGTTATTTCAACTCCATTGTGAGGAAACTTGATGCATTGGTGATATGTAGATGGGACCACCCTCATTTCATGAATCCAAGGATGTCCTAGCAATATGTTGTATGTGAGATCAAGATCTAGGACTTGACACACCATGTCCTTCGTAACTGGCCCAACTCTGAGAGGTAAGGTGACTGTGCCTTTGGATGAACACTCTTCATCATCATATGCTTTGATGGTGATTTTGTTTGTAGAATTCACAGCTTTGTCAGAATATCCCAATTGTTTAATAGTGCTCAATGTACAAATGTTTAGACCTACTCCTCCATCTATCAAGACTCATTTTATGCGATGCTTGTGTATGAAGGCTTCAATGTGTAATGGTGCATTATGTGGCTGACTTAAAAAGGCGTCATCAGCTTCTGTGAATGTAAGAGAGTGTGGAATGGAAAGGTATCCCACCATGGCTTGAAAATGGTCCACATTCAGATTAGTAGGGATGACAGTGTCTCTCAAATTTTTATCAAGAATGACTTTATGTGTGGGGGATATGCGTAAGAGCTCAAGGATGGAGATGAGCGTGGGTGTTTTTCCTAACTGTTCTACAAGGTCATACTCAGGCTTGGTTGATGAAGAAGTGGTATTTTTAGCTGGAGCACCTTGCAAAGTGAATTTACCTTGACAGGTTGTAACATGACATTCAGAGGTAGGTTCAGAAGAAGATCCAATTCCTTTTAGGACAATCTTGGGTCTTTGGGTAGAATTCTCAGGGTTTTTGTCCTTGATGATAATGGTAGAGACATAATTATCCATCGAGATGTGATTGATAGTTGAATCATAGTTATAAGATGCTCTGGTATAGTTGGTTTGGTCATCTGTGGCTGTAGCTTTTCCCTTGTCATGTTTTGGGAATGGTTCCTTAAACATCTCATGTTCTTGATTGGATGAGTGTCCTTCAATCTGAATGTCATCTCTATCAATGAGATCTTGTATGATGTTCTTCAGTCAATGACAATTTCCTATCTTATGATCCTTGCTCTTACGGAATTCGAAATACTCATCATCATTCCACCAATTTGGTTTAACCTTTGGCTCATATGGAGGAAAATCTGGAATTGTGATTACTTTGTTTGCCACTAGCTTCTTAAAGAATGACTCAAGTGGTTCTCCCAATGGAGTATACTTCCTTCGTGATCTAGAAGTTGTTTGAGTGTTCACTTGATTGTTTGTAGAACTTGATCCCGAAAAAATAAATTTGGGTCGCACTGCATTGGTATCAACAACACCATCATTGATTGTGTTCTTGTTTTTATTCCAAAATCTTGGCTTATCTTTTCCTTTAAAGTCCTCTTTATTTTCCTTGAATATCTTAATGACTCCTTGTTCAATTAGGACCTTCTCTATTGCTAAGCCTTTTTCAATGACGTCCTTGAAGGTGGACAAACAAGCTTTCCTTAGATCATAGCCAATGTCTTTGTTAACATTTTGGGTGAACATCTCTACCATTTGTTTTTGTGGAATTTCACAAGAGCATCTGTTGGCTAGATTTCTCCATCTTTGTAAGAATGATGCAAAAGATTCTGCCTCTTTTTGCTTAGTATTGCACAAAGTAGTGACTGATATGTCTATCTCTATGTTGTAGGAGAAATGTTGAATAAATGCCTCTGCTAAGTCACCCCATGACTTAATACCAGGTGGAAGTTGGGAGAACCATTCCATAGCTTGATCACCTAAGCTTTGTGGGAATAATCTCATCAAATATGTCTCTTCTGCTGCTACCTCAATGCAAGCTGTGAAAAACTGTCTTATGTGCGCCTTAGGATCCCCTTTTCCTCTATACTTATCAAATTTAGGCATCACAAAGTGTGCAGGAAATGGAGGCATTGGAATGCACTTGTCAAATGGATAAGGACATATGTCTCTCATTGTGTATATTGGCTTCGGTGTATTTATGTCCTCCATTTTCTTTTGTAAGTCCCTGATTTGTTGCTCCAAATTGCTCTTAGGTGGAGATCGACTTCTTGGACCATACCCCATGCTTGAGGCACCAATTGGAGGAGGAGCATGTTGCATATATGGATGATATTGATCACACACATGTTCATATGGAGAAGGTCTATAATGATGCTGTGTATATGGACCACTTGGTATAGATTCATGTTGAGGAATGAAATATCTACCTTGTCCATGTATACCATACTCTACAGGCATGTGATGTTCTAATGTGTTGCCCCCAAATTTGACACGGGGTTTGCTTGTGTCCAAATTTTGAGCATGCCTTTGAATATCCAATTACTTTGGGGGTTGATCCTTAGCATTGGTATGTGATTGAGCATATCTTTCTGCATCAGACTTCCATAATGGTCTGCGAATGTGAGTATCATATGTTTGGCCATCTGTATGTGGGACATCTGATTTTTGAAACAAAGATGATGGTGATTTAGGCACCATATGTGGTCCTCTATTGCCTCCACTATTAGGCCTCCTTTGATCCATGTTGGAGTGAGTTTGTTGCAAAGGTCAATTTTCCATTATTTGAGATATGTCAAAATCATGAGGTATCTTAGCTCCACTTTGTGCCATCACTCGTAGGAAGTATTGTCTATCCTTCCTCATTATTTCCTCCACCAATCAATCAAAATGAGGATTCATAATGGTGTCTTCCACTTCTACTGAATGTATAGAAAAGTTGTCCATATTGTCATTGTGTGTATCATTGTGGTTTGTAGTGTCCATGTTCTCAACATTTGGAATGTTTCTATAGGCATCCATGCCAGGCAATGTAGTATGATCAGAATTGAAAAAGATATCATTGTCATACTCATAGGAACTCATATTTGCAGACTCTTGAGCCTCTTTAGTTTCTCTCCTAGATTTTTGGGAATGGGTTTCAACCATGAACTAGGTATTGACCAAGATGTGTGAGACTAGATGAAAATGAAAAGAGTATGGAAGACCAAGAGTTGGATGGAATGTAAATGAATCTGAGGTGTACTTGCAATGTCCAAAATGTGAGACCAAGTATGTATGTAGTAGAGTAGGTGTGTGTGGCTTCCAAAGAGAGGATAGTTTCTCTTGATGAGGTAAGTTGACCTTGACTCTAAGTAAGACCAAATGAGACCCAAAGGTGATAGACCTTGATGAGGGACCACTTAGCAAAATGTTGTTGTATGTAGTGTGTTGACAAAGCAAGATGAGGACAAGCAAGTGACCTTTTGACTCAAGTTTAGACAAATGTGAATGTAATGTGAGGTGTAAAGCAATGATGGACTTTGTGAGACCCAAAGACAGGTTGAATGCTAGGTGAAAACCTAAAGAGATAACCTAGGAAGCTCAAGAATTCCGAAACTGACTGTGTTTGTTTGCTGGACTGCAAAAGTTTTTCAATTTTGAACACAGACGCAAAATCCTAACGCAGATGTGGTTCTATTAAACACAGACGCGTTTTTGAGATTTTGTCAATGCAATGTTAATTCTGGGAACACAGATGCATTTCTTCCCTTCACAGACGCGGTTATACAACACAGATGTGGTTATATCAGACACAGATGCATTTTTGCAAAATTTGTGCAATTTTTTTCAATCTATGAAGTTATTTTGTGACCAAATCTGAATGTTTGACTATTTTTTCATGACAAGAGGACATAGTGTTGATGAGGACTCAATGTTTACAAGTGTCTAGACAAAATGACTCAAAGACAAGTGTGTTGTTCAATGTAAAATTGTTTTGCATACACTTGAAGACACAAAAGACACAATGTTTTGTTGTTTGGTCTTGAACGTTTGAATGTTAAAAATAAGTCAAGCACAATTCTTATGGCTGGCCAAGACAATAGTTGTTGATCCCACATGGGGTTTTACCCCCGAGACTATACTATTCAGAGCAGATACTTAGATGCTTGAGCTCACTGGCTCCACCCTCGACACTCACTTCTCGGGTCAGCCAAGCATCAGTCCCCATGAAAACTCCCCATGGTGAACTTTGTATCTCTACTAAGAACTGTATGTGTGTGGGCCGCTACCAGAGGTTCGACCTCCTGCCCCAACAACTAGAAGGATTTGGGATTTTAAAACAAAAAGGTGCTAGTAAAGGCATCCGCTCATGTGGCCATACATGCGGCACTTTTAGCTCTATAAATATAGAAGGCTCCCAGCCGGTAGGGGTTACGCCCTACAAATGATCAAATAAATTTGATCAAATGGATTTATGGGGAGACATAGTGTCGGTATGAACTAATCAGCACACGTTATTCATATTTTTCACCATGAATACAGTTATTTATAGTGGTTTGGAAGAAGATGGCTTTTCTTTTGCTACCACTTGGGTCGTTCTCTCCTCACTAGTAGTCCTAATGACCACACGGGGAGACACGCCCTCTAAAGATGAAACAAAAAGAGCCTATTTCTCTAAACACATAAGACAATGATTCAATTTTAGTGCACCAATTGAAGTGTTTTCTAATCTATGAAAAACAAGGCACACAATAAAAAAATCCAAAAACCCTTGCCAAGGTCCTGCAACAAAGATTTGTTAGGAGTTTGGATTGTTTGAAATAATCACCCCTTCCAGCAAGCACACAAGTTAGGTAAATTTTAGATCCAAAAGACTTTGTGAAAATAGGGGCCTTCAACAAAATGATTTTGCTTTCAAGGCAAGCTGCACCAATTTCATTAGCTAGATCTGCAAATGTTAGCTCAAAATAAACAAGATCTAAAAATAAAACCAAATGAATAAAAACTTGAATCAATAAAAATCCAAAATGCAAATAAGCGTACACAGACGCGGTTACCCCAAACACAGATGCGGTTACCCCAAACACAGACGCGGTTATCTGACACAAACATGCTTCTGTGAAACACAAACGTGGTTTTAGAACGCAGACGCGGCTTCTAGACACAGACGCGCCTAAAAACACCACAGACGCAACTAAAGAACACAGATGCAGTTTTTGGAGTCTGCAAAAATAAAATACTGTCGAGGATGTAGACGTGATCCAAGATGTTGCAAACACGGCAAAAAACCATAAACGCGATCCGAAAGTTCGTAGACATGAAAATACCAAAATGCCATCGAAAATGTCAGATCTGCAACTTCAAAATACAATATCTGCAACAAGGATGTTAAATGCAAAAGGGACAAGAGTCCCACTAGGCGTGCCAAAATGTATATGGTGAAAATGAATAACAACAATGATAATATTGAAAGACTAAATAGATTCAACCACAAAACCCTAGCCTAACAACAACAAAGATCCACCATAACATATGAAGATTACCTAAGACAATGCAAATCAAATAAAATCACAAAGATTATACCATCACATGTCCAATAGGGTTTGAATCTCCATTCTTCCTATCTCCATTGATCTTGCTTGATATATTTGCTCTCAGATTTTGTGTGCACAAGAGCTCAACAAAGAACGGAATATGGTTGCAAGTAGGATCGCATATGAAAAGCATAGTGTAGTCAAGTAGCTAGGTAGTTAGTTAGGGTTGATAATGAAGGAAGCATCTCCTTATATATAAGACACCATAAGAAATGGAGGGATAAGATTGAGAGGTGTAAAAGGAGGTCAGCTATGATTAGAGGGTAGGTAGAGGAAATAATAAAATAATGAAAGGGGTAGGTAGTGTATGAATTAAGAGATGAATGACATGTGTCATAGGTAGAAAAGGCTAATGAATTAATTAAATAAATAAAGATTTATTTAATTAATAGAAGAATAGGGATCAATTAAATAAATAAAATATTTATTTAATTTAGGAAAAAGGATAATTTAAATAAATAAATGTATTTATTTAAATTTGAAATAAGGCTAGAAGAGGATAAATGAATTAATTAAATAAATAAAGATTTATTTAATTAATAGAAGATGAATTAAGAGATGAATGACATGTGTCATAGGTAGAAAAGGCTAACGAATTAATTAAATAAATAAAGATTTATTTAATTAATAGAAGAATAGGGATCAATTAAATAAATAAAATATTTATTTAATTTAGGAAAAAGGATAATTTAAATAAATAAATGTATTTATTTAAATGAGAAATAAGGCTAGAAGAGGATAAATGAATTAATTAAATAAATAAAGATTTATTTAATTAATAGAAGAATTAGGCTAAAGTAATTAAATAAATAAAAACATTTATTTAATTAGACATGACAATTTTAGGTGTCTACAGTAATTATCTTTTGTAAGCCGACATGGTATATTGTAAAAGACTCATATATGTATGAGATCTTATAGATCATTTTGTAAGGAAGGAATGAATGAATGAGGAATATAGATTTATGGTAGAAGATTGTTGTTTAGTAGCAGCGAAGGTTTTTGGTTATGGTATCTATCTGAGCTTAAACTGGTACTGAACCTAGCATTAGAGATGTTGTTTTGAGTAGTACATTGTATTGGATTTAATAATCTATTTTATAGTCAGTGAGACTCTTCTTTGAGCAGTGAGCTCTAGGCTATTGGCCTCCTTGCATGTGCAGGCCCCTATTGTAAGTAGTATATATTCATTGGCCAGTGAGTAAATATTGTGGGTCACAAATCCCACCGAAGTTTTTCCCACACCGGGTTTCCTCGTTAAAATATCTTGTGTTATGGTGTGTTTCTATGTTGTCTCTATTATTTTTGTTTACTGCATTTATTCTTATTTACCAGTACACTATTTTGGGTTGAAAAGTTATAAATAAGTTTAAATATTCAATCCACTAGTTAAACACTGATTCACCCCCCTCTCAGTGTTTGTGGGACTGTCATTGAATCTAACATTGATATCTTTCTTAAGCTTTGTTTTTCACATGTATATCTCTCCCCCTTTAACATCAATGTCATAAATCTGACATAAACATCAAAGAAAAATCATAAAACCTCTTAACCACATAGCTGACTACTCCCCATGAGTAGTAGCACCAACTCAGTAATCTAGAAATAATGATAGATCTGATAATGCATACTAGAATGATGCCAATCAACATCACTCAAGTCTCAATCAGAGGGGCAAAGAACCCCAATCTCTCTCTAAAGTACTCAAATGATTCCTTAAACCAATCTGACTTCATTTGCTTCCACCTTTTCCTTCAAAAAGTTATACTTGATTTATATGTGCTTTGTCTTAGAATGAAATACTAGATTCTTTGACATGTCAATAGTAGCAGAGTTATCACAGTGAATAACTACCGGTTCATTGCAATCTACCCTTATATCCTTCAACATTTGCTTCATCCATAGAACTTGTATACAACTAGTAGCAACAACAACATACTCAACTTCATCAATAGATAAAGAAGTACATGATTTTTTCTTGCTGATCCATGAAACAAGTTTTTTTCATAGAAATAAAGCTCTACCAGATGTGATTTTCTAGTTACCTATATCTCCATCCCAATCCATATTTGAATGTGCACATAGTGTAAAGTCATCATAACCATAAAACATAAACCATACCTAAAAATATATGAACATCCTACTTACCAGAGCAAGGATTCAACATAATCAATTCATTCCTTTTGAAAATATTCTTTGCAAACCAATCAAATCTAGTTCCAATAACATCCAAGTCCATGTGTTGTTCTTTTTTATCTGATCCAATTTCTTTTCCATAGATTTCATCCAACATTCATCCTTACATGCTTCATCTATTGATGTCAGTTCAATTTGAGAAATTAAACATACCTCATTAGCTGCCAACCTTCTCCTTGTGATTTTCTGAATGATTCAACCTTACATACCTAAGAGTCTTCTGACTTTCTATTTCTCTGCTCTGATCTTTATTTACTGTTGAATTTTTAGATACTATCAAGGTAACTGGTTCAACATTCTATTCCAGTATAGGTGTTACCGGTTTAGTTATGATCATTTCCACTTTTGGTTCTCTCTCATAAGTTCTGGTTTGACCTCTTTACTACTCATCCACCTTGACATTAGCGCTCTCCACAATTCTTTGCAATCTCTTGTTATAATCTCTATATGCTTTTTTTTCATTTGAATAACCAAGAAATATTCCTTCATCACATCTAAGATCAAACTTTCCAATTCACTACCAAGGATTATAAAATACTTAACTATAGATGTATGACCAAACCATAACATATAAGGTGACTTACAGATAACTAAACTAGATCCAAGATCCAAGAACAAATCTTCATCAGTTAACCTCCAAACTGACTTCTCCAAAATCTGAAATAGGCTTTCAGATCACTACCAAGGGCAATGCAAGATTTGTCATCAATTTCCCTCCCCCAAGGTAAATGCCTTAGTTATCAGATAAGTTTCCCGCAAGTGCAGGAACATTCTGCTATGTTGATTGAGTAATTGGGGTATATGCTTCAACCAAATGAACATCTGGGATATTTGATTCTGTTCATTGATCCTCAAACTTTATAACCCACTTCTTCTCATGTTCCTTCTAGATATAATCAACCTTCTACTTTCCCTTATCATTATATCCTCCCGGTAGGTTCTTGCTTCTGCTAAATTTAGCAATATGTCCTACTTTGTTGCATTTATAATAAATGATATTGTTTTTTTGAATTGCCTTATTGTAACCTTGATCATTCCTCAACCTATATTGATTAGCCATATGTACAAACTTTCCATATGTATGACATTTTACATTCATTCTACAATCTGTTGTCCTATGACCAAACTTCTTGTAGTTGAAACATTGATCGATACCTGAATTATTATTTTGATTGACTCTATTTCTGCATTGACTTGCCATATGATCAAACTTATTACAAATAAAGCATCTACCATTAAATTTATTGGGTTGCCTTACCGATGACCTCTAATTCTAGGTGTATGATTAATTCTCTTGATTGTTCTTCTGATCAGATGTATCATTCTGATTTTTAGTACCAAAGCTTTCACCATGCTCAAATCCAAGACCTCTATGGTCTCCACTGTCCCTCCAATTCTTTAATAATTAATCAAGCTTAGCGGAACTGTGAGATTTTGCCAAGATCAAGAGCTCAATGAAATGTACAAAATAGAGACACAATATAGGACAAGAATAAATTGTATTCTCATCAATAGAAAATGATCAATAATAATGATTCAATAGTTACATACAATGTAGATGAGCTTGCTTATATAGGCAAGGCTAGGGATATGTGAGCACACAAACATGACATGTGGCTCAATAAGAAACAAGGGTAGGTGGGAAATAGGTGTGGGTAGGTAGGAGAAATAATATAATAGTCCACATAAGGTGGATCACCCATTGAATGTGGAGTGTAACAACAAGAGTGGAGTGTAACAACAAGATCAACACCATAAAAGGTGGAATTTCTCCTACACACACTATCCCAATGTGGCACAAACACCCAAGTGTCTCATACCCAAACTATTATGAAAATGCATTATCCTAAGTAAACTTAAGTAAGGTGTAATAATATCCATGATGAATAATTATTTACACCAACACCCCCCCTTAAGTGCAACTTAGGGGAATGCACTTAAGTCTACAATGCAACTAAGCAATGCAAGATGGGTCCCGACTACGAGGCCATGTTAGGTACCCATGTACAAATGCAAATGCATGCAAACCAAGGCAATGAAATCTCTCACAAAGTGGGGAAAGAGAGAAAACCCAATGGGAAAAAACCCTCCCCCAAAAGAGAGATGAAAACATACAAGAGAACTCTCATAGAAGAATCTGAAGAACAAAACCCCATGTGAGGAAAAGGTCCCCCCCATATGAGAGAAGAAGAGAAGCTAGGAAGCCCCCCCTCAATGTGGAATCTGCACCAATGATAGAAGCTCGATGTATGAAGAAACTGCTCCATGAACGTCGAACAACATTCCTCCCCTTAGGAAGAAACAAAACCAAAGGTGTATCCATGAAGTCTCCCAAATCATGAAGGGAAGATGTATGAAGAAAACTCATGATGAAAGGAATCTCTGAAAACTGCTCAAGTGTCCCCATGTCGATGCTGAAAGATACCCCTTTCAAAGGTGGTTAATTGTGCCACACTGCTGAAAAAGGCACTCCAAGATCTAGTGGAGATGCATGTAGAACATGTCCCAAAGATTCACATGTCTCCTCAAAACATAAAGAGACCTCCTCCAACTGCTGTACATAAGTATCCACAATCATGTCAACCTCAAAAGACTGATCATGTAGAGAATGAACAAGAGGGTCAGAGTGTGCCCTCGCAACAATCGAAAAAGGATGACCTTCATCAAAGAGAAGATGAATGTCATCAATGATGTCTCCCAAATCTGCAATGTAGGATTCCATAAATAAACCTGCAATATCTGTCAAGTAATCATCCTGTATGATAGGAAATCGAAAATCATCAAAGCAAATATCAAAATACTAATCTAGCCCAATCATGAAAGCACAATTGCAATGATCAATCCTAACACACTCAATAAAGACATGAAAAGCAAAACATTCAAAGCTAAAAACTAAGCAAACCCGATGCAGATCTGAATGTCTCCTTCATGCAGCTCCATTGCCCTTCTTTCTTCTCCAAATAGCCTTTGTTTGTGGATCTCACCTTCAAGTGCATAAACCTAATGTGAAAGCAAGATTGACATTGGCACAAGAATACTCAAAGTGTGATTGATTTGATGAAATAATTATTAGATCAGGATTGAAGAAATTCATCCAATTTATAGACAAATTGGAGAGATGATAAAATTAGCATGATTCAACTCAAATGGAAATTGTAAATCAAAAATGTCAATTATGACAAATTATGACAAATTTCTATGTCAAAAATTGATTGATTTTCAATTATGACAAATTATGACAACCTTCTATGTCAAAATTGATTGATTGTCAATTATGACAAATTATGACAAATTGAAATGTCATTCCCATGAAATTAGGAGAAAAATAGGAGGAAATTGAATTAGAAATTAGAAAAATCAGAAAAATGGAAAATAAGAAATTAGGAATTAGAAAATGAGGAAATTAGAAATTTAGTGAATTAATTAATAATTTTTCATTTATTAATTAACTCACAAAGAGGGAATTTAGAAATTGATGAAAGATTAGGAAATTAATTAATAATTTGTCATTTATTAATTAATTCACAAAAAGAGGAATAATTAGCCAATTAAATGAACATTTAATTGCGATGAGAAGACTTAGGATAAATAAATAATTTATTAATCCTAAAGGGATAAATGACAAACAAGGTTAAATGATTAAATCATGAAACCCTAGGAGATGAATTAGCAATGCAAGGATGACAATTAGGTCTTGATAAAAGATAATTGACTCGATCATGATTCTAATTAACAAAGGACCAATGTGATAAATGATTTGATTGATAAAAGCGCCAATTGACGAGGAACAATGACTAATTGATCCAAATTGACATAATTGAGATAGACAACGATCGATGACAAATCGATCGCAAAATGACAAGATTGAAAAGAGGACAAGTATCGATGACAAAATAGATTCTAAGACGACAAGATTGAAAATAACCATGATCGATGACAAATCGATCGCAAAATGACAAGATTGAAAATGACAACAATCGATGACAAATCGATCACAAATCGACAAGATTGATAAGAGGACAAAACCCTAATTAGGATTGACGATGTCCAAAATGATGACAAATTAGCACGCACATTGATGCGACAGGATAAGATAGATCAAAATCATGACTGGAGAGTGTTGTGGACAAGACCAAATTTGAGAGTGAGACGAATGAAGAATGTAGAAGAATGACTTGATGCTCGCAAATGATAAAGACCAAATGTGTGACATAGGAGAAATGTTAATGCGACGCAAAAACCTAAAATGAGGCAACGCGCAAATGTTAAAGTATGGTTCTGCAAGTGTTGACCATTTTTAGGTGTCTACATTCTGCCCCTCTTTGAGACAATGCGATTTTAAGCATTGTTTCAAAGAATGATAATGAAAATGCCCCAGACAATAACAATGACATATGCATGCCCCCTCGAGGAATTGGCCGGAAACATGCAGAGAAGAGGCCAATTGATCGATAAAAAATGATAGGATCAAACGGACTGACAATCGGAGATCGGATGCATGATGGACAAGCAATTGAAGGTGCAAAAGACCACGACCAACATAAGATGGAGAGGGTGCACGTCCATCTATGCACTGACAAAGATCTATAAATGAGACCAAGAGAGTGCAAATTGCTCATTTGCACTAGACAAAGAGGAGGATTTGTTGCTCTGGAAAAGGACACTTGCAGAGAGATGGCAAACATTCCAATGGCAGATCACCTCGGAGAACATGAATGCACATTCAGATGATCGGAATACGTGCGAGCAGCGGTATGTATCTCAAAAACCCATGTTTTCAATTTGATGAATTTGACTTGCTTGCGGGACATTGCGGGGCCCACAGGGGATGCAGAAAGGGACTCCTGCGCTTGTGTAGGGCGAATATTGTGCTTGTGTAGGGTCTTTTGCACTTGTGTAGGGAGACACAGGTGCAGGAGATGTGACACAGGAATAGGACTCATCACACAGGCGCAATTGTGCAATGTAAACCCTAATTTTGGTCAAAATAACATGCAAATGATCCGGAAAGGGGGGATAAGGGTAGGATAGGTCAGATTAGATGAAAAACACCTTGATTGGACATGAAAATGAGGAAATGCAACCTGTAGGAGCAAACCCTAAAACTGACAAAATGTGCCCCAATTGTGATGCAGAGTCGACAGTATCCATTGATCACATGAGAGAACCGACCAGACTGCTTCATGTTATGACATAGACTCAGAAGCACAGATAGAGATACATTAGCAGGACTTGGGATATACTATGTCACATTCATGCCTGAGATTAGGGCAAACACAGGACTGCTTACCACATTGGTAGAGCGATGGCATTCAGAGACTTCCTCCTTTCATCTGGTGACTGGAGAGGCGACGGTGACACTGGAGGATGTATGGCTCATCCTCCACATTCTGATTCATGGAGAGATGGTAGAGTATGACCCAGTGACAGGGAGAGACACATTGTGTAGATTGTTTGAGTGCGACATAGAGGATCTAGATATCATCGAGAGGGAGATTGGCTGGGAGACCATGGCATCAGAGTATGATCGGCGATATGTGGTGATAGCAGTGGTGATAGCATGCCTACTAGCAGGAGACGGACGAGGACATGGATTCCCTATTTGATGGGGAATAGTGCTAGAGCGGATGGCGACAGAGGGTACAGTGTATGCATGGGGACCATGTGTACTGGCTATGCTATATTTTCAATTGCATCAGATAGCATATCAGGGAGTTCAGACTTTGAGCTGTGGAGTCACATTACTATAGGTATGGGCATTTGAGCACATAGCCATATGTGTGTGGAGATCAGAGAACTAGACTGAACTGACTATCCGAACGGACGGAAGAAATGTTAGTAAGAAGAAAATGAGACAGAGAACAATTAGAGATAAAGAAAAACTTGCTTTCACTAATGCACTTTGTAGGTGAGAACCTTTATTTTAATGAAGAAAAATGGATGCGTAGCATCATGGCATGGAAGGCCAGAGCTGAAATGCAACCCTTTTTGCAAAAGACAGACACATCATAGACAAACAACAATCACAACAAAAAAGAAAGGGACCATGAACCATCCCGGTCACTCTAAATCACTCAGTGACATCATCAAGCAACATAGGAACATGATCGAAGCCAAAAATAAATCAGTAAAAAGATAAGATTCACAAATTCCAACAAATCAAACAAACATCTTGATCTTCATTGTCAAAAGTTGAAAGTGCTGATAGGACGATCATGCTGTCTGGTTTTAGGGCATGCGGTACCCCGTCTAAGACAAGACACAGTCTGGTTTCGAGTATACCACACCCTGTATAAGACCCATGATAGTAGAGACAAGGACAAATGATATTGATGGTAACGTTCGATTGATATGACAATTGTGATCAGTTTGAATGTCTGGTTTGATTGAAAAAGTTCATCTGTTAACGCATGATTTTATTAAAGCACAGTGTTAGATTGCGAGTCATTGGATGTATACTCGGTGAGCTATCTAGGCACAGAGGGGTTATTTATGTTTTGTTTTGCTTTTCAATTTTTTACAATTTTTTTGTGTTCATTTTTTCAGGACTTTATTTGACTTTTTAGGGATTTTTTTCAGGACATTATTTGATTTTTAGAGATTTTTTCAGGACATTATTTGATTTTTAGAGATTTTTTCAGGACATTATTTGATTTTTTTTGGATTACTTCAGGACATTTTTCAATTTTTTTTGAAATTATTTCAAGACATTTTTCAATTTTTTTTTTGAATTATTTCACAACATTTATTTAATTTTTATGATTTTTTAAGGACATTTTTTGATTTTTCTGGATTATTTCAGGACAGTTTTCAATTTTTTTGAATTATTTTAGGACATTATTTAATTTTTATGATTTTTGCCCCTAGTGTCTAGCAAGGCAAGGAATATGACAGGTGAATAAATAGGCTTTCTAAAATGTTGGTGGATAGAGGGAAGAAAAAGGCCTTTTATTATGGAGACAATACAGATGCAATTTTCAAGGGCTATGGCGTGATGGGACAAGAGACTAGATATGACAATGTAAAGCAGTGACATGGCATGAGGGACATGTCAAGAGGTTTTTGAAACCATGTTTAACTTTTGTGTCCCTATGTCAGATCAAGATCAAGGGACATAAAGAGTGTATGGATAGTGATAAGATATGGGTAGGATAAGCAAGACCAAGAATGGATAAGGGACATGGACTGAAGGTCGGGATATTATACGGGATAGTGGCAGAAAGTTGCAATAAGATAGGGAATATGGATGAAAGGTTGTAATAAGCAAATGGATAAAGACCAAAAGCTATGATGGACTAAAAACTGCAAACAAGATGCATGATGCTCATGATGATCCTCAGGCTTGTCAAGATCAAAGGTGGAAAGAGGAAATGGACATGAGGGACAATAGGATAATGAAGGGTAATGACAGGGGTTCGATAGGATAATGAAGGGCAAAAGGATATGAAGGAGGAAACCTGCCCCCAAGTGTGGTGTGCAAGAAGTTCATAAATTACGCATGATTCTTGTTTGCCAGGTTTTCATCATGGTACTTGCCCAAGGCGCCTGTTTGCCAGGTTTTCACCAGTGGACGGATTAATTTTGCTTTACTTTTTTTTTTTTTTTCTCGCATTTTTTTTTGTATTTTGACTTTTTCAATAGAATATGGACACATGATAGGGGATGGAAGAAGGACACAAGCATATTATTGTTTGGATAGTAGCCTTGAGAAAAAATGGACCATGACCTTTAAAAGCATGCTCAAAGACGTTGGTAGGATAAGGACATGGAAAATAAGATGAAACTAAGGCGAGGATTTATGCAAAGGATTGGATCAAAGGGATGGAAGGATGGAAAATATGCATTGGATAATAGGTAGGGTATTGGAAGAACTGGGCTTCAGTGGATGGAGATGAAGGCAAGATCGACATTGGCACAGACCTTGAGGGGTGATGGACTGATGGAGGAAAGACCTATTTTGTATATTGAGATTTTGAAGAAGGAAAGGCTATGGATTTTGGGACATAAGGGCCCAAAATGGATGAAGAAGGTGATGGAGAAATAGACTTTGAAGGTTTGGATGGAGGAATAGCAATTGTAGATGCCAATTTTGATGTTTCTTTAGGCTTTTGTGCTTCAAGGAGCCGCTTAGGGATCCACATGGTTTTTGATTTTTCATGCTTTTGTGGTTCCTTGGAGTGCATTGCTTGCACAAGGGATTTAGGAGCCCATATATATTTTGTCTTTACTTTATTTTGCTTAGTGGGTGTTTGTGGCCTTTTGGATATTTCTTTTTCTTTATAGATCATATTGTTCTTTGTTTTGACATGTCGGTTATATTGGACATGTTGATCCTTGAATACATGTGGATTGCTAGACTTATGACATTTATACTTGGCATCCAAATTGCTTGGAGGAGGAAAGGAATGCATGGATGGATATGAATGAAATGGGTTTCTTTTGGATTGATGAGATTTACTTAAGGATGTGTTCCTTTGCTGACCTTGCATAGAGGACGAAGGGATATAAGGACCTAAGATGGATGGAAGGTATGATGGGGAAGAGATATGTTTTGATTTTGATGGAGGGATACCAACGTCTTGAGAGCGAGTTGTGTAGACATGAGCCTTAAGATCTTCTTTAATATGGAGGGATTATTTCTCATGAAGGTCTACTCCTTTGCTTTTATGAATATCTTGACTTGTAGGATACTCTTTTCTTTGGGAAGAAGACGCGAGTCCATTATGAGGTGGATATGATATGAGAGAAATAATGAGATCTTGAAGTGGATCGGATTTCACCAAAGTGGAAGAACCCATTGTGCATGTCGAGGGCTCATGAACATCTTGCACTGACATGTTAGAATCATGAGGGTGATTAGGATCATGAGAGGGACTAGGATTGTGTAGTGGACATGGTTCAATGACAGGCTCTTCAAGAGATGGAATGGGAGAAATAATGGGATCATCAAAAGAAATGTGATCTTGGAGTGTATATGGAGCATTAGGACAAGGAGATGGAGGAACAAAAAGATCTTGTGGAGGATTTAAAGGAATAATTTGATCTTGACAAGGAGGAAGACCATTGGAATCCTCTTTAAAGGTGCTTTGCTCTTGACTTTTAATGGGATCATCGTAAAGGATGGAAGGGATATCTGGAATGTCAATGGGATTTGAAAGGACATTTTTTTCATGAAATGGAAGGGGATCATTTGGAATTGGATGGACTGGGATATTTTGATCTTGCTCGGGGATTGGAGTGTTAATAGGGCTTTGGATAGGATGGACAATAATAGGGGAATCATTGTGAGTGTTTGGGAACATGGGGTTTTGGTCAACAATTGGATGGGATGATAAGGTTTGATCTTGATCTTGATCTGTTTTAAGACACATTTCTTCATGCTCTAAATTATCCTCTTGACATGGGGTTGGACTTTGGATATGCATGGGGGATTTTGGCAAGGGATCAATGTTTTGGCATGAAGGAAATACACTTTGAACATTTGTGATGGATTCTGGCAAGGAATCAATGCTTAAACATGAGGAAGAGGGACTTCGAATGGGGTCGTCTAAAATAGGTAATGGCAATAAAGTGCATGGTGGCATTGGGTCTTGTATTTCTGAAACATGACAAGGATATGCATCATGAATTGGATTATCTTGGCAATCAATTATGGATAGCTCTTGGATAATTTCATCCTTGGGTGTATTTTTTGATGAGGACAATATGGAAGGTTCTTGTGAAACTTCTAAAGGTGTAGGGGTAGATGCTACTGGAGAGTCAATTTTCTTGTGAGGGGATGAGGTATTGCTAGACATAAGTGTATTATTTTGATCTTCCTCAAAGAACTCACTTGGCAATTTCCTTAAGAGCATTGCAATAAAGCCACCTTTCTTTCGAGGTTTTGACATAGTAGTATCTGGAAAATGAACTTGTTTTTGGTTTAATGTCATGTTTTGATATTGGACTTGGTTCAATTGTTCCGACATGTTTGAAACTTGGGTTGGTGTGTGCTGCAACCTTTATTTTTGAATGTTTGGTTGTGGTTGTTGACATTGATATTCCACCATTGGTTGAACCATTTGTGGACATTGTATAGTTGGTTGGACATATTGTTGAAATTGGACCATTAGTTGAGTTGGTTGTATATGTTGGACCATTGGTTGTGTCTATTGGAAATGTTGGAGCTGTTGAACAATTGGTTGTGATGGTTGAAAATCTGATTGATAGTAAACACATTCTTGTTCTTGTTGTGGAGGCACATAATGTTGAAATTGATGTTGTCTCTTTTCTTGAAATTGTTTCATCATCTCTATTTGTGAGAGTAGAGCTGGTATGTCTGATCATTCAAGAAGAGATCTTACATCAATTGGCTCAATCTTTGGATTTTGACCTGGAAATTTCCGAAACATTTTGGACATTTGTGATCTATTCTTCTCAATGTTTTTCACTCTTTGTTCCAATATCTCCTCTTCTTGAGCTAGTTTCTCCTCTAGTTTTTGTATTTGGACATTTACATCATCATGATAAGTTTGATCCAAGTTCTGAGACATGTAGAGATTGGATTGACATGATTGGTTGCTCAATTGTGATGACATGGCTTCGTAAGAAGGTTGAGACCTCATTTCAACAAACATGTCACTATGCAAATGCAATATTTTTGAACCTAAATCTAAATGACATGCATGTTGAGACAATATTTTGAACAATGTTTGACAACAATGTTTGAAGATGTATTTTGAACCTTTTTGGATGAAATGTTATTGTGTTTAACCTTAGTTTGAATCAATTTGTCTTGTTTTTGAAATGAGATGCAATTCAACTTTTGACAAGCAAAGAAGACAAGATATTTCAACTTAGACTCAAGACAATCATGCTCATTCGCACATTTCTTATGTTAGGAAAGGACATTAGGTACTTGAGAGGTAGACTTGTTATGGGATTCAAGGAGAATACATAGATGCTTGACCCCACGGGCTCCCCTCCACAGAACTCACTTCTCAGGGCAGCCAAGCATCAGTCCTCATGGAAATCTCCCCATGGCGAACTTAGTATCTCTTCCAAGTATCCGAACTTGTCCTTCTCAAGCAACTAGAAGGATTTTTGGCCTCTAAATACAAGGTGTTTAGTCAGGATTTATGTTAAGCGTTACTCCTTGATGTCACGCAAGCATGATTGAGACATTAAGCCCACCAAGATACCAAACAAATGTAGTCATGCAAGCACGATTTAGACCAAGAGGCTCTACTTAGATGTTTATATGAGAAAGAGTTCAAGGGTCATCACTTCCCAAGTAACTAGAATTCCCATGTAACCCTTCCTTCAAAGCTTTCGCCCATCAGGTATTTTTTTATAGTGAGTTAGAATGCAAAGGTATTATAGCTATACTCACTTTGGGTCATTCCCTTCTCACGATAATCACTTGCTTGCAAAAGCAAATGGTCGGGAAGGCAGGCCCTCTAAAGGTGACACACAATCAAAAACATGAGCATGGTATTGAAGATCTGGATTTGTGATCACCCTAAGAAGGATGAGAGCATACTCTCCTACTCCAATGTCAAACTCATCAATCAAAGCAAACATACATTCATTCCATCCTATTTAGAACTCACTAGATGCCTAAATATTAATTGCAAACACAAAGTTTAGTTGTAGTCCAAGGCAACCTACAAAACCCAAGTCAGAAGTTTGATACATTTTGTCTTTGACTATCGAACCTGCACAAAAATGTGTTAGTAGTTTCATTTGTTGTCTTTGCCATGTGTATGCCAAGGTTCTGCACAGAGAATCAGTACCAAAAAACCAAAAAAGCCAGAAACAGAATGCAAAAGAAAACAATTTGCAAATGAAAAACACTGTCTTTTACCTGTGTTTCTGGCCCTACACAGGCGCAAAATGTCTAACACAGGCGCAAAAGTCTTGACACAGGTGCAGAATGTCTTTGACACAGGCGCAAAATGTATAACACAGGCACAAATTGTATCACACAGGTGCAGAAGTCCCCAGAAAACACTGCACTACCCTATTTCTTGGGTTTTTAACTTGCAAATCAACTCAAAAGCACTCAAAAGCATGATTAGGGGGTTAGTTCACGTCGGGTTGACCAATTAATGTATGATTGGAAATTGGAAATCATCAAAGCAAATATCAAAATACTAATCTAGCTCAATCACGAAAGCACAATTGCAATGATCAATCCCAACACACTCAATAAAGACAGGAAAAGAAAAACATTCAAAGCTAAAAACTAAGCAAACCAGATGGAGATCTGAATGTCTCCTTCATGCGGCTCCGTTGTCCTTCTTTCTTCTCCAAATAGCCTTTGTTTGCAGATCTCACCTTCAAGTGCATAAACCTAATGTGAAAGCAAGATTGACATTGGCACAAGAATACTCAAAGCGTGATTGATTCGACGAAATAATTATTAGATCGGGATTGAAGAAATTCATCCAATTTATAGACAAATTGGAGAGATGATAAAATTAGCATGATTCAACTCAAATGGAAATTGTAAATAAAAAATGTCAATTATGACAAATTATGACAAATTTCTATGTCAAAAATTGATTGATTGTCAATTATGACAAATTATGACAACCTTCTATGTCAAAATTGATTGATTGTCAATTATGACAAATTATGACAAATTGAAATGTCATTCCCATGAAATTAGGAGAAAAATAGGAGGAAATTGAATTAGAAATTAGAAAAATTAGAAAAATGGAAAATAAGAAATTAGGAATTAGAAAATGAGGAAATTAGAAATTTAGTGAATTAATTAATAATTTTTCATTTATTAATTAACTCACAAAGAGGGAATTTAGAAATTGATGAAAGATTAGGAAATTAATTAATAATTTGTCATTTATTAATTAATTCACAAAAAGAGGAATAATTAGCCAATTAAATGAACATTTAATTGCGATGAGAAGACTTAGGATAAATAAATAATTTATTAATCCTAAAGGGAAAAATGACAAACAAGGTTAAATGATTAAATCACGAAACCCTAGGAGATGAATTAGCAATGCAAGGATGACAATTAGGTCTTGATAAAAGATAATTGACTCGATCATGATTCTGATTAACAAAGGACCAATGTGATAAATGATTTGATTGATAAATGCACCAATTGATGAGGAACAATGACTAATTGATCCAAATTGACATAATTGAGATAGACAACGATCAATGACAAATCGATCAGAAAATGACAAGATTGAAAAGAGGACAAGTATTGATGACAAAATAGATTGCAAGATGACAAGATTGAAAATAACCATGATCGATGACAAATCGATCGCAAAATGACAAGATTGAAAATGACAACGATCGATGACAAATCAATCGCAAATCGACAAGATTGATAAGAGGACAAAACCCTAATTAGGATTGACGATGTCCAAAATGATGACAAATTAGCATGCACATTGATGCGACAGGATAAGATCGATCAAAATCATGACTGGAGAGTGTTGTCAACAAGACCAAATTTGAGAGCGAGACGAATGAAGAATGTAGAAGAATGACTCGATGCTTGCAAATGATAAAGACCAAATGCGTGAAATAGGAGAAATGTCAATGTGACGCAAAAACCTAAAATGAGGCAATGCGCAAATGTTAAAGTATGATTCCGCAAGCATTGACCATTTTTAGGTGTCTACACATCCCATGAATCTGAAGCTGGAAGACAATGAATATCCTACTGCACTGAATCACATGAAGGCAAAACTATCGCACTATCCGCATCATCAGGTGCAATAGGTGATGTGATATCAATATGAGGAGATGAAATACAAGGCTCAAGAATGGGGTCACTTGTGAGAATTCCCATGTTCAAGTGCCCAAAGTTCTCCTCAAAATCTGAACCATCACAAGAAGTGTGATCATAATGTGTAGAATCATCAAATGTGAAATCATCATCATCAACAAAATCTGAAAAGGAGTATAACCGAGATGCATGATCAACCACCCCAGTCATAGTGATAGCTCTAGTCTCCAAGTCTAATGAAAACTGAGTCAGGTGTGAACTCCACAACTCTCTTAGTTGCGCCATGTGTGATTTGATAGATAGAAAGGAGATTGTTTGTCAAGTGGGGTACACACAACACATCATTGAAGGAGTTATCCCCAATGTCAATAGATCTTTTCCCAATCACATCCATGTATGTATGATTGCCCATCAAAATCTATGGCATGGTGCAAGGCTCAAATGTAGAGAACATAGACTGCGAAGGTGCCATATGATGAGAAGCCCCTGAATCTAGAAGCCATCTCTCTGAATCATGACTGATAGTAGCACATAGAGCTTTTCCTTTTCTTGTTCCAAAAGAGTGAGTCTTTCCACTTGTAGAAGCCATGAATGCTTGCCCTTTTCCTTTTGAATGTGAGGAAGTGGAAGTTGATGAATCATCCTTCTTGTAGACATTAGGCAAATCAATGTTATGCTTTTTGATGATATGTGTGAGCTCATCAATCTTCTTAGAATGGCAACGATGCTCCTCATGACCAATCTTTTTACAATAAGCTCAAGTAGGTCTCTCCCTCTTTGGTGAATTATCTCTCTTGGAAGAGGATGAATCTCCTTGTTGTAGAGAAGATGGTGCTTTTTCTTTAGGCTTTGATTGCCATTTTTTCTTGTTTGAGTTATCCTTTCCTTGATTTCCTTTGTTCCCTTGATTTGCCACTAATGCTTGAGACTTAGAATGCTTATCAACTTAGTTTGTTCCATCATCAACATTTCATTGAAAGCATCAAATGTAGGCATTTTTTAGCTTGAACCTATTGTCATCCCATGAGTTTGGAAACTAGAAACAAATGCTGCATATTCTTGTGGAAGCTTGCCTATCAAGTTGAATATAAATTAAGTATCCTTTTTATCAATGCCACAATCTTTGAGTTGTGCCCTCAACCCATTTGCCTTAGTGACATAATCTTGTATAGTATCAAAGTTCTTGGGAACTAACATGGTGAGATCACTATCAATTTGATATCCCCTAATCTCATCAACTTGACCATACAAGTCTTGAAACTTTTGCCAAGCATCCTTGATTAGAGTACATTTCTCAATATGAAAAATGAGATCCTTTGATACATACTTTCTTAAGGTACCAATTGCCATGATATTTTTAGTGAGCCAATCTAAGTGACCAACTGGATCAACCTTAGGATCAGCTGGAGCAAAAATAGTTCCATCAATGTAATGAGTGAGTCATTTTTCTATAAGTTTACTCCATGCATCAATTTTCCAAGTAGCATAATTATTTGGAGTTAAGAGAGGAAACTTTGAAGAACCCATAGCAGCAAAAAGGAAGGAACACAAGAGCACAAAAGCACAAGAGACACCCCCCCAAATTCACTCAATCAAAGTACCCCCCCCAAAGTGATGATTTTGGCACTTTATACTTAGTGCGATTACAATGAGCCACTTGCAAAACAAGGCAAAGTGGACTTATGATGCAAATTTTACAACTTCTCAAATGAGATACAAGAAACTTCAATCAATAGTGCAATGAATCTAACTGAGATTCAAGCAAATATACAAGTACTAAGAGAGCCAAAAATGGCCAAAATCTAAAAGTACAATTTCTACTTACAATGACATCAATCTGATAGAATCATGTGAAAGTAGATGAAAAAATATGCACTTTCAAAAAAAATGACACCTGAAAAGGAGGTCGTATGACCCCAAATGAAGCCTCTGAAGTTGCAAAAATTGGGATTACTTAGGTACAGTCACCAAAAAATGCATTTTCTAAAACATCCATGCATCAAAATCAAAACATTTCTTGACCACTGCGGAGAGCATGAAATTCTAGCCCATTTAAAAAAAAATTGCTCGAAAAAAGGAGCAAAAATGAGCAAGTTATGGCCATTTGAAGTTGAACTACAAAATCAAAAATGCAAATGAGAGGGGCTTGCCAAATTTTTGAAAAATGATGATGTGACGCTGATGTCAGCAAGTCACTGTGTTAAATTTGATGACCGTATGACCATTGGAAAAACTTTGCCTCTCTGCTGACTGGGTGTCCGTACTGTACGGACAGATAACTGTGCAGGTGACTATGTAGTCCATACCGTACGAATTTGCTGACTGGATGAGCCACGTGGCGGCCATATGGATGATGTGGCTGTAGACTGTGTGTACAGGAGGTACCCATGGGCCAGTGGCCACCTGCCATGTGGCGAACGTGGGTTCGCCTTTTAGGTTGACCGCCGGCGGAAGTGAACCAGGACGGCCGGCGGGGAAGCGGCTGTTGGGAGGGAGCACGACATGGCGGCGGAGCTGAGGCGCTCGGGTGGCGACGGGCGAGTGTGCGGAGCTGGTGGCGGAGGACTTGGGCACCGGTGAGGAGGTAGTGGGCACTGAAAGGACAGAAGCCGAGGCGGTGTTGCTGCCGACGAGCTCCGGAGGGTACATGGCCGGAGTGGGTAGAAGGCAGTGGCGGCAGGACGCAGGCGGTGCAGGGGCGGCCGGTTCACGAGAACTGGTGGGGAGTGCAGGCCGGTGGGGAGTAGGCTGCAATCGCCGGCGAAGAGGTAGCGACGGCGGTGGGACTCGACACAGAGGACGGGACGAGCAGGTACGGGCGGCGCAGGAAACTCTGCGTCAACAAGTACGGCGGCGCCTGCAACACCTACATCATGCAGGTACGGGGGGGGTCTGCGGACCCCCCAAAAACAAGTTTTTTTTTTCGAATTTTTTTACAAATTTTTTGATTTTTGATTTTTTGAAAAATATTTTCAGAAAATGAATTTTTTTTTTTTTTTCGAAAAATATATAAAAAAATTTCGAAATCCGTACGATTATAGCAAAATTGGCGAAAATTTTTTTCTCACTAAAATAGGCCGACTTTATAACCAAAATTCATGGAAATGACCTTCTGGACGCAATGGCGAGGACAGATCTGGTCTAGGACGCCTCCAAAAGATGCTGCTCCTCAGATCTGTCTCTTGACGTCGCAATAATGCCTCTTCAACACAAATCAATGAAGCCCCAATGGGTCTGATACCATGTGAGATTTTTCCAAGATCAAGAGCTCAATGAAATGTACAAAATAGAGACACAATATAGGACAAGAATAAACTGTATTCTCATCAATAGAAAATGATCAATAATAATGATTCAATAGTTACATACAATGTAGATGAGCTTGCTTATATAGGCAAGGCTAGGGATATGTGAGCACACAAACATGACATGTGGCTCAATAAGAAATAAGGGTAGGTAGGAAATAGGTGTGGGTAGGTAGGAGAAATAATATAATAGTCCACATGAGGTGGATCACCCACTGAATGTGGAGTGTAACAACAAGATCAACACCATAAAAGGTGGAATTTCTCCTACACACACTATCCCAATGTGGCACAAACACCCAAGTGTCTCATACCCAAACTATTATGAAAATAAATTATCCTAAGTAAACTTAAGTAAGGTGTAATAATATCCATGATGAATAATTATTTACACCAACACCCCCCCTTAAGTGCAACTTAGGGGAATGCACTTAAGTCTACAATGCAACTAAGCAATGCAAGATGGGTCCCGGCTACGAGGCCATGTTAGGTACCCATGTACAAATGCAAATGCATGCAAACCAATGCAATGAAATCTCACAAAGTGGGGAAAGAGAGAAAAACCCAATGGGAAAAAACCCTCCCCCAAAAGAGAGATGAAAACATACAAGAGAACTCTCATAGAAGAATGTGAAGAACAAAACCCCATGTGAGGAAAAAGTCCCCCCCATATGAGAGAAGAAGAGAAGCTAGGAAGCCCCCCCTCAATGTGGAATTTGCACCAATGATAGAAGTTTGATGTATGAAGAAACTGCTCCACGAACATCGAACAACATTCCTCCCCTTAGGAAGAAACAAAACCAAAGGTGTATCCATGAAGTCTCCCCAATCATGAAGGGAAGATGTATGAAGAAAACTCATGATGAAAGGAATCTCTGAAAACTACTCAAGTGTCCCCATGTCGATGCTGAAAGATACCCCTTTCAAAGGTGATAAACTGTGCCACACTGCTGAAAAAGGCACTCCAAGATCTAGTGGAGATGCATGTAGAACATGTCCCAAAGACTCACATGTCTCCTCAAAACATAAAGAAACCTCCTCCAACTGCTGTACATAAGTATCCACAATCATGTCAACCTCGAAAGACTGATCATGTAGAGAATGAACAAGAGGGTCAGAGTGTGCCCTCGCAACAATCGAAGAAGGATGACCTTCATCAAAGAGAAGATGAATGTCATCAATGATGTCTCCCAAATCTGCAATGTAGGATTCCATAAATAAACCTGCAATATCTGTCAAGTAATCATCCTGTATGATAGGAAATTGGAAATCATCAAAGCAAATATCAAAATACTAATCTAGCTCAATCACGAAAGCGCAATTGCAATGATCAATCCCAACACACTCAATAAAGAAAGGAAAAGCAAAACATTCAAAGCTAAAAACTAAGCAAACCAGATGTAGATCTGAATGTCTCCTTCATGCGGCTCCATTGTCCTTCTTTCTTCTCCAAATAGCCTTTGTTTGCAGATCTCACCTTCAAGTGCATAAACCTAATGTGAAAGCAAGATTGACATTGGCACAAGAATACTCAAAGCGTGATTGATTCGACAAAATAATTATTAGATCGGGATTGAAGAAATTCATCCAATTTATAGACAAATTGGAGAGATGATAAAATTAGCATGATTCAACTCAAATGGAAATTGTAAATAAAAAATGTCAATTATGACAAATTATGACAAATTTCTATGTCAAAAATTGATTGATTGTCAATTATGACAAATTATGACAACCTTCTATGTCAAAATTGATTGATTGTCAATTATGACAAATTATGACAAATTGAAATGTCATTCCCATGAAATTAGGAGAAAAATAGGAGGAAATTGAATTAGAAATTAGAAAAATTAGAAAAATGGAAAATAAGAAATTAGGAATTAGAAAATGAGGAAATTAGAAATTTAGTGAATTAATTAATAATTTTTCATTTATTAATTAACTCACAAAGAGGGAATTTAGAAATTGATGAAAGATTAGGAAATTAATTAATAATTTGTAATTTATTAATTAATTCACAAAAAGAGGAATAATTAGCCAATTAAATGAACATTTAATTGCGATGAGAAGACTTAGGATAAATAAATAATTTATTAATCCTAAAGGGAGAAATGACAAACAAGGTTAAATGATTAAATCACGAAACCCTAGGAGATGAATTAGCAATGCAAGGATGACAATTAGGTCTTGATAAAAGATAATTGACTCGATCATGATTCTGATTAACAAAGGACGAATGTGGTAAATGATTTGATTGATAAATGCCCCAATTGATGAGGAACAATGACTAATTGATCCAAATTGACATAATTGAGACAGACAACGATCGATGACAAATCGATCGCAAAATGACAAGATTGAAAAGAGGACAAGTATCGATGACAAAATAGATTGCAAGACGACAAGATTGAAAATAACCACAATCGATGACAAATCGATCGCAAAATGACAAGATTGAAAATGACAATGATCGATGACAAATCGATCACAAATTTACAAGATTGATAAGAGTACAAAACCCTAATTAGGATTGATGATGTCCAAAATGATGACAAATTAGCACGCACATTGATGCGACAAGATAAGATTGATCAAAATCATGACTGGAGAGTGTTGTGGACAAGACCAAATTTGAGAGCGAGACGAATGAAGAATGTAGAAGAATGACTTGATGCTCACAAATGATAAAGACCAAATGCGTGACATAGGAGAAATGTTAATGCGACGCAAAAACCTAAAATGAGGCAATGCGCAAATGTTAAAGTATGATTCTGCAAGTGTTGACCATTTTTAGGTGTCTACATTTTGCCCCTCTTTGAGACAATGAGATTTTAAGCGTTGTTTCAAAGAATGATAATGAAAATGCCCCAGACAATAACAATGACATATGCATGCCCCCTTGAGGAATTGGCCGGAAACATGCAGAGAAGAGGCCAATTGATCGATAAAAAATGATAGGATCAAATGGACTAACAATCGGAGATTGGATGCATGAAGGACAAGAAATTGAAGGTGCAAAAGACCATGACCAACATAAGATGGAGAGGGTGCACGTCCATCTATGCACTGACAAAGATCTATAAATGAGACCAAGAGAGTGCAAATTGCTCATTTGCACTAGACAAAGAGGAGGATTTGTTGCTCTGGAAAAGGACACTTGCAGAGAGATGATTAACATTCCAATGGAAGATCACCTCGGAGAAAATGTATGCACATTCAGATGATCGAACGACGCGGGAGCAGTGGTATGTATCTCAAAAACCCATGTTTTCAATTTGATGAATTTGACTTGCTTGCGGGACATTGCGGGGCCCATAGGGGATGTAGAAAGGGACTCCTGTGCTTGTGTAGGGCGAATCCTGTGCTTGTGTAGGGTCTTCTGCGCTTGTGTAGGGAGACACAAGTGCAGGATATGTGACACAGGCACAAGACTCATCACACAGGCGCAATTGTGCAATGTAAACCCTAATTTTGGTCAAAATAACATGCAAATGATCCGGAAAGGGGGGATAAGGGTAGGATAGGTCAGATTAGATGAAAAACACCCTGATTGGACATGAAAATGAGGAAATGCAACCCGTAGGAGAAAACTCTAAAACTGACAAAATGTGCCCCAATTATGATGCAGAGTCGATAGTATCCATTGATCACACGAGAGAATCGACCAGACTGCTTCATGTTACGACATAGACTCAGAAGCACAGATAGAGATACATTAGTAGGACTTGGGATATACTATGTCACATTCATGCCTAAGATTAGGGCAAACATAGGACTGCTTACCGCATTGGTAGAGAAATGGCATTCAGAGACTTCCTCCTTTCATCTGGTGACTGGAGAGGTGACGGTGACACTGGAGGATGTATGGTGCATCCTCCACATTCTGATTCATGGAGATATGGTAGAGTATGACCCAGTGACTGGGAGAGACATGTTGTGTAGATTGTTTGAGTGCGACACAGTGGATCTGGATATTGTCGAGAGGGAGATTGGCTGGGAGACCATGGCATCAGAGTATGATCAGCGATATGTGGTGATAGCAGTGGTGATAGCATGCCTACTAGCAGGAGATAGACGAGGACATGGATTCCCTATTGGATGGGGAAGAGTGCTAGAGCGGATGGTGACAGAGGGTATGGTGTATGCATGGGGACCATGTGTACTGGCTATGCTGTATTTTCAGTTGCATCAGATAGCATATCAGGGAGTTCAGACTTTGAGCTGTGGAGTCACATTAGTACAGGTATGGGCATTTGAGCACATAGCCATATGTCGACCGATTACAAAGAGACGGGTAGTACCACACCAACCATATGTGTATTGCTATGGGGGAGCACTGAGACAGGGTCTGTTTGGATACATATTGTATTGGCGACATGAGCTACACAGACTGAGAGAGTTCACATGGAGACCATATCATGATTGCCCTGGATGGTTAGATGATAGGGATGAGCTACCGTATTGTAGACATGGATGGTTAGATGATAAGGGGTCTTACTGGTTTCACCTTTGATGTGAATTCTGTTGAAAGTGTAAACCGTTGTATTTATTGCTTCTCTCCAGTCCACATGAGGTAGAGTTGCTTCCAATATCATGCTTCTAGCTGCTTCCAAAATAGTTATGTTCTTCCTTTCCACAATTCCATTCTTTTGAGGTGTCCGGGGTGTTGATAGTTGTCTTTTGATTCTATTCACTTTGTGCAGAATGTATTAAATTCCTTAGATGTAAATTCTCCTTCTTGATCAGATCTCAAACATTTGATTTTCTTACCAGTTTCATTCTCTACCATTTCCTTGTATAACTTGAATTTTCCAAAAGCTTCTAATCTCTCCTTGAGAAAAGTAACCCAACACATTCTAGAATAATCATCAATAATTAGCATAAAATATATATCCCCCCTATAGACTTATTGTTCTTTCCGAACCACACAAGTCAGTATGAATTAAATCAATAACATTATTGGATTTCTTAGAAATACTCTTAGAGGTTGTTCTATTTCTTTCCCATTTGAAATACCTTACATACTGGATTATGAGGTTTCACAATCTTAGGTAAATCGCTTACTGCCTTAGTTGAACTGATCTTTACAATGCAATCAAAATTCACATGACAAAGTCTCTTATGCCATAAGCAACTTTCATCAATATGTGCAATCAAACATGTCTTATCACTATTTTTCAAATGAAAGATATTACTTTTAGTCTGATTATAGGTTGCAATCTCCAATCTAGTTATGTTCATGATTTTGCATTTTTCATTCTTGAACTGTAACTAAAATCCCTTTTCAAATAATTGACCAACATTCAAAAGTCTATGCTTCAAACCTTCAATGTAATAAATGTTGTCAGTATTGTGTTTACCATCCAAAGATATAGTGCCTTTTCCTTTGATTAAACAAGCTTTATCATCACCAAATATTACTAGACCTCCATTATATTCCTGAAAAGATAAGAATTTACTTTTATCACCAGTCATATGATGTGAACATCCACTATCAATGATCCATTCATCTTTTTCTTCAATTTTAGCTGCCAGGGCCTGCTCTACTGGTGGGATAGTACGTGTTGGGTGATCTTCTTTTATTGCAATAAATGCCCATCCATTGTCTATCGATTCTTCATCAGAATCATCTGTAACTCCTTCATCAGCATAGTAACAAGATTTATCTCTGTTCTTCTTAAATCTGTATCTCTGATATTCAGGGTTAGGCTTATATGTTCTTTTAGCTTCCTCTCTCAATCTTGCATGTCTATTAGGACATCTAGATTCTATATGACCAACTTTATTGCAATTAAAACATTTAAATGGTGCTTTACATTCATACTTACTTCCAACTGGACATTTAAGAATTTTCCTTACAAATAGTGCTTCAAGTTCTTCCAGTTCTTCATTTTCCCTCCTGATATCTTCAAGTTCGTTTGCATACAGTGCTTTCCAATCAGATTTGTTAGATGATGATGATGATGTTGCAGATGATAATGCTCTGAAGGCTAAATTTGTCTTAATTATAGTAATAGGACCAAATTCCTCAAGCTCAAATGTTGATAGTTTTCCAACCAAGGTATCTCTAGATACTGATGTATTAGGCATTGTTCTCAACTCATTAATAGTAGTTACTTTCATTTTGTAAGCTAGTGGCAAAGCTCTTAAAAATTTAGAAACAATTTCATCTTCACTTAAGGATCCTCCACAACATTGTATTCCTATAACAATTTCATTAACTCTTTCCATAAAAGCAGAAATTCTTTCATCTTCTTCCATTTCCAAATTTTCATACCTGACCTGGTAACATTCCAGTTTTGCAATTTTGACAATGGTATCTCCTTCATTCAATGTCTCCAATTTATCCCAAATAGCTTTAGCAGTAGATCGGTCTGATAATCCCATAATTTGCTGATCTGCTAATACGCTCAGAAGTGCTTCTCTTGGTTTGCAATCATTTTCTTGATCTTTACCCAAAATTGGTGGATTAGGTTGATTCAGAGTAGGACCAACATAGCTATTCTTTGTAACTTCCCAAATGTCTCTTCCAATGCAATTCAGATGTGTCTCCATTTTGATCTTCCATATACCATAATTAGTTCCATCAAGTTTCAGACCTTCCTTCCTAAAAATGTTTGTTGCCATAGGATCTCCTCAAGCTATTAGGCTTTTGCAAAAAGAGGACTTGGCTCTTATACCAATTGTTAGGAACCAGAATGACAACAGAGAGGGGGGGGGGGTAAATTAGTTGCCAATGAATTTCAACCAAATTATAACTTAATCAAACTCAATAATTAATAATGGTAAACCAAACTTAATGCTGGTTAACAAATTAGAAGTTAATATCAATACCGATGAAACTTAATGCATGAAATAGAAAGAGAAACAACATCCACAACACATAATTGATGTGGAAACCCTGTAAGGGGAATAACCATGGTGGGAAACCTTACCCACAATAGGATGATACTACTACATATAGTATATGTATACAAATGGGGTTTGTACATGCATAAAGGCCAACCGCCTAGAGCACACTCCTAAATTGGGAGTTGCAATGACTACAATAGGATGGTTAAATCCTAGAATAATGTACTACTCAAAATAGCATCTCCAAAGCTAGATTCAGTACCAGTTAAGCTCTAATAAACACCTTCAAACCTTCCTTGAACCTTCTCTATGGTCTTCTCATATGATCTTCAATATTCGCACATGCCATGTTACAATATCATACCATAACCATATCATATGTTTATCTCATAAATGAGATCTTACATATATATAAAACCTAAGACCAAATGTGTAGGTTAGCTCACTAAGAATATTATAATTAGATCAATTAAAAATAAGTCTTGATGCAATACAACATGTTGGCTCAACACAATTACAACAATATCCAATCAATAAATCATCTCTATAATGTGTCGTGCTGATCTAGAATAGATAATGTATACTGGTCCATAACCTAGACCAATCTGTTGGTAACAACAAATATGTCAACCTGATTAGATCAATAACCAAAACACTAAAACCAAGTATCCAAACCATGTCTTTGACATAATCAAGTGATCTCTAGATGATAACAAGTCATCATCAGTGTCGGTGAACCATATAACCTATCGATGAGCATATACTGGTGACTATGCATAAGTCACTAATCTTGCCAGTGAACACAATGTGTTGGTTCATCAGTAAACCAATATAACCATAGTGCCAAATCAACAATATAGATCTCTAGAAGGATAAGTGTTGACATCAATGACAAAACTAATGCGACACATCCATAATATCAACATTCTTGAAATCTTGAATTCTTTTCAGGACATCTAGATGCAAAATGACCAATTGGATTACATGCAAAGCATTTAAAAGGTGGTTTTCCTTCATACTTACTTCCTACCGGTCCTTTAGGTACTCTTCTAGCAAATAGTAATTCAAGTTGCTCAAACTCACCATCTTCTCTCTTCATATCATCCAATTCCTTTGCATATAAAGCTTTCCAATCGTGCTTATCGGTTGCTGATGCAAATGCATGAAAATAAGGTTCAGACTTCATATTTCCAGAAGGTCCAAATTCTTCAAGCTCAAAAGCGGATAATTTCCCAGCCAAGGTATCTCTATTGACATATGTATTAGACATTGTTCTCAACTCATTAATAGTTGTAGCCTTCATCTTGTAAGCTGGAGGTAGGGCTCTTAGGACTTTAGAAACAATTTCATCTTCACTCAGAGTTCCACCACAACATTGAATTTCCATAACAATCTCATTTACCCTTTCCATGAATGCAGTAATCCTTTCATCTTCTTCCATCTTCAGGTTTTTGTATCTCACTCGATAACCATCAAGTTTAGCAATCTTCACTGTAGGGTCACCTTCATTGAGAGTCTCCAACTTATCCCATATATCCTTTCCAGATGATTTGTTAGTTAATCCCAATATTTGTTGATCAGAAAGTGCACACAAGAGGGCTTCTCTTGCTCTACAATCATTCTCAAGCTCCTTATCCAGGTTTGATGGAGGAGGATTGCCAGATGTCGGATTATAAGGTGTAACATTATTCTATGTGATCTCCCAAATTTCCTTGCCAAGACATCTCAGATGAGTCTCCATCTGAAACTTTGATACTGTGTAATTTGTTCCATCAAGCCTAGGAATATCTCTCTGAAAGATAGTTCTAAATGAACTGGATGAACTTGAATTGTTAGTCGCCATAGGATCTTCCTCAAGCGATTAAGATTTCTACAGAGAGGACCAAAGCTCTGATGCCAATTGTTAGATAGTTCAAATAACTGAAGACAACTAAGAGGGAGGGGGATAAATCAATTGTCACATATTACTAGAACATTTAGCAATTAAAACTTTAATACCGGAACCCAAAACATTAATAGCGGAATACTTAAACCAAATAGAGGAATAATAGTTAAACCAATTAAGCTTAAACAATAATTAGAGAATAAATACCATCCAAATGAAACCAAGATTTATACGTGGAAAACATGGTAAAGGGAAAAACCATGGTGGGAAGCCTACCCATAGTGAGATAATACTTTTGTAGTAAGTATGTGAATTAAAATTGAGGGCCCTACACTTGCAGGAAGGCCAATAGCCTACAGTGCACTGCTCATCACAAAAGGAGTCTCACTGACTACATAGAAATCTAGACTACAATCTGGAAGAATGAATGAACTACAAAGATAGAATTTCCTATGCCTGAGTACAGTTTCGGTTAAGCTTATTATCGAAGGACTAGATCCTCTTACATAAACCCAACTTGATCTCTGATGATTGATGAAATCCTTAGATTCTAGAATGATATTACATTATTTGCACATTACATATTCATTTCCCATTCCCTTGGATGTTGAACATAGAATACCACTGAGAGGGGGGTGAATCAGTGGTTTCAAACCTTTCCCTGTTCTATTTTTTTTTTCTTTCTGGTCTAACTTTAGAATACCAATTATTCACTTAATCACTAAACAATCATATCGGTAATACAAGAAGGGCCAAACAGATCATTCACACAAAAGGAACTCACAACACACGATTTATGAGGAAAACCCAATATGGGAAAAACCTCGGTGAGAAAAGATACTGGAGACTACTGCTCCAATCCAGCCTCATAGGTAAAACACTGACTTACAAAGATTTAGGGCACCAACCCCTGCACTTTTAGGGCACCTACCCAAGAAGCACCAACCCCTGTACTTTTAGGGCACCTACCCAAGGAGCACCAACCCCTACACCAAGATTCAACTTGGTGATGTATATTTAAATACTATTTGAATACAATTGAGGCTTCTTGTTGCAAATGAATTCTGCAACTCTTTGATCAAATAACTCTTTGTTGGTTGACCATCTTCTCTTCTCTACTAAATCTCACACTACCAATTGTGAGATTTCTGTCACTAATTCTCAGCCTTTGTCACCTTTCTCTCCCTTTCTCACATAGTATCACAACACACTATTTCACACTTGGATGCTACCTACTCTGCCACACCATGCCAGTTAGGCACAACTGCACAACTAAAGTTCTGTCAGGAGAATCCTCTCATCGGTATGCTAGCTCACGCACAGTGCCACTTTCTTAGAGCTCCTCCTATGGCTTGTAATCCTTTTCCTTGCTCACTCTCTCTTTACTTCTCTTTCTTCACAACATCATCTTGTTCTATCTTGAGCTCTCATTTCTTATACAATGATTTCCCGCCAGAATGCAATTCAAATTTGAGAACGGTTAGGGTTTCCTCTTTCCGATAAGATCTTCAATTTTATCCAATCCATTCTATCTTGGATTGATCACGTGTCCTTCAAAGATGCATCTGTACATGGTTTGCATTATCCAATGCATATCATCTAGAAATAGCAATCTCGAACAAGATCTCTTGCCTTGAAATCCGTGGACACATAAAGACACTTCAGCTATTTCCTTTTCAAGGATTTCTTGAATTGTATTTCCTTTGTATTGATTCAAGCACCAGCTACTCCCTAATCTTCCTCTATCATTCCTTCTTTCTCAATCCACAATCGGTCAGATACAATCTTGTGATTTCTGGCACCTTCATTAATAGTGATTATCTATTTCATCGACCTTGTCGATGAGGCTTCACCAACCACAACACTTTTGCCACCTCTTCTCCACATGGCATCACAAAGATCAAGACATGGCCCACCAACACATAGACAGTCCGAAAGACACATATTGGTACATCCCTTTACTCATCGAGATTTCTTCTCTTGTTAACTGATAAAGCATACTAAACTGGTAGCACATCTTTACCTCAGAGGTTTGTGACAACTCATTCTTTATGCTCACTCTTATGTGATTATCCATCATGCTGGTTGACATCAATGACAACTTAGTGCCAAAATGCCAACAATCTTCCCCTTTGGCATTGATGTCAAATTCTCATAATTCGCTTCATAACCGATAATTTTCTCCCCCTTTGACACAATGACAAAGGGTATTGTGCACTCCCCCTTTGATCCATACCAAGCTCTCCTTTGACCATTTTCAACTCCCCCTGAGCCCCATAAGGATTGCCTAGATAGATGACACAAATCCCAAATTGTGTCGGAGGTACTCAAAAGTGCTTACGGGTAATGGTTTGGTTAAAATGTTTGCTACTTGTTCACTAGTAGGAACATAATCCATCCTTACCTCCTAGCCTTCAACCTTCTCTCTGAGAAAGTGATACTTGATAGAATTGTGCTTCATTCTGGAATGCATGACTAGATTCTTTGCTATGTTTATTGCACTAAAATTGTCACATCGAATGAGAATAGGATCAATGATGTCCACCTATATGTCATTAAGAGTGCTTCATCTAAAGCACCTGAGAGTAGCATGTAGCAACAATAATGTACTCAACTTCAGCAGTAGATAGAGAGACTGAGTCCTGCTTTTTGCTATGCCAAGAGACCAACTAGTCACCTAGAAATAATGCACCACCACTTGTTCTCTTTCTATCATCAATGCATCCTGCCCAATCAACATCAGTGTATGCTTCTAAGATAAAATTTCCTTGTTTAGGATACCACAAGCCATAGTTGAGTATTCCTTGTAGATATCTAAAAATTCTGCTAGCAACATTCATATGTGACTATTTTGGTGTAGTTTGGAATCTGGCCACCATGCACACTGCCTGAACTATATCTGGTCTTGAAGCAGTTAGATATAATAGACTACCTATCATGGATATGTATCGAGTTTGATCCACCACCGGTGATTCATCATTCTTGCTCAATTTGTTGCCAATCACCATGGGGGTACTTACCGGTTTGCAATCTTCCAGTTGGAATTTCTTCAGCATCTCTTTTGCATACTTGACCTGTGAGATAAATATTCCTTTATCTTGTTGTAATATCTATAGACCAAGGAAGTATATCAATTCACCAAGAATTGACATCTCAAATTCTGACTGCATTTGATTAGCAAATTCTTTACAAAGAGTGTCCTTGTTGCCTCCAAAGATAATGTCATCAACATACACAACCATAATTATCATGTGGTTCCCATCTTTCTGTATGTACAAATTGCTATTTGCACTCCCCTTTTTGAATCCCTGCTCCTTTAGGCACAGATCTAATCTTGAATACCATGCACTGGGAGCTTGCTTTAGACCATACAAGGCCTTCTTCAACCTGCACACAAATGTCTCATCATAATGAAATAGAAACCCTTCCGGTTGCTCCATGTACACTTCTTCTTCCAAATTTCCATTTAGAAAGGCAGATTTTACATCCATTTGGTATAATTTATAACCTTTGTAGGCAGAGAAGGCTAGAAACATTATAATTGCTTCTAATCTGGCCATCGATGTAAATGTTTCTTCAAATTCAATTCCCTCTACCTGAGAGTATCCTTTGCACACTAGTCTAGCTTTATGCCTAACAATCTTACTTTCTTCATTTATTTTATTCTTGTATACCCATTTTGTGCCAACGATGTTCTTGTCTTCCAGTCTAGGGACTAATTCCCAAGTCTTGTTTTTCTCAATTTATTGAAGTTCTTCTTCCATGGCATCCATCCATTCTTGTCTTTTGCTGGCCTCATTGAATGTTTTGGGTTCAACTTCAATCATGAGGCATAGGTTGACTTGTTCATCATTCCGGGCAAGTGTTCTTCTAGTCTGCACACCATCACTCTTATTTCCAAGAATTTTCTCTTTCGGGTGATTCAGTTGTACATACTGGTTTGGTACCTTCTTGGATGCTACCTCTAGTTCAGTATCTGATTGAACTTCATCATATTCATCACTGGAGTCATCATACTGGTTAACCTGTCGTTGACATCCTTTGTGCATATCTTCATCAAATCTTACATGCACACTCTCAATGACTCTTCTTAGTCTTTTGTTGTAGCATTTGTAGGCTTTGATGTTAGATGAGTAACCAAGGAAGATTCCTTCATCACTCTTGGAGTCAAAACTTCCTAGACCATCCATATCTTTCTTGATAAAGCACTTGCTTCCAAATACTTTGAAATATTTGACTCATGGCTTCCGGTCATACCATAACTCATAAGGTGTCATTTTGTTGTTTGTTCTTAATTGAACCCGATACAAAGTATATGTAGGAGTATGAACAACTTCTTTCCAATATGTGTCTGACAGGCTGGCCTTATTTAACATGGTTCTGGCCATCTCCTTGACTATCCTGTTCTTCGTTTCTACCACACAATTTTGTTGTGGTGTTCTAGGAGCAGAGTATTGCCTTCTAATTCCATGTTTTTTACAATAATCTTCAAATTCATTGGATGTGAACTCTCCACCCCTGTCTGATCTTAGGCATTTTAATCTGTACCCACTTTCCTTTTCCACCATCTTCCGAAAGATCTTGAATCTTTCAAAAACTTGTGATTTATCTTGCAGAAAGGTGACCCATGTCATTATTGAGTAGTCATTAATGAAGAGCATAAAGTATCTTTCACCAGAAAGTGCTCTTGTTCAAGTTGGACCACACAAGTCTGTATGCACAATTTCAAGTAGTCTTGAGGTGTTGTGCTCCTTTGACTTGAAACTCACTTTAGTTTTCTTACCTTTTACACATTCATCACAAAATGTGTTTATCGGCTTGATGATGGGTGGAATATTCCTCACACACCCCTTTTTTCTTATAGCAACTAAGTTATCAAAATTTATGTGTCCTAATCTTCAGTGCGACAACCAACTTTCATCTACTTGTCCTAACATACATTGAGATTCATAGCATTCCTTTAGATTATAAACATTTCCATCTGTTCTCTTTCCTTCTACCACAACTTTACCAGTTGAGTCAAAGGTGAATTTATAACCTTTGTCACACATCTGACTCACACTCAACAGATTATGCTTTAGGCCTTCCACATAATATACATCACGTGCCTTCAATTTTCCATCAATTATTAAAGTTCCTTTTCCATTTATTTTGATGGAAGAATTGTCTCCAAACCTTACTGATCCACCATTCCAGTCTTCAAGTTTAATGAATTTCTTTTTGTCACCAATCATATGGTTTGAACAACCATTATCTACCACCCATAGATTTTTCCTTTCAGCATGCAAGGCAGTCTATACTATGAGACTTGATTCTGCCTTTTCTTTTTCTTTTTCAACTCAAACTAGTTTGATTTACTTCTTCTTTTCTACTGTTGTATTGAGCTACTAGCTCTTGATCCAGATTTGTCTTCATCTACTTGATCTTCCTAGTTTTGCATAGCTTTGCTATGTGTCCAAATTCTTGTCAGTTATATCATTTTACATTTTCATTTGAGGGGACATTCTTGAAATTATTGTAGGGTACTGGTTTATTCTTCCTACAATCAAAACTCTTATGACCATATCCATTGCACTGATAGTAGACAACATTCATATCTCGAAGTGCATTAAATGGATTACTACTTTCATAACTCATAGATGGCTTATTGATTAATCTACAGTTAGCTATTTCATGCCCAAATTTGTTACACCGGTAACAATAACCATGAAAATTTGAAACATACCAGTTAGGTTGTCTTTATCCTGAATGAAACTTCCTCACTGGGGGTCTTCCCTTCATGTTGTTGAGTCTAGTGAATCCTTCACACTAAAATCTTGCATTTCTTCTTGGGTTTGTTTGTTGGTACAAGAAATGTGGCCTCTGGTTCATTGTTGTATATCGATTTGAGTGGCGATTTCCAACGACATCTGCATATGTCTTTTTGCCGGTATCCTTACCTATAATGAATGTCTTCTTTTCTTCTCCTTTAATTGAAGAGGCAAAAATTATTTCTTTGACAGACTTATCTTTGTGAGTTGAACTTTGACCTTCTTCAAAGCCTAAGCCACCAGTGTCTTTGGATTGCTTTTGTTTGCTCAACATTTTGTCCAAGGCCTCAGTGCTGCCTTCATACTTGCTCCTTATTTTTATTTCTTTCTTACTCTCTTCAAGCTCCTTTTTGAGCTTTGTTATTTTTGCTTCTATCTTTTGATGCTCCTTTTCTTTCTTTGTCAAATCAGAGGCTGTAGCTTCACAAATCCTCTTGGTTTCTTCTAGTTGTAGTTTCAAGTCAGATATGGCTTGACTGGACTCATCTAGAGACTTCTTCAAGAGATCTTGTTCATCTGCTACAACAAGCTTAACCCTCTTGATTTCTCTTCTTATTTTACTCAATTCTTCAAGAGCACTGATAAGTTCTCTCTCTAGATCCACTTCAACTTCAATATCCTCTTCTTCCTCATCTTCATCAGCTAGTCTATCAAGTGCCACGAAGAGATTGAATTTTTTGTTGTTCTCATGGTAATTATCTTCTAATGCATTTTCATCACATGGCATGTCATCCTCAATGGAGCATAGGATGTTGTGGTTCTAGTAGCCTCTCCTTCCTTGTCGGTAGTCATTCCTTTCTTAGTCTTTGCTAGCAGATCTTTTGAACTCTCTTGACTCATCTCCACTAGTTTCTTTGTGAGGACAATTTGCTGTGAAGTATCCTACCTTTCCACAGTTGAAACATTTAAGTGGTAGCTATCCTTTGTACCGGTTGGATCCTCTTTTGAGCTTCCAAACAAAGTTTGCCACTTCTGCATCAGAGTCTTCACTGGATTCCTTATGAGTAGCACCTTCTTTTTCCTTTTTTGTGATGTTGAATGTTGTTTCTTTCCTTGAGGAAGTGTCACTGATTGTTCTCATATCATAAGCTGTTAGAGAGCCAAATAACTCATCCATTGTAAGTCTTTAGATCCTTGGCTTCTTCTATGGCTGACACCTTAGTATCATATTTGGGAGTGAGAGATCTAAGTATCTTCTTGACAAGAATCTCATCTGCAATCTCTTCTCCAAGTCCTCTAATAGTATTCACAGTTTCATCAAATCTGTGACGATAGTCTGCAATATTTTCATCATCTTTCATTTTGATTCTTTCAAGTTGATCCCTTAGTGTTTGCAGCTTATCTTCTTTGAATTTTGCATCTCCTTCAAACAACCTCTGTATTTGTCCCATGTCTCCTTTGCTGAAACACAATGCATCACTTTGACAAAATCATTATCGGACAGTCCACTCAAGATAGCATGTTTTGCCTTTGCATTATTCTCATATTCCTTTTTTGCATCCGGATCGGTGGGAGGAGCATTAGGAACAACATACCCATCCCTGATCGACATCCACACATCAAAACCAAGAGAGGAAATATAGGTCTCCATTCTTCAGCTCCATAAGGCATAGTTAGATCCATCAAACATGGGGGCTTTTGAGGAAGCAAACTCACTTCTTGCCATTGTGTTCAAAAGCCCAGAAACTACCCAAGGTTTAAGGATAATTGGGAACCTATGCTATGATACCAATTGTTGAACACATAATCCCATTGAGAGGGGGGTGAATTAGTGGTTTCAAACCTTTCACTGTTCTTTTTTTTTCTTTTTGGTCTAACTTTAGAATATCAGTTATTCACTTAATCACTAAACAATCATACCGGTAATACAAGAAGAAGGGCCAAATAGGTCATTCACACAAAAGGAACTCACAACACCAGATTTATGGGGAAAACCCAATATGGGCAAAACCTCGGTGAGAAAAGTTGCTAGAGACTACTGCTCCAATCCAGCCTCATAGGTAAAACACTAACTTACAAAGATTTAGGGAACCAACCCTTGCACTTTTAGGGCACCTACCCAAGGAGCACCAACCCCTAAACTAAGATTCAACTTGGTGATGTATATTGAAATACCATTTAAATACAATTGAGGCTTCTTGTTGTAAATGAATTATGCAACTCTTTGACCAAATAACTCTCTGCTGATTGGCCATCTTCTCTTCTCCACTGAATCTCACACTCTGGTTGTGAGATTTATGTCATTGATTCTCAACCTCTGTCACCTTTTTCTCCCTTTCTCACACAGTCTCACAACACACTATTTCACACTTGGATACTGCCTGCTCTGCCACACCTTGCCAGTTAGGAACAACTGCATAACTATAGTTCTGCCAGTAGAATCCTCTCACCGGTATGATAGCTCATGCACACTGGCACTTTCTTAGAGCTTCTCCTATGGCTTTTAATCCTTCTCCTTTCTCACTCTCTCTTCACTTCTCCTTCTTCACAACATCATCTTGTTCTATCTTGAGCTCTCATATCTTATACAGTAATTTCCCGCCATAACACAATTCAAATTTTAGAGCGGTTATGGTTTCCTCTTTTCAACAAGATCTTCAATTTTATCCAATCCAAATTGTCTTGTATCAATCACCTATCCTTCAAAGATGAATATGTACATGGTTTGGATTATCCAGTGCATATCAACTGAAAATAGCAATCTCAAACAAGATCTCTTGCCTTGAAATCCGTCGACACATAAAGACACTTCAACTATTTCCTTTTCGATAATTCCTAAATCGGATTTCCTTTGTATTGATTTAGGCACTAGCTACTCCCTAATCTTCCTCTATCATTCCTTCTTTCTTGACCTACAATCAATCAGATACAGATGGTCCAAAAGACACATACTAGTACATCACTTTGCTGATCGAGGTTTCTTCTCCTGTTAACTGGTAAAGCATACTAAACCAGTAGCACATCTTTACCTTAGAGGTTTGTGACAACTCATTCTTTATGCTCACTCCTATGTGATTATCCATCATGTCAGTTGACATTAACAACAACTTAGTTCCAAAATGCCAACAATAAACAATCAGGTTGGCCACTAGACAATAAACCATTTACATAATTACAAAACATGTCGGTCTTAGACCAAACAAACAATATTCAACCCATTAGAAATACCAAAAACACATCGAGATGTCCAATCCTCATGTTACATTAAGCCGGTCCATAACCTAGATTAACCAAGACCCAATATAGGTCCACACACTAAAGCAATGATCTCCACCAAGTCTCAAACATGATCACCAACAACATCCTGAATCTCCACTAGAAGCCGCACCAACACAACTTATGCATATCATCAAAGAGCTTCATCAAAGCTTCTACCGGTGAAACCCTCATCGATACCACAATCCAAGCTTCCAAGCAAACAAGATAGCATCCAATCACTAGACCAAAACCAACTTACTGAATATGAACATGAGTATCATGAATAAGCCAATTCGATAACCAAATGATACCGAAGCATATTAGATCATGTCAGATCCAAAACAACTAGAAACCACTCATCCTACCGGGACCAGAAGGGTGTTGGTAAAGAAACCAAAATAGGTAGTGTTGACATCAATGACAAAATATCAATGTAACACATAATCAATTCCTCCAAATGGCCAAAACAATCCAAACCAATTCCACAAACCAAAGCATACCGGAGCATACCGAATCAACATGATCTTACCAACTAGAAACTAATCATCCCATGAGGACCAACCGGATACCAGTAAACAACCAAAGTAACTAGTGTTGACATCAATGAAAAACATAATTGTAACACATAATCAATTCCTCCAAATTTCCAACACCCTCATTGCCTCTATTATGGGTGCACAAATACTATTAAAACAATAAAATTTATTTAAAAACTTACAAGACCATGAAATCAAATAATCTTACCTACACAACACTCCTTGGTGTAGGTCATTCAATGATTGCCTTTAATTTCTCTAGGTCAATTCTAAGACCAGCAACTAAGATCTTAAATCCCAAGTACATCAACTCATCCTTCACGAAACTACACTTATTCATATTAATTAACAAATTATCTTCCCGCTATTTCTAAAAAACTCTATAAATATGCATCATGTGCTCCTCCAAAGTTTGATTAAAAACTAAAATGTCATTCAAATAATTAATGACAAATTTACCAAAAATAATATTTTAATACCTCACTAAGGATTCACATGAATTTATTTGGTGCATTGGTTAGCCCAAATGGCATGACTAACCACTCATACAATCCCTCATTGGTGTTGAAGGTTGTCTTCCATTCATCCTATTGGGATATGCAAAAATTTGTCCTAAATATACTTACTGTTTGGTTTATATCCACATGGTTTAAACCCAAAATCCTTAAACCCTAAACCCTAGGTCTCATTGTAAATCCCTGTCTCTTTTTGTTCTAATCAACCATTGACTTACAATGGATAGTTCTTGGTCACATTAGTGTTGGCATTGTATTGTCATTGATGTCATCGGTAAGTATGTCAACCAATATGCAAGGTGTTGTTATCAATATTGGAGGTTGTTGGCATGTTGATGTCAATCGGTATGGGATGTTAACCAGTAAGCAAGCAAACCCAATAAGTAAGTGCAGTCCAATATAACATGACCTAACCGATAGAACATTAAAGTGCACGATATGAAGGTTACCCGGTTAGTGTATACCGGTAGCATGTTTGGTCGGTGACTGATTTTGAACCATCACAGTCAAGTGAGTTGGATGTTGATAGAAATGTCATGTGGACTCCATGTGGCGAGCATTCAATGGTAGGTGATGTAATACCCTGAAAATGGTCATCCAAAACCATGGGCCCCTATTCTTGACTAATGTGCTTAAATTCAATAAAATTCATCAAGGTCTTGAATCAAATAATCAATTTAAATCAATCATGAGAGCCTGATTAATTAATTCCTAAGGTATAAAAATGCAACATGCCAATTACAATTAATTAAATTCTCATTTAATTAAATGATCAAATTCAAAATCCAAAATAGTAAATCTTTTTAAAATCAAATATTTCATTTATTTAATTAAATATCTTTTGCATATTTAATAAATAAATAAAAATTGCCATAAATCTTCAAAAAAAAGGAAACAAATCAAGAAAGAGGAATTAATTTGAAAAATAAATTGGAAATTATGAGCACAAAAATTCAAAAGAGGAAGAAAATCGACTGAACTCAAGAAAAATGGAAAGAATCTAAGTTGCTAATTTGAACTCAATCTTATCTCTCCAAAATGGAATTAAATTGTCCAATCAAATCATTTCACCTGGATTGTGCTTCTTTCGAATCGATCTTGACTATTCATTAAAGATCAATCCTTGCCTTTGGTCTCCTTCTTGATTTTCCTATAAATTCAGGCTCTCATTCTTCAATTAGGATCTGAGCATTTTACATCTTTATTATGCTAATATTGTGTTGCAGTTTATCAAGGAAATTTTGAAGAAGCTTTGCATATTTAATTCATCAATCAACTTAGTTTTCATTTAGCTTTCATTTAATCTTAGAATCATTTAGACTTCTAGTTCATTAGCTTAGATTCATTTCTCTTATGTAAGGTGATTCTTGCCAGACCGGAGAAGTGAGTAGAGATCGGTAGAGTGTGATTGCAGATGTAAAGGAACTAAAGTGGATCTACTTTGGAATTGAGTATCGTTATTAGATCAGTGTATTACCTGTTGACTTCTAACCATTTTAGCAGTTGGAAAATCCCTTTACCCGGTAGCTTTTACATGCTTTTTGTAAATCCTTTAACATGGTGACTCAAAATCATTGAGTTCTTCAAATCCTCTTGCGAGGTAATCTTTAACAGGGTTTTAACCTCTAACTGGGTATTTAGCCATCCCTTAATTGGGTGATCCCTACTGGGATCCGTTCCTAGCAGAACTTGTTGTAAAGTCTTTAACTGGACTAGGATCCTAATAGAGCGAACTTCAGAAGAGTTCAAGAACAACTTGTGGGTATTCATCCCCACCATGGTTTTTTTGGGTTGGGTTTCCACGTGAAAAAATCAGTGTGTTATGTGTGATGCTTTTTCATGTGATGATTTAGTGTTTTATGTTAAGTGGTAATGCATGTTGATCTAATGGTCATTGTATTTATGATGTATTAGTTGCTTAAGCATATGGGTGAAGTTGAGATGAGATATTAGGTTTTGAGAAGTTCTAAGTGTTACTAGTTTATGTCTTTTACAATCTTACTATGTTTTACCAATATTGTCTTGGTTTAGGTTGGTGATGCTGTTTGCCAGTTAGAGCAGTCTTTGCAGTTTAAGTTGTCAGAGAAATTTTTGTCTATACTGATTCACCTCCCCTCTCAGTACCTATTGGGTATTTATTGTTCATCATTATTCATCATGATCATGTACTAATTATTTGTCCAATTGATTAAATAATTCTTTAATTAATTTAATTAATCTTATTCCTCTAATTTCATATTTCCTCATCATCTTACTAATTATTCTATTTTTATTTTTCATCATTTAATCATTTTAACCATTTTCTAATGTTAATTAAATATTTATTATTTAATTAAATTCAATTTCTAAATAATTAAATAGTTTCTTTAAATTATTTAATTAGCTAATTAATTCTAATTTTTAATCCCCAATTTAAATAATCTTTATTATTTAAATAAATTCAATTTCAATTTCTATCTCTCTAATCAACTAATCATTCAACTTATTTAATTAATTATGATTTAATCCTTTAAATTAAATAGTCTTTATTATTTAATTAAATTTCATTTCTAAATAATTAAATAGTTTCTTTAAATTATTTAATTAACTAATTATTTCTTTTAATTTTATTAATTCTTCTAATTTCTTCCAAATTTAATTACACGTGCATGATTTCAAAAACCTAATTGAAAATCAAAGTCAAGTTCTAAATATATTCAAATACAAAATTGAATTAAATAAATTCAATATTTGAATTAAAATCTCATGCAAAGAATAAATTGAAAATCTAAGTCTAAATGCAAGCCCATGCTAAATTAATTAATTGAATCAATTGATTAATTAAATCATTTATCTCTCTAGTCTCTATTTTCATCTTCTAGTTCTCTTTGTCATCTTCTTTATTTCCTCCAATCATTATTTTTTCTTCCTTCAGTTAGCTTTTTCTCAATCAGTTAACTCATTTAATCTATTGAATCTATTCCGTTTCACCTCCAAGTCAACAATTCAACTATCAATCAACATGTGAGCTCACCTGAGTTCCACCTCTTAATCAATCTGTCCACCTTTCAATCAATCTCATCCAAAAATCTATAAATTTAGCATTCAATCTCCATTTTCAATCCTCCTCAATCTTGGTCAATTACTCTAGATCACGAACTTTGAATCTTTGTGTCACTTGCAGGTTGCCAACGCAATATCTAAGAGCCATCATACCACATAGAAGAGAAAATCAATGGAAGTTATATGTAGTCACAGAATAGGGAGTCTTTAATTGATTTCATTTATAGTTCCTATTTTTCTTGATTGTGTTATTTCATTGTTAGTTTGTTGGAATTCTTTCATTAGATAGGGATTAGTGATTTCCCTTTGCTCCTAATTGAATACTTTATGAAGATGAATTTTGCAGTCTACATTTTGGTGAACCTGACGTGAATCAACAACACTCTGATTTGGAATTTTTATATGCCTACAGGTATAGTTATTGGATCTTGCAAGCTACACCTATGTTTTAAATTCATATTCTAAGAGGTTTTTTGATCTTAATTGGTGTTTTATTAAAAAAAATTCAAGACTAACATTGTGCAGATTAGGTTCCAGGCAAGATTGCAGGCTGTTCAAAGATTTTATCATATCTTCCACATTATTGTGAATATATTCATGATTTGTTTAGTGCAGGTTAATGATCGTCTCATGGATCTATAGTAAAAAAATCAGCTTTACACCATCATTTTTGAGTGAGATATGATAGATTCAATTATTTTCATAAATCTTTGATTTTTTACGTAAATTTAATGAATTTCTATGAAATGTTTTTACAGCCGGTTAAGGATTCTGAGGCACGTCTACAGTAAAAACTTTGGATCTCTATGATCTATTTTGTCCAAGATATGATCATTTTAATGTTTTTAATAAAATTTGAATTTTGGGCACAAATCAGAGAATTTTTCTAAAATTCTTACATTTCTGGAAAGCTCTTAAAATTTCACAGGGGGTATCATATTTACAATTTTGATTTTGATGTCAAATAATTAACGTAAAACTATATCTTTAAAAAATCATTTTTTCCATAAATATGCTCTCCAAGGTGCAAATTAATGTCCTTTTCTAAAATTCTTACATTTTTGGAAAGCTCTCTAAAATTCATTAGGGGTATCTTCTTTGTAATTTTATTTTGGGGTTAAAAAATAAAAAATAAAATAAAAAAAAAAAGCTTTTTTTTTTAGTGTTGTTATTTTGATTTCTCTTACTAATTGTTTGTAGCGTGTGGGGAAATTACAGAGAAGGCTTGATCATTCCAGATTATTTTGGACACCATTAACAATTTGATTGCAAGATCCTTTAGGGTTAAGTCACTTTTGGATTTTGGGTTTAAAATGGACATGCATGCATAACACTTTAGTTTGGTGCTTAAAATTAACATTAGTTAAAATTGACATGCATGTATAACACTTCGTCTTTTGGTGCTTAAAATCAACAATGGTTAAAATGTTCATGCATGCATAATCTCACACTTCATCTTTTAGTGCTTAAAATCAACAATGGTTAAAATGGACATGCATGCATAATCTCACACTTCATCTTTTGGTGCTTAAAATCAACAACAGTTAAAATGGACATGCATGCATAACACTTTAGTTTGGTGCTAAAAATTAACATTGGTTAAAATTGACATGCATGTATAACACTTCGTTTTGGGCTTAAAATCAACAATGGTTAAAATGGACATGCATGCCTTCATATTTCAATTTGGTATTTAAAATGGACATGCACATGCGTATTCAACACCTCAATTTGGTCTTTAAAATGAATGTGAATCAAGTTGCATTAGATTAAATTCACATTTAATTTTCATAAGGGAAAGAAATTTTATTGTGTTTGGGGTGGACCTACTGTTGCATTAAGTAACTTTCCACCCACCTTCGGGGTCTTGGGAGAAAGGAAGGAGTTGACAATGACACTCAATTTTATTTTATTCCATGTAGTGAGGGGTATCTTTGACTAGGGATTTCATCACCCCACAAAGGTACTTCAAATTGGGATGTGTTGGGGATATCATCTCTCCCAGCGTACTCTTGAGTGGGTTTTTTGAGGCGCTATATAAATATACTAGTCAGGCGGCTAGAGTGTTGAGTGAATTCGATGTATGTGGGGGCCTTCCCTGCACCAATAAGCTCAACCAAAGTCTTAAGTGGCTTGCTCTGATAATCTATCATTGGATCGAGACCCCTCAAAACCTTATACTATGAACCAATTTAGTAGCCCAAAATCCTACATTTAGTGATTCTGGGAGTGCGGATCGTACCCCATAGATACCCCTCATGTACCTTACATTATGAGACAGAAATCCCTTGGTTATAAGATCTTCGCATCTTCGGGGTAAGAGAGACTGGCATGCCCGAGAAGTGTGTATCGTGGAGTGGAGCCATTGTTGCTAGACTCTCTATCTGTCCATCTTGTTTCAGTATTTTGCTACGGGGCCTCATTGAATGGTTTCCAATTTCCATCCTAAGCTTGTCTTCCATGTCTTTATATGTATCGTTGTATCAGACCAGTATTGAGTCAGTCATTTGGGCTATTTCAGGCCCTATCCTGCATATCTCTAAATTCTCTGAGATTGTTTGAAAAACTAGTTTAGTCGGCTATATTTACCTCCAAACAATTGTTCTCAGACTTGAAAAAAACACAAAACTTTTCCTACACACATAATTACTAGGAAAAAAAACAAAGTCCATTTTTTGAAACATCAAAACTCAAAGGTTTATACACTTGTGACCATAGTCCTCATTTACGTCTTTATCATAGTCCTCACTTACTATCATCCGAAGTCCTTGCATAGTCCTCATCTACATCCTTACTATCGTCCTAAGTCCTTGCATAGTCCTTACATAGTCCTCATTTATATCCATAGTCCTTGCATAGTCCTCATTTACATCCTTATTATCATCCTCAATCCTTGCAAAGTCCTCATTTACGTCCTTTTATCGTCCTAAGTCCTTGGATAGTCAACATTTACATCCTCATTACCATCCTAAGTCCTTGCAAAGTCCTCATTTATGTCCTCATTATCGTCATCATAGAGTTCCCATATACAATGTCATAATCTTCACATAAGTCCTTGCAAAGTCGTCATTATTATCCTCATATAAATCCTTGTCTAGACCTCATATACGCCTATCTTTGTTCATCATCATTTGCATAATCTACATTTTCCCCAATCAAAGGATCAATCAAACTCAACCTCAACTCAAACAAGTTGGTCAATTTCAATCAAACATTGTCACATTCAGAGAAATGGAGAAAATATCTTACATGTTGTGATCCTAGGTCCAAACCAAACAAGCAAACATCATGGGCTGGAATTATACATTTCGTAGGGAAGGTGGAGGATTCATCCCTTCCATTCCTATTCCATCGCCATCCATATAAACCTTAGCTCAATAGATCAAGACTTTGCAACAACAAGTGATGGACATGACTAGTCCTAACAACCATAGGGGCTAGTTAAAAAAATGATGACAAAAGTGATGGCCACGAGGGGATCAGTATCAGACCAACCTTCTTATTCTTGTGAGACCATTCAAACATGCCAACCTTCATTTTTCAACAAAATCATTCCTACCCTAGTTCAACCAACATTAGAGTCATGTAAACCTTCTTTTTCTTTAAACCCACTATATCAATCATATCAACCCAACATTCAAAGCACCTCTTTCAACCAAAATCAAACCCCTTTCAACCAAAGTCCAAATCAAAATTCACACCAACCCAACATTCAAAGTACCCCTTTCAACCAAAATCAAAGCCCATTCAACCAAATTCCAAATCAAAATTCACACCAACCCAACATTCAAACCTCTTTCAACCAAAATCAAACCCTTTTCAACCAAAGTCCAAATCAAAATTCATTCAACCAAAATCAAACTTCTTTCACCCAAAATCATACTCCTTTCAACCAAAATCAATTCCCTTTCAACCAAAGCCCAAATCAACCATATATATCCACCATTTCATCATCCCCTGAAGTCACACAAGACCAATCCATGCCATCTCTATTCAATAACACAATCTCCCAAGGGTTATCCATCATACAAATCCAATCTAATTCAAGTTATGATTTAGAGGGTCTCATTCAAAATCCTTTCTCATCAAGCCAAAATGTTGAAACATTCCAACAATCTCCCATGCATTTTCAAACTCATTCCCCGTGTCAAGAGGATGATCCAAAATCAGAAGAAATGAGTCTTGAAACAAATAAAGATCAAGAACAACCACTTCCATCCTACCCAATTTTTGATCAAGATCCCACCGACCAAGAATCTTATGATGGTCCCCTCACTCTTTTCTATTCCATTCATAATCAAACTCTTCCATCTCAAGAACAAAGTGTCATTTCAACTCGCATTCAACATCCACCTCCTAAGCAAGATCAAGACATCCCATCCATCCTCCCTAATAATCCCTTTACAAACCAAGATCAAATCATATGTTTACCTTCATGTCCTAAACAAGATCCCATTATTTCTCCAAATCTTGATCAAGATCCCTCCATCCCTTCATCTCCATGTCATAATCCTCCATGTTCTTCTCAATATTCCCTCTCAAACAAACTTACCATTTCTTCTAGTGATCACAGTCCCTCTACACAAGCTTTTCATGAACCCCTTATCAATGAAATCACCAATCCAGATCATACGACATAGAGAAACTTGTCAACAATTGTATGTATGCCATCATCAAATGCTAATGTAGTGAAAAAACAAGTATAACACCAACTAATGAGATCAACGCCTGGTTGACTTCATCATCCTCTTCAAGTGCATCAATAAAAATGGGCATAACACCCGCTCATGTCACAACTTTGAAACCAAAAACAATTTGTCTCATACACTCACACTTGATAGATTGGGGGCAAGAGAATCTAACACAGTTGGATTTCTTTGAAAATGATAACGCTATAGCTAAATTCAGGGATTCCAGAGTTGGATTTCCCTTTGATGATCCACAAAATCCATAAACTAATAAAATCAACATTGGAGATGCTGAACATGTACACTTAGCTGAGTCCTTATGTCCTATTGGAAAATACATCTTTATCTGACTCTTCAAACAAAGACCAATGAACTACCTACACAATGCATATCATTTTATTCAAAGTACTGCATCACATATAGTTTCTTTCTGAAGCACATCATATTCAGAAGTCGCATTTGCAAAGTTTCTGCATTTTCATTTAGCAGCATCAATAAAATAAGGCAACTATCAAGTTTATCATTTGTTTGAATCTAAGAAAAACAAGGGTAATTTCCTTTCTTAGATATTAGGACATGAAGTCTTCAAGGTCCTAAGGTCATTCATTTTCAACATCACCCTGGGACGACACTTTACTTATGGCTGGGTAGCGATTTCACTATTTGAGACTTGTTAACCCAAAATCTATCAATTGCTATATCTCAAACATATTAAGAAGATCTCTAATTCATTCTAGACACCTAGTTGATCATATGACTAGTGAAAAATCTAAAATTCTACTTCAGCACCACTGCAATTGTCACACCCAAGTAGGTTTCATTACTTACAAGTCAAGGCAAGAAAATAAAAATAAAAAGAGCCATGCTAAATATTCATCTCAAGGCAAAAGAGCAATGATATATAACTGAAATATCATGCATGCGAGTGCACCAAAAATCTTGATTATGGGAACATACGAGTAACTCCATCAGGGCTATGAACACCTACTGGCAATGGAGCAATATTTGAGAAATTACAGTCTATAACCTCGTCAGAACTCTAAAAGCTTGCTGGCAGCGAGGCTCTATTCGAGATGCTTTTGAAGTTAGGATAATCCATGTAGCTAGTCATATAGGATGCTAAGGATCTTTAGTGAACACAAGAGCAACAATTAACTCTTTTGCACACACATGGGCAAAAGAAGATCAAAGTTTCAAGAACCAATGGGGAATTTTTCCGTTGTCCATTTGTAAATCCTAGTCACTAAGTGTGTTAATTTGGATGTTCCAAAGGACCTTAGGGATCGATTGACTTCTTATCTATGAAATGTTTTCCACCTCTATTTCAATTGGTGTATTACAAATGCTAAAACAAACACAGTCAACCTTGTTCGAATAGGAAAGGCATCTTCATCATGCATATTGCATTAACATAGGTCATTTCAAAAATTCATTTGTCTCCACATGCATTCTGTAGATGATCATGTCACATAGGTCTGCACACTAGGGGCATAATTGAAAAAATTCTAACAATCATATAAAGTCCTGAAATCCTAAAAATCATATAAAGTCTTGAAAAAGTCCTAAAAAATCATATAAAGTCCTGAAAAAATCATAAAAATCATATAACGTCCTTCAACAAAATCCAAAAACAATGAAAAACTCAAAATCCAAAAACAATGAAAAACTCAAAATCCAAAAACAATGAAAAATTCAAAATCCAAAAACAATGAAAAACTTAAAATACCAAAAACATCCATATAACATCCTGAAAAAAACCATAAAATCCAAAAACATACATATACAATCCTAAAAAAATACCAAAAACATTCAAATATCGATCCATATAATTCAAAAACATCGAAAAGGCTCTTGGAAAAGAACTAAAAATAAAAAATCAATAAAAAAACTTGCAATAAAATGTCTTGTGAGAAACAAATACCCTAGCAGATATCTAGCAAACGCTTCACACGAAGCTAACAAAGGATACAACTATCCAGTCAAACATCTGCAATCAACTGATCAAACTGTCTTATAAATCGTATCATATCCATATCAAAGTGAGCATTATCTTGTCTTAAACAGAAGAGGATTCACTCGAAATCATATAGTTCAGTCTTAAACGGGGTTTGCAACTCTCTGAGATTAGACATTATCAACCATCACAATAAGCAACTGAGAACGAAGGCACAAGGTCAGTATAGCTGCTGAATTTTGTCCGGGCCAATCTTTATCTTTTATCATTTGGTGACAGATTATGTTCCTATGCTACTCAAGGATGTTCACAAGTGACTAGAGGATCCATGATGGGCATTATCTTTTTCTTTGTTTGCTGCTTGTCTGCTACGTGTTTGTTTCTTCAATGAGATGTCTTTACATCTTGGTTCCTTATACCCTGATGTGATAAGCTTCATTGTTCAATAATAAGGCTTAGTGATGAATATATATTGCGCAATAAAATAAATAATGACACAGGTTCATGATTCATTCAATTTCATTTTCATCTCATTTGCTTATTGCTAGTTTGCTGATTCTTTTCTCATCATCTCTTTCTAAATCATTTTTTATCATCTTCAATTGCTTCTAATTCTCATCTAATTCATTCTATTTCATTATAAAGTTCATCCTCTCATATTATATCTCAATGTCATCTTCACATCACCTATCTCTATCTCTAATCAACTAACCATTCTTCTATCTTTCATCTCACATTCTTCTTTTTTTGAGAGATCATTCATGTCTTTAATGCACAAACAATCTCTCGAGGGGGCATTACACCCTAAGTATCATTGGGGCATACTGGGGTTGAATTTTTCGTTTTCTTTGAAACAATATCGTTCCGAAAATGTCTCAAAGAGGGGCAAATGTATACACCAAAAAATTTCTCATTTATCATGTACTAATTATTCATCTAATTGATTAAATAATTCTTTAATTCTTTAATTAATTTAGTTAATCTTATTCTTCTAATTTTATATTTCCTCATCATCTTACTAATTATTCTATTTTTATTCTTTCATCATTTAATCATTTAAACCATTTTCTAATGTTAATTAAATATTTATTATTTAATTAAATTCAATTTCTAAATAATTAAATTGTTTCTTTAAATTATTTAATTAGCTAATTAATTCTGATTTTTAATCCCCAATTTAAATAATTATTATTATTTAAATAAATTCAATTTCAATTTCTATCTCTCTGATCAACTAATCATTCAACCCTCTTCTAAATATTAATTAAATATTTATTATTCAATCAATTATGATTTAATCCTTTAAATTAAATAGTCTTTATTATTTAATTAAATTCCATTTCTAAATAATTAAATAGTTTCTTTAAATTATTTAATTACCTCATTAATTCTTCAATGCCAAATCCCCAAATTCTAATTTCATTTAATTTCTTATTTCTTCTAATTCATTCCAAATTCAATTACATGTGCATGATTTCAAAAACCAAATTGAAAATCAAAGTCAAGTTCTAAATATATTCAAATAATAAATTGAATTAAATAAATTCAATATTTGAATTAAAATCTCATGCAAAGATTAAAGTGAAAATCTAAGTCTAAATGCAAGCACATGCTAAATTAATTAATTAAATCATTTATCTCTCTAGTCTCTATTTTCATCTTCTAGTTCTCTTTGTCATCTTCTTTATTTCCTCCAATCATTCTTTTTCTTCCTTCAGCTAGCTTTTTCTCAATCAGTTAACTCATTTAATGTATTTAATCTATTCCATTTGACCTCCAAGTCAGCAATTCAACTATCAATCAACATGTGAGCTCACCTGAGTTCCACCTCTTGATCAATCTGTTCCACCTTTCAATCAATCTCATCCAAAAATCTATAAATAGAGCATTCAATCTCCATTTTCAATCCTCCTCAATCTTGGACAATTACTCTAGATCACAAAATTTGAATCTTTGTGTCACTTGCAGGTTGCCAGTGTAATATCTGAGAGCCATCATACCACAGAGAAGAGAAAAGAAATGGAAGTTATACATAGTCACGGAATAGGGATTCTTTAATTGATTTCATTTATAGGTCGTATTTTGCTTGATTGTGTTATTTCATTGTTAGTTTGTTGGAATTCTTTCATTAGATAGGGATTCATGATTTCCCTTTGCTCCTAATTGAATACTTTATGAAGATGAATTTTGCAGTCTACATGTAGATGTCTATTGCCGGTGTCGGTAACTTCCAATGGCTTACCAGATGAATGCCAGAAGGTTACTAGATGGTTACCATCAATGACAACATCAACTATTCTCATAAGAGTGTAGAATACCGACAATCTCCCCCTTTAGCATTGATGGCAACACTCATGAGAAAAATCCAAAAACTGTTCCAAAACTGAAGTCCAAAAAGTTACCAAAAAGATGTGCTCGCCCTGAACAAATGATCTCCTCTGAATTGTTGGCAATATTGCATTATAACAGACAATGAAAGATTGTTGGCATTTCTTAAGGATATTGAGAAGGTTGTTGATTATTATGGATATAACTGATTAAAGATGTTTTACTATCTTGATATTATTATTTTGTCATTGATGTCAAGAAATTGATTTTCTAATTTAGTATGATGTTGCCATATCTTGAGAAGTATGATATGAAAGATTATAAAGATGTCGGTAAAAGACACAGGAAAGAATATGATGAATAAGGTATTCAATGGGCAACTACTACTGAGTTAGACAATGAAGAGATCATGATGTTTTAGATTGTTTTAACATCATACATATGTTGTAAATTGTAAAGGTTAATACTATACTATGTTATCAAGCAAATAACCTAGTCAGTAAACCCTAAGGTTATCGCTATCGGTTAATGAAGGCAGAATGTCTACCGAGTGGAGTTTAGTATTCACCGAGTTGTTACTGAGTTGTAACTGAGCTATAACAGAATGCTTTAAATGTTTACATGTGGTATTTAATGAAGGAAGCTAATGAGTTGGAGTGGATTAAATGATTGGTGAGCCGTGGAAGAAGTTTGTTAACGAATTTAAGGCAATGGAAAGTCGGCATGAAGATCTACAACTCAGATTGAACTGCAATACCCTGGCACAAGTTCCAAGACTATAATGCAAGTTCCAAGGTGGGGTAAAATGTTTTCAGATTGAAAGATGCATTGAACCTGGACAAGATTGAAGATTTGATGGCTATCATTGATCATGAGAAATGTGATCAAGGAGATTAAGCAGTTACCTAATTGTTTATAAATAGGAAACTGTTGATAAACAATGCATGCGGGCAAGTGTATGCACAGGGATGCTACATAGTGATTATCGAGCACAGAAGCTTGAAGACCTATTGGAATAACAGAGTATAGAAACCCAACAGATAGACAAGATTAGTTCTATGTCTAGATTGTATTGAACAAATAGGAATCTTCTTTAGCATTTTAGATGTGAAGTTACTGTTCGATTTTTATTACTATTATTTTGTGAAAGTGACAGAAAATCTCTTAACTGAGTGGACTTAACAATCTTGTATGTAAACCCTCTAGCAAGGTGACATTCAGATTGAATGTTTGAAATCCTTTAACAAGGTCACTTCTAACAAAGTGAAGATCCTAACAGATTTGAGGGAAATCCCTTAACCGAGTCACATCTAGCAATGTGTTTGTAATATTTAACAGGATTTGCTTTTAACCGAGCATACTCTAGAAGAGTATATTTCTTAGTGGGTCCAAAATCCCATAGTGGTTTTTCCCTATTTGGGTTTCCACGTTAAATCTAGTGTTATGAGGTTTATATTGTTCATATGCTTTTGAGTTTGCATATTTAACAGTTTTGGTTATATTACTAATATATATGTTACCAAGGTTGAATCTGTTGTTTTTATGGATGATTAAGTTTGTATGATTCACCCCCCCCTCTCTTCTTGTTGGCTATTGGATCTGTACTTATATTAAGTATCAGAACTATCAATTGGTATCAGAGCTTTGGACTCTGGAAGGAAGTTTAAAGGCACTTGAGTTAAAGATCCAAAGATGTATAAGAGGGATGCACCGAAGTTGAACAAGTGAAGTTTCTCTACATGGAAGAAAAGGATGAAGCTACATCTATCAGGAGTTGGAGAATATGTTGTATACTATCTAGAGAATTATTTTGTTACACCGAGCACCTATCCATTGACTATGGAAGAGATAAAGGCGAAGCAAGAACATATTCAAGCAATGATTGAAATAACATCTACATTGATCGATTCAGAGTTTAATGATCTAGAAGGCTGCAATGATGCAAAGGCAATGTGGGATAAGCTCATATCAATATATGGAGGAGATAAACATGTTCAAAGAGAAAAAGTAGACAGTCTGAGAGGACAACTTGAATCTATGAGGATGAATGAAGGTGAGAACATAACTCAGTATAGTACAAGACTAAAGGAGATTGTCAATCAAATCAAAGGAGCAGGTGGAACTATTGAAGAAAAGGATATAACAAGTAAGTTGTTAAGAACCCTTCTACCAGCTTATGCAATCCCAGTCTCTACAATCATTGAATTGAGGTCTATACCTAATATGCCAGTTTCTTTGGATGCTACTATTGGTAAGCTACATGCATTTGAGTTAAGTAATTTTGATAATAGTGGATCTTCGGTAAATAAAGTTGAATCTGCATTTAGTTCTTTTCATCTTGATGAATCTAATGATTACAATGAAATAAAGTATAAGTACTCTGAAGGAGATCACAGTGGAGCAAGTGAAATATTTCTGAAGAACATGGAAGAAGTACACAAACTATATGAAGAAATTAGAAAGCAAGAAGAGTTTGAAGCACTATTAGCCAAAAGGTTACCAAGAGGCAAAGGTAAGTATAAAGGAAAACTACCTTTGAAAATTTTCAATTGTGATAAGATAGGACATATGGCTTCTAACTGTCCTGACAAAGATTTTACTGAAAAGAGAGATTACCGAGATTACAGACAGAAAGATAACCATTACAGAGGACACTGAGACTTCAGAAGAAGAGATAGAAAGACATGCTTAATAGCTGATGAGGAATCTAACGATGATAAATCAGATGAGACTGATACAGAGGAAGTAGTTTATGTGGCTATCAAGGATGTCTCATGTGTCTTTGGATCCATCAATCTGTATGCCTTAACACCCTTAGGATATCCAACAAATATGCAAGGTTGACTCTGTGGTTCCAATGCCTTGCATTTCTGTGGAGGTATGCGAGCCCATGCTGGACACCCAAAGACTCTGAAATGTCTCACAATCGATTTCCTACCAGCCCAAGCCTCAAATAGGAGTAACACCTTGCAAAGCTTTGTGCGGAACCCGATTCTGGATGTGTGTGGCACAACTAATAGCCTCTGCCCAAAAGGCGGGATCAAGAGAACATGCATGTATCATACAACTAGCCATTTCTTTGAGAGTTCTATTCTTGCATTCTGCAACCCCGTTCTGCTGTGGAGTGTATGCAATAGAATGCTGAAGATCAATCCCCTCAAATGTACAAAAATCCTCAAGTCTCTTGTTCACATATTCCCTTCCATTATCCGTGCAAAGAATCTTGACCACTTTCCCTGATTGCTTCTCCACATGAGTCTTGAAGTCCTAAAATATGTCAAATACTTCACTCTTATGAATGAGAAAGTAGACCCAAGTGAAGCGGGAGTAGTCATCAATGAAGGTAAGAACATAGCGGGCCTTACTAAATGAAGGTACTAGAAATTGACCTGCTACATTGTTGTGAACAAGTTGAAGAACTTCCAAAGCTCTCCAAGTTTTCCCTTTATCAAACTTCTCTTTGGGATGCTTGCCCATGGAACAACCTGAACATACACCCTCTAAAAAACTGATTTGAGGTAGACCTGTGACCATGTCTTTAGTGCTGAGCTGCTGAAGATAGCAGTAGTTGAGGTGACCAAACCGCTCATGCCATAGCTTACTTTCTGAATTTGAATGAGTAAGCAAGGCCCTAGAAGGTGAATTTGGCACAAAGTGGGAGAATGAATAAAGCCTTGAGTTGTCATTGACTTACCCCACTACTACCAAGGCATCATCATCAAGTTCCTTTACCACAACTGAATCTGGTGTAAACTCAACCTTTTTCCCATTCCCATAGTGAGTGATTTGGTAGATGGAGAGAAGGTTGGTAGACAAGTTAGGAACATAGAGAACATTCTCAAATGTTCCATCATCCATGTCAACTGAACCTTTCCCTTCAACCTTTACTTGTGTGTCATCACCTATGTAAATGTGAGGTACCTTAGATGGCTCCAATGAAGAAAACTGCTCCCTTGTAGAACCCATGTGATATGAGGCACCCAAGTCAAGTATCCATTGTTGTGAAGAACCTATTGTAGCCACAAATGCTTGCCCTTTTCCCTTAGACTATGAGGAAGAAGGAGGAGATGAATCCTTCTTTGTGTAGGTAGATGGCAAGTTGATGTTTTTTTTCTTAAGAAGATTAGTTAATTCATCAACTTGCTTTGCATGGCATCGATGCTCATCATGACCATACTTCTTGCAATATGCACAAGTTGGTTTATCCTTCTTAGGTGGTGTCCCCTTCTTGGAAGAGGATGAAAAATTTCCTTGTGATGGAGAGGATGATTGCCCTTTTTCCTGGTGTGGCTGAGACTTAGAGTGCTTCTTCTTCTTGTTGGAATCTTTGCCTTGACCTCCTTGATTCCCTTGATTAGCCACCAAAGCCTTGGACTTTGAGGAATTGAGAAACCTCATGTTCAACAACCTAGATTGTTCCAATACTAACATTTCTATGAAAGCATCAAATGAAGGCATAACATAAGAACTCCCCACTGTCAAATGATGAGTTTGGAAGCTAGACACAAATGCTGCATATTCTGGTGCAAACTTGTCCAACAAGTTGAATATCAACTAAGCATCCTTTTTGTCAATTCCACAATCCTTAAGCTTTTCTCTTAGCTCATTTGCTTTGGTGACATAATCTTGGATTGTATCAAAACTCTTGGGATCCAAGTTGGTGAGCTCATTGTCAATCTGATAGCCTCCGATTTCATCAACTTGTCCATACAATTTCTGAAACATATCCCAAGCCTCTTTAATTGTTTTACACTTCTCAATGTGAAAAATGAGGTCATCTGATACATACTTGCGTAAGGTTCCAAGAGCCATGCAATTATTTGTGAGCCATTCTAATTGAGCATTTGGATCAGCCTTAGGATCAAGTGGTGCTGTTATTGTTCCATCTATGTAATGTGTGAGACCCTTTTCCATTAATTTACTCCATACTTTAATTTTCCATGATGCATAATTATGTGGAGTTAAAGGTGGAAATTTATTAGGACTCATTGCAACAAAAATGGAAAGAGTACAAAGAGAGGCACAATCACATAAGACATCCCCCCAAATTCACTCAATCAAAGAACCCCCCCAAAAAGTGATGATTTTGGCACTTTATACTTAGTGCGTATACGATGGGCCACTTGCAAAAAATGGCAAAGTGGACTTCTGATTTACAATTTTACAACTACCTCAATAAGGCCAAAAGAGACTTAAACTGATAATGCAAGAGATCTAACTAAGATCCAAACTATTTACAAGTACCTAATAGGCCAAATAAGACCAATATCTGAAAGTACAATGTCCACTCAAAATCTTTGAAATCTGATCATAGATTATGAAAGTAGATGAAAAAATATGCACTTTCAAAAAAAACAACACTTGAAAAGGAGGTCGTATGAGCTCAAACGAGACCTTTGAAGTTGCAGAATTGAGGATTGGATAGGTATAGCTGAGCGAATCTGAAAATTCTGAGAAACATGTGCCCCAAAATCAGAAAATAACTACACCACTACAAAGATCATGAAATTTTAGCCCATTTCAAAAAAAATTGCACCAAAAAAGGAGCAAAAATGAGCAAGATATGGCCTTTCAAAGTTGGACTGCAAAATTGAGAAGCCCAATGGAGAGGGGTCAAAAAAATTTCAAAAAATGTTGATGTGGTGCTGACATCAGTAGTTTACTATGTTAAATTTGATGGTCGTATGACCATCGCGAAAACTTTGCCTCCCTGCTGACTGGGCATCCGTACTGTACGGAGTACTGACTGGGCAGGTGACTGTGCGTACGGACTGACAGGGCGTACGGATCTGACGTCACTGTGCAGGGTGTACGGTTTAGCCCATAGGCCAGTGGCCGCCTGCCACGTGGCAGACGCGGGACCGCCTGTTTTGGTGGTCGCTGGAGAGTAGGGAGCGGTCGGAGCCGAGGACTAAGGGGGGCCGACGGGAGCGAGGCGACCGACGACAGCGACATGGACCTGCACGGGCGGCGGCGGCGGTGGCGGGTGACGTGGCATGGGCACCAGAGGACCAGTGCTGGTGCTAGACAATAAGGACTGCGTGGGTTGTCAGCGTCAGACGGGAGGACACGGCGTGACAGAGGCTGGAAGGTAAGGACTGCGCGGCCTGCAAATGACAGAGTACAGGGGGTCTGCGGACCCCCAACAACCAAAAAAGTTTTTTTATTTTTATTTATTTTTTTTGATTTGCCTTTTTTGATTTTTTCAAATTTTTTTTCAGAAAATATGAAAATTTTTTCTGAAAAATAAATAAAAAAATTTCGAAATCCGTACGATAATAGCCAAAATGGGGAAAAAAAATTCTCACCAAAATAGGTCGACTTTATAGTCAAAATTTATGGAAACGGCCTCCCGGATTCAACGGTGATGTCCAAAGTGCTGTATGATGCCCCCCAAAAATGAAGATCCCCAAATCCGAAAATAGAAGCCTTCCACGATGTCTCCAAAAACCAATCAATGAAGCCCCAATAGCTCTGATATGAAAAGCATAAAAGAGACAATAGAATGACAAGAACAAACTGTATTCTCATCAATATGAAAATGATCAACTATATTAACCAATACAATGAATAGAGGTCTGCTTATATAGGCAAGGCCATATGGATGTATGAGCACACAAATATGACATGTGGCTCAATGAGAAACAAGGGTAGGTAAGAAATACTAAGGGTAGGTAGGAGAAATAATATAATATTCCACAAGAGGTGGATGACCCACCGAATGTGGAGTGTAATAGCAAAATAAGACCACAAAAGGTGGAATTTCTCCTACAAGCTCTATCCCTATGTGCACACTTCCCTAAGTGTCTCAAATCCAAACTACGAAGAGATGCATTATCCTAAGTTAACTTAAGTAAAGTGTAATAATATCCAAAATGAATATTTATCTACACCAACAAAGAAAAAGCCCTAATATCTCACATAAACACTAATGATTCTTGGATTATAGATAGTGGATGCTCACATCATATGATAGGAGATAAACACAAGTTTGTTATGTTAGAAGATTATGATGGAGGCTATGTTAGATTTGGTAATGATGTACCATGTCCAGTAAGAGGTAGAAGATCTATAACACTTCTTGATAATGCAAGATGTAATGATGTTTATTGGGTTGAAGGTTTGAAATACAATTTGTTGAATGTAGCACAGCTAAGCAACACAGGTTACCGAATAGAATTTCAAAAAGGAATTGTCAAAGTTCATGACAAGAATGGAAAGTTAGCTGCTACCAGGACACAAACAAAAGGTAATACATTTCACCTTGACTTAACTCGGAATAAGTGTTTGCATGCAAAGATTGATGATACCTAGTTATGGCATAAAAGGTTTTGTCATGTAAATTTTGATAATCTAATCAAAATAAGTAAGAAGCACAGAGTAAGAGGTCTACCGAGTCTTGAAAAACCTGAGAATGCTATGTGCTGAGGATGCCAGATGGGTAAGATGACAAGATCAAGCTTTACAAGTAAGTCTCACACTTCTAAGGGAATTTTAGATCTAGTGCACACTGATCTTTGTGGTCCTATGAAAGTTCAAAGTTATTATGGTGATAAGTATTTCATATTATTTGTGTATTCAAGGATGATGTCAGTAATGTTTTTAAAGGAAAAATCATAAGCTTTTCAAATGTTTAAATGGTACAAGGCAAGAGTTGAAAATGAAACAGGAAGACAACTGAAATGTCTTAGATCAGATAGAGGAGGAGAGTTCACATATGATGAATTCAACTTATTCTGCAATGATCATGGTATTAAAAGATAAGTCTCTGCACCAAGAACTCCACAACAGAATGGAATAGCTGAAAGAAGAAACAGATCTATTGTGGATTGTGCTAGAACATTGGTGATTGAAAAGAAGGTGCCACAAACATTTTGGAGAGAAGCAATAAGCACAACTGTTTACACCTTGAAATCTGGTATGATAAGAAACCTAATGTTAGTTATTTTAAAATCTTTGGAAGTAGATGCTATGTTCATAAAGATGATAGAAATGGCAAGTTTGATCAGAAAAGTGAAGAAGGAACATTTCTAGGTTATTCTTCCAAAGCATTTAAATGTCTGATCAAATCATCTAACAAAATAGTAGAAAGTGCAAATGTGAAAATTGATGAATTTGTAGAAAGAAATGATGAAGGAAATTCCAAGGAACCAGAAGACTATGATGAATTTGTCTATGTTCAACTGAGAAGTCCTATCGAGAAGACTGTGGAAGAAAATGAAGAGAATATCTAGATACCGAGTGATGAAGAAGATCATACAGAGCCTACCGAGCCTGTATTAGCCAAGTATGTCAGAAGACATCATGCACCGAGTCAAATTATAGGAGATAAGGATGATCCAGTGATGACAAGGAACAAACTGAGACAAAACACATGCTTGATATCTGAATTTGAATCGAGAATAGTGACAGAGGCATTTAACAGTGAAGATTAGGTAAATGCTATGAAAGAAGAGATTGATCAAATCAAGAAGAATGACACCTAGACACTAATCCCAAGACTGAAGGATAAAAATGTAATTGGTACAAAGTGGATTTTCAAAAACAAGCTAAATGAAAAAGGAGATGTCATTCGAAACAAAGCAAGATTAGTTTGCAAAGGTTATGCTCAAGAAGAAGGAATTGATTATGGTGAAACCTTTGCACCTATTGCTAGACTTGAAGAAGTAAGAACATTGTTGGCCTATGCTACTTTCAAGAACTTCAAGGTATATCAAATGGATGTCAAATCTACATTTTTGAATGGAATATTAGAAGAAGAAGTTTTCATTGAACAACCTGAAGGATTTGTTGAAGACAATAATAAAGATCAGGTATGTAAATTGAACAAAGCTTTATATGGTTTGAAACAAGCACCAAGAACATGGTATGAAAGATTGCACTCTTATTTGATTAAGATTGGTTTTATAAGGACAAGTGAGAACAACGACATGTACATGAATAATGATGAAAATGGAATGCTGATCTCAACCATATTTGTTGATGATATTATATTTTGTGGAAATGACTCTTTATGCAAGAACTTTGGAAATGAAATGAGCAAAGAATTTGAGATGTCATTAATCGGTGAGATAAAGTATTTTATAGGTTTGCAGATACTGCAAATGAAAAATGAGATTTTCATTACTCAATCCAAGTACATAAAAGAAATCTTGAAGAAATTTGTAATGGATGATTCAAAACCAGTAAGTACTCCTATGACTACCAACTGTAAATTATCTAAGAATGATTAATCTGCATCTATTGATAAGACACTCTACTGATCCATGATTGGAAAACTACAATATGTTGTTCACAGCAGACCAGACATAGCACATGCAGTAGGTATAGTTGCAAGATTCTCTACAGATCCTAAGGAAACACACATGACAACAATCAAAAGAATTTTTAGATACTTGAAAGGCACTGAGGATTATGGCTTAATATATCATAAAGGAAATGATTTTGATTTAAAAGTTTATACTGATGCTGATTGGGCAGGCAACATTGATGACAGGAAAAGCACAAGTGGAGGAGCTTTCTTTTTAGGAGAAAGACTAGTGAGTTGGCTTAGCAAGAAACAAGGATGTGTTTCACAGTCAAGAGCAGAAGCTGAATACGTTGCTGCAGTATTGAATTGAACCAACATTGCATGGATCAAACAACTGTTGGAAGGTATAAATGAGAAAGTTACCAAGCCGGTAACTATATTCTGTGACAATACTAGTTCCATTAATATTTCAAAGAATCCTGTTATGCACTCTAAGACAAAGTACATATCTATCAAATATCATTATCTTAGAGAAGAAGCTCAAGAGGAGAAAGTGGTGTTGGAATATGTTAGCACAAAGGAGCAAATAGCAAATATCTTCACCAAGCTACTACCAAAGGACACTTTTGAATATCTCAGAAGAAAGTTAGGGGTCCTACCCCTATCTTCTACTCACTGGCCGAGTTCAGTGAAAGCATCAATCCGATGAATCTAATGAATATATTTTGGGAGTTGATGCTGAGTTATACACTTTAGGCTATTTTCTGAAAGTGTACTGGAATTAATATAGAAAATATTGTAGGGAATAGGAATTGAAGACAAATGCTCTGACCAAGACTCAGTTGATACACAACAGCAGGAAATCACTTCTTATAGAAAGAAATTATGTTTTAAGTTCTTTTTGTTATTTTTGTCAAAGGGGGAGAAGACCTACAAAGGGGGAGAAGACTACTATAAAGGAGAGAAGACTAAGAGAAGATCTATCAGGGGAGAAGACTAAGAGAAAACTGAGCAGACTATAGATTGGGAAGTAGATTGAAGAAATGAGGAGAAGTCTAATGTATGGGGGAGAGCATTTCAACATTTCAGAATCACAGCAATCCGAATCTATTAAGGTCAAATCAATTGGTTTTTCCATCAATGCAAAAGGGGGAGATTGTTGGCAATATTGCAATATAACAGACAATGAAAGATTGTTGGCATTTCTTAAGGATATTGAGAAGGTTGTTGATGATTATGGATATAACTAATTAAAGATGTTTTACTGTCTTGATATTTTCTAATTCAGTATGATGTTGCCATATCTTGAGAAGTATGATATGAAGATTATAAAGATGTTGGTAAAAGACACAGGAAAGAATATGATGAATAAGGTATTCAATGGGCAACTACTACCGAGTCAGACAATGATGAGATCATGATGTTTTAGATTATTTTAACATCATACATATGTTGTAAATTGTAAATGTTAATACTATACTATGTTATCAAGCAAATAACCTAGTCGGTAAACCCTAAGGTTATTGCTATCAGTTAATGAAGGCAGAATGTCTACCGAGTGGAGTTTAGTATTCACCGAGTTGTTATTGAGTTGTAACTGAGCTATAACAGAATGCTTTAAATGTTTACATGTGGTATTTAATGAAGGAAGCTGATGAGTTGGAGTGGATTAAATGATTGGTGAGCCGTGGAAGAAGTTTGTTAATGAATTTAAGGCAATGGAAAGTCGGCATGAAGATCTACAACTCAGATTGAACTGCAATACCCTGGCACAAGTTCCAAGACTATAATGCAAGTTCCAAGGTGGGGTAAAATGTTTTCAGATTGAAAGATGCATTGAACCTGGACAAGATTGAAGATCTGATGGCTATCATTGATCATGAGAAATGTGATCAAGGAGATTAAGCGGTTACCTAATTGTTTATAAATAGGAAACTGTTGATAAACAATGCATGCGGGCAAGTGTATGCACAGGGATGCTACATAGTGATTATCAAGCACAGAAGCTTGAAGACCTATTGGAATAATAGAGTATAGAAACCCAACAGATAGACAAGATTAGTTCTATGTCTAGATTGTATTGAACAAATAGGAATATTCTTTAGCATTTTAGATGTGAAGTTACAGTTTGATTTTTATTACTGTTATTTTGTGAAAGTGACAGAAAATCTCTTAACTGAGTGGACTTAACAGTTTTGTATGTAAACCCTCTAGCAAGGTGACATTCAGATTGAATGTTTGAAATCCTTTAACAAGGTTACTTATAACAAAGTGAAGATCCTAACAGATCTGAGGGAAATCCCTTAACCGGGTCACATCTAGCAATGTGTTTGTAATCTTTAACAGGATTTGCTTTTAACCGAGCATACTCTAGAAGAGTATATTTCTTAATGGGTCCGAAATCCCATAGTGGTTTTTCCCTATTTGGGTTTCCACGTTAAATCTGGTGTTATGAGGTTTATATTGTTCATATGCTTTTGAGTTTGCATATTTAACAATTTTGGTTATATTACTGATATATATGTTACCGAGGTTGAATCTGATGTTTTTATGGATGATTAAGTTTGTATGATTCACCCCCCCCCCCTCTCATCTTGTTGGCTATTGTATCTGTACTTATATTAAGTATCAGAACTATCATGAATAATCAATTTTCTCTCTCCACTACTCCCCCTTTGACATCAATGGCAAAGGTTGTTAAAAATAGTCAAATGAGTGCAAAAATTCACCTCAAAGTTTATAACCGGTTGGTTACAATCTGAAATATATCTGCCAAAACCAAATTTAGACTCTGCATGAATCTGTTGCTGTTGTTCAAGGTTGTCTTAGTCTGTTGGATCATGTCGGTGAGATGATGCATGTGCTCTTCCGATGATCGTTCTCCTTGAAGTGATGCCTTAGAGATTTCATTTCTCAGAGAGATTAGATTGTCAAACTTAGGGCCAAGTTTGTATTTAAGTTCTCTAGCATTTGACTTAATCCTTGCCTTCTCTTTCTCAAATTTCTCCAATTTCTCCTCAAAACCTGCTATTTCCTGCTCAATAACTGATATGGGTTCGGATGAACCAATTATGTTATCAGCTATGTCATCTATTTCTTTTTGTACTCTATTGATCTCCTTTTCTATGTCCTTTGTCAAAAGATGTGGTTTGCATGTTTCTTTGTATAGCTCTTTGTATTCCAAAATTGTGGTGTTTAGTGTTGGTAATAGTGTATTCATGTGTTCTATGTACTTCTTTATTGTGTCCTCAAAGAATTTATCCTTCTCCTTTTCAACTTTCTCTTTGAAGGTGTCCTCATTCACCTTATCAACCGTTATCACATTCTCAACAATAAATTTGGACAATGTGTCCAATTTACCTAAACAATCCTTAACATGATCTATGTTACATTTTGGTGCAATCAATTTAAGAATTGGTATGGTGTCATCAATTGCTTTGAAAGACAATGCATTACAGTCTGTTGTCTTCTTGATTGAATCCAGGAGTACCTTTGTTACATTAGTAGGTCTGAATTCACTTGATGAAGTGCCAAATGTTTGACCAATTACCTTAATTACCTCTCTGCGTCCAACATTTGTAACCATTTTGCTTGTGTTTACCTCTGGTGGATCAGTCTGAGTTTGCATTTCAACCTGTAAAGGTTTTTCTGATGGTTTGGATGTCTCAGTGATTACCGGTTTCTCTACCTCAATATGTACCTCTGCCTCTATAGGTTTCTCAACTGTCTATATCTCTATCTCAGGTGGCCTTGTGTCAGCATCTTTACCTTTAGTATTCTTCCCAGTATCGAATGGTTGTTCTATTTGTAATGATTGCTCTGTTGGGATCTCAACCTCAATAGTCTCTACCAGTTTCTCAACAATACTATCAAAATTATCATCCTTAACCTCTGTAGTGTCCTTATCCACAACAATATTCACTTCCTAAGTATCCACATTCATGGTGACTAGCATTTCAGATTCAAGATTAGTGTCATCATGTGTGATACCTTTAGTGTTAGTAATCGGTGGATCATCAGTATGTACTAGTGCAGTATCCAAAGGTGGTGGTAAATTGTCAGCGATCTTGATGTTTTTAATTCCACCAATCTTTCCTTTGCCCTTATCCTTATCCTTCTGATATACTTTGAATGTTTTCTTTGGCCTGTTCATTTCCTCTTGTTTTTCTTTTTCCACAAAAAATATATCCCATTTATTAGCAGTCTGCTCTGCAATTTCATTTACTCTACCTACCATCAAACTTACTTGTCGGTGACCACTGACAAAAAAAGATCTGTTAGCCTCACAAATCAAATCATCAATTTCCTCTTTTGAGTTAACTAGATGTACAAGTAGAAGTTTTTCAACTTTTAGTTTCTTATCCAATTCCATCACTACAATCCTTTTTGCATCTAATCTTCTATTTAGTTCTTAGGTAAATCATCCACTACTTTAATTAAAACTTTCTTGTATATGTCCAAGTGTAAGATAATACTGTTCTCAATACTCTCCTTGTCAGAATCATTAAATAAATTGTACAGTTTACTCACATTAGCCAAATTTCCATCATCAGTTATTTCATTTAACAAATTATCTAATGAGGGTGTGACCAGTTCTTGTTTCATTTTAGGAGTTAGTTTCTATTGGTATTTTAGATATGTTGGTATGGTTTTGTCATTGATGTCAACAACTATCAACACTTATCAACTCTGGCACTTTGGAGGATTAGTAATGTTCACTAGCAAGCAAGTCACTTATGCACAGTCACCAACAAGATATATTGTTCACCGACACTTAGAATGATATGGAAAACATCTGGTTATGTTGAAGACATCATTTGGACACTTTGTCTTGGATATTTGTTCATTGATATATTCATGTTTGCATATTTGCTGTTACCGAAAAATAGGTCCAGAATAAGCACCGACAGGCTTATCTATTCTAGATCAACACGACACGCTTTGGAGATGATTTTGTTGTTATTTTAAATGCATTAAGCCGACATGTTGAATCGGATATTGCATCGGTTATTGATTTACTTGTAATTGTTTTATTGTAATATCTTTTAGAGCTGACCTGCCAAAATTGGTCTTAGGTTATGGTATATATGTAAGATCTTATTTGTAAGATCGATAGGTGATTGGGAAAAGAAATTATAAGAAAGTATATGTGAGAATAAGCAGAGCTATACACGCAGACATCATTTGAAGGTGAAACAAGGTTTTTGTGAAGGCATATCAGAACTGAACTGGTACTGAATCCAACATATGAAGATGCTATTTTGAGTAGTACATCATTATTGGATTTAACCATCCAATTGTAGTTAGTGTGACTCCTATTTGTGTTTGATCAGTGAGCTCTAGGTGCTTGTCCTTTCTGCATGTGCAGACCCCATTTGTATACACATACTATCTGTAGTAGTATCATTTGATTGTGGGTAAGCTTTCCCACCATGGTTTTTCCCCTTACAGGGTTTCCATGTACAAATATTGGTGTTATGTGTTGTGGATGTTATTGTCTTTCTGTTTCATGCATTAATCTTTACCGATACTACAATTAACTGATAAACTGTCTACCGGCATAAAGTTTGGTTTACCGTTATTAAGCACTAAGGTTGGTAAAGTTATTTTTGGTTTGTATTTATTTGACAACTGATTCAGCCCCCCCTCTTAGATGTCTTTGGGACCTAACAATTGGTATCAGAGCTTAGTCCTCTTTTTGCAGAAGTTTAACAACTTGAGGAGATCCAATGTCTACTAACTATTTTAGGAAGAATAGTCCTAAACTTGATGGAACCAACTATGGCATATGGAAGATCAAGATGGAGACATATCTAAATTGCATTGGAAAGGACATCTAGAATGTTACAAAGAATGTATATATTGTTCCTACTCAAAGTCAGCCTAATCCACCTACCTTAGGAAAAGATGAGGAAAATGATTTCAAAGCAAGAGAAGCACTTTTGAGCACATTATCGGATCAGAAAATAATGATATTATCAGATAGATCTACTGCTAAAGCTATTTGGGACCATTTGGAAAAATTAAATGAAGGAGATTCCACAGTCAAAATTGCAAAACTTGAAATCTTCAGGGTCAGGTATGAAAATCTGAAAATGGAAGAAGATGAAAGGATTTTTGCTTTTATGGAAAGAGTTAATGAAATTGTTTTGGGTATTAAATGTTGTGGAGGAACCTTAAGTGAAGATGAAATTGTTTCAAAAGTTTTAAGAGGATTTCCATCGGCATACAAAATGAAATTTACTACTATAAATGAGTTAAGAACAATGCCTAATACATCAGTAACTAGGGACACATTGATTGGAAAACTTTCAGCTTTTGAAATTGAGGAATTTGGTCTTGTTGCTACTATAAAGACAGATTTAGCTTTTAAAGCATCAACATCATCTGCACCATCATTTGACAAATCTGAGTGGAAATCCTTTTATGCAAGAGAACTTGAAGAAAGAAGGAGAGAAAATGAAGAACTTGAAACACTATTTGCAACAAAAATGCCTAAAGGTCCAGTTGGAAGTAAGTATGAAGGTAAAGCACCCTTTAAATGTTTTAACTATAATAAGATTGGTCATATGGCTTCAAGATGCCCTGATAAACATGCTAGACTAAGAGAAGAAGCTAGAAGAACATACAAGCCTAACCCTGAATATCAGAGATACAAATTTAAGAAGAATAAAGATAAATCTTGTTATCTTGCTGATGAAGGAGTCACTAATGATTCTGATGAGGATCCGACAGACAATGGATGGGTCTTTGTTGCTATAACAAAAGATCAACCAACACCTACTATTCAACCGGTAGAGCAGGCACTGATAGCTAAAATTGAAGTTAAGGATGAATAGATCATTGATTCAGGATGCTCATATCATATGACTGGTGACAAAAGTAAATTCTTGAACTTTCAAGAATATAATGGAGTTCTGGTAAGATTTGGAGATGATAAAGCTATTTTATTCAAAGGAAAAGGTACTATATCTCTTGATGGTAAGCATACTGACAATGTTTACTATGTTGAAGGTTTAAAGCATAATCTTTTGAGCATTGGTCAATTAGCTAAGAAAGGATTTCAGTTACAATTCAAAAATGGAAAATACAAAATTATGAACAAAACTGGTTTGGAAATTGCAACCACTAATCAAACTAGAGGTAACATCTTTCATTTGAATAACAGTGAAAAGACATGCTTGATTGCACATATTGATGAAAGTTGGCTATGGCATAAGAGACTCTATCATGTAAATTTTGATTGCACTGTGAAAATCAGTACTACTAAGGTAGTGAGAGATTTACCTAAGATTGTTAAACATCACAATCTGGTATGTAAGGAATGTCAGTTTGGAAAAAAAGTTAGAGCATCTTTTAAAAGTATTCTAGAAAAATCCAATAATGCTCTTGACTTAATTCACATTGATTTATGTGGTCTAGCTAGAACTAAAATCTTACAAGGTGATAGATATTTCATGCTAATCATTGATTACTATTCTAGAATGTGTTGGGTTATTTTTCTTAGAGAAAAATAAAAAGCACTTGGGAAGTTCAAAATATTCAAGATAATGATAGAAATGAAACCACAAGAAAATCAAATGTCTAAGATCAGATCAAGGAGGTGAATTCACATCTAAGGAATTTAATACATTCTGTGAAGTGAATGGAATCAGAAGACAATTATCAGCACCCCAGACACCACAACAGAATGGAGTTGTAGAAAGGAAAAAAACTATCTTGGATGTAGCTAGAAGTATGCTATCAGAAGCAAATCTACCACATGTATATTGGAGAAAGGCGGTAAGCACAACGGTCTATACATTCAAAAAAGTTCACATCAAAGGTGAAACCAGTACGACCCCTCATGAACTATGATTTGGCATTACTCCTACTCTTAAATATTTTAGAATATTTGGAAGTAAATGCTATATTAGGAGAAATGAGTATATTGAAAAATTTGATCTTAGAAGTGATGAAGGAATATTTCTTGGTTATTCATCTAAGAGAAAAGCATATAGATGTTTTAACAATAGATTGCAGAAAATTATTGAGAGTACAAATGTGAAGATTGATGAACAGTTTAGAGGAACTTCAAGGTATATAGACTCTGAACGGACAATAGAGATACTGAAAAATGAACCTACATTGAACCCACTGGTACAGAATGAAGATCCAATTACACCGGTATCATCTAAAAATTCCACTGTAACTGAGGAACAACAACAAACGAAGACACCCCGGTATGTAAGGCTGAATCACTCTGAAAATCAGATAATTGGGAAAAAGTATCAAGGAGTTATGATAAGACAAAGACTAGAAAATGAAGAGGTATGTCTTATTTCTCAAATTGAACCATCATCAATTAATAAGGCATGTGAAGATAAACACTGGATTAAAGCTATGGAAGAGGAACTAGAACAAATTGAAAGAATAACACATGGACATTAGTTCCCTGGCCTAAAGATAAAATTGTAATTGGAACAAAATGGGTATTCAGAAATAAACTTAATGAAGATGGTAAGGTAATCAAACATAAAGCAGGACTAGTGTGTAAGGGATATTCTCAGAAAGAAGGAATTGATTATAATGAAACCTTTGCACCGATAGCTAGAATTGAGGCAGTCAGATTATTCTTAGCTTTTGTAGCACACAAGAACTACAAAGTATATCAAATGGATATTAAATGTGCATTTTTGAATGTAGATCTTGAAGAAGAAGTTTACATTGTGCAACCTGATGGATTTTCTTTGATATATAACAAATATATGGCTTGCAGGTTAAAGAAAGCTTTGTATGGGTTGAAGCAAGCTCCAAGAGCTTGGTATGCTAGATTGGATAAATATCTTTTGAAGATTGGTTTTTCTAAAGGTAATGCTAATAGAAACTTATACTATAAAGTGACTAATGATGACATCTTGGTTATAGAAGTTTTTGTTGATGATATAGTCTTTGGAGGAGAAGATGGATTATGTAAAGACTTTTCTATTGAAATGCAACAAGAATTTGAAATGTCTATGATTGGAGAGATAAAATTATTTTTAGGATTGCAGATTTCACAGACTGATAAAGGTATATTCTTGAGTCAATCCAAGTACTTGAAGGAGTTACTAAAGAAATTTGGGATGGAGAACTCTAAACCGTTAAGCACACCTATGACTACAAATGACAAAGTATCACTAAGGGATGAATCTACACGTCTTAATCCAACTAGGTACAAATCTATGATAGGAGGCCTACTGTATTTGACACAAACAAGACCTAATATTATGAATGCAGTATGTATTGTTTCAAGATTTCAGAGTAATCCTAGAGAAAACCATGAATCAATAGTAAAAAGGATTTTCTGATACTTACAAGGCACTACAAATCTTGGTTTATGGTATCCTAGAGATGAAAACTTTGAACTCTGTGCATACACAGATGCAAATTAGGTAGGAGATGTGGATGACAGAAAAAGCACCATCGGTGGATCATTTTTCTTGGAAGTAGATTAATTTCTTGGTTGTGTAAGAAACAAAGTTTCACATCTTTATCAACGACATAATCAGAATATGTTGTAGTAGCAACTAACTGTACACAGGTATTATGGCTTAAGCAAATGTTGAAGGACATAAAGGTAAAATGAAAGGAACCTATAACTATCTATTGTGATAACACAACAACAATTGATATATCTAAGAATCTGGTACTACATTCTAAAACTAAACATGTTTCTATCAAATTGAATTTTCTCAAAGAGAATGTTGAAGCAAAAGAAGTAAAACTAGTTTATGTGAATACTAAAGAGCATATTGCATATATTTTCACTAAGCCTTTGCCTAAGGAGACTTTTGAATATCTTTGAGAACAGCTTGGGGTCATACCGCCATCGGTATAGACTTAGAGAGTTGATGTTTTTCATCAACCAACATAATTAACAGAGAAATCTTTTATTCCAGCTTTGATGAGGAAAGCTACTTCTCAGGGGGAGTAGTTGGTATACTGAATTGGTTGGTATTTTGTATTTGAACCTGGTTTTTTAATTGCTTTGGCATTTGATGTCAAAGGGGGAGAGATTGATATGGAAAAACACAAGGAAAATACATGTTACCCCTAGGAGGAGAGACTTGGGAGTGATTATTATTTTGGGAGAGATTGATTACTCTCTGTATCTGAATTTTGATTTCTAGTTATGATCTCTTTTGGGAGATTGTTGGTTTTTGGTATTTGGCATTTCTATTTTGGCACTTTGATGGTTTTTCCATCTTGTGTTGCCATCAATGCCAAAGGGGGAGATTGTTGGTATTTTGGATATGTTGATATTGTTTTGTCATTGATGTCAACACCTATTAACTCTTATCAACTCTGGCACTTTGGAGGATTGGCAATGTTCAGGGCAAGCAAATGACTTATGTATAGTCACCGATATCTGGTACACCGATAGGATATATTGTTCACAGGCACTTGGAATGACATGGAAAACACTTGGTTAAGTTGAAGACATTGTTTGGACGCTTTGTCTTGGAGATTTGTTCATTGGTATATTCGTGTTTGCATATTCGCTGTTACCGACAAATAGGTCCAGAATAAGCACCGATAGGCTTATCTATTCCAGATCAGCACGACATGCTTTGGAGATGATTTTGTTTTTATTGTAAATGCATTAAGCTGACATGTTGAATCCGATATTGCATTTGTTATTGATTTACTTGTAATTGTTTTATTGTAATATCTTTTAGAGCCGAGCTACTAAAATTGGTCTTAGATTATGGTATATATGTAAGATCTTATTTGTAAGATCGATAGGTTGTTGGGAAAAGAAATTATATGAAGGTATATGCGAGAATAAGCAGAGCTATACATGTAGACATCATTTGAAGGTGAAGTAAGGTTTTTGTGAAGGCATATCAAAATTGAACCGATATTGAATCTAGCATATGAAGATGTTATTTTGAGCAGTACATCATTATTAAATTTAACCATCCAATTGTAGTCAGTGTGACTCCTATTTGTGTTTGAGCAGTGAGCTCTAGGCGCTTGGCCTTTCTGCATGTGTAGACCCCATTTGTATACACATACTATCTATAGTAGTATCATCTGATTGTGGGTAAGGTTTTCCACTGTGGTTTTTCCCCTTATAGGGTTTCCACGTACAAATATTGGTGTTATGTGTTGTGGATGTTATTGTCTTTTTATTTCATGCATTAATCTTTACCAGTACTACAATTAACTGATAAACTATCTACCGACATAAAGTTTGGTTTACCAGTATTAAGCATTAAGGTTGTTTAAGTTGTTTTTGGTTTGGATTTATTTGACAACTGATTCACCCCCCCCTCTCAGTTGTCTCTGGGACCTAACAGTTTCCTAGCTAGTTCCCTTATTGCCTATTGTTTCTTCCTCAAGGTCCTTGTTCTTTTGGGTGAAGGAGAGGGTACTTGTGAAGGTTTTCTCTTCCTCTCAAATATTTTGAATTCAACTGCTATCTCACTATCAGAAGATGTACCAACCAATGAAATATGTGCCTCTGATTGTTGTCCTTCCAGCTCACTAGCTATTATCCCAGTAAATTTCATAACATTTTCTTTGATTTCTTGTACATTCTTTGAAACATCCCTAATGTAATTTTCTCTTTTCTTTCTTTGCTTCATTGTTTTCACACCACTCTCAATAGTTTCAGCACTACCAAAAACTTGTTCTGTTGGTTCTCTTGGTGCATCTAACAAAGTTTTTGCATATGTCACAATAATGTTGAGATCTACCTCATATCCCATTTCAGTTACCCATACAGTCCTAGGGAGTACAACTTCCATCCATGTCTCATCCTTCTTAATGACAAAACAAATTTCTTTGTCATATTTGTCCACTACACTCTACGATAGTCTTTCTCTGGTTTTCATTTTAGCTTGAAAAGCTTTAAAGTATTCAGTTATGTTGTTGTCCTTTGCAGTTCCCATGCTGGTTAAAGGTTCATGTAATTGTTTTCCTACCGATATGTCATATCCAAAGTCTTTCAGTCCTATACCGGGGATTTCCTTAGTGAAATACAACATTAAGCATACCAAAAGATTACCAAAGTGAAATGTCCCTTTCTTATCTCCTTTAATCTTTTTCAAATTATCAATGAGTTCATCTTTCAACCATTCACACACATCAATCATTTCATTGTTGTTGACCATTTAATAAGCACTATTAATGCAAAGACTAGAAACTGAATTAAGTCTATTTGCATGTGTAGTCTTGTAACCTAACACCATACTTATGAATCTCACATTGATGTCTTTGATGTCATTCACTCTTAGTGATCTACTATCTGATGTTGCTCCAGTTAGGGTCATTACTTTGTTGTTAGGAACTTTCTTTGTTTTGTCTGGTCTACTACCAGTTGAGGGTAAACTAGTTACTGCCCTAATTGCTTGTCGGGTAAATTTGCAGACATAATCCAACCATAGAAATTCTCCATGTGCTCTACTTAGGACAATTCTCACTACTTCTTCCCAAAATTTAGGGATATTCAATATCTCAATAAAACCTAAAGTCTCCACAATCTTGTGTTCAAGTTTAACAGTGCCATTTTCATCACAAATTACCATTCTAAACATTTTCAATAATTCCTCAGAACCTAATTCTTCAATCTTGCAATTTGTATATATCCTAGGGTCTTCAGCAAATGCTACACCTTTAGGAATTTTTGAAAATGCACCTATGGAATCATCTTGCTTAGCTACTATGGGAATTATCTTAAACATAGGCCTAGGGCATTTTACGTTTTCCACAATAGTAGGGTTCACAATAAACTCGGGAGCAGAAGAAGTCATTGAAAAATACCTTTAGCTGCCTGACAATATTGAATGCTTGAAAGAAATCACTTCACACCTTTGCCTTGAATGCCTTTGCTCAGTTTTTTGCGCTCTCTGCTAATTTGAATGCTTGGTGAATGAAAAATGAGGGAAATCTGATGATTTATAATGATTTTTCTCTTACCAACCACATTAAATGCTCACCGGTTAAATGAAAACTTAACACATTTGCCGGTAAACAAGAAATCCATCTTCTCACCATCGACCAAGGGTAATTTGCATGATATTCAATTTGCTGCAATACCCCCAAAGGGTTACTTCTCAATTGGATGAAGAATCTCTTTCCAGTGGAGGGTTACTCTGTTCTATCGGTGAAGAAATAGTCTCATCAACATTCTGATCTGTCTTCCTAGTCCATTGTTTTGAAAATTCTTGCTTTACCTCATCTACCTTTTCTTTGCCTTTCAAACTAAATCCTTTATTATTTGCTAGTGAAGTCTTACTTCTACAGAATTTTGCAATATGTCCAATCTTCTTACAAGCATAACAAGTTACATTATTCCTCTGAATAGCCTTTCCATATCCTATGCCGGTTTGTGTTCTGCATTGTTTAGATAAGTGTCCATATCTTCCACAAACATAACATTTCACATTCATTCTACAGTTTTCTGAATTATGACCAACTTTGTTGCATTTGGAACATTGACCGGTCGGTGCATTAATATTTTGATTGTTTCTAGATCTACACTGATTTGCTCCATGACCATACTTGTTATAGTTAAAGCATTTCCCATTAAATTTATAAGCACTAGATTGTCTTACCAGTTTACTATGATCATGATTGTTTGCAGTACCAGAACATTCTCGAACTTTAAATCCATGTCCATTAGTATCTCCATTTGGTTTCTGACTTTTTAGCATATCATCAAGTTCTTCTGAACTTTTCTTGAATTTCTCTTTGTGTTGATTTGCAGTAGCCAACTCATTTTCTAGAATTCCTTTTTGTCTCATAAGCTTAGTTTTATCATGTTGCATGTGAATTAGATCTGTCTTCAACATATCATTTTCATGACTGGGTCTTAGATTTTCATTTCTAGCATCATTGAGTCTCCTAGTCAATTCTTCTTCTTTATTATTCCTATCTTCAATGTCTTTACAAAACCTCATAGTCATATCTTGCATTTCATTCTTCATAGTACTGTTTTCTTGTCTCAACATGCTCACAAGTTCATTAAGAGTTTCATTTTCATCATTATCATTATGCATCTTCTCATGAAGTTCTTTTCTTTATTTTGAGCTATAGTAAGATTCTGCTGAAGTCCTTGAATGAATTCCTATGCAGTCCTCAGATCATCTTCAAGTTTGATATTCTTCTTCTCTGCATCATAATCTACAAGAGCTCCTTCCAATTGTTTTCTTAAGTTCTCCATCTGTACCGGTGTCAAAATCTTCCTCAAGTTGTTAGGATTTTAAAAATAGAGGACCAATCTCTGATACAAATTGTTAGGATTATTGACAGTCTCAAAGATACTGAGAGGGGGGCATGAATCAGTATCTAACTGGTTAGCAAAATATTTAAACTTATTAAGAACTTTGCATCCCAAAATAGTGTACTGGTAAATAAGAATTAATGCAGAAAATAAGAATAATAGAGACAACATAGAGAACACACCATAACATAAGATATTTAGCAATGAAACCCGGTGTGGGAAAAACCTCGGTGGGATTTGTGACCCACAATATTCACTCACTAGCCAATGAATAAATATTACTTACAATGAGGGGCCTGCACATGCAGGGAGGCCAACTGCCTAGAGCTCACTTCTCAATAAGAGTCACACTCACTACAAAAGTGGATTATGAAATCCAATACAATGTACTACTTCAAATCAACATCAACTATGCGAGGTTCAATACCAGTTTAAGCTCATCCTATAACCAAAACCTTCACTGTCAACTATATCTCCTTATACAAAAATATTATCCGTATTTCTCTCCATGCATCCTTACTCTTATAAATGACCTATAAAATCTCATACATATATATGAGTCTTTTACAATATGCAATTTTAGATTTTACAAAAGATAATTAGATTTAAATACAATAAACAAAAGTTTATTCCTTGTCGGCTGGGGTGCTGGTATGCATTGTTGTCGTTGCCGGTGAAGTGCATGTCGATGTATGTAGATGTCTATTGCCGGTGCCCATAACTGTCGGTGGCTTACCAGATGAATGCTTGAAGGTTGCCAGATGGTTGCCATCAATGACAACATCAACTATTCTCACAAGAGTGTAGAATACCAACAGAAATGTCCAAAAGGCCACAAAGGCTCACAAAGAAAGAAGAAAATTCATAATTTGTATGGCTTCCTAAGTCTTACGTTGAGGCAATGCATTCTAAAGTATCACAAGAAAATGAAAAATCAAGAACCATGTGGATTCCCAAGTCGCTCGTATAGGACTTGCATAGTAAAGAAAAATCAAAATTGGCATTCAAGTTTGCTACCCAGGCTTCTCCCACATCCACTATCCTAAAACCTATTTCACCTCCTTTATCCATTTTGGCTCCTTGTGTCCTAAAATCCACATCAGCCTTTCCATAAAAATCACAAACTCTGAAATCTACTATTCTTCCACCAGTCCACCACCCCTCAAGGTGTGTGCCAATGTTGATCTTTCCAACATTTCCATCCAACCATGCACAATTATTCCAACATCCCATCCATTATCCAACACCTATGTTCTATCCTTCCATCCCTCTTATCCAATCCTTTGCATAAATCCTTATAACCTTTTCATCTTATCATCCATTTCATTTCCCTTTACCATCACCCTATCAACATCTTTGAGCATACCTTCAATAACCATGGATCGTTATAGAACATATTTCATTGGTATTATCTAGAGAACAACTTGATTCCTGAGTCATATCTCCTATCAAGTATCCATCATCTTCCAAAAGTTCAAAAAAGTCAAAAAAATGAAAGCAAGAAGTTAAAATGAGAAAAAAAGAAAAAAATGACAAAAAGAGAAAAAGAAAAGAAAAAGAAAATAAAATGAAAAAAAAAAAGCAAAGAAAAAAAAATGTGAAAAATAAAAAAGTAAAGAAAAACAAATTCGTCCACTGGTGAAAACCTGGCAAACAGGTGCCTTGGGCAAGTACCATGATGAAAACCTGGCAAATAGGTGTCATGCATAATTCATTGTCCTCTTGCACTATTCACTAGGGGGAGGTTCCATCCATGTGCATCCATCTATTATCCCCCATCCTCCATTATCCCTTATTCACTCTATATCCATCCATATCCCTTTTTGCACCTTTGATCTTGACAAGGTTAAGGATCTTTACAGGCTTTTGTGTGTCCTATCTATTGCACTTGATCCACACCCTTAAGCTCCTATCCATTATTTTGTCCATTTCTTGCTTCCATGTTGTTGGCATTGAGTTGTCATTAATGTCATCTAGTATTGCAGACAACCTTCCGATAGAGGTATGTCATCCAGTATGAAGAAGAGTGTACCAGTATGGTGAAAGACAAATAAGGTATTGAGAAGATTAACATGAAGGCTTGTCAACCCGTATGGTTGAAGACAAGTAGTTATTGAGATTGGGACTATCAGTGACTTCACTGTTATGAGGTGAGATGCATGTGTGTGTTAGCATGTTGAGTGATAACTAGTAGAGCATAAACCGGTCTAGAGGTTGACTACCTATTTATGATGAAGAGGCAGAATGTTAAAGTAATCTCAAACCACCAGAGGTGAAGATGTGCTACCGGTGTAGTGTGCACTATCAGTTAATAGGAGGATAAGGTCTCACCAGTAAAGGCTTGTATAGGTATGAGTTTGATGAATGTTCAAGTGTAAATTGACTTTGTGTTAGTGAGTTGAGTGTATGACCATTGTGATTCCATGTCGAGCTGAGGTGGCAAACATGCAAAGGATGATGAAGCCTCCATTGATATGGTTGTTGAAACAACTAGTCGACATAAATGAAACAACCAAAAATCACGGGATGGTAACTGACTGATGCGGCTCGAGGAAGGAAGAATGACAAAGAAAGATCAGGGAGTAGTTGGCACCTAGATCAAAGAAAAGAATTTAGACTACAAGAAGACCTCGAGAAGGAAACAACTGGGCTTTTTATGAGTCGACAGATTTCAAGACAAACAATCATGTATGAGATTTCTATCTTTAGCAAGTATGCATTGGATAATGAAAAATATGTACAGATGTAATCCTCGAGTACAGGTGATCAATCCAAGAGAGACTGGATCGAATCTCATGCAGATTTTGTCGAGTGAAGGAAACCCTAACCTCCCTAAGTTTGAATTGATTCTTTTTGGGAAAGCTCAAGTTTAAATATGATGACTTGAGACTGTGAATGTGGCTGCTGTAGTCTAATAATGTGGGGATCCAAGAACACTGAGATGAAGGGGGGGTGAATCAGTGTTCTACCGGAATGAACAATTTTTAACTTTCTAGACCATGCATATATATATTAGTAAATAAATAAACATATAACAAGAAGCAAATAAACCATCCACATAAATGAAAACCATAACACACAAAATTTATACGTGGAAAACCTCAATGAGGAAAAACCACGGTGGGATTTGTGACCCACAATATCAGTTCACTGGACATATGAAAATATATTACATATAATAGGGGCCCGCACTTGCAGGAAGGCACACTACCTAGAGAATATTCCTCATCACTAAAGAGCCTCACTGACTACAATCTTTCTGCCAAAGTAAATTATTGAAAATGAACTCAAGAATGCATCTGCTATGCCAAATAGAGTTCTGGTTCTGGTTCTGCTATGTACCAGTTCATAAACTTTTAACTACTTCTGGTATCTCTTTTCCTCCAAGAATGATTTCCAAGATATCTATAGTCATTGCATGATATACTACTTGCATACAAAATGATCTTCATACATATATTTTGCATCATACAGTTCTTCTATATTCTCCTATATCCATACATTTTATATATCTTACTTCCTTACAAAAATAACCTAGCAAATTGACCTATATACCTATTCCAAATGATATGCCTTATGTCGGCTTACAATACATTTACAAAAATTTTAGCCTTGACAATATTAATTACAAAATGATTTAAGTAAATCCTCCTTGATGTTAGCTTCCAAAGAAGTATTGATGTCGGTGCTGGTGTTGTCTTGAATGCTTCAAAGCTGATATCTACCGATATATGCCTCCTAGTGCCAATTTATGAATTCCATCATATATTGTTGCCATCAATGACAAAAAAATGAATCCAATGAGTGTCAATTCCAACAATCTCCCCCTTTGGCATTGATGGCAACACTCATGTGAAAAATGGATTCCCTCCTGATATGCTCCCCTTGAGCAATACACTCCATCTGAAATGTGTTTCCCTGATATTTTTCACATATGAACATATTCCCCCTTTGACATTGAAAAAATTGGAAGAATAAAAGAATACTGTTAGTTTCACTGGAGCTTAGTAATCTTCAGGATTTACGAGTATGCCTTTTGTAATAACTAAAGATATGTATCCCAGCCAGATTTGAAAGCATCAGAAATAGATGCAAGTCCACTTAGTAAGTGGGCAAGTGTTTCTTTCTCTTGTATATCTGTCGGTGTGGGTTTAGCTATCATATCCATGCACTCTTTCTTGTGAACACCCAATGAATCTAGTCTAGGACTTACCAATCCTCTTATATTTCTTTCTCTTCTCATGATTTTATCTCTCTCCTTCTCAAAAGAAAAAAATTGGTTTTCCAAGGAAAAAATTTGTCCATCAATAGATGTGGTTAGTGTAGTCAATCCATCAAAAGAGTTAGCAGTTTTAGCCATCTTATCATATAACTCCTTCAATTTTCTATCTACTTTAGCTGTAAGACTTTCTATGTTACAACACACTCTGTAGATATTTATACATTATTTTAAACAAACCTAAATAGGGATAAGTTTGTCCTCAATTTTCTTCTTCCCTTTTCCTATAAGCTGATCAAAATTTGTTCTTTTTGCTGCTGTGAAATTGTCCAAAGCCTTTCGGTCTACAATCTGCCTCAGAGATTGAAAATTGTTGGATATGTGCTCTATTAGAGTCTTGAGCTTACCAGAAGGGCTTCCTCCATCCTCAATCTGACAGTCAGGTAATAATTTGTGTGACATAGAGACTAATTGATCAATTAATTATTTATCTACAGTACCTTCCTTTAGTAATTTCTGAGTAGCCATCATCATTAATTCAGTTGGACTCAACTCAGAGATTGATTTCTTCTCAACCTAAGAAGTATCAATTACCAAAACCTTTGTCGGGGAATCAATTTTACCTGCCGGTGTGGACTCAGTGGCTTTTACCTTGTCCATCTCATCCTCTATTGCACCGGTGGCTTCGCCACTTGGTGCAATGTTAGTTACTATCGGTGGAGTATTATCCACAAAAATTTTAGTGTCCTGTACATTGCCTTGCTAAAAAATGCTTTGTTCTGGTACAAAATGTACACTCTCCTTAGCTGCCGGTTGTGTTTGAGTATCTATAGTTACTACCGATTGTGTCAAAATTGGAGTTGAACTGCCCAAAATACCTTTTCCTTTTCATTTGTCAGGAATGGTGGAAGTTGTTGCCCTTGCAAATTCTTCTTGAGATGTGAGAAAGTCTGGGTTTTTTCTGAAAGAATTTGGTCTATCCCTTACTTATCTCATTTACCACCTCATTTACTCTCCCCATCATAAGGATTATCTACCAGGATTTACTACTAAAGATTATCCTATTTGTAGTATCTATACATCTTTTCATTTCCTCATTATTTATAGTACCACACAATTCCAAAAGTGCTACTTCTTTGATCTCCCTATCTCTCTTGACAGTGTCAAGTCTCCTAGCCTCAAGTTTATTAAACAAGGATAAAGGTATCTCCTTCAAAATTTCAATTAAGGCTTTCTTATAAATGTCTATATACAACAAAATAGCCTCTTCTAATTCATTTTTCTCATTCTCTTCTAAATCTTCATAATACTTTGATATATTTTTCAATATTCCATCTTTTGTAATTTCATCAATAAGCTCAGCATAGGTTATTGTGGTCTTATTGGTTCCAGTATCATCACCCTTCTTCTTTTTGCTTGTGGTTGCTGGTGTGACTGGTTTCCTCTTCTACATAGGCTTCCTTGCTGGTGGTGGAGATGCAGTAGGCATAGTTGCCTTTCTAACAAGTCTCCTCCTAGGCTTTGCCTTCTTTTTCTCTACCAGTGGTTTTACCACATTCTTCCTTTGTACCCTTCTCAAAGTCAGAGGTTCATTATTCTTAGAATCAAAGTCTGAAGCGATAGGGGAAATGTGAACTTGTGGCTTCTTCACTTCTGTAGTACCAACCTCTGCCAATTTAGCTACCTGTTCAGATTTAGAGACCAGATGAGTGTCTATCTTATAGATCACATCTTGTACATATGCAGACATCTTTTCTATTTTCTTTTCTCTTCTCTTACTATTAAAACTGGTTTTCACTTCAAGAGCCTTCTCTCCCACTGTACCAAAATGTTTTGTCTTATCATCTAATGGGGTATCTAACAACATCTTTGCATAGAGCTCAAAAATGCTATCATCCACCTCATATCCAAGCTCAATAATCTAGATTTGCCTAGGTTCAATTGCTTCCATAAGAGTTTCATCTATGTTTACCATGAAATAGATATTAGTGGAATACTTCTCCACAATGTTCTTTGAAATTCTCTCCCTTTACCTCATGATTTCTTGAAAAGTCTTAAAATACCCCCAAAATTTCTCATCTTTGTTGGTACCAAGACCGGTGATAGATTCCTTGATATGCATACCTACCGGTATGTCATCAGTCCAATGCTTCTTGTCCAATGCTTCTTTCCTAGACCAAGTAGATCATTTAGGAAGTAAAGAATTAAACAAACAATCAAGTTTCCACATCTAATAGTGCCTTTCTTGATTCCTTTGATCTTTCCAAGGTTTAACATCAACTCACTCCTCATCCACTCACATAAATCATATTTCACATTATTCCTCAACATCTGATATACAACATGAATGCATGAACTAGCATCAGAATTCAATCGGTTGGATTGAGTTACCTTGTAACCTATGATCATGCTTGTCAACGTTATATCTGTGTTGGTGGTTGTGCTTATCCTCATTAATCTACTATTAGGTGTAGCACCAGTGAGTTTTTTTACCTCTCTATTGGAAATTTTCTTGCCAGGTTCATGTCCAACCTTGGGTAAGCTGGTGACAACTTGAATTATCTCCTTCATGATCATGTAAGGCCTATCTAGCCAAATAAATTCATTGTGAACCATGCTCAGAACATATCTGATAACTTCATCTTTGAATTCTGATATGTATAGAATACTGGTTAACCCTAGATCTTCAATTGCTTTGAATTCCGGTTTGATGGTTCTAGAGTCTCCGAGTATCACAAATTGATACATGCTTTTGATGTCTTAAGTACCCAAGTCCTCAAGGGTGCAGTGAATGTATGCCCTCACATCTTGGACATACATTATGCCATCAAGAACCCTAGAAAATGCTCTAGTAGAGTCTTCCTTTTTAGCAATTTCGGGAACCTCCTTAAATACTGGCCTTAACCTATCCTTGAATTTGACAATGGTGGGATTTACAATAAAAGTAGAAGTTGAAGATCTGGATGCCATGTCAAAAAATACCTGAAAGTGAGTGCTGGTGGAAGTTTGATAATTGCTCGAAAGCTTTTCACAATGCTTCTGCTTACTCTTGACTCACCTTTACTTTGCTTTGAATGCTTGAATGCTCGGTGAGTGAAAATGAATTCACTTACCCTCTTTTATTAGCAAATAAAACCCTAATTTTTTGTAATAAATGTGTTGTTCACCAAAAGTGATAACCCAAGTATACCTGCAATCCTTCTATGAAATGGCCAATTTCAGTCTATGAAACACATCAGGGCTTGGACAACATGACAAGGATATGAATCCTTCTACTCTTCAGGCTCTGCAAAACCTAGGTGGGTATACCTTTGATGCTTAGAATTAAACCTATTACACTCCTATGACAACATCAACATAAACAGATAGATCTCACCAGGGCTCTAAAACAAGTAGTTTATTGCAGATGGGCTAGATCTACACATAAAACTCAACTATGCTTGAGCATGAGATAGATGAAACATTTCAAAACATAACATAAACTAAGGATATTCTGATTTTTTATTTTAAGTCTCTGAGAAAACCCCAATTATTTGCAAGATCAGTGCCTTATCTAAGGGCAACAGAGTCATACATCAAACTAAAAATGAACACCTCTATTGCAAATCCAATTTACTAAGAAAGATATCCTTATATTAATGCCTGACATTAATACATTCTAATTTCAGATAGAGGATCATACATATCTAGACACTATCTTGAATCCACAATGATTGCTTAGAGAATTTAAACTCTTCCTTGAAAAGTACCTGAGAACAACCCTTACACTCCCACTTTGAGAGGACAAACCCAAACTTCTTTGAAGATTGGATTTATTGAAAACAAAGAATGCTTAGAGACAATCCAATAAATTGTGTATATGCCTTACACATACATGACCTGCAACAAAACACCTACAGCAAGAAGATACTACATTACTAAAAGAAAAGCCCTGCCTTGTACAATCTTGAAGAATACTCAGAATTGGAAGCCATGAAAATATGGAGCCCTTCTCCAAATTTCTGGAACCCCTATAACTGAGAAGAATTGGGAATAAAAAGAGTAGGGAAGAAAATCAAATCTGCAATTGAAATTGCCAAATATCTCCTCTTTAACTGAATTTCACTCCCATGGAAAATGCTCTTGAAATATCCCACATTTGTCAAAATTAACTACCTAATCAGATTTTTCATTCCGAGATCTTTCTGACGATATATAATACTTCATATTTTGGCCAAAAATACAGCCCTGGGCGAATTAATCCTTCAAATGTGCACAATCATTTACATTTTTGAATTTTCCCTATAGTCAGAACTATATCATTAACTGATTTTAATTTTGATTTTTGCTCTGATTATGCTCTGACACTTTGCCATGTGGTGGGATCTGATTGGTCTATGAGGTCCACTAGGTGCCACCTAGGATGACACCTCGTCACTCTGCCACGTGTTCGCTTGCTTGTCACCCACGTCATCGCCACCTTTGTGCCACATCATCACCACCTCACCGGGACCCGCCTGCTGGACCGCTGACTGGACCTACCACTTGTGCACCACCTAGCTTATGCCATTTCGTAGGGCTTTATCTGGCATGCATCTTCACTCCACGAAACCGCACAGGTCGTCGATCTTCATCAAACTTGCTCACTCTTTAACCTGCTGCATTTTTGCCATTTTCACCATTTCGCATTTGGCTGTTTCGCAGGGCTTAATAGGTGAGCAAATTTCCTTTGCAAAACCATGTAGACCATCCGATCTCCCGAAACATGCATGATCTTTACCTTTTTCGCTATTTTGCAAGGTGTAACTCGCATGCATCTTCGGCCCGCAAAATCATGTGCTTTGTTAGATCCTCTGCAACTTGTTCATTGGTTAAGCCAACCCTTCTCTACAAAATTCACTTGTTTGCCTCAGGATCCATGCCTGCATGGGGTCCACTTGGTTGTTTCTCAGCTTGCCAACTCAATCACCTTGGGATCCGCACCCACGCTCGTGGGCGCACCTCGGGCACTCATAGGCATCGTTCGTCAAAAGCCCAGATGGCTTTGACATTATAGATGTGTGTGTTCTTGGTTTTAAACATTAAAAACCATCACTTCCCAACAAATGTGGGATAAAGGCTTTCGCTAGAAACTGCATTTTGGAGGTTTTCTGTAGAGCTTTAATGGCGATTTTTGAAACTTACATTGCTTGGAATATTTAAAAAATCTCTCCTCCACCCTCTATGGCATGTACATTTGCTTAAAGGTTTTTATTATCTCCCCAACACCACAGGGAAAAGTTTAGCCCTTTTATATTTACCTGTGCATTTTCTAATTTTCTGAATGCCCCTTGTAAAGTATAGCTGGGAATGTTGGGATTACACCTGCCAAGTGCTTTTGCTAAAATTTCTTTGAGATTTGGCTCACCTATGCTATGCACAGTAGGGTGGAGGCACAAAGCGGTTTGTATCCACTTCCACGCAATGGAGGATGTTCTTATTGCTTCCTGTCAACATGCTGCTCTCTGAAGGTTCCTGATGTTGCCTATAAAACCATGCTGCCTGCTGGAGGGAGAGCACATGAGAGTGGGGACACTGCGTTTCCTAAACACCACACTCCATACACCACGCCCATACATCACGCCCATTATATTTGCTTAAGAGTTTCTTGAGCTGCTACAGTTGCTGACTGAGCATCACGTGGGGGGGGTTTTTGACTATTTTCATTTGCTGTGAAAGTATTTTGTGCCTTCCCCATACTCCATATTTTGTTCCACATAGGGAGGAGTTACTCTGTTAAATTGCATTTGGTCTGAATTCCATATTGCATTGCATGCCATGTGAGAAAGGAGGATGGATTGGTCTTTGCATTTAGTAAAAGATCTAAACGCTACCCCATACCACCAATGCCACGACATGGGAAGAGCTACCCAAAGCATTTGCTTGAAAGTTTATATGCCCATGTACAGAGCCACGTAGGGATTAAGGACTTCAAATGTGCTTCCCCCAATAACCACGCTGTCTGGAAAGATTGCATTTAAACTCTTTCTTATTAGACTTTCAACCCAACATTTGCCACGGAAGTTGCTATTGTTTGCAAAGAACTTTTAAAACTCTAGACCTCTACTCCACGCACTAGGGAGGAAACAAATATTTAGGCCATTTGGATTATCACTAGCAAATCTGCAATTTGTTTGAAAAAAAAATGAATGTCTCCTCCAAACACAAGGAGTGAATGATGTTGGCTCTGGCATTAACTTAAAGCTCTGCATCATTCTCCAACACCATGACTAGCAGGGAGATGGGAGGAGGGAGTTTGGTTTTATAATAAGATCAGTTGCATTGCTTATCTCATCATGTGACTGAGGGATAAATGATAAATGAAACTCTATGCAACAACCAGCCCACTTCATAGTCGCTTTTTTCATGACTATGACCATATTCGCCATTTGAATGGCTTGAGTATTGTGAGTACATAAAATTTGTGTCTTATGAGTCATCAAAGGACATAGCATAGCATTTTGGATATATGTCCATTCATCCATATGTAACCAGTCAAATGAAGTTGCCTTTCACCATCCTACTGGCGAACTGCAGTCGAGTCAAGTTGGGCCCCAAAGTGGGTCCGACTAAAAAATATTTTTTGTTTTCAAGCGACCGGCCTTCGAAATGCTTCAGACACCTTAAACACACCTCTAGAAACTATCGACATCATTTTCAGATCAGACTGAAATTTGCTACCTTCAAGCGATTATGCCCCATTTTTGCATTTAATTGCAAAGATGTAATTTTCAATGTGGTCGAAACACCTTTCTGGAGCTCGCCATCTGATAGGCGTGTACTCTAATATGCAAGCATGAAATCTACCAAATGGTTTCTCAAGATGAGTCCTGAACAAAGAGATATGAATCAACGAAAATGACAAACTGGCTTTGTCGACACTGCGGACCTGACGAAGTCAATGTCCTGGCAACACATGACGCCTTTCTCAAAAATATCAAGCGACATCCGTAGGCCCTCAAATTTGAAACATAGGTACCTTGAAGTACATATTAAAACTTTAAATTCTTAGTTTGATTGCAAGACTGACAAGATGCAAATGGTGCACTCACAAAAATGGCTACATTAATTGATACGGCACTGAAAGTACGAATAACTGAAAATGATAGCTAAATGAACCCTTTTGAAAACCAATCAAACAGATTGACAAAGGCTTGAAATTTGAAATGTAGATCATCATTTATACTGACATTAGCCTAGAATAAACATTATGGCATGACACTTACTGAGGCAACTTTTACACTTATGCGAAACAGGGCTCCGACTAGCTGTTGAAACAGGGACTTGCCAAAACACACAAACTTCAAACGGATTTGGATATGAAAACTGAGCAAATGGATTCATTAGGACTTGAAATTTTGTATATTGACTCACACTTATGCATAGAATTTAATCCACTTTGAATTTTTTCATGACAATCAATAGGGCAAAAGATGTAATCACTCAAAGAAGGCTACTCAATAAAATCTGCATTTGTGCCTAAAATGCACTTCCAGCTCACCCCTCAAAATGGGTACCTCAAAAACTTATCCAAACTGAAATCTAAAAGTTGCATATCACTGAATAGGTCAAATGAAAGGTGTGGGACATGAATCTTGATTCTTACCCTCTGAAAATCAACTGGTTCCATTTTAACCCCTTGTTAACTAGGCCATTCAAACTGACTTATTTGGAGATACAAAGCAAAAATTTGAAGTGGGCCTCAAAACTTGAGTCAATTTTAATTAGTCCCAATAGTGGCTCTGACTGGGGGATGGTTGAGAAGACCACCCAAAAAATGGATCATTCTTCTCTTCTCATCACATTTCAAAAACAGGGCTTCCTTATTCTACCCGAACAACAGGGCACTTTATTGAAAACCAGACAACTGAAAGCAAAGCGACTATACAAAATATACAAAAAAACTCACAACTGATTATAACTGCTCCACTTACAAACATTTACCTCTGTCAAAAATCTGATTCTCATCATCTGATGTTATGATCCTAACAAAGGCACCTTTCAATAACAACTGAGCATAACTTTTATAATCCGCCCCTTTTGTCTCATCACAGCAACAAATGGTGTGCATACCTCTTGTTTGATTCTTAACTTTGTAATCACACACTACTTCAACATAAGTAAAAACATGAGACAATTCACCATAGTGGCCTTCCCACAAGCTGCAATACACTTCACTATCCCAATCAATTCTATCATTTGCAAGAGCATCATCATGCTGAATCTCAAAAATAAAACACTCATTTTCAACATTATAATTCCCATCAATACATGCCTTATTACCACTTAAATCAATAGAATGAGGGACACTACTAACCGACTGAAGCAAACAAGGAACATAGATGTTACAATCCAGATATGATACTTCACTATTGTGATCACAGTCCATACTCACCTTGTTTATCAAACTGAAAGCCTCTACATTCTCAACATCCCATTCACGAAAAATAATGCATACCTCTGGCTGAAACGAATCGTCAGCTAGGTCTTCCTCATTCAGGCTTACATCTACCTGAAATATTTCCATTTGTGGTCTGAAGAAGTCATCACATAACCCATGCCTCTTGTCTTCATCATGAAGTAAATTCTTACAACCCATGTTACTGCTGTTCGGAACTTTATCAGCATTACAAATTTGTTCCGCACAAGGGGAAACTTTATCATTTTCATCAATGAAATCAGCACCATGGATATTTTTATCAAAAGCAAATAACTCCAAATCCGGTTTGAGCATATTATTAACATTCACATCCTCTTCATGATACTTCAAATTCTGAAAGCATTCAAATATGGGTTCATTTAAATTTGAAAATAGAACATTATCAACACTGTCACATACATTCTTATCTTCAAAAATAATTTCATGTTCAAATTCATAACTAAGGTACATAACTTGGTCTTCTATTATATTATCTTCACAAGATGAATAATAAGAGTTCTCATAACCACTTTTAGCTGCATAACTAGCATTCATTTGCTGATCAAAAGAAAGTGAAACACTTGTGCCAGGATCATTCTCATTCTCATTCTGAAATTGCTCTTCATTGTTCATTTGCATACCTTCAAGGTGTTGGGAATAGAGCTCAGTGTCCTCATAATCAACAACACCACTCCATTCTAAAACACATTCATCACTGGGTATACTTGTACTAAACACATTATCAACATCATTCACAATTTCATTTTCAGATTTATCAGACTTAACCAAAATCTAATTTTCATCATATTGCACAACTTCACTTACATAATCAACAACAGTTAGTTATCCTTTAGTATTTGGTATTTGAACATCAAATGCATCAGCAACATTTAAAGATCGATTATCATAATTACCATAATTTTCATTATTGTTAACCTTAGGAGATGCATGATTTACTTGATAATTTGCAATGACATAGTCAGCATAACCGACATACAAATCAAATGGTACATATCCCTTGTATATATCAATCTCTGTATCAACATTATCACAACATTACACACTAATCATTCCATCATTACTGTGAGAGGAGACCGGCATTAACAGCAGAGGATCTTGACTCTCATTCAAATTTGAATCACATGCATCAACAAAACCATTCGGAACTATAGAGCTTGATGCACCTAGACAAGGAATGATTGGTTGAGCTTCACATGGTATTTCACCATTGAAGGCATTTTGATAAGAAACTATAGTAGACACAGATCTCTTGGCTATCCCAAATTTCAAATTATTTTCGATGTCCCTAGCTGTGTTAAAAGCTTCATACAAGGTTTTAGGTTCTTTGTTTCTCAATAGGAAACCCATCTTCTTACCAAAAGAACTCACATAAATATCCAGACATACCATATCATCAAACTTATACTTTCTGAAAATTTTAGTCAATGCTTGTGAAAATCTGATGTTAAATGTTGGTACCAATTCATCTTCCCTGATTTGTATATAAGTGAATTCTTTCAACAAGTCATAATCACTCACCTTCTCATTGAATTGATCCATGAAATCTGAAATCAATTCTTCCCATGAGGTAATAGAATTCACTGGCAAAAAAGAAAACCAATCTCTTACATCTTCTTTCAATGACTGAACAAACAATTTCATGCATATATCTTCCTGACAAACTTCAAATTCTCCTATCAAATCTGAAAGTCTTTTAACATACTGACATACTGATTCTGATTTCTTCCCACTAAATATGGGCAAATACTTTCTGATTTCTGTGGGTATGGGATTTGGGTAACCTGGAATACCTTCAAAGTTTAGAGTAGCATAATACTTCATAATGAAACTCTTCCTATTACATGGTTGTTCTAGTTTAGTAGGCATGGTCATATGTGGAAATACACAAGGATGAAAAACTTCATTGCTCATTTTTCCTACTTCCACAAATGATTATACAATCTTGGATAAAAAAGCTCAAGCACATATCCTTATTCAAATCTATTTCTTAACATTGCTTGACATAAATTTCTTCCACATTTGCATACTACGGAGGATAACATACACTGAATATTTTGGCAGCATATATATGCAAATCAATTTTGAGATCCTCTCTTTCCCTCTAGACTAGAGCTGTTCACTAAATGGGAAAATGACATTACACATTCTAATTTTCAGCACACATATCTTTGCATTTGAGACCTCTTAAAATACCTGGAGATTTGCAGCTGTAAGACTTGTAGATTTGGAGATTTACTTCACATTTTAGCACTGTTTTTTACATCAGAGTCGCCACCTCTTGCACATAGGATATTTTGAACAGTAGAACCATTCAATCACAAATTTAATTCTCTTTACTCCTTCGATCTCGTTGCAATAAACACTCTTCCAGGCTGTTTAACACTGGTATGAACCACAGAGTCACCACCCAATAAGGAATTGGGGAAAAATTTGCATACAGCTGAAAGAACTTACAACTCTCAACAATGCATTCACAATTACTCCTTAATAAAATATGACATGTAACACATATCACTCTGCAGATCTAGAACAAGGAACATTTTCTAACTCTGTAAAATCAATTTACACTTTGTGCATACACAATGGACAGACTGGCTAGATACGAAATTGATAGGACTAGGAATACATTCAACCTTTAGCCATATCAATCAAGCATTTATATCCATTTACTCGCCAGTAGAGTCACCATTTTTGTTGTTCACCAAAAGTGATAACCCAAATGTACCTGCAATCCTTCTATGAAATGGCCAATTTCAGTCTATGAAACAAATCAAGGCTTGGACAACATGACAAGGATATGAATCCTTCTACTCTTCAGGCTCTGCAAAACCTAGGTGGGTATACCTTTGATGCTTAGAATTAAACCTATTACACACCTATGACAACATCAACATAAACAGATAGATCTCACCAGGGCTCTAAAACAAGTAGCTTATTGCAGATGGGCTAGATCTACACATAAAACTCAACTATGCTTGAGCATGAGATAGATGAAACATTTCAAAACATAACATAAACTAAGGATATTCTGATTTTTTATTTTAAGTCTCTGAGAAAACCCCAATTATTTGCAAGATCAGTGCCTTATCTAAGGGCAACAGAGTCATACATCAAACTGAAAATGAACACCTCTATTGCAAATCCAATTTACTAAGAAATATATCCTTATATTAATGCCTGACATTAATACATTCTAATTTTAGATAGAGGATCATACATATCTAGACATCATCTTGAATCTACAATGATTGCTCAGAGAATTTAAACTCTTCCTTGAAAAGTACTTGAGAACAACCCTTACACTCCCACTTTGAGAGGACAAACCCAAACTTCTTTGAAGACTGGATTTATTGAAAACAAAGAATGCCTAGAGACAATCCAATAAATTGTGTATGTGCCTTACACATACATGACCCGCAACAAAACACCTACAACAAGAAGATACTCTATTACTGAAAGAAAAGCCCTGCCCTGTACAATCTTGAAGAATACTCAGAATTGGAAGCCATGAAAATATGGAGCCCTTCTCCAAATTTCTGGAACCCCTACAACTGAGAAGAATTGGAATAAAAAGAGGAGGGAAGAAAATCAAATCTGCAACTGAAATTGCCAAATATCTCCTCTCTAACTAAATTTCACTCTCGTGAAAACTGCTCTCAAAATATCCTACATTTGTCAAAACTAACTACCTAATCAGATTCCTCATTCTGAAAGCTTTTTGGCGATATATAATACTTCATATTTTGGCCAAAAATACAGCCCTGGGCGAATTAATCCTTCAAATGTGCACAATCATTTAAATTTTTGAATTTTCCCTATAGTTAGAACTATATCATTAAATAATTTTAATTTTGATTTTTTCTCTGATTGTGCTCTGACACTTTGCCACGTGGTGGGATCTGATTGGTCGATGGGGTCCACTGGGTGCCACTTGGGATTACACCTCGTCACTCTGCCACGTGTTCGCTTGCTTGTCATCCACGTCATCGCCACCTCTATGCCAGATCATCGCCACCTCACCGAGACCCGCCTGCTGGACTATTGACTGGACCTACCACTTGTGGGCCACCTGGCTTTTGCCATTTCGCAGGGCTTTATTCGGCATGCATCTTCACTCCATGAAACTGCGCAGGCCATCGATCTTCATCAAACTTGCTCACTCTTTAACCTGCTGCATTTTCGCCATTTTCGCCATTTCGCGTTTCGCTGTTTCGTAGGGCTTAACTGGCGAGAAACTTTCCTTCGCAAAACCGCGCGGACCGTCTGATCTCTCGAAACATGCATGTGTTGGCATTTTTGTTGTCTATGTTGTGATTGTCATTGATAGACACACACTTGTATTGAGATCCCCTTTATATGTATGAGCTAGGGCTCAACCAGTATTTGTTCCAACCGGTATGTTGTATTCTAGTCTTTAGGCTATTGGTGATTTTGCAAAATGTGTTTCCCAGTCTGAAGCGGCATGACGACCCCAAGCGGTTCGTAGATCTCAACCGGTACAAGGGAGCAAAGCGGTATAAAACATTCTTACCAGTCTTCATTTTTTGTCAAACCGACAACTGGTATTTTGTATGAATCGGTAATACTCTTTGATGAGTTACCAATCGACCAATTGTTTGACGGTGTCGACACACTGACGGTGCTTTTTGTGCTGTGTTACTGAGTATGTCTAGATTCATTGAACCTAGGAAATTATAATGTAATCCTATTGGACCAACATGAAATCAGATTCCTTTAAAAGGACATCATGTCTAGGGTTTTAAGTTGTTGCTGAAAGGGTTAATATCTTTCTAGGGTTTAAGGTGGTTGTTGAGTTCTTGGAAGAATGATCTTATCTGAGAAGATCAAGTTGTAACTGAGACAGAGAAAGAGAAGATTGAAGTAATGGTGGAATGCATTAACTATTAGCAATATCGGATCTAACCAAGCAGTTTGTGCTATTAGATAGATCAAACACTTGTTGATTACTCACATCTTTGACAAGTTTATAGCCCTTAACTGGGTAGGCCTCAAGGCCTTTGTAAAATCCTCTAACAAGGTGATTCACTTCTGTGAATCTAAAATCCTCTAACAAGGTAGTCTTTAATCAGACTTATCTCCTAATAGAGATTGAGATTCCTAACAGGATTTGTTTTGGTGAAGAACATTGTAAGACCTTAATTGGTCTGACGTTAACCGGTCTGGTTTCTATTCTGCATATAGTGACTTGTGAGTTCTATCTCACCGTGATTTTTCCTAGTTGGGTTTCCACGTCAAATATCTTGTGTTATGGTTGTATTGCTTTTGTGGGTGAATGCTTTATTTGCATTTTGGTTTACATGTGTGGTAACCGGTCTGTCTGTTAGACTGTTTTACCGATTTATCTTTAGACTGTGTAAGTGTTTTAGTGCCGTGATTTTTGGCATACTAATTCACCCCCCCCTCTTAGTATTCATCAATTGGTATCAGAGCCTACCTTTCTATAAGTTTAACCACTTGGAAAGAGATATGGGGGAATACACCATGAGGGAACTTACTCAATAGCTCACTCAGTCTGAGCAAGCTTATGATGATCCTATGGTCAAATACAAGGCATCTCAAGCAAAAAGGAGAGAACATGCAGAGAGGCTGATGGAGCTATCTAAAAGTAGTTCTGAAGATGAAGCTAACATGGAAGCCATGATTGAAGTGACAAGCTGAATGATTCAAACTCCAATCTGAGAAAGGAGTTGGAAGGACTGACTATTCGGTTTAGTCAAGAGCTTGAGAACCAGAGAAAAGCTAAAGATCTGGTAAAGGATAGAGATCATGAGATCTCCAAGTTGAAACAAGAGATTAGTGCACTGGCTGCTCGCCTTCATGAGAGCAGAATGGAAAAGGAAGACATGCAAGTTGAATTGAACATAGCCATCTCTGAAAATGCAAGTCTAATGGAGACAAATACTGCTATTTCCAAAGAACTCTCCGAGTCAAAGGAAATACTTGCTAAGTTTGGCAAAAGTACTATCAAGCTAGAGAAAAAGCTTGAGTCATCTAGACAGGCAAAGAATACCAATGGTCTTGGTTTCTCTGGACACGAGGAAGGAGAATCCTCAGGAACAAATGCTGAAGCATCAAAGAAGCAACCGACACTCAAAGGAAAAGGTAAGCAAAGATTCAAACCTGTTTGCTTTGACTGTCTTAAAGAAGGACACATTGCCAATGTATGTAGGAGCAAAGCCTACAATAATTTTCCATATTTTATCAACAATGTACCTAGATCCAATAAGTTCAATGGTCATTGTTATGCATGCAACAAGTTTGGGCATAGAGCATCTGAATGCAGGTCTGTCATGAACAATACCAAAAGATATCCTCAGAGGACCCAAGGAGTTGGTCCGAAATCTTTTATAAACTGGGACCCCAATTGGTTCAATGCCTATGATTATCAGTCAAGCAACAACGGTTATCAACCAACAACCAGATGGAGAGAAAATTGTTGGATTTGTCATGGACATGGACACACTGTAGCTACATGCAGAAGGAAGAATGAAAATATGAACAATGGACCTTGGAGAGTACCTGGATTGGTTTGCTATCACTGCAACAAACTGGGTCACATTGCAAGATTCTTTAGAAGCAGAAAAAGTATATCTGATGATATACCGGTCACTCAGGAAGGAGAGATTGATGTTGAAAAGGTTCAACCGGACATGAACAAAACCTAGAGGAAGAAACCAACAATGTTGGAAGAGGAACCGGTTTCTGCACCTAGTGTGGAAATATCGGAACCGACAAACTAAGCTCCAAAAAGGCTTAGGGGGAGCAAATGGCGAAATGCTTTTGAACCCCCAGTTTACACCAATAAAAGACCTTAACCGGTATGCGATACCTGTCGCTTGGTAGAAGACCAGAAATAGTAAAAAGGAAAATTAGGGTTTACGCCCTAATAGAGGAGCATTAATGGCGGTAGGTGAGAGACATGTATAAAAGCCTATTTCAAATCATTCTCACTATTTTTTTTTGAGCGAAGAAAAGTTTTCAAGTGCAGAGTGAAGAAAAGGTATTTTGAGCTAAGATTTCAAGATATTGATAAACTTTGAAGGAGATTCAAATCCAATTTACAAGCGGTAGTGGAGAACTCAAAGTAGTGATTTGGCAACCGATGGAGAGTGGAGTGAATCAGAATCTTGAAGCCCTAAATTCGTGTTTGAAAGGTATTTTTGTGTTCTCGAAATACTCTACAATGGCTTCCGCATCTCATACTAGTTCGAGTACATCCATTAAGTCAGAAAGTTTTATTCAGAGGAAGTCCAAATATAATGCCTTATCACAAGTTCCGACTGGAGTCATAGTTGAAGAGGGAATTTATGATTATATTGATTGCAAAATAGAAGACCTAGGGTCTTTAGCTATTCAGACCCAGTTAGGTCTATTTTGCGGCAAGGAAACAAAGATCAAACCAGAGTTTAGTATCTTAGAGAAGAAGAAACTCCATAATGCAGTATATTGTCTAGAAGATTTCACGGAGGATCACATCATGATCATTTTGAGTAGAGTCCACAGTGACAAGATGTACCTGGAGAGGATGCATGATATTATGCCTTAGGCAATTCATGCAGTCACTGATTTTTGCAACTCAGGGGAAGTGCCAACCCTAAGAACGGTAAGCAAAACCGAAATGGCCAAGCTCACTAGTTCAACAAGTGACTCATGGGGTATGACAGTTAATCCTATCAAGGATGATCTGGTGAAATACACTTGCATGGTGATAGGCTACTGTGTATGGTGAAAATGGATAACAATAATAACAATATTGAAAGGCTAAATGAATTCAACCACTAAACCCTAGCCTAACAATGAACAAAGATCCACCATAACATATGAAGATTACCTAAGACAATGCAAATCACATGAAATCACAAAGATTATACCATCACATGTCCAATAGGGTTTTGATCTCCATTCTTCCTATCTCCATTGATCTTGCTTGATATACTTGCTCTCATATTTTTATATGCACAAGAGCTCAACAAAGAACGGAATGTGGTTGCAAGTAGGATCGTAGTGTAGCCAAGTCTTCAAGATCAGTCATTAGTCATTAGTCATTAGTCATTAGTGATTAGGGTTTGACAATGAAGGAAGCATCTCCTTAAATAGAAGACACAATATGAAATGGAGGGATAAGATTGAGAGGTGTAAAAAGAGAGGTCGGCTAAGATTAGAGGGTAGGTAAAAGAAATACCAAAATAATGAAAGGGGTAGGTAGTGTAGGAATTAAGAGATGAATGACATGTGTCATGTGTAGAAAAAGATAATGAATTAATTAAATAAATAAAGATTTATTTAATTAATAGAAGAATAAGATAATTAAATAAATAAAAATATTTATTTAATTTAGGAAAGGGATAATTTAAATAAATAAATGTATTTATTTAAATGAGAAATAAGGCTAGAAGAGGATAAATGAATTAATTAAATAAATAAAAATTTATTTAATTAATAGAAGAATTAGGCTTAGGTAATTAAATAAATAAAATATTTATTTAATTAGACATGACAATTTTGGGTGTCTACATTTGCCCCTCTTTGAGACAATGCGGCTTGTCACGTTGTTTCAAAGAAGATAAGATGAACTGATACAGAGTTGCCCCAGAATGGGAATGATATGCCCCCTTGAGAGATTGGATGAAAATGTCTGAAAAGATTGCAGACAATCTCTCGATAATAAAGAGAGGCTAGAATGGACTGACCGGATAAAGTGACAAAGTCATGAGATAAAGAAAACTGACTTGGGAAACGAAAGCGAGGGCTAGGGGTAGTCTATAAGATAGACCATGGGGGAAAATACATCCTCATTGTCATCCATGCATCCACGAGAGATTAGAGTGCAGAGAGAGAAAAGAGCAACAACAGTCAGCAGCGATGGCTTTGGTTCATAGATTTGACCGCGTTCGCCGATTCCAAAGGCCAGTAGAGGTAGGAGAGCCAGTGAGTACCACAAAACCTCCTCGTACTTTGATGCATTTGTTGTTGTCATTAATGCATACTAGGTAATGTAATAAATGCACATTTATGTCAGGAAAGCATGTTTGCATTTGAAAAGTATGAATTTGCATCTTCTAGGTCAAATCGACAGTTCTGTGATGAACATACGCTGTCGATTGGATAAGCTGCTGAGAGGATACACTCAAGAAGGTCCTCTAGGAAGACTAGGATAGATCAAGGCACTTTGTGATGAACAGTGAGTACCAAGATAAAGTACTTTGTGATGAACAGGGAGTACTAAAATATGAGCAACACTTTGTGATGAACAGGGAGTGCAAATGTGAGTAACACTTTGTGATGAACAAGGAGTGTCACACACGTAGTACTTTGTGATGAACAGGAAGTACCACTAGGATAATCAGCAACACTTTGTGATGAACAGTGAGTGTCACTAGGGTAGATAGCCATATGCATTTGGATAGCGAGTAGCATTTTGTGATAAATAGTGAATGCCACTATAACTGACATGATTGAGTTGCTTGACTGCAGGAGTATTTGCCGATGCTAGAGTCAGGGGAGAGATTCTCGTCGACACAGAGATTGCGACCAGAGTTGTCGTTCGAGGACCGAGCTACCATCGAGGAGATGGGCTTGAGACATGTACTATATGTGCCCGAGTTTCAGGCAAACATGGGCTTGCTGACTGTGCTGGCTGAGAGATGGCACTCTGAGATGTGCATGTTCCATCTGTCGATGGGTGAGATGACAGTCACCTTGGAGGATGTATATAGGATTATGCGAATACCGATTGATGGGGAGTTGATTCCGTACGATCGAGATGGCGACAGAGAGGCCCTGAGATGAGTGTTCTAGGATCCAAGACTGGAGATGAGGGTAGGACACGTGGCAATGGGATACCATGACATGGACAGGATTAGCACTACCAACAGTGTTGGTAGGAGTGATCAGTGAGTTCCTCTGTATCAGTTTTGTACCATTTTGTATGATGATGTAGACACCTGCGGGTGATTGTAGCCATATGATTTTGACATCATTGTATCATGACACTTTATATATATATGAGATGATGCATCTTTGCGGTAGCTATATGCATGTGTACCTATGTGATGAGATGTTCTTATGTGATGCTTATGATATGGATGCAAATATGTATATGATGCAATGCAATATTTTATTTTATTTTGTTTTTTTATGTTTTATATGTGTATGCATGATGCAAATGTGAATGTATGTAATGCAGATGAATATGATAATGTAGATGTAAATTGTGCTAACAAGTGTTGTGTGCAGGATGTGATGCAGTTGTGATATCTATATGTATGTATGAAATACTTATATGTGGTAATGTAGGTGCAGCTACATGAAATGCAAATGTTTTTGGTGTGTTATTATACTCAGTCATGTGATAGTAGGCTACGTGGACTCTAGAAGGACGATGGAAGTCAATCAAGAAAGGGGGATGAAAGACAGAAGATATGAAATTGAAAGAGCTTCTTGTGCGTTATCATCATTGAGCTTTATTATGGCAAGTAGGTTATGACAATCGAGGCATATGTTTGACCCAGAAAGTCATTGTACTCATTTGCATGGAGATAAGACAGTCACAAACAAGGAATGCCCCAGTTCATACTAGACTCACAGTGTCCTCATATCCTTGGACAAGTCATAGCATTACTAAGAGACAATCCACAGACAGCAAATGCAAATAGGTGATGATACCCCATCCTCACCTTTCTAGTCAAAGACATCCTGGAGATAGAATCTCTAGTCAAAGAAATCCTAGAAAAGCTAAAAGACATGTCACCAAAAGATAAAATCAAAAGAAAACCAAGACTCAACACCAACATCCACTGTAGTCCTCAAGTTTAGTGTCTCTTGTCACTTGTATAAGTCTTATTTGATTATGGTCACAATGTTTACTTTCACAAAAAGGATAGATAGCACTGAACCATATGTTGTCTGAGTCTGTTGAAAGATTTGATTTGTTGAAGCTCATTGTTGCTGCTGTGTCTCATCTGAAACTGACTGAATCCATGAAACTGATACTTTATTACGGAGAAGATGAAACTTTATTGCAGATCTGTGATGCAAATGTTGCTTTATTGCGGATTGTGCGCGGATAGACTGAAGATAGCTGGAAGAAACTATACTCCTCAAAACATGTGATGTTCTCAGTTCCACACCCATCACTAGACGTAGGATTTTGCCTTAGCCACAGATAGGATCGGATTTATTATGGATGGAAAGGGATGTGAAAAGGGAGATTTATTATGAATGGCTAACCAATCTTAGGTAGATCAATAACAAGCCATGATGGGACAAGGTAAGTTTATTATGGATGAATAGGTTGTGAGTGTGTGTGAAGTGAAAGGATGAAAGTGAATCCTGAAGGAGGGAGGAGCAATGTCTCTACGCATGGCGCTGGTGACCCAGTTTTCACCATGGTACTTGCCCAAGGCGCCACCGAAGTGGTTTTCACCGTTGGACGAAATTATTTCTCTTTACTTTTTTTGATTTTTCAATGTTTTTGTGTCACAAGGCACCTGTTTGCTAGGTTTTCACCAAGTAATGATTTTTTTGTTTTATAATTTTTTTTGTATTTTTGATTTTTTTAAATTTTTTTTGTATTTTTGAATTTTTTGGATATTCTGAAGAGCTATGTGTAAAACCTGTGAAGGTGCATGCTGTTGATAGGATCCTCCAAAGGTTCACCTTCTCTAGTTGAGAGCTGATATGCCCCAGCTCCATATGCTGTTGTAATGATGTAAGGACCAAGCCAATTTGGTTCGAACTTGCCCCTCTTCTCTCTGTCTTGCTGATTTTTGGGGTTTTCTCTGAGAACTAAGTCACCTACCTCAAATGTGTGAGGCTTTACCTTGTGATTGTAGTTGCATTGTTCCTTGACTGAATGATGTGTAGCTTGATTGAATGTCTTCCTCGATGAAGGAACTGAGATAGAATTACTAGTGTGTGGACTACACAGGCCCGTATGCATGTCACCTGAAGAAGTTTGGGCATCCCTGATAACAAAGTCCTTCGAGGAAGCTCCATTAAAGGTCCCTGATGTATCGTCAGAAGGGAAAGGATGTGTGGAACAAGTGGATGAGTTATGAAGGCTTATGATTGTGAAAATAAGTGAAAGTAGGATAGCATGATGGAGACTTAGGATCAACAAGTATGCTTTTTGACTTAAAATTTTAGAACTTTTGCCCCCAGTTATTTTGGTGTTAGGGGAGATCAACTCTTGCTCTTTTTGCTTCATATGAGTTTTATCCTTTACTTTGATTTTTGCAGAGTCCAATAGTTTTTTATTTTGATTTGGACTAAAGGACTTTTCTTTAGTTTTGACTTTTAGATTTTTCTTTTGAAAGCTTGATTCTTGATCCCCAATGAGTAAGGGCTTTTGTAATTCTTGTTGATCCAAGTCTGGAAGTGGAGTGGAAATGGAATGAGTGGATGAAATGGTAAGGCTATGTGAGTTCTCCAGAGGGTTGGCGATAGAATCAATAGATTCTTTGTTGGAACCACTCTTAGGACTATTGATATCAAGAGTTGCTTGCACCACTAGAGGAGATTTGCATCCAGACTTAGTAGCCACAACATTAGGTGGTTCACACCCAATTCCTTGGCATTGAAAATTGTTTGTAGGTTGTTCTTGTTGACAGAATACCTTAGGAGATAATGGGAGTTGGTCAACATGAAATATATACTCACCACATCCTAGGTCTTTAATCTTGAACTTTTCTTTTAGCTCTGCTTGTTTGGATGTAGAAGTTTTTAAGGATTTAGGATCCACATATGCTGATGAAGGAACAGCTTTGCGATTGACTGGGATTGTTATTTCTGATTGAGGTTGCAGATTGTTGCAATATATGAATGGATTTGGATCTGCTTTGACGGTCACTTCAACTCCATTGTGTGGAAACTTGATACATCGATGATATGTAGATGGGACTGCGCTCATCTCATGAATCCATGGACGTCCCACGAGTATGTTGTATGTGAGATCTAGATCTAGGACTTGACAAACCACATCCTTTGTAACTGGCCCAACTCTGAGAGGTAAGATGACTATGCCTTTGGATGAACGCTCTTCATCATCATATGCTTTGATAGTAATTTTGTTTGTAGAATTCACAGCTTTGTCGGAATATCCCAATTATGTGATAGTGCTTAATGTGCAAATGTTTAGACCTGCTCCTCCATCTACCAGGACTCGTTTGATTCTATGTTTGTGTATGAAGGCTTCGATGTGTAGTGGTGCATTATGTGGCTGACTTATGGAGGCATCATCGGCTTCTGTGAATGTAAGGGAGTGTGGAATGGAAAGGTATCCCACCATGGCTTGAAACTGGTCCACGTTCAGATCAGTAGGAACAACAGTTTCTCTCAAGATTTTATCAAGAATAGCTTTATGTGTGGGGGATATGCGTAATAGTTCAAGGATTGAAATGAGTGCGGGTGTCTTCCCTAACTGTTCTACAAGGTCATACTTAGGTTTGGTTGATGAAGAAGCGGTGTTTTTAGTTGGAGCACCTTGCAAAGTGATTTTACCTCGACGAGTTGTAACATGACATTCAGAGGTAGGTTCAGAAGAAGATCCAATACCTTTTAGGACAATCTTGGGTCTCTGAGTAGAATGCTCAGACGCTTTGTCCTTGATGATAATAGTAGAGACATAATTGTCCATCGATATGTGATTGATAGTTGAATCATAGTTATAGGATGCTCTGGTATAGTTGGTTTGATCCTCTATGGCTTTAGCTTTTCCTTTGTCATGTTTTGGGAATGGTTCCTTAAACATCGCATGTTCTTGATTAGACGAATGTCCCTCAATCTCAATGTCACCTCTATCAATGAGATCTTGTATGATGTTCTTCAGTCGATGACAATTTCCTGTCTTATGACCCTTGCTCTTATGAAATTCACAATATTCATCATCATTCCACCAATTCGGCTTAACCTTTGGTTCATATGGAGGAAAATCTGGAACTATGATTACCTTGTTTGCCACAAGCTTCTTGAAAACTGACTCAAGTGGTTCTCCCAATGGAGTGTACTTCCTTTGTGATCTAGAAGTTGTTTGAGTATTTACTTGATTGTTTGTAGAACTTGATCCTGAAAAGATGAATTTGGGTCGCACCATGTTGGCATCAACAACACCATCATTGACTGTGTTCTTGTTTTTATTCCAAAATCTTGGCTTGTCTTTTCCTTTAAAGTCATCTTTGTTTTCCTTGAATATTTTGATGACTCCTTGTTCAATTAAGACCTTTTCTATTGCCAAGCCTTTTTGATAACATCCTTGAAGGTAGACAAACAAGCTTTCCTTAAGTCATAACCAATCTCTTTGTTAACATTTTGGGTGAACATCTCTACCATTTGTTTTTGTGGAATTTCACAAGAGCATCTGTTGGCTAGATTTCTCCATCTTTGTAAGAATGATGCAAAAGATTCTCCCCCTTTTTTCTTAGTATTGCACAAAGTAGTGACTGATATGTCTATCTCTATGTTGTAGGAGAAATGTTGAATAAATGCCTTTGCTAAGTCACCCCATGACTTAATACCAGGTGGAAGTTGGGAGAACCATTCCATAGCTTGATCACCTAAGCTTTGTGGGAATAATCTCATCAAATATGTCTCTTCTGCTGCTACCTCAATGCAAGCTGTGAAAAACTGTCTTATGTGCGCCTTAGGATCCCCTTTTCCTCTATACTTATCAAATTTAGGCATCACAAAGTGTGTAGGAAATGGAGGCATTGGAATGCTCTTGTCAAATGGATAAGGACATATGTCTCTCATTGTGTATGTTAGCTTCGGTGTATTTATGTCCTCCATTTTCTTTTGTAAGTCCCTGATTTGTTGCTCCAAATTGCTCTTAGGCGGAGATCGACTTCTTGGACCATATCCTATGTTTGAGGTACCTATTGTAGGAGGAGCATATTGCATGTATGGATGATATTGATCATACACATGTTCATATGGAGGAGGTCTATATTGATGCGGCATATAGGGAGCACTTGGTATAGCTTCATGTTGAGGAACCCCATATCTATTTTGTGCATGTATACCATATTCTACAGGCATGTCATGTTCTATTGTGTTGCCCCCAAATTTGACACGGGGTTTCCTTGTGTCCAAATTTTGAGCATGCCTTTGAATGTCCAATTGTTTTGGTTGATCCATAGCTTGAGCATATCTATCTGCATAAGACTTCCATAATGGTCTTCGAAGGTAATTATCATATGTTTGAGCATGTGTATGTGGGACTTCTGGTTTTGAAGCAAAGCTGATGGTGATTCAGGTACCATATGTGGTCCTCTATTTCCTCCACTATTAGGTCTCCTTTGATCCATGTTGGAGTGAGTTTGTTGCAAAGGTTAGTTTTCCATAAGTTGAGACATGTCAAAATCATGAGGTATCTTGGCTCCACTTTGTGCCATCATGTGTAAAAAGTACTGTCTATCCCTCCTCATTATTTCTTCAACCAATCTATTGAAATGGGGATTCATAATGGATTCTTCTACATCTGCTAAATGTATTGAAAAGTTGTCCACATTGTCATTGTGTGTAGCATTGTTGTTTGTAGTGTCTGTGTTTTCCACATTTGGAATGTTTCTATAAACATCCATGTCCGGCATTGTAGTGTGCTCAGGATTGAAAAATAAATCATTGTCATACTCATAAGAACTCATGTTTGCGGACTCTTGAGCTTCTTTAGTTTCTCTCCTAGATTTTTGAAGACGGGTTTCAAGCATGAACTAGGTATTGACCAAGATGTGAGAGACTAGATGAAAATGGAAAGAGTATGGAAGACCAAGAGTTGTATGGAGTGTAAATGAATCTGAGGTGTACTTGCAAATGTCCAAAGTGTAAGACCAAGTATGTATGTAGTAGAGTAGGTGTGACTTCCAAAGAGAGGATAGTTTCTCTTGATGAGGTAAGCTGACCTTGACCCTAAGTAAGACCAAATGAGACCCAAAGGTAGGAAACCTTGATGAGGGACCACTTAGCAAAGTGTAGTTGTATGTAGTGTGTTGACAAAGTATGATGAGGACAAGCAAGTGACCTTTTGACTCAAGTTTAGACAATTGTGAATGTAATGAGAGATGTAAAGCAATGATGGGCTATGTGAGACCCAAAGACAGGTTGAATGCTAGATGAAACCTGAAGAAACAACCTAGGAAGCTCAAGTATTCTGAAACTGATTTCTTTTGTTTGCTGGACTGTAAAATTTTTCCAATTTGTGAAGTTGTTGGTTGTGACCAAATCTGAATGTTTGACTGTTTTTCGTGACAAGAGGACTCAATGTTTGCAAGTGTTTAGACTCAAAATGACTCCAAGAAAAGTGTGTTGTTTGATGTAAAAATGTTTTGCATACACTTGAAGACACAAAGACACAATGTTTTTCTATTTGGTCTTGAATGTTTTGAATGTTTAAAATAAGTCAAGCACAATTCTTATGGCTGGCCAAGACAATAGTTGTTGATCCCACATGGGGTTTTACCCCCGAGGCTACGCTATTCAGAGTGGATACTTAGATGCTTGACCTCACTGGCTCCACCCTCGACACTCACTTCTCGAGTCAGCCAAGCATCAGTCCCCATGAAAACTCCCCATGGCAAACTTTGTATCTCTACTAAGAACCGTATGTGTGTGGGCCGCTACCAGAGGTCCGACCTCCTGCCCCAACAACTAGAAGGATTTGGGCCTCTAAAACAAAATGGTGCTAGTAAGGGCATCTGCTCGTGTGGCCATACATGTGGCACTTTCAGCTCTGTAAATACAGAAGGCTCCCAGCCGGTAGGGGTTACGCCCTACAAATGATCAAATAAATTTGATCAAACGGGTTTATGGGGAGACATAGTGTCGGTATGAACTAATCAGCACACGTTATTCATAGTTTTCACCATGAATACATTTGATTATAGTGGTTCAAATGAGGTGGGTTTTCCTCGCTACCACTTGGGTCGTTCTCTTCTCACTAGTAGTCCTAATGACCACACGGGAAGATAGGCCCTCTAAAGATTAACAAAAAAGAGCCTATTGCTCAAGACACAAAAGACAATGATTCAATTTTAGTGCACCAATTGAAGTGTTTGCTAGTCTATGAAAACAAGGCACACAATAAAAATTTAAAAACCCTTGCTAAGGATCTGCAACAAAGATTTATTAGTAGTTTGGATTGTTTGAAATAATCACCCCTTCCTGCAAGCACACAAGTTAGGTAAATTTTAGATCCAAAAGACTTTCTGAAATAGGGGCCTTCAATAAAGCGTTTTGTTGACAAATTCAAAGATCTGATTCATCATAAAAAAGGATCACCTGTAAAATTTCAAGAGATTTTCAGAAATGTAAGAAAATCCAAAAAATTTGCTAATTTGCTCCAAAAATTAATTTTTTATGAAAAATCATAAAAAATTCATATAAAATGCAAAAATGATCAAAAAAATCTGAAATTTTTACTGGAGAGTCTTGATGGTCTTCCAAACTTGCACAAAATTTTTTTTGCAACAAGTCCAAGCAGTTTGTGAGATATGAGTAAAATAATGCAAAACCCTAATTTTCAAAGATCTAATTTTTGAAGAATGATTTTGCATCAAATTTAAAATCACAAAGAATATATCCTGTGTATAATTCTGAAAGATTTCCAAAAATGTAAGAAAATCCAAAAAATGCGCTAATTTTCTCTCAAAATTAATTTTTTATGAAAAATAATAAACAATTCATATAAAATGCAAAATCGATCCAAAAAATCTAAAATTTTTACTGAATCTTTTTGATACTTTTCTTGACCGGCACAAAGAATTTCATGTCAAAATTCGAAATGGTTTGTGAGATCTGATCAAAATAAGGAAAAACCCTAATTTTTAAAGATCTGATTTTTAGGGAAATATTTTGCATCAAAATTAAAATCACAAAGAATAGATCCTATGTACAATTATGAGAGATTTCCAAAAATATAAGAAAATCTAAAAAATTATCTCATTTGCTCTCAAATTTAATTTTTTATGAAAAATCATAAAAAATTCATAGAAAATGAAAATGTCCTCCAAAAATTCTAAATTTTGGATTGAGAGCTCCTGATACTTTTTTCAACCTGCAAAAAAAATTTGGTACAAAATTTCTTAGCCGTTTATGAGATATGATCGAATCTCTCCAAGATCTTGATTTTGTGTCCAAAACCCTAGCTGCACAAGGTTATTCTCCAAATTGTTTTACAAAACAACAATATAGGGTTAGAAAAATCTGCAAAAAAACATAGATCTAAGAAAAATCGATGTCCCACCGGGCATGCCAAAATGTGTATGGTGAAAATGGATAACAATAATAACAATATTGAAAGGCTAAATGAATTCAACCACTAAACCCTAGCCTAACAATGAACAAAGATCCACCATAACATATGAAGATTACCTAAGACAATGCAAATCACATGAAATTACAAAGATTATACCATCACATGTCCAATAGGGTTTTGATCTCCATTCTTCCTATCTCCATTGATCTTGCTTGATATATTTGCTCTCAGATTTTTATATGCACGAGCTCAACAAAGAATGGAATGTTGTTGCAAGTAGGATCGTAGTGTAGCCAAGTCTTCAAGATCAGTCATTAGTCATTAGTCATTAGTCATTAGTCATTAGTCATTAGTGATTAGGGTTTGACAATGAAGGAAGCATCTCCTTAAATAGAAGACACAATATGAAATGGAGGGATAAGATTGAGAGGTGTAAAAAGAGAGGTCGGCTAAGATTAGAGGGTAGGTAAAAGAAATACCAAAATAATGAAAGGGGTAGGTAGTGTAGGAATTAAGAGATGAATGACATGTGTCATGTGTAGCAAAAGATAATGAATTAATTAAATAAATAAAGATTTATTTAATTAATAGAAGAATAAGATAATTAAATAAATAAAAATATTTATTTAATTTAGGAAAGGGATAATTTAAATAAATAAATGTATTTATTTAAATGAGAAATAAGGCTAGAAAAGCCAATGAAGGCCAGACAGACAAAGAAGATGAAGAAGAATGAACCGACAACATCCACACCGGTAAATAATGACATCTCCTCATACAAACCTTTGACACATTTTCAAAGGACAGTTAAGAATATTAGGAGAAAATTACTTCATGATTTAGTAGATTATTATGATGATTTTAGTGATGAGGAGAAGGAAGAAATATTACAGGAAATCATTATTTATTTGTGCAAGAATGACTGGTCACCATCAGAGATTAAATCTCAGACATCAGATTCTTTATTTAAAGCACTTGATAATAAATGGTGCATTTCCATTGAAAAAGAACAAGAGATTAGGGAGAAAGTCTTTTCATAGTACTTTCCTGACCTCTCAAATTCAAAATTATTTGATGTCCTGGATCAAAATAAAGGTCTCTTCTTCACAAGGAGAAGAAGACACTGGCTGTTGGAGGGAAGAATTGATGATGTGGAAAAAGACACTCATCAGAATATGAATCATGCCATTCTAGCTCACAAAGCATGAATGGCCAACCTCCAAGCGGAAAAAGGACCGGTTATTTCCAAACCGGATGAAGTTTTTGATGAAGAAGGTAACCTGGTTGAAGAACCAATCGACACTATTGATGTTGATGCACTAGACATACCTTCTGGGGAAACAAAATAGGGGCAACAAGCTGAACAGGGTGGTGAGCAGGCTAAGGACACATAGGAAGCGGCTAAGGAACAGACAAAGAAGAAGAAGAGGGATGAAGATAAGAAAAAGAAGAAAGAGGAAGAGAAGAGAAAAGAGGAAGAGGAGAAATGAAAAGATGAAGAGAAGAAGAAGCAAGAAGATGATAGGAAGAAGAAAGAAGAAGAGGATAAGGAAGAGAAGAAGAAGAAGGAAGATGAAGAAAAGAGAAAGAAGGAAGAGGAAGAGAAGAAGAAGAACGAAGAGGAAGAAAAGAGAAAGAAGGAAGAGGAAGAATAGAAGAAGAAGGAAGAGGAAGAGAAAGAAGAAGAGAAGAGGAAGGAAATAGAGAGAAAAAGAATGCTGAGGAAGACAAGGAACAAGAACAGAAGCAGGAAGTTGAGAAAAAGAAGAAGGAAGAAGCAGGCAAGGCAGCTAAAGCAATGAAGAGCACATAGATGGAGACCCCTAAGGCAACCGGGAGCCAAGCCAAACCAGCTGATATCTTGAGTCCTATTGATCTCCAGTCTGCAAGTGAGTTGGAGCTGATGCAGAGCATCAAGGTTTCCCAAGAGCGCCTTGAAATCATACGAAGGAAAAAGGAGCAAGATATCATTCAAGCTACTATAGACACCCTTATCGGTTTGATCCCTAGTACCAATCTTCCTAACACTGAATCATCACTAGCATAGCTCAAACTACTATGTACTGTAGTGGATGATCAGGTGCAGAGCCTGGAAGAAGCAATTGAGGCCAATGTCAAGAAAGAGCACCAAAAGGCTCTTAACATTGCTTTGGTGAAAAAGATGAATGAGCTTAGGACTGAACTACTAAAAGACCAAAAGGACATAAGGAATGCCTTGGATGAGGGAAACTTGCTACTAAGCAAAATTTGTCAACCTCATCTATTCTACGATGATGTGCTAGCCAAGAAGCAAACGCTTCAAACAGACTTACAGTCCTACTTGGGCACATTTAAGACACCTTATGATTCCTTTGCAACATATGGGCAAACTGTTCATCTGTTCTAGATCCAGTCAGCCAAGATGGAGTAAGAGATCAGTACACAATCTAGGGATTTGCAGGAGCTTCAACTTGTTTTACTTCCACGACTGCAAATTCTTTAGAAGTGTTATCTGAACTTGGATGCCCTGACAGTCACGCAGGAACTGAGCACAGCTAATGCCATGGAGGAACAGGTATCCCAGATGCAAATAGAGAAAGAAGTGGCAACCTCCCTCCTTGAGTCCTGGTCTCTATCCATGAAACAAATTTTTTAGGACTATAAATTGGTTTTTGACAAGTATTATTCATTGTTGTCATAAAATTTTTATATATATCAAATGAAAATAGGGTTATTCAGCAGCACTTTGTCATTGTTGGCAAAGGGGGAGAAGTATCTAGTTTTGGTTTTAAAATTTTGATCTTCTGACATAGGGGGAGAAGTATCTGGTTTTAAAATTTTGATATATGTTTTGATATATGCTATATGCTCTGATATCTCAATGTTTATTCTCTGTATGCAAACTTGCTATACATTGTATTGATTAAGGGATAGTGTATATGCTTAGGGGAAGCAATTTTGTTAATGGCATTTTTGATTGTAAAACACTTAGACGTCAAAATTTTATTTTCCTAAGTGTTGCCATCAATGCCAAAGGGGGAGATTGTTGGCATTTTTGTTGTCTATGTTGTGATTGTCATTGATGGACACACACTTGTATTGAGATCCCCTTTATATGTATGAGCTAGGGCTCAACCGATATTTGTTCCAACCGGTATGTTGTATTCTAGTCTTTAGGCTATTGGTGATTTTGCAGAATGTGTTTCCCCGTCTGAAGCGGCATGACGACCCCAAGCGGTTCGTAGATCTCAACCGGTACAAAGGAGCAAAGCAGCATAACACATTCTTACCAGTCTTCATTTTTTGTCAAATTGGCAACCGGTATTTTGTATGAACTGGTAATACTCTATGATGAGTTACTAATCCACCGATTGTTTGATGGTACTGACACACTGACCATGCTTTTTGTGTCATGTTACTGAGTATGTCTAGATTCATTGAACCTAGGAAATTGTAATGTAATCCTATTGGACCAACATGAAATCAGATTCCTTTAAAAGGACATCATGTCTAGGGTTTTAATTTGTTGCTGAAAGGGTTAATGTCATGCTAGGGTTTAAGGTGGTTGTTGAGTTGTTGGAAGAACGATCTTATCTAAGAAGATCAAGTTGTAACTGAGAGAGAGATAGAGAAGATTGAAGTAATGCTAGAATGCATTAACTGTTAGCAATACCAGATCTAACCAAGTAGTTTGTGCTATTAGATAGATCAAACACTTGTTGATTACTCACATCTTTGACAAGTCTGTAGCCCTTAACTGGGTAGGCCTCAAAGCCTTGATAAAATCCTCTAACAAGGTGGTTCACTTTTGTGAATCTAAAATCCTCTAACAAGGTAGTTTTTAATCGGACTTATCTCCTAACAGAGATTGAGATTCCTAACAGGATCTATTTTGGTGAAGAACATTGTAAGACCTTAACCGGTCTGACCTTAACTGGTCTGGTTTCTATTCCGCAGATAGTGACTTGTGAGTTCCATCTCACCGTGGTTTTTCCCAGTTGGGTTTCCACGTAAAATATCTTGTGTTATGGTTGTATTGCTTTTGTGGGTGAATTCTTTATTCGCATTTTGGTTTGCATGTGTGGTAACCGGTCTATTTGTTAGACTGTTTTACTAGTTTATCTTTAGGCTATGTAAGTGTTTTAGTGCAGTAATTTTTGGCATACTAATTCACCCCCCCTCTTAGTATTCATCAGCATGATCTTTACCTTTTTCGCCATTTCGCAAGGTGTAACTCGTGTGCATCTTCGGCCCATGAAATCATGCGCTTCGTTGGATCCTCTACAACCTACTCACCGGTTAAGCTGACCCTTCTCTGCAAAATTTGCCTATTTGCCTCGGGATCCATGCCTGCCTTGGGTCCACTTGGTCGTCCCTCATCTCACCAACTCAATCACCTTGGGATCCACACCCACACATGTGGGCCCACCTCGAGCACCCATAGGGACCATCTGTCAAAAGCCTAGATGGCTTTGACATTATAGATGTGTGTGTTCTTGGTTTTAAACATTAAAAACCATCACTTCCTAGTGAATGTGGGATAAAGGCTTTGCCCAGAAACTGCATTTTGGAGGTTTTCTGCAGAGCTTTAATGGTGATTTTTGAAACTTACATTGCTTGGAAGATTTAAAAAATCTCTCCTCCACCCTTTATGGCATCTACATTTGCTTAAAGGTCTTTATTTTCTCGCCAACGCCATAGGGAAAAGTTTAGCCCTTTTATATTTACCTATGCATTTTCTAATTTTCTGAATGCCCCTTGTATAGTATAGCTAGGAACGTTGGGATTACACTTGCCAAGTGCTTTTGCTAAAATTTCTTTGAGATTTGGCTCACCTATGCTACGCACAGCAGGGAGGAGGCACAAAGTGGTTTGTATCCACTTCCACGCAGTGGAGGATGTTCTTATTGCTTGTTGTCAACATGCTGCTCTCTGAAGGTGCCTGATGTTGTCTATAAAACCACACTTCCTACTGGAGGGAGAACACATGAGAGTGGGGAAACTGCGTTTCCTAAACACCATGCTCCATACACCACGCCCATACACCACTCCCATTATATTTGCTTAAGAGTTTCTTGAGTTGCTACAACTACTGACTGAGCATCACGTGGGGGAGTTTTGGACTGTTTGCATTTGCTGTGAAAGTATTTTGCCTTCCCCATACTCCACATTTTGCTCCACGCAGGGAGGAGTTACTCTGTTAAATTGCATTTCATCTGAATTCCATATTGCATTGCATGCCACGTGAGAAAGGAGGATGGACTGGTCTTTGCATTTAGTAAAAGATCTCAACGCTGACCCCTACCACCAATGCCACGACATGGGAAGAGCTGCCCAAAGCATTTGCTTGAAAGTCTATATGCCCATGTATAGACCCACACAGGGATTAAGGACTTCAAATGTGCTTCCCCCAATAACCACGCTGCTTGGAAAGATTGCATTTAAACTGTTGCTTATTAGACTTTCAACCTAGCGTTTGCCACGCAGGTTGCTATTGTTTACAAAGAACTTCTAAAACTCCAGACCTCTACTCCATGCACTAGGGAGGAAACAAATATTTAGGCCATTTGGATTATCACTAGCAAATCTGCAATTTGTTTGAAAAAAAATGAGTGTCTCCTCCAAACACAAGGAGTGAATGATGTTGGCTCTGGCATTAACTTAAAACTCTGCATCATTCTCCAACACCACAACTAGCAGGGAGATGGGAGGAGGGAGTTTGGTTTTATAATAAGATCAGTTGTATTGCTTATTTCATGATGTGACTTAGAGATAAATGATCAATGAAACTCTGTGGAACAACCAGCCCACTTCATAGTCCCTTTTTTCATGACTATGACCATATTCGCCATATGAATGGCCTGAGTATTGTGAGTGCATAAAATTTGTGTCTTATGAGTCATCAAAGGACATAACATAGCATTTTGGATATATGTCCATTCATCCATACGTAAGTAGTCAAATGAAGTCCCCTTTCACCATCCTACTGGTGAACTGCAATCAAGCCAAGTCGGGCCCCAAAGTGGGTCCGACTAAATTTTTTTTTTTGTTTTCAAGAAACTCGCCTTTGAAATGATTCAGACACCTTAAACACACCTCTGGAAATGATCGGCATCATTTTTGGATCATCAGACTGAAATTTGCAACCTTCAAGGGATTACGCCCCATTTTCGCATTTAATCGCGAAGACATAATTTTCAATGTGGTCGAAACACCTTTCTGGAGCTCGCCATCTGACAAGCGTGTACTCTGATATGCAAGCATGAAATCTACCAAACAGTTTCTCAAGATGAGTCCTGAGCAAAGAGATATTAATCAGCAAAAATGACAAACTGGCTTTGTCAACACTGCGGACCTGACGAAGTCAATGTCCTGGCAACACATGACACCTTTCTCAAAAATATCAAGTGACATTCGTAGGCCCTCAAATTTGAAAAATAGGTACCTTGAAGTACACATTAAAAATTTCAATTCTCAGTTCGATTGCAAGATTGACAGAATGCAAATGGTGCACTCACAAAAATGGCAACATTAATTGATATGGCACTGAAAGTACAAATAACTGAAAATGATAGCTAAATGAACCCTTTTGAAAACCAATCAAACGGATTGAGAGAGGCTTGAAATTTGAAATGTAGCTCATCATTTATACTAAAATTAGCTCAGAATAAACATTATGGCATGACGCTTACTGAGGCAACTTTTACACTTATGCAAAATAGGGCTTCGACTAGCTGTCGAAATAGGGACTTGCCAAAACACACAAACTGCAAACGGATAGTGCTATGAAAACTGAGCAAATGGATTCATTAGGACTTGAAATTTTGTAGACTGACTCATACTTATGCATAGAATTGAATCCAATTTGAATTTTTTTATGACAATTGTTAGGGCAAAAGATGTAATCGCTCAAAGAAGGCTACTCAATAAAATCTGCATTTGTGCCTAAAATGCACTTCCAACTCACCCCTCAAAATGGGTACCTCAAAAACTTATCCAAACTGAAATTTGAAAGTTTCACATCACTGAATAGGTCAAATGAAAGGTGTGGGACATGAATCCTGAGTCTTACCCTCTGAAAATCAACTGGTTCCATTTTACCCCCTTGCTAACTAGGCCATTCAAACTGACTTGTTTGGAGATGCAAAGCAAAAATTTGAAGTGGGCCTCAAAACTTGACTCAATTTTAATTAGTCCCAACAGTGGCTCTGACTGGGGGATGGTTTATTGTAAGATCAACACAAGAATCCAGATATCTTTGGTTAAGCAGACCACCCAAAAAATGGATCATTCTTCTCTTCTCATCACATTTCAAAAACAGGGCTTCCTTATTCTACCCGAACAGTAGGGCACTTTATTGAAAACCACACAAATGAAAGCAAAGTGACTATACAAAATATACAAACAAACTCACAACTGATTATAAATGCTCCACTTACAAACATTTACTTCTGTCAAAAATCTGATTCTCATCACCTGATATTATGATCCAAATAAAGGCACCTTTCAATAACAACTGAGCATTACTTTTATAATCTGCCCCTTCTGTCTCATCACTGCAACAAATGGTGTGCATACCTCTTGTCTGATTCTAAACTTCGTAATCACACACTACTTCAACATAAGTAAAAACATGAGACAATTCGCCATAGAGGCCTTCCCACAAGCTGCAATACACTTCACTATCCCAATCGATTCTACCATTTGCAAGAGCATCATCATGTTGAATCTCAAAAATTAAACATTCATTTTCAACATTATAATTCCCATCAACACATGCCTTATTACCACTTAAATCAATAGAATGAGGGACACTACTAACCGACTGAAGCAAACAAGGAACATAGATGTTACAATCCAGATATGATACTTCACTATGATGACCACAGTCCATACTTTCTTTGTTTATCAAACTGAAAGCCTCTACATTCTGAACATGCCATTCACGGAAAATAATGCATACCTCTAGCTGAAGCGAATCCTCAGCGAGGTCTTCCTCATTCAGGCTTACATCTACCTGAAACATTTCCATTTGTGGTCTGAAGAAGTCATCACATAACCCATGCCTCTTGTCTTCATCATGAAGTAAATTCTTACAACCCATGTTACTGCTGTTCGGAACTTTATCAGCATTACAAATTTGTTCTGCATAAGGGGAAACTTTATCATTTTCATCAATGAAATCAGCACCATGGATATTTGTATCAAAAGCAAAGAACTCCAAATCCGGTTCGAGCATATTATCAACATTCACATCCTCTTCATGATACTTCAAATTCTGAAAGCATTCAAATATGGGTTCATTTAAATCTGAAAATAGAGCATTATCAGCACTGTCACATACATTATTATCTTCAAAAACAATTTCGTTTTCAGATTTATAACTAAGATACATAACTTGGTCTTCTATTATATCATCTTCACAAGATGAATAATAAGAATTCTCATAACCACTTTCAGCTACATAACTGGCATTCATTTGCTGATCAAAAGAAAGTGAAACACTTGTGCTAAGATCATTCTCATACTGAAATTGCTCTTCATTGTTCATTTGCATACCTTCAAGGTGCTGGGAATAGAACTCAGTGTCCTCATAATCAGCAACACCACTCCATTCTGAACACATTCATCACTGGGTATACTTGTACTAAACACATTATCAACATCATTCACAATTTCATTTTCAGATTTATCAGACTTAACCAAAATTTGATTTTCATCATATTGCACAACTTCACTTACATAATCAACAATAGTTGGTGATCCTTCAGTATTTGGTATTTGAACATCAAATACATCAGCAACATTTAAAGATCGATGGTCATAATTACCATAATTTTCATTATTGTTAACCTTAGGAGATGCATGATTTACTTGATAATTTGCAATCACATAGTCAGCATAACTGGCATACAAATCAAATGGTACATATCCCTTGTTAGCATAGTCAGCATAATCTCCTTTTACTTTGTCGCAATAAAATTTGTCATTAATGCATGTTAGGTAGCGTAATAAATGCATTTTAGAATATGTCAAACAAGGTTAAAAAATGCCGAGGCGAGTTTGCTGGTGCCAGGCGCGTCTATGCTTACTAGGTGCATCTGTGTTTGTGCAAGGCGTGTCTATGCTAGAAAACGCATCTGTGTCAAATGCGAGTGCACCTGTGTTGTTCAGGTGTGTTTGTGTAGGACAGGTGTGTTTGTGCAGAGCATAGGCACGTCTGTGTATTCTAGGCATATCTGTGCAAAGCAGGCATGTTTATGAAGTCTATAAGCACAGTTGTGTCATGAAGGTGTGTTTATGTCTTCAATGTCAAATCGATAGTTCTATGATGAACATACACTATCGATTGGATAAGCTACTGAGAGGATACACTCAAGTAGGTCCTCTAGGGAAGACTAGGACAACAAATAGGGCTAGGATTGACAATTCTATGATAGAGCATACATTGCCAATTCGAAAACTACTCAAGAAGAGTCACTCAAGTAGAGGCCCTAGGATAGGATAGATCAAGGTACTTTGTGATGAACAGTGAGTACCAAGACATAGTACTTTGTGATGAACAAGGAGTACTAAAATATGAGCAGCACTTTGTGATGAACAATGAGTGCAAATGTGAACAACACTTTGTGATGAACAGGGAGTACCACTAGGATAATTAGCAACACTTTGTGATGAACAGTGAGTGTCACTAGAATAGAAGCAACACTTTGTGATGAACAATGAGTGTTACTAGGATAGAGTACCATATGCACTTAGATAAAAAGTAGCATTTTGTGATGAACAATGAATGCCACTATGACTGACATGATTGATTTGCTTGACTACAGGAGTATTTTCCTATGCTGGAGTCACGGGAGATATTCCCGTCGACTCAAAGGTTGCAACCAGAGTTGACATTTGAGGATAGAGCTTCCATTGAGGGTATGGGCCTGTGATATATTATGTATGTGCCTAAGTTTTGGGCAAACATGGGGTTGCTGACTACGCTAGCTGAGAGATGGCACTCAGAGACATGTACATTCCATTTCCCTATGGGTGAGATGACAGTCACCTTGGAGGATGTATACAGTATACTGCAGGTACCGATCGATGGGGAGCTGATTCCTTATGATTGAGAGGGAGATAGGGAGGCCCTGAGATGAGTGTTTCACGATCCAAGACTAGAGATGAGAGCTGGACACATGGCATGGGACACAATGATAGTGATAGGACTGACACTACCAGTAGTGCTAGGAGGAGTGATCAGTGGGTTCTTGTGTCCAGACAGGGTGACACGAGGGTTGGCTGTGGGCTGGGGGAGCACCTTGGAGACACTGGTTACACAACACACTAGATATACCTGAGGACTGTGTGTGCTGACACACTTGTATTATGAGTTGCATCAGTTTGTGTATCATGGATCCTTAGGATTGGGTTGTGGAGTGACATTTCTATAGGTATGGGCCTATGAGCATCTACCGGTTACCCGACCGATACACTTCAGGGGCAGGGGTCATGGACACAGTTTTGTACATCTGTATGATATGATTACCTCACAACCACAGATTGGCAGGTTGGAGCATTGGCGTTGAGTCCTGGATAAGATCGACACTATGATATGGAGGCCATACCTCGGGTGCGAATAGTGGGAGGAGGACACAGTGGATCTACCTGTAGCGTCGTAAATTGTATGCACTTGCTAGGGTGGTATAATTTCACACCTAGTTTAGCACCCGCCTTGGCGCATTTTGCATTTTGCATTGCATTTCCACTTTAGCACTTAATTAATTAAATTAATTAGGTCTAAGGTTCTATTTTATCATCTCCCATATCATAACGTTGGGCCCTTTCATTAAAGTGTGCCCCTTTCATTTTATTCTTCCAATACATCACTCAATCAAAAACCCTAATTAAGTCCTATTTCGAACTTGGGGGCTTGGTTTCGGGGGTCAAAACATCTCGAAATCACCTGTAACTTCGGGATTCTCTCTAAAATCATCATATCTGATGGCCCTGAAAATTTGGTGAAAAGTTGTCGGGACCGTGGCGCCCGGAGTGCACATGGTCCCGGACATTTTTCCCGAAATTTTAGGAGCACAATCCAATCATAAAATAAAGCTTAACCCCAAGAAATTTGTGGGATATTCAATCTCTAGGTCGGCCAAAAGATGAAATTATGACCTAGGGTTTCCTACATAAGAGCTCTCTTTCCTCATTTGAAAGGATCCAATTTTTGGCTTTCAAGGACCTTCTATGCAGCGAAAGAGCAGATCTTTGAAGACTTCAACAACATTCAACATCCATCTATCAAGCATTTATCAATTTCACTCATCCATTTAGGGCTTGGAAGACATTGAAGAACAATAGGAGATTACCGACTAAAGATTGGCTTGTACCTCTCCCTTGGGGTTGGGTATGATTTCATGTTGTTTTCATGTCTTTGCATAAGCTTCAATACATCACTTATTCATGATTTAGATCACTTTGAATCTTGATTTAGAGCATTTACATTATCATTTACAAGCAATTAGGGTTTACTTTCTAGGTTGCTCTAGTTTGCTTACTTTCATTTTAGGATCTTGCACACACACAAGGTCTGCACACACAATACATTTTACAATACAACTTGGCTATTCGTGGAGGTGGAAATCACCAAAGCGAGGGTTTGACTAAGGCAAAACCCTATATAGCCGCCCACCATACCCTTTTCAGATATAAGTGCAGGTTTTAGAATTCGAACGACGCCGCAAGTTACAGATCCGGAAGAAGCAGACGGAGACCAAACAACACACCAAGTTTCAGAGAAAAAGACCTGGATAGGGGTGTGGGGCGCCCTGGTCCTACCAGGACAGGGGCGCTAGGCGCCCTGGTCCCTGGGACAGGGGCGCTAGGCGCTCTGGTCCTCTTGACAGGCAGCATTTTCAGCACTTTTTGATAGCTTTTCCAGAGTGCAAAAACAACAGTTTCCGGAGCAGTTTCAGGGGCAGAATCAGGACAGTGGCGCTCACGCCCCCGTCCCAAACATTTTCACTCATATTTTGACTCCAAGTATGCATTTGCATTCTTGTTTTGTCCTTGTGTTTACAGCTTTCCATTGTTTAAGTTCAATTCTGTAATCACGTTATTGGTTCATACTTGCACTTTAGGGTTAGGGATTGAACTTGCATCATTTTATCTTTCAATTACAACAAAGGAATAGAAATCCTAATAGGTAGCCCATGGCTCTCTCTTCCACAAAAAGAAGTAGCCAATTGTGTGATACCTCTAGGCTCTTTCGTATTCCATAAATGTGTGATTGAGAGTGAGATTAGGGCATGTTTGCTTAGTGTCACTTTTTCTCCCACACATTTTGGTGAACCTGACGTGAATCTTATTATTGCTTTACATTTGTTAGATCTAAATCTAGATTTAGCGTGTTTCATTTAAGTTTCATTTTCAAAAAAAAAAAAAAAAAACATAGAAGGAAAAGAAAGAGTGTGTTTTGTTTCTTTGCATTGTGTGCAATTTTTATTTCAAAATGTTAGATTTTTATTTGCAAGATGTTCATATTTGTGATGATGATGAATTAGATGAAGCTTTAGATGAGTTTTTGAACCCTAAAGATGCCAAACTTTCATTTTACCAAAAACTCAAAAACCTTGTTACTATGCCATTTAGATGTGATGAGAAAGATAAGTCGAATGGTTCCTCTCAAGGGTACATTCCTATCAACTCTTCCACTGAATCTAGTAACATGGTTGTTTTCAATAATCCCTTCTATGAGGAGATGTCTCCTTTTGAATCAAAGGATAAACCTTTTAATGGATATGATCAGGCTTTGTTGGATGATGCCCTTGATGACTTTGTGGCTCCTAAAAAACGCTCCCTTCATGAGGATCCTTTTGTGCAAGAAGATGACATTATCCCTACATTTCCTAGTGATGTCATTTCCTTTTCCAACAAAATTCCCACTAGAGATGATGAATTAATGATAAATGCTTACCCTTCTCCTAAAGTTTGTCTTACCCATAAGCATCCCTTAGAGAAGGAAGATGAAATAATAAGCAATTTCCTTAATTCTCTCTCCCATAAAGATCATATTGAAAATATTTTGAGGAAAGAGGATGAGTTTAACACATCTATTGATGCTCTCCCTCCTAAGGATGAGGAATTAATAAACAATGTTATCTCCTCTCCCGAAATTGACATTACTTCAAACGTTCCTTTCAACAACTTCACTATTTGGGATGAACCATTAGAAGAAGGTGTAGATTATTCTCTATCCCATGAGAGAACCCTCGCCAAAGGGGATGAAATCAAGATTGAAAACTCCCTTGATAGTTTCTCACCTTCCTTGAATCTCAATTATTCTGCCTCTCCTCAACTTGGTTCTACTCATAAGGATACCCTAGTTCAAAGCAAGATGGTTAACATCTCTTTCAAAGATCTCCCTCTCAAAAGTGAGACTTTAGAGAGTAATGTTGATCCTTCTCCTAGAGAGTTTATTCCCCATGTAGATCCTTTTGTAGTGTCGTAAATTGTACGCACTTGCTAGGGTGGTACAATTTCACACCTAGTTTAGCACCCGCCTTGGCGCATTTTGCATTTTGCATTGCATTTCCCCTTTAGCACTTAATTAATTAAATTAATTAGGTCTAGGGTTCTATTTTATCATCTCCCATATCATAAAGTTGGGCCCTTTCATTAAAGTGTGCCCCTTTCATTTTATTCTTCCAATACATCATTTAATCAAAAACCCTAATTAGGTCCTATTTTGAACTTGGGGGCTTGATTTCGGGGGTCAAAACATCTCAAAATCACCTGTAACTTCGGGATTCTCTCTAAAATCATCATATCTGACGGCCTTGAAAATTTGGTGAAAAGTTGTCAGGACCATGGCGCCCATGCAACATGGTCCCGGACATTTTTCCTGAAATTTTGGGAGCACGATCCAATCATAAAATAAAGCTTAACCCCAAGAAATTGGTAGGATATTCAATCTCTAGGTCGGCCAAAATACAAATTTACGACCTAGGGTTTCATACATAAAAGCTCTCTTTCCTCATTGGAAGGGATCCGGTTTTTGGTTTCCAGGAACTTCATATGCAGCGAAAGAGCAGATCTTTGAAGACTTCAACAACATTCAACAACATTCTATCAAACATCTATCAAATTCATTGATTCATCCATTTAGGGCTTGGAAGACATTGAAGAACAATAGGAGATTACCGACTGAAGATTGGCTTGTACTCCTCCCTTGAGGGTTGGGTATGATTTCATATTGTTTTCATGTCCTTACATAAGCTTTGATATATCATTTATTCATGCTTTAGATCACATTCCATCTTGATTTAGAGAATTTGCATTATCATTTACAAGCAATTAGGGTTTACTTTCTAGGTTGCTCTAGTTTTCTTTCTTGCATTTTGGACCTTGCACACACACTAGGTCTGCACACACAATACATTTTACAAAATAACTTGGCTATTCATGGAGGTGGAAATCACCGAAGCGGGGGTTTGACTAAGGCAAAACCCTATATAGCCGCCCTTCCCCCTTTTCAGACATTATTGCAGGTTTCGAGATTCGGACGACGCCGCGGGACACAAATCCGGAGAGAGAAGACTGAGACAAACCTTTCCACCAAATTTCAGTGCAAAAGACCAGGACAGGGGCGGGGGGCACCCTGGTCCTGCCAGGAAAGGGGCACTGGGTGCCCTGGTCCCTTCTAAGCGCCCTGGTCCTGCGCCCTGGTCCCTTCTGGGTGCCCTGGTCCCTTCTGAGCGCCCTGGTCCCGGGGACAGGGGCGCTGGGCGCCCTGGTCCGACAGCATTTTCAGCATTTTTGACAGCTTTTTCCAAAGTGCAAAAACAGCAGTTTCCGGAGCAGTTTCAGGGGCAGAATCAGAACAGTGGCGCCCGCGCCCCCGTACCGAACATTTTCAGTCAGATTTTTACTCCGGGTACGCATTTTCATTCTTGTCTTATCCTTGTGTTTACAGCTTTCCATCATTTAAGTTCAATTCTGCAATCTTGTCATTAGTTCCTACTTGTATTTTGAGGTTAGGGATTGAACTTGCATCATTTTATCTTTCAATTTCAACAAGGGAATAGAAATCCTAATAGATATCCCGTGGCTCTCTCTTTCACAAAAAGAAGTAGCCAATTGTGCGATATCTCTAGGCTCTTTCGTATTCCGTAATGTGTGTCAAAAGGTAGGATTAGGGCATGTTAACCTAGTCTCGCTTTTTCCCCTACACATTTTGGTGAACCCGACCTGAACCTATCATTGCTTCCTCTTGCATTGCATTTGTTAGATCTAGATCTAGATTTAGTGTGTTTTCATTTCATTTTCATTAAAAAGAAAAAAAAAGAAAAAAGTGTGTTTCTTTGCATTGTGTGTTTAAATTTTATGCAATTTCAAAATGTTAGATTTTTATTTGCAAGATGATCATATTTGTGATGATTATGAGTTAGATGAAGCTTTAGATGAATTTTTGAAACCTAAATATACCAAACCTTCATTTTACCAAAAACTCATAAACCTTGTTACTATGCCATTTAGATGTGATGAGAAAGATAAGTCAAATAGTTCCTCTCAAGGGTACATTCCTATCAACTCTTCCACTGAATCTAGTAACATGGTTGTGTTCAATAATCCCCTCTATGAGGAAATATCTCCTTTTGAATCAAAAGATAAACCTTTTAATAGATATGATCATGCTTTGTGGGATGATGCCCTTGATGCCTTTGTGTCTCCTAAAAAACATTCCCTTCATGAGGATCCTTTTGTGCAAGAAGATGACATTATCCCTGCATTGCCTAGTGATGGCCTTTCCTTTTCCAACAAAATTCCCACTAGAGATGATGAATTAATGATAAATGCTTACCCTTCTCCTAAAGTTTGTCTTACCCATAAGCATCCCTTAGAGAAAGAAGATGAAATAATAAGCAATTTCCTTAATTCTCTCTCCCCTAAAGATCATATTGAACATATTTTGAGGAAAGAGGATGAGTTTAACACATTTATTGATGCTTTTCCTCCTAAGGATGAGGAATTAATAAACAATGTTATCTCCTCTCCCGAAATTGACAATACTTTAAACATTCCTTTCAATGACCTCACTATTTGGGATGAACCATTAGAAGAAGGTATAGATTATTCTCTACCCCTTGCCAAAGGGGATGAAATCAAGATTGGAAACTCCCTTTATAGTTTCTCCCCTTCCTTGAATCTCAATTATTCTCCCTCTCCTCAACTTGGTTCTACTCATAAGGAAACCCTAGTTCAAAGCAAGATGGTTAACATTTCTTTCAAAGATCTCCCTCTCAAAAGTGAGACTTTAGAGAGTAGTGTTGATCCTTCTCCTAGAGAGTTTATTCCCCATGTAGATCCTTTGATGATAGAGGATGATATGACCTTTCCTCTTCCTACTAGAACATCAATGCTTACCCCTTGTCTCTCTCCTAAAATTGATTTAATCCGTGATAAGATTTTAGTGCAAGAGAAGACTATCAATAATTCTTCGAACACTTTTGTTCATTCCTCTAAACCATCCTCAATCAATTTGATACATGTGAATGAGACACCTAACAAACCTCTCTTCACTGTCCAAGGTGCTTGTCCTTCTCAAAATTCTCAACCTTTAAATAAGCCTATCTTAGTGGTTCAAGGTGGTTATGCTAATGATTCTTTTTGCACTCCTAAGAAACCTATTATTACTGTGCAAGGAGGTTATTCTTCTAAGAGCCCTTATGAGTATGCTAAGCAACTGAGTAGAGAGAGTTATCATGCGGTTGCTCATACCTATAACACAAGAAACAATAGGCAACCTAGTCCTCCTCCAGTTATCCCCACTTCGCTTCCTCCTTCCCAACCTATTCTTCCTCAAGCGCCTCGTATTTCACAAGTTCTTGGTAAGGAATATGATCTTATTGAACAACTTAAAGCTACCCCTGCTAAGATATCCCTTTGGGATTTGATCCAAACTTCTTTCGTTCATCATGGAATGTTACAAGATGCCTTGAAAGATTTGAATGTTCCTCCACCTAATACATCTAGTAATATAGTGTCTTTGGTTAACTCTGTGATGAATCCTAAAGCTCAAATTGTGTTTACCCAAGATGAGTTGCCTACTAGTGAAATTCAACAACAATATGATCCCTTGATGATTGTGGTTATCATAAATGACATTGCTATAAGACGAACACTGGTAGATAATGGCTCTGGCCTTAATGTGTGTAGCATTAATCTATTGCATAAGATGAATGTGGATACATCCCTTATTGAGCCTGACTCTCATCCCATTCGAGGCTTTGATAATGTGGCTAAGTCTTCATTAGGTATTATCACCTTACCCATCACAGTGGGACCTGTTACTTTGCCTACTCCTATCCATGTTATGTCGGGAAATTTAACATACAACTTGTTATTAGGGAGACCTTGGATTCACAGTATGCAAGCTGTCCCCTCTACATTGCATAGACAAGTTAAATTTATTTATAACAATAAGACATATACCTTGATAGGTGATACTAAATTTCAGGCTTGTTTGCAAACATCTACTTCCAAAGGGATTTCTTCTAAGCCTTCCTCTTCTAGTGATGACTCATTAAACAAGATACCTATGGATGAATCATCACCCTCTAATAATCAAAATTCTTTGGATGAGCCTAAAGCTCCTGAAGAAGATCCTTCTCGACTTGAGTCTACACATGAAAAGGCTTTTGATCTTGAGAAGGTTCTCGCGGAAGACGATTGGGGATCTCTTGATTTTAATCCCACCTTTGTAGGTGAATATAGGGTTCCTCCTAGAGATCTTAAAGGTAAAAAGAAGGAAGAAACTAGAGATCAATCAGTCTTACCTGAATCTATGAGCAATAATTTTGTGGCCTCTTCTCAAACTTCTTCTCCTCACACCTCTAATTATGAAGAGTTTGATTCTTTGTCTTATGAAAAACCACCTTCTCTTCCTGAAATGGCTGATCGTTATGGTCGTGGTTTTCGCATTGCTGCTAAGCATGGGTATCATGGAAATGGTTGTGGCGCTCATGAACAAGGGATAAAAGTTCCTCTAGAGACTAATTTTCACGATTATGCGTTTGGACTTGGCTATAATCCCTGCAAATGCACTAAAGCATCTAAAAGACCATCTCTCAATGTGAATGCTATATTTAGTAGTGATGATGATCTCACTTCAACTAAATCATCTTCTACTTCTATCAACTCTCATTCCCCTCATAAGGAAATCTTGGCAATGAACAAATCTCTTTATGAATCCCCTCAAATTTCTAAATCCACTTATGAATCTTTATCTCCTATTCATCATAAAGTCCTTTCCTCCAGGGATAAGGCTCTAATAAATTACACTTATCCCTCTTCTAAGAGTTCTTGTGACTTTTCTTCTTCAATTTTATACATGTTTTTGATTTCACTTATAGTTGAGCATTTAGCATGTCATATTCAAATACCTCATTCAATCTATCATGTCTTTAAATAACATTAATGGCTATTATGTTGCTCATCATTATGTGACATTGGTAGCTCATTTACTGGGGGCTCATTGTCATTCATGATGGTACAATGTCAAGTGCAATCATATTTTTTTATTTTTATTTTTTGAAGCAACATAATAGCCTAATTTTCTTGTTCTTATGGGGACAAGAGTGATTTCATACATCTCTTCTTTTGCTTATGTCCGAATCTTTCCCTAGAAGATTGTGTAAGTCCTTCTCATTGAGGCAATAATCTTTCCTTATTTTTATCTAAGGATCCACTTTTTCCTATTTTGTGGATGGTGTAGACTTTATTACTTGATGTTATGCCTTGTACGCATTTGTTGTTGTTTGTTCAAGGATTCTCTCTTACAAGAGGACTAAGTCCTTGACTACAACCTCTTTTGCACTTGGTAAAATACATCTATAATGAATTCACTCTCCCAATTGGGTTAAAAGGAGCATCATCCTTCATTAAGAATCACTTTCAACTCGCAAAAGAAGGAAGTATTGCATTCTTATTCTCTTCTTTGTCTTATTCTAGAAGATGTTATATTTGTCTAACTCATGGATCACCAATGTGTGTATTCATGCCTTTTTTTCCTTTCTTTTTCTTCTCTTTGCATTTTGTTTCCATGTACATCCTTCATCTTGTGTTTGAGAACTCTCAAATCCTCACACTCTTTGTCGTGTTGGAATTGAGATTTAGTCCTCTTTCTTACCAAATGATTCTCCATTAGTTTTTGATCTCATATCAAATCTTTTTGTGAGCATTTGTCATCAATATTCTTTAACAATTCGAAGTGGTAAACATGATACCCTGTTTCAACTCACTAAAATTAGCAAGCCGAAACAGGGGGGGGCATATTGCTACCCTCAAATTTTCATCACCTTCCTTAGTAAGCATTAGGTGATTTTGTGATCTAACATGTGGTTTTGTAGGGTGCGGTTCCTAACTGTGTATTGCAGATACCGCTGGGGGCTTCGTTCGACAGACTTATGGATATATCCTTTTTCAAATAATGTTTACTTTTCTGTACTTTAGCTTGCATATGCACGTAGTGTTCATATGACCGCTAAAGTGGGGGCTAAATGTAGCATCGTAAATTGTACGCACTTGCTAGGGTGGTACAATTTCACACCTAGTTTAGCACCCGCCTTGGCGCATTTTGCATTTTGCATTGCATTTCCCCTTTAGCACTTAATTAATTAAATTAATTAGGTCTAGGGTTCTATTTTATCATCTCCCATATCATAAAGTTGGGCCCTTTCATTAAAGTGTGCCCCTTTCATTTTATTCTTCCAATACATCATTTAATCAAAAACCCTAATTAGGTCCTATTTTGAACTTGGGGGCTTGATTTTGGGGGTCAAAACATCTCGAAATCACCTATAACTTTGGGATTCTCTCTAAAATCATCATATCTGATGGCCCTGAAAATTTGGTGAAAAGTTGTCGGGACCATGGCGCCCATGCAACATGGTCCCGGACATTTTTCCCGAAATTTTGGGAGCACGATCCAATCATAAAATAAAGATTAACCCCAAGAAATTGGCAGGATATTCAATCTCTAGGTCGGCCAAAATACAAATTTATGACCTAGGGTTTCATACATAAAAGCTCTCTTTCCTCATTGGAAGGGATCCGGTTTTTGGTTTCCAGGAACTTCATATGCAGCGAAAGAGCATATCTTTGAAGACTTCAACAACATTCAACAACATTCTATCAAGCATCTATCAAATTCATTCATTCATCCATTTAGGGCTTGGAAGACATTGAAGAACAATAGCAGATTACCGACTGAAGATTGGCTTGTACTCCTCCCTTGAGGGTTGGGTATGATTTCATATTGTTTTCATGTCCTTACATAAGCTTTGATATATCATTTATTCATGCTTTAGATCACATTGCATCTTGATTTAGAGCATTTGCATTATCATTTACAAGCAATTAGGGTTTACTTTCTAGGTTGCTCTAGTTTGCTTTCTTGCATTTTGGACCTTGCACACACACTAGGTCTGCACACACAATACATTTTAGAAAACAACTTGGCTATTCGTGGAGGTGGAAATCACTGAAGCGGGGGTTTGACTAAGGCAAAACCCTATATAGCCGCCCTTCCCCCTTTTCAGACATTATTGCAGGTTTCAGGATTCGGACGACGCCGCGGGACACAGATCCGGAGAGAGAAGACTGAGACAAACGTTTCCACCAAATTTCAGTGCAAAAGACCAGGACAGGGGCGGGGGGCGCCCTGGTCCTGCCAGGATAGGGGCGCTGGGCGTCCTGGTCCCTTCTGAGTGCCCTGGTCCCTGGGATAGGGGCGCTGGGCGCCCTGGTCCGACAGCATTTTCAGCATTTTTGACAGCTTTTCCAGAGTGCAAAAACAACAGTTTCCGGAGCAGTTTCAGGGGTAGAATCAGGACAGTGGCGCCCGCGCCCCCGTCCCAAACATTTTCAGTCAGATTTTAACTCTGGGTACGCATTTTCATTCTTGTCTTATCCTTGTGTTTACAGCTTTCCATCATTTAAGTTCAATTCTGCAATCTTGTCATTAGTTCCTACTTGCATTTTGAGGTTAGGGATTGAACTTGCATCATTTTATCTTTCAATTTCAGCAAGGGAATAGAAATCCTAATAGATATCCCGTGGCTCTCTCTTTCACAAAAAGAAGTAGCCAATTGTGCGATATCTCTAGGCTCTTTCGTATTCCATAATGTGTGTCAAAAGGTAGGATTAGGGCATGTTAACCTAGTCTCGCTTTTTCCCCTACACACCTTTGATGATAGAGGATGATATGACCTTTCCTAGTATTACTCTTCCTACTAGAACATCAATTCCTATCCCTTGTCTCTCTCCTAAAATTGATCTAATCTGTGATAAGATTTTAGTGCAAGAGAAGACTATCAATAATTCTTCCAACACTTTTGTTCATTCCTCTAAACCATCCTCAATCAATTTGATACATGTGAATGAAACACCTAACAAACCTCTCTTCACTGTCCAAGGTGCTTGTCCTTCTCAAAATTCTCAACCTTTAAATAAGCCTATCTTAGTGGTTCAAGGTGGTTATGCTAATGATTCTTTTTGCACTCCTAAGAAACCTGTTATTACTGTGCAAGGAGGTTATTCCTCTAAGAGCCCTTATGAGTATGCTAAGCAATTGACTAGAGAGAGTTATCATGTGGTTGCCCATACTTATAATACTAGAAACAATAGGCAACCTAATCCTCCTCCAGTTACCCAACTTCACTTCCTCCTTCCCAACCTATTCTTCGTCAAGCTCCACGTATTTCACAAGTTCTTTGTAAGGAATATGATCTCATAGAACAACTTAAAGCTACCCCTGCTAAGATATCCCTTTGGGATTTGATCCAAACTTCTTCTGCTCATCATGGAATGTTACAAGATGCCTTGAAAGATTTGAATGTTCCTCCACCTAATACATCTAGTAATATAGTGTCTTTGGTTAACTCTGTGATGAATCCTAAAGCTCAAATTGTGTTTACTCAAGATGAATTGCCTATTAGTGAAATTCAACATCAATATGATCCCTTAATGATTGTGGTTATCATAAATGACACTGCTATAAGACGAACACTGATAGATAATGGCTCTGGCCTTAATGTGTGTAGCATTAATCTATTGCATAAGATGAATGTGGATACATCCCTTATTGAGCCTGACTCTCGTCCCATTCGAGGCTTTGATAATGTGGCTAAGTCTTCATTAGGTATTATCACTTTACCCATCATAGTGGGACCTGTTACTTTGCCTACTCCTATCCATGTTATGTCGGGAAATCTAACATACAACTTGTTATTAGGGAGACCTTGGATTCATAGTATGCAAGCTGTCCCCTCTACATTGCATAGACAAGTTAAATTTATTTATAATAATAAGACATATACCTTGATAGGTGATACTAATTTTCAAGCTTGTTTGCAACCATCTACTTCCAAAGGGAGTTCTTCTAAGCCTTCCTCTTCTAGTGATGACTCGTTAAACAAGATACCTATGGATGAATCATCACCCTCTAATAATCAAAATTCTTTGGATGAGTCTGAAGCTCCTGAAGAAGATCCTTCTCGACTTGAGTCTACACATGAAAAGGCTTTTGATCCTGAGAAGGTTCTCGCAGAAGACGATTGGGGATCCCTTGATTTTAATCCCACCTTTGTAGGTGAATATAGGGTTTCTCCTAGAGATCTTAAAGGTAAAAAGAAGGAAGAAACTAGAGATCAATCAGTCTTACTTGAACCTATGAGCAATAATTTTGTGGCCGCTTCTCAAACTTCTTCTCCTCACACTTCTAATTCTGAAGGATTTGATTCTTTGTCTTATGAAAAACCACCTTCTCTTCCTGAAATGGCTGATCGTTATGGTCGTGGTTTTTGCATTTTTGCTAAGCATGGGTATCATGGAAATGGTTGTGGCGCTCATGAACAAGGGATAAAAGTTCCTCTAGAGACTAATTTTCACAATTATGCCTTTGGACTCGGCTATAATCCCTGCAAACGTACCAAAGCATCTAAAAGACCATCTCTCAATGTGAATGCTATATTTAGTAGTGATGATGATCTCACTTCAACTAAATCATCTTCTACTTCTATCAACTCTCATTCCCCTCATAAGGAAATCTTGGCGATGAACAAATCTCTTTATGACTCCCCTCAAATTTCTAAATCCACTTATGAATCTTTATCTGCTATTCATCATAAAGTCCTTTCCTCCAGGGATAAGGCTCTAATAAATTACACTCATCCCTCTTCTAAGATTTCTTGTGACTTTTCTTCTTCAATTTTTATCATTTTATACATGTTTTTGATCTCACTTATAGTGGAGCATTTAGCATGTCATATTCAAATACCTCATTCAATCTATCATGTCTTTAAATAACATTAATGGCTATTATGTTGCTCATCATTATGTGACATTGGTAGCTCATTTATTGGGGGCTCATTGTCATTCATGATGGTACAATTTCAAGTGCAATCATATTTTTGAAGCAACATAATAGCCTAATTTTCTATGTTATCATCTTTTCTTTAGAATCCTCTTTTCCTAGATATGGGAGAAGATGTGTATCCTCTTTCTTATCCTACCCACTTCTTGTAAGGAGCATTTTACATACACTAATGTCTTGCTTGCATGATCTCATGTGAGTATGTAGTACATTCATTTTATGTCTAAATCTCTCCCTAGAAGATTGTATAAGTCCTTCTCATTATCCTTATCCTTGGGAGGCAATGATCTTTCCTTATTTTTATCTAAGGATGCACTTTTTCCTATTTTGTGGATGGTGTGGACTTTATTACTTGATGTTATGCCTTGTACGCATTTGTTGTTGTTTGTTCAAGGATTCTCTCTTACAAGAGGTGTAAGTCCTTGACTACAACCTCTTTTGCACTTGGTAAAATACATCCATAATGAATTCACTCTCCCAATTGGGTTAAAAAGAGCGTCATCCTTCATTAAGAATCACTTTCACCTCGCAGAAGAAGAAAGTATTGCATTCTTATTCTCTTCTTTGTCTTATTCTAGAAGATGTTATATTTGTCTAAAACAATTCCTCTTGGGGATAGGTGTCTTTTGTACAAATATCTCTTCTCCTCTAAAGATCTCCTTTACACATACTACAAGATATCCCTTTTCAACTATCTTATCCTTGCTTAAAGAGTGCAAAACTCTCTTTCTTGGATCTATGACATTGTTGCATTTTTGGGGTATCTTCTTTTGTGATGAAGGTAGGTATCCTTGTTCTACTTTACTTATGACATAAACATTACACCTTTTGAGCAATGGGTCATTCTCAGAACTAGAGCATAGACTCTTAGAGCGAGATGTCACGTTGTTTTACTATACATATACAGGTTGTAGCATACTCGGGCATAGACTCCTATGAGGTGCTTCTAACCTCCCTTACACACACATGCACGAGGTTGAGTGGAACTAGCGGCATAAGGCTAGACTTTCTCACTTCTCTCCCTTACATGGATCACCTAGACAGACTCTAGGGGCTAGTTTTCCATGTCCTTTTCCCATGGATCACCTAGGCAAGATCTAGGGGTGAGAAGTCCATGTTTTCTCTCTCACTATTCTTCTCATGGATCACCAATGTGTGTATTCATGCCTTTTTCCTTTCTTTTCTTCTCTTTGCATTTTGTTTCCATTTACATCCTTCATCTTGTGTTAGAGAACTTTCAAATCCTCACACTCTTTGTTGTGTTGGAATTGAGATTTAGTCCTCTTTCTTACCAAATGATTCTCCATTAGTTTTTGATCTCATATCAAATCTTCTTGTGAGCATTTGTCATCAATATTTTTTAACAATTCGAAGTGGTAAACATGATACCCTGTTTCAACTCACTAAAATTAGCAAGCCGAAACAGGGGGGGGCATATAGCTACCCTCGAATTTTCATCACCTTCCTTAGTAAGCATTAGGTGATTTTGTGATCTAACGTGTGTTTTGTAGGGTGCGGTTCCTAACTGTGTACTGCAGATACCACTGGAGGTTTCGTCCGACGACTTATGGATATATCCTTTTTCAAATAATGTTTACTTTTCTGTACATTAGCTTGCATATGCACGTAGTGTTCATATGACCGCTAAAGTGGGGGCTAAATGTAGCATCGTAAATTGTACGCACTTGCTAGGGTGGTACAATTTCACACCTAGTTTAGCACCCGCCTTGGTGCATTTTGCATTTTGCATTGCATTTCCACTTTAGCACTTAATTAATTAAATTAATTAGGTCTAAGGTTCTATTTTATCATCTCCCATATCATAAAGTTGGGCCCTTTCATTAAAGTGTGCCCCTTTCATTTTATTCTTCCAATACATCACTCAATCAAAAACCCTAATTAAGTCCTATTTCGAACTTGGGGGCTTGGTTTCGGGGGTCAAAACATCTCGAAATCACCTGTAACTTCGGGATTCTCTCTAAAATCATCATATCCGACGGCCCTGAAAATTTGGTGAAAAGTTGTTGGGACCGTGGCGCCCAGAGTGCACATGGTCCCGGACATTTTTCTTGAAATTTTAGGAGCACAATCCAATCATAAAATAAAGCTTAACCCCAAGAAATTTGTGGGATATTCAATCTCTAGGTCGGCCAAAAGATGAAATTATGACCTAGGGTTTCCTACATAAGAGCTCTCTTTCCTCATTTGAAAGGATCCGATTTTTGGCTTTCGAGGACCTTCTATGTAGTGAAAGAGTAGATCTTTGAAGACTTCAACAACATTCAACATCCATCTATCAAGCATTTATCAATTTCACTCATCCATTTAGGGCTTGGAAGACATTGAAGAACAATAGGAGATTACCGACTGAAGATTGGCTTGTACCTCTCCCTTGGGGTTGGGTATGATTTCATGTTGTTTTCATGTCTTTGCATAAGCTTCAATACATCACTTATTCATGCTTTAGATCACTTTGCATCTTGATTTAGAGCATTTACATTATCATTTACAAGCAATTAGGGTTTACTTTCTAGGTTGCTCTAGTTTGCTTACTTTCATTTTAGGATCTTGCACACACACAAGGTCTGCACACACAATACATTTTACAATACAAATTGGCTATTCGTGGAGGTGGAAATCACCAAAGTGGGGGTTTGACTAAGGCAAAACCCTATATAGCCGCCCACCATACCCTTTTCAGATATAAGTGCAGGTTTCAGAATTCGAACGACGTCGAAGTTACAGATTTGGAAGAAGCAGACGGAGACCAAACAACACACCAAGTTTCAGAGCAAAAGACCTCGACAGGGGCGTGGGGTGCCCTGGTCCTGCCAGGACAGGGGCGCTAGGCACCTTGGTCCCTGGGACAGGGGCGCTAGGCGCCCTGGTCCTCCTGACAGACAGCATTTTCAGCACTTTTTGACAGCTTTTCCAGAGTGCAAAAACAACAGTTTCTGGAGCAGTTTCAGGGGCAGAATCAGGACAGTGGCTCCCGTGCCCCCGTCCGAAACATTTTCACTCAGATTTTGACTTCGGGTATGCATTTGCATTCTTGTTTTGTCCTTGTGTTTACAACTTTCCATTGTTTAAGTTCAATTCTGTAATCTCATTCTTGGTTCATACTTGCACTTTGGGGTTAGGGATTGAACTTGCATCATTTTATCTTTCAATTACAACAAAGGAATAGAAATCCTAATAGGTAGCCCATGGCTGTCTCTTCCACAAAAAGAAGTAGCCAATTGTGTGATACCTCTAGGCTCTTTCGTATTCCACAAATGTGTGATTGAGACTGAGATTAGGGCATGTTTGCTTAGTGTCACTTTTTCTCCCACACACTACCTTATACTTTTCAGAGAAGATATCAGATTGGGTGAATGCCCTATGTATTGGAGAGACATCTGATTGAAAGGGTATGTAGGAAGTTTGGTCGTAGTCAGCAGATGCCACGGGGTTCTGGGATGTATGCTCGGACAGTGAGAGATCAGGCACACTTTGGGCCATTATTGTCATATGATCAGGCCGTGATGCAGCTGGTGGAGATGGTTCCCTTGCCGTGGGATATGTAACCAGATATTGAGGATGCAGGTATGGATGTAGATTATACTACATATTGGGTTGAGCATCCATTCTCATGACTGATAGACCAAGGGGAGACAATAGATGGAGATGGTGGGGGGGATGGAGATGATGATGGATATGGTGGAGGGAGAGGCCGATAAAGGAGGCGAGGTGCTATTGGAGAGAGGAGAGTGGCTCCACGGAGAAAGGGTGGGGAGGAGAGACAGGCTTGGGTGGTGAGGGGTCATAGTGGATTGCCACTGTAGGTGCCAACAGCACAGGGTCCGAGACAGGTGCAGGGATAGGGGCAGAGGTAGGTATAGGTACAGGCACAGGCATTAGTATAGGGGGAGCGACAGGCAGAGGCATAGGGGGTTGAGGAGGAGGAGGATGAGCTGCTTGAGCATAGGGAGATCTAGTAGGGATAGATAGATGAGATTCAAGACCTAGAGAGGGAGACGGCTAGGCTCAGGAGGCAAATGAGGGAGATAGAGCATGAGCAAGATCAGGCTATCTAGTGCTATACTGAGGTTGAGACAACGCTGAGGGCTGGGAGGCAGGTGACAGAGGATACAGGGGCTAGATATGCCTATGTTCTATAGGTAGGGGAGGAGATAGGTTACTGGCGAGACCTATATTATGGGGTAGTTCCACCAGAGTAGCGGGCGAGGAGCTTCTGCAGACCATCACGGACAACGATAGCTATGGGAGGGAGCCAGAGGAGACAGGCATCTAGCGGTGGAGTTATGGGTCCTCCACCACCACCAGATAGAGGGGCAGGAGGGATGATCCTAGGGTGGGTCCTTCTAGGGCTTAGACTCTGTTGAGGCCAGGTAGCTCTGAGGGAGGGAGTTCATCATAACCATAGAGGGCTCCCTATGTATCATTGTGTTGCTCCATTTTGTATTATGATGTAGACACCTTCAGGTGATTTTGTAGCCATATGATTTTGACATCATTGTATCATGACACTTTATATATATATATGAGATGATTCATCTTTGCGGCAGCTATATGCATGTGTACCTATGTGATGAGATATTTCATGGTGTATGTTTCTATGTGATGCTTATGATATGGATGCAAATATGTACATAAGGAAATGCAATATTTATGTTTTTTTAATGTTTTTAATATGTTATGCTAATGCAAATGTGAATGTATGAAATGCAAATGAATATGATAATGCAAATGACTATATACATGATGAGAATGTAAAATGTGCTAACATGTGTTGTGTGTAGGATGTGATGCGATTGTGATATCTATATGTATGTATGAAATGCTTAATATGTGATAATGCAGGTGCAACTACATGAAATGCAAATGTTTTTGGCATGTCATTATACTCAGTCATGTGATAGCAGGCTACATGGACTCCAGAAGGATGATGGATGTCAATCAAGAAATGGGGATGGAAGATAGAATATATGAAAGTGAAAAGATCTTCTTGTGCGTTATCATCATTGAGCTTTATTATGGCAAGTAGGTTATGACAATTGAGGCATATGTTCGACCCAGAAAGTCATTATACCTATTTGCATGGAGATAAGACAGTCACAAAAAAGGAATGCCCCAGTTCATACTAGACTCTCAGTGTCCTCATATCCTTGGACAAGTCATAACATTACTAAGAGACAATCCACAGACAACAAAAGAAAAATAGGTGACGATACCCCATCCTCGCCTTTCTAGTCAAAGACATCTTGGAGATAAAATCTCAAGTTAGAGACATCCCAGAAAAGCTAAAAGACATGTCACCAAAAAGATAAAATCAAAAGAAAACCAAGACTCAACACCAACATTCACTGTAGTCCTCAAGTTTAGTGCCTCTTGTCACTTGTATAAGTCATATTTGATTGTGGTCACATTGTTTACTTTCACAAAAAAGATAGATAGCACTAACCCATATATTGCCTGAGGCTATTGAAAGATTTGATTTGTTGAAGCCCATTGTTGTTGTTGTGTCTCATGTAAAACTGATACTTTATTGTGGAGAAGACGTAAGTTTATTTTGGATTGGCGATGCAGATGCTGCTTTATTGTGGATTGTGTGCAGATAGACTGAAGAAACTGTACTCCTTGAAACATGTGATGCTCTCAGTTCCACACCCATCACTAGATGTAGGATTTGCCTTAGCCACGGATAGGAGCTGATTTATTATGGATGGAAAGGGATGAAAATGAATGTTATTATGAATGGCTAACTAATCTTAGGTAGATCAATAACAAGCCATGATGAGAATGTGTAAAGTTTATTATGGATGAATAGGTTGTGAGTGTGTACAAAGTGAAAGGATGAAAGAGAATCCTGAAGGAGGGAGGAGTAATGTCTCTACGCATGGCACTTTTGACCCAGTTTTCACCATGGTACTTGCCCAGGGTGCCACAGAAGTAGTTTTCACCATTGGACAAAATGTTTTTTTTTTAACTTTTTTTTTATTTTTTTATTTTTTTGTATTTTTGAATTTTTTGAATTTTTTTGTATTTTGAATTGGGATACTCTGAAGAGCTATGTGTAAAACCTACGAAGGTGCATGTTGTTGATAGGATCCTCTAAAGGTTCACCCTCTATGGTTAAGAGCTGATATGCACCAGATCCATAGGCTACTGTAATGATGTAAGGACCAAGCCAATTTGGTTTAAACTTGCCCTTCTTCTCTCTGTCTTGCTGATTTTTGGGGTTTTCTCTGAGAACCAAATCACCTATCTCAAATGTGTGAGGCTTGAATTTGTGATTGTAGCTGCGACTCATTCATTGTTGATAAGCCTTGAGATGATTAAAAGCAGTTTGTCTTCATTCATCCAATAGTTCAAGTTCTTGTAAGCGAGAGACCCTATAGGCTTCATCACTGATAATGTTTTGCAAAGAGACTCGTAAAGAGGGTAGCTTGACCTCAATAGGCAAGATACCTTTAGCACCATAGACAAGTGAATAAGGTGTAGCTCCTATAGGTGTGCGGATGCTTGTGCGGTAGGCCCAAAGTGCAAGATTTAGTTGGATATGCCAATTGCGGCTAGTGTCATCGACTGTCTTTTTTAAGATTTTAAGGATTGTTTTATTAGATGCCTCAGCTTGACCATTACCTTGGGGGTAATAAGGTGTGGAGAAATGATGGGAAAAATGGAAGCGATCACTGAGTTCACAAACATCCTGATTTTTAAAGGGATGTCCGTTATCGGTGATAATGTAAACAGGAATACTGTATCGACAAATGATATAGTTGAGAATGAATGTGGCAATTTTTTTTCGAGTGACTTGCATGAGAGGCACGACTTTGATCCATTTTGTGAAATACTCTATGGTAGTGATAATGAATTTATGACCGTTGGAGGATGGAGGGTGAATCTTGCCTATGAGATTGAGTCCCCACTGACAAAAGGGCCAAGGAGTCACAATTGGTTGAAGTTCTTGTGCTGGCGCAAGGATGAGGTCTCCATGAAGTTGACACTACTTACATTTCTTGACAAACTAATATGAGTCTTTTTCCATATTGGGCCAGTAATATCCAGGCCTGATAAGTTTCTTGGCTAAGATAGGACCACTAGAATGTGGACCACATATCCCTTCATGCACTTCATGTAACACAATCTGAGCTTCGTCGCTTTCCAAACATCTAAGAAGAGTGCCATCTAGACCTCGATGGTATAGGACATTGGCTAAAATGACGTATGGAGAAGATTGGTGAGTGAAAGTGCGACATTGGTTTTTGGATGGGTCAGGAGGAAAGGTATTATCACAAAGGCGTGTGAAAATGGAACCATATAACTGGGACTCAAGACCGACGACACATATTATCTCAGTAGGAGTGATTTCATATGAAAGAATCAAAAGGTTATCCACCAATAACTCATAGTTGGTCTCATTCGGAGGTAAATCGATTAGTGAAGCAAATGTAGCCATGGCATCTGCGGCTCGATTCTGCTCTCTTGGTATTTGCTCAAAGTCTATCTTTGTGAAATGTTGTTTTAGGTCATCCACCATTCTTTTGTAAGGCATTAATTTCTCATCCTTTGTTTGGTAAGCATTAGTTGCTTGATTAATTACAAGTTGAGAGTCCCCAAAAACACAAAGTTTCTGGATCTTCCACTAAACGACAATCCATAATCCAGTTGTTAATGCCTCATATTCTACTATATTATTAGTGCAGGGAAATGATAATCAATATGATTTTGGTATAGAATCCCCTTGAGGAGTTATGAAGAGGATGCCAGCTCCTGTCCCATGCTGTGTGTATGAGCCGTCAAAGTATAGTTGTCATGGCTTTGCATGTGACACTGTTAAAATGGATTCATCTAGAAATTCTGAAATTAGAGGAACATCATCTATCATGGGGCATCTGCTAACTGATCTACGATATCTTGTCCTTTTATTTCTTTTGTATCCACATACTCAATGTTGAATTCACTCAGGATCATTACCCATTTGGCTAGTCGCCTAGTAAGCATTGCTTTATTAAGAAGGTATTTCAATGGATCTATCCTTGCAACCAACTTAGTCTTATGAGTTAGCATGTAATATTGTAATTTTTGTGAAGCAAAGACCATGGTGAGACATGCACGCTCAATTGGTGTGTAGTTTAGCTCATATCCCACCAATGTGTGACTAATATAGTATACTACCTTTTCTTTGCCCTCAACAACTTGTTGTGCTAAGAGTGCCCCTAGTGCTGTTGAAGTAGCTGATATGTAAAGTAATAAAGGCTGATCTAGAACTGGTGGCATCAAAACTGGTGGATTCAGAAGATAATCTTTGAGTATCTGGAAAGCTTGTTGATAGTTATCATCCCATTTGAATTTGATGTTTTTATGTAACAAGTGTTGAAAGGGATTACATTTATTTGCAAGTTGTGCTATGAATCTTCGTATGGATTGGAGTCTCCCTTGCAAAGATTGAAGTTGACTGATGTTTCATGGTGGTTGCATCGATAGGATGGCCTTTACTTTTGCTGGATCGGCTTCAATTCCTCTTTTTGACACAATGAATCCCAAGAGCTTCCCGGAGGTTACTCCAAAGACACATTTCTTGGGGTTTAATCTTACTTTATATTTTTCCAACCAATCAAAGATGACTGAAAGTATGTCCAAATGTGTATTTCTGTCTATTGATTTACCCAAGAGGTTGTCAACATAATCTTCCACAGTTACGTGCATGAGATCATGAAAGATAGTAGTCATGGCTCTTTGATATGTAGCGCCTGCATTTTTTAGCCCAAAGGGCATGACATTCCAATATAAAGTTCCCCAAGGACAAGTGAATGTTGTTTTGTGCTGGTCTTTGGATGCATTTTTTATTTGATTGTAACCAGAGAATCCATCCATCAAGGATAATATCGCATGACCTGCTGTGAGATCAACAATCAAGTCAATATTTGGTAATGGAAAATCATCCTTAGGACAAGCTTTATTGATGTCTCTAAAATCTGTACATATTCTAATGCTACGATCTAGTGTACTGATAGGTACTAAGTTGGAGATCAATTCAGGATAATCAATTGGGCGTATGAATCCGACATCCAATAATTTCTCAAGTTCTGCTTTGACTAGTCATGCCACTTGTGGATGCATCTTTCTTAATTTCTATTTCACTGGTTTTGCCCTCGATTTAACTGTCAAATGGTTCATTACCAAATCCAGATCCAATCTAGGCATATCAGCGTATGACCATGCAAAGTTGATTTGTCATTTCATGAAGAAACTTATGAATTTTGACCTTTCTAACTCTATCAAAGATTGAGCCAAGAATATGTTATGTGGAACTTCTTCTATACCAATGTTTGTTTTGATAGTCTCCTCTACCAACATGGATGAATTTTCCTCATATGATGCTGGGAGAATGTCAAGCCTTCCATCTTCGAGTGCCTTAGAGAGGTTTTCACCCTTAGATATGTCCTTTCTTTTTACTTTTTTGGGGTTAGATAGCGCCACAGTGTGGTTTTTGCCATACTACCCTTGGTTTGTTTTTATTTTTATATTTTTGCGACTAGAAGGCCCAACACCCTCACTAAAATATGCCATGCTATTGAGTTCTATAGTGTATCCCACTTTATAGTCCCTAGGGGGAAGATCATCTTGTATGCCAAGATAGTCAATAAGGGCTTCATCATTTTGGAATGTGTCAAACTGTGCAGGTCCTTCATGGTCCTAGTCAATAAGTTGGTGGTGAACAAGGGGAAGGCCTTTGATGTCTTCAAAGTTAGTGGGGTTAAGAGTGAAGATATAGTTATATTCAGGTATGTTGAGGTAGTTATCAAGGTCATCATTGGTACTCTCCTCATTAGTCTCAATCATGAACAAATCCAAATTATCATCACTAGTAGCGCATTTTGAGACAAGTGTTCTCATTCTATGTGATTTCAACCTAGGACCTAGAGGCAAAGACTGTATGGGATCCTCTGGGGTTGTTTCTTGACCAACTTTGAATTTCCTATTAAATTCCTCTTCTTTTGTTGGTTCACTTGGTTCTCTGAATATCTCGGTGAGCTCATAGTCACTATAAAATTTTTTTGAACCCCATTCCCATTCATTGGAGTCTGTGGAATAGCAATTCTCTTGTTGAATTTTGGCAGCTTTGATTTGTAATGCTTCTTATATCCTTTGAGTGTGGACCTTGGAAGTCATGAAACCAAGTCCCTTCGAGCATTCCTTTTTGAATGTCAATTCAGGTTGTAGAGGTTCAATGATGCCTTCCCTTCTTAACCCAAGAGGGCTTTTGCCATCATACCCAAATTTTTGTAGAATCTTGAACCCTTTGCCATACTTCTCACATGGTATACATATGTGATCTTGTGTATCATGTTCAAGATCTTTGTAAAGCATTTTATATAAGTCTTCCTCTTCCAGTTCACCCCATCTTTGAAAGATAGTAGGGTCCCATTTGAGTATAATGATAGATACCTGCTTATTAGGATGTGGTCTTCCATATTCTTTTGGTGAACTCATGACTTGTTGTAAGTACATAGTTTGATTCAAAGTGTATTCACCCATGCCCTTGTCCTGGAATTTGCCCTTAAGTTCACCTTGTTTTGATGTTTAAGGTTTTAATGACTCAGGATCAATGTATGTAGAAGAAGGAACAGCTTCGCGATTACTGGGAATGATGGTCTCAATTTTTGGTCTCAAGTTATTATGATATATGAATGGATTAGGATCTCCATTAACTGTTATTTCAACTCCATTGTGAGGAAACTTGATGCATTGGTGATATGTAGATGGGACCGCCCTCATTTCATGAATCCAAGGACATCCTAGCAATATGTTGTATGTGAGATCAAGATCTAGTACTTGACAAACCACATCCTTTGTAACTGGCCCAACTCTGAGAGGTAAGGTGACTGTGCCCTTGGATGAACGCTCTTCATCATCATATGCTTTGATGGTAATTTTGTTTGTAGAATTCACAGCTTTGTCGGAGTATCCCAATTGTTTAATAGTGCTCAATGTGCAAATGTTTAGACCTACTCCTCCATCTATCAGGACTTGTTTTATTCGATGTTTGTGTATGAAGGATTCAATGTGCAAAGGTGCATTATGTGGCTGACTTACGGAGGCGTCATCCGCTTCTATGAATGTAAGGGAGTGTGGAATGGAAAGGTATCCCACCATGGCTTAGAACTAGTCCATGTTCAGATCAGTAGGAATAGAAGTGTCTCTCAAGATTTTGTCAAGAATAGCTTTATGTGCGGGGGATATGCATAAGAGCTCAAGGATAGAGATAAGCATAGGTGTTTTCCCTAACTGTTCTAAAAGGTCGTACTCAGGCTTGGTTGATGAGGAAGCGATGTTTTTGGCTAGAGCACCTTGCAAAGTGAATTTACCTCGATGGGTTGTAACATGACATTCAGATGTAGGTTCAGAAGAAAATCCAATGCCTTTCAAAACGATCTTGGGTCTTTGGGTAGAATTCTCAGGGGTTTTGTCCTTGATGATAATGGTAGAGACATAATTGTCCATTGAGATGTGATTAATAGTTGAATCATAGTTATAAGATGCTCTGGTATAGTTGGTTTGATCATCTGTGGCTGTAGCTTTTCCCTTGTCATGTTTTGGGAATGGTTCCTTAAACATTTCATCTTCTTGATTGGATGAGTTCCCTTCAATCTCAATGTCACCTCTATCAATAAGATCTTGTATGATGTTCTTCAGTCGATGACAATTTCTATTTTATGACCTTTTCTCTTATGAAATTCACAATATTCATCATCATTCTACCAATTTGGTTTGACCTTTGGCTTATATGGTGGAAAATCTAGAATTGTGATTACTTTGTTTGCCACTAGCTTCTTGAAAACTGACTCAAGTGGTTCTCCCAATGGGGTATACTTCCTTCATAATCTAGAAGTTGTTTGAGTATTCACCTGATTGTTTGTAGAGCTTGATCCTAAAAAACTATTTTGGGTCGCACTATATTGGCATCAACAACACCATCATTGATGGTGTTCTTGTTTTTATTCCAAAATCTTGGCTTATCTTTTCCTTTAAAGTCATTTTTGTTTTCTTTGAATATCTTAATGACTCCTTGTTCAATTAGGACCTTTTCTATCGCTAAGCCTTTTTCAATGACATCCTTGAAGGTGGACAAACAAGATTTTCTTATATCATAGCCATTGTCTTTGTTAACATTTTGGGTGAACATCTCTACCATTTATTTTTGTGGAATTTCACAAGAGCATCTGCTAGCTAGATTCCTCCATCTTTGTAAAAATGATGAAAAAGACTCTCCATCTTTTTGCTTGGTGTTGCACAAAGTGGTGACTGATATGTCTATCTCTATGTTGTAGGAGAAATGTTGAATAAATGTCTTTGCTAAGTCACCCCATGACTTAATACCAGGTGGAAGTTGGGAGAACCATTCCATAGCTTGATCACCTAAGCTTTGTGGGAATAATCTCATCAAATATGTCTCTTCTACTGCTACCTCAATGCAGGCTATGAAAAACTATCTTATGTGTGCCTTAAGATCTCCTTTTCCTCTATACTTATCAAACTTAGGTGTCACAAAATGTGTAGGAAATGGAGGCATTGGAATGCTTTTGTCCAATGGATAAGGACATATGTCTCTCGTTGTGTAAGTTGGCTTCAGTGTATTTATGTCCTCCATTTTCTTTTGTAAGTCCCTGATTTGCTGTTCCAAATTGTTGTTAGGTGGAGATCAACTTCTTGGACCATACCCCATGCTTCAGGCATCAATTGGAGGAGGAGCATGTTGCATATATGGATGATATTGATCATACACATGTTCATATGGAGGAGGTCTATAATGATGTTGCATATATGGACCACCTGGTATAGAGTCATGGTGAGGAATGGAATATCTGCTTTGTCCATGTATACCATACTCTATAGGAATGTCATCAGTTTGTTCTAGTGTGTTGCCCCCAAATTTGACGTAGGGTTTCCTTGTGTCCAAATTTTGAGCATGCCTTTGAATATCCAATTGCTTTGGTGGTTGATCCTTAGCATTGATATGTGATTGAGCATATTTTTTTGCATAAGACTTCCGTAATGGTGTGCGAAGGTGAGTATCATATGCTTGACCATGTGTGTATGGGACCTCTGGTTTTTGAAACAAAGATGATGGTGATTCAGGCACCATATGTGGTCCTCTATTGCCTCCACTATTAGGCCTCCTTTGATCCATGTTGGAGTGATATTGTTGCAAAGGTCTATGTTCCATTATTTGAGACATGTCAAAATCATGAGGGATCTTGGCTCCACTTTGTGCCATCACTTGTAAGAAGTATTGTCTATCTCTCCTCATTATTTCCTCAACCAATCGATGAAAATGAGGATTCATAATGGTGTCTTCCACTTTTGCTGAATGTACTGAAATATTGTCCATATTGTCATTGTGTGTATCATTATTGTTTGTAGTGTCCATGTGCTCAACATTTGGAATGTTTCTATAAGCATCCATGTCAGGTAATGTAGTATGATCAGAATTGAAAAAGATATCATTGTCATACTCATAGGAACTCATGTTTGCGGACTCTTGAGCCTCTTTAGTTTCTCTCCTATATTTTTGGGAATGGGTTTCAACCATGAACTAGTTATTGACCAAAATGTGTGAGACTAGACCAAGAGTTGGATGGAATGTAAATGAATTTTGAAAATGGAAAGAGTATGGAAGACCAAGAGTTGGATGGAATGTAAATGAATTTGAGGTTTACTTGCAATGTCCAAAATGTAAGACCAAGTATGTATGTAGTAGAGTAGGTGTGGCTTCCAAAGAGAGGATAGTTTCTCTTGATGAGGTAAGTTGACCTTGGCTCTGAGTAAGACCAAATGAGACCCAAAGGTGATAGACCTTGATGAGGGACCACTTAGAAAAATGTTGTTGTATGTAGTGTGTTGACAAAGTATGATGAGGACAAGCAAGTGACCTTTTGACTCAAGTTTAGATAAATATGAATGTAATGTAAGGTGTAAAGAAATGATGGACTTTGTAAGACCCAAAGAAAGGTTGAATGCTAGATGAAACCCTGGAGAAACAACCTAGGAAGCTCAAGAATTCCGAAACTGACTGTGTTTGTTTGCTGGTCTGTAAATTTTTTTCAATTCTGAAGACAGACGTTCCTATATACTGCATAGACGTGATTTCCTAACACAGACGTGGTTCTGTTTAACACAAATGCGAGTCTAAGATTTTGTAAATGCAATGTTGATTCTGAGAACACAGATGCATTTTTGCCCTTCACAAACGCGGTTATACGACACAGACACTATTATGTCAGACACATACACGTTTCTACAAAATTTGTGCAATTTTTTCCAATATGTGAAGTTGCTTTGTTGTGACCCAATCTGAATGTTTGACTGTTTTTCTATGACAAGATGACAAAGTGTTGATGAGGACTCAATGTTTGCAAGTGTCTAGACAAAAATGACTCAAATAAAAGTGTGTTGTTTGATGTAAAATTATTTTGCATACACTTGAAGACACAAAAGACAATGTTTTGCTGTTTGGTCTCGAATGTTTGAATGTCTAAAATAAGTCAAGCACAATTCTTATGGCTGGCCAAGACAACAGTTGTTGATCCCACATGGGGTTTTACCCCCGAGGCTATGCTATTCAGAGCGGATACTTAGATGCTTGACCCCACTGGCTCCACCCTCGGCACTCACTTCTCGGGGTAGTCAAGCATCAATGCCCACAAAAACTCCTTGTGGCAAACTTTGTATCTCTACTAAGAACCATATGTGTGTGGGCTGCTACCAGAGGTCCGACCTCCTACCCCAACAACTAGAAGGATTTGGGCTTCTAAAACAAAAAGGTGCTAGTAAGGGCATCCACTTGTATGGCCATACATGTGGCACTTTCAGCTCTGTAAATACAGAAGGCTCCCAGCCAGTAGGGGTTAGGCCCTATAAATGATCAAATAAATTTGATCAAACAGGTTTATGGGGAGACATAGTGTCGGTATGAACTAATCAACACACGTTATTCATAGTTTTCACCATGAATACAGTTATTTATAGTGGTTTGGAAGAAGATGGCTTTTCTTTTGCTACCACTTGGGTCATTCTCTCCTCACTAGTAGTCCTAATGACCACATGGGGAGATAGGCCCTCTAAAGATGAAACAAAAAGAGCCTATTGCTCAAGACACAAAAGACAATGGTTCAATTTTAAAGCACCAATTGAAGTGTTTCCTAGTCTATGAAAAAAAGGCACACAATAAAAATCCAAAAACCCTTGCCAAGGTCTTGCAACAAAGATTTGTTAGTAGTTTGGATTGTTTGAAATAATCACGCCTTCCTGCAAGCACACAAGTTAGGTAAATTTTAGATCCAAAAGACTTTGTGAAAATAGGGGTCTTCGACAAAACGATTTTGCTTTCAAGACAAGCTGCACCAATTTTGTTAGCTAGATCTGAAAATGTTAGCTCAAAATAAACCAGATCTAAAAAACCGAATGACTAAAAACTGAATCAATGAAAACCCCCAAAATGACATCAGCGCACACAGACGCGGTTACCATAAACACAAACACGACTTCTAGATGCAGACGCGCTTCTGTGACACATAGGCACGACTCTGGAACATAGACACGGCTTCTGGATGCAAACGCGCCTAAAAACCCCACAAACGTGATTAGGAAACACAGACGCGATTTCTGGAATCTGCAAAAAAATAAAACTGTCGAGGGTGTGGATGCGATCCTAGATGTCGCACGGCAGAAAACCAAAAACGCGATCTAAAAGTATGCAGACATGAAAATACCAAATACTGTCGAAAATGTCAGATTTGCAACTTCAAAACACAAAATCTGCAACAAAGATGTTAAATGCAAAAGGGACAAGAGTCCCACCGGGCGTGCCAAAATGTATATGGTGAAAATGGATACAACAATGTTGAAAGCCTAAATGAATTTAACCACAAAACCCTAGCCTAACAACAACAAAGATCCACCATAACATATGAAGATTACCTAAGACAATGCAAATCAAATGAAATCACTAAGATTATACCATCACATGTCCAATAGGGTTTGGATCTCTATTCTTCCTATCTCCATTGATCTTGCTTGATATATTTGCTCTCAGATTTTATGTGCACAAGAGCTCAACAAAGAATAGAAATGTGGTTGCAAGTAGGATCCCATATGTTCGAAAGCGCAATGTAGTCAAGTAGTCAATTGATCAAGTAGTTAGGGTTTGATAATAAAGGAAGCATCTCCTTATATAGAAGACACCATAAGAAATGGAGGGATAAGATTGAGAGGTGTAAAAGGAGGTCGGCTATGATTAGAGGGTAGGTAAAAGAAATAATAAAATAATGAGAGGGGTAGGTAGTGTATGAGTTAAGAGATGAATGACATGTGTCATGGGTAGAAAAGGCTAATGAATTAATTAAACAAATAAAGATTTATTTAATTAATAGAAGAAGTGGGATAATTAAATAAATAAAATATTTATTTAATTTAGGAAAAGGATAATTTAAATAAATAAAGGTATTTATTTAAATTAGAAATAAGGCTAGAAGAGGATAAATGAATTAATTAAATAAATAAAGATTTATTTAATTAATAGAAGAATTAGGCTAAAATAATTAAATAAATAAAGAGATTTATTTAATTAGACATGACAATTTTAGGTGTCTACACAAACAAAACATCCGCCATTGAATTTACAGGATTATATTGCGTTACCGATTTTCTCTGTTCTGATGAGTTTTGCATGCCGGTTGTTTGATCTTCATTTGTAGTATCAGAGAATTCACCTTGTACAAATCCAAGTCCTCTTGAATCATCAATCTGTCTTTGTCTTTTCAGTAAGTCATCCAACTGTGCAACACTTATTCTAAAATTTTCTTTATACTCACTTGCAATAGTCAGATCATCTCTTGGAGTGGTTACTTGTCTCTCAAGTTCTTGTTCATTGTTTCGCGAGTGTGCCAAATCAGTTCTCAATAGATTATTCTCATGAGTCAATCTACCACATTCATCAAATTTGTTCTTCAGAGATATAACAAGATTATCTTCCTTCTTCTTTCTATCCTCATTTGTAGTACCAAAGCATTCACCTTATACAAATCCAAGTCCTCTAGAATCATCAATCTATATTTGTATTTTCAATAAGTCATCCAACTGTGCAACACTGATCCTAAAATTTTCTTTATACCCACTTGCAGTAGTCAGATCATCTCTTAGAGTGGTTACTTGTCTCTCAAGTTCTTGTTTATTATTCCGTTAGTGTGCTAAATCAGTTCTCAACAAATTATTCTCATGAGTCAATTTGCCACATTCATCAAATTTGTTCTTCAGAGATATAACAAGATTATCTTCCTTCTTCTTTCTATCCTCAATATCTTTTGATAACCTCATAGTCAGATCTTGCATTTCATTCTTCATGAGCATGTTTGCTTGACTTAGTTTCTGACATTGTTCCTTAAGATCATTCTTCTCGTCATCATCTGGTTTCTGCAAAAGTTCTTTTCTCTTGGCTTGAGAAGATAATAACCTTTCTTGCAGGATAAGAATGAATTCAATTCCAAAATTCAATTATTCTTTCAATTTCAAGTTCTTCATTCTTTCAGCATCATAATCCTTAAGAGCTATCTCAAGTTGCTTCTCCATAGCCATGTTCAAAGATTCTGGTTTCAGGATCTTCCTCAAACTGTTAAACTTCTTCCAAGGAACCAAGATTTGATACTAATTGTTGAGATCCAAGAACATTGAGAGGGGGAGGGGAGGGGGGTTAATAAGTGTTATGTTGGAATGAACAATTTTTAACTTTCTAGACATGCATATATATACTGGTAAACAAATAAACATATAACAAGAAGAAAATAAACCATCCACATAAATGAACACCATAACACACATAATTTATACATGGAAATATTCAATGAGAAAAAACCATGGTGAGATTTGTGACCCATAATATTAGTTCACTGGCCATATAAAAAGATATTACATATAATATGGGCCTACACTTGCACCAAGCCACACTGTCTAGAGCATACTGCTCGTCACTAAAGAGCCTCATTGAATACAAGATTTCTGTCAAAGTAAATTATTGAAAATGAACTCAAGAATGCATCTGCTATGTCAAATAGAATTCTGGTTCTGGTTCTGTTCTGTACTGGTTCATAAACTATGAATTGCTTGTTAGGTCTCGCAGACAACTGAGAGGGGGGGGGGGGGGGGGGTGAATCAGTTGTCTAATAAATTCAAACTAAAAACAACTTAACCAACTTAATGCTTAATACCAGTAAACCATTCTCATATGCCGGTAGATAGTTTTAACAGTTAATTGCAATACCGGTAAGGATTAATGCATGAAACAAGAAGAGAAAGTTATACACAACACATAACACCAATATTTGTACCTGGAAACCCTATAAGGGGAAAAACCATGATGGGAAACCTTACCCACAATCAGATGATACTACTGCAAATAGTAAGTGTATACAAATGAGGTCTGCACATGCAGAAAGGCCAAGCGCCTAGAGCTCACTACTCAATCACAAAATGGGAGTCACACTGACTACAATTGGATGGATAAATCCAATAAGAATGTACTACTCAAAATAGTATCTTCATATGCAGAAGTCAGTGCTGGTGTAGTTTTGATATGCTTTCATAAAAACCTAGCTTCACCTTCAAATAATGTCTACGCGGTTAGCTCTGCTTAATCTCGCATATACCTTCTTACAATTCCTTTTCACATACCATATCCGATCTTACAAATAAGATTTTACATTTATACCATAACCTAGGACCAATTTTAGTAGGTCGGCTCTACAAGATATTACAATAATTTTTTTTTACAAATAATACAATATCTGATGCAATAACCAATTCAACATGTCGGCTTAATGCATTTACAACAATAATTAATCATCTCCATAGCATGTCGTGCTGGTCTGGAAAAGATAAACCTGCCGGTGTAACCTAGACCTATTTGCCGGTAACAACAAATATGCAAATATGAATATACCAATAACCAATTCTCCAAGAAAAGATGTCCAAATGATGTCTTTGACATTACCAAGTGTTTTCCATGCCATTCCAAGTGCTGGTGATCATTATATCCAACCGGTGTACCATATACCAGTGACTGTGCAAAAGTCACTTGCTTGCCGGTGAATGTTTGTTGGATCTCCAAAGTGCTAGAGTTTTAGTAGGTGTTGACATCAATGACAAAACCATACTAAAATACCAATAATCTCCCCCTTTGGCATTGATGGCAATACAAGATGGAAAAACCATCAAAGTGCCAAAATAGGAATGCCAAATACCAAAGTACCAACAATTACCAGAGTATAAGTAAACTCTCCCAAAGTGACAATCTCTCCCCTTGAGAGTAACATGTTTTTCATACCAATATCTCCTCAAAAGATGATGTGTTTTTCCATAGATATCACTCCCTCTTTGACATCAAATGCCAAAGTTACAACAAAACCAAGTTCATATACAAAATACCAACCAATTCAATATACCAACTACTCCCCCTAAGAAGTAGCTTCCTCATCAAAGCCAAAAATAAAAAAAATTTCTTTGTTAATTCTGTAGGTTGATGATAATCATCAACTGTCTAAGTCTCTATCGATGGGGGTATGACTCCAAGCTGATCTTGGAGATATTCAAAAGTCTCCTTAGGAAAAAGTTTAGTGAAAATATCTGCAATCTGCTCTTTAGTATTCACATAAACTAGTCTTATCTCTTTTGCTTCAACATGTTCCCTTAGAAAATTCAGTTTGATAGAAACATGTTTGGTTTTAGGATGTAATACTAGATTCGTAGATATATCAATTGCTGCAGTGTTATCACAATAGATAGTAATAGGTTCCTTGCATTTTACCTTTATGTCCTTCAACATTTGTTTAAGGCATAGTGACTGTGTACAGTTAGTTGCTGTTGCAACATATTCTGATTCTGCTATTGATAAAGATGTACAAATTTTATTTCTTACTCAACCAAGAAATCAATCTGTTTCTAAGAAAGAATGCTCCGTTGGTGGTGCTTTTTCTATCATCCACATCTCCTACCCAATTTGCATCTGTATATGCATATAATTCAAAGTTTTCATCTCTAGGATACCATAATCCAAGATTCATAGTGCCTTGTAAGTACCGGAAAATCTTTTTTATAGCTGATTCATGATTTTATCTAGGATTACTCTGAAATATTGAAACAATACATACTGCATTCATGATATTAGGTCTAGTTTGTGTCAAATACAGTAAACCTCCTATCATAGATTTGTACCTAGTTGGATTAATAGGTGTAGATTCATCCCTTAGTGATAATTTGTAATTTGTAGTCATAGGTGTGCTTACCGGTTTAGAGTTTTCCATCCCAAATTTCTTTAGTAATTTTTGTAGGTACTTGGATTGACTCAAGAATATACATTTATCAGTCTGTGAAATCTGCAATCCTAAAAAGAATTTTATTTCTCCAATCATAGACATTTCAAATTCTTGCTACATTTTAATAGAAAATTATTTACATAATCCATCTTCTCCTCCAAAGATTATATCATCAACAAATACTTCTATAACCAAGATGTCATCATTAGTCACTTTATAATATAAATTGTTGTCTGCATTACCTTTAGAAAAACCAATCTTCAAAAGATACTTATCCAATCTTGCACACCAAGCTCTTGGAGCTTGCTTCAATCCATACAAAGCTTTTCTTAACCTGCAAACCATATCTTTGTTATCTGTCAAAGAAAATCCATTAGGTTGTTCAATGTAAACTTCTTCTTCAAGATCTCCATTCAAAAATGCATATTTAATATCCATTTGATATACTTTGTAGTTCTTATGTGCTGCAAAAGTAAAAATTAATCTAACTGCCTCAATTCTAGCTATCGGTGCAAAGGTTTCATTGTAATCAATTCCTTCTTTCATAGAATATCCCTTACACACTAGTCTTTCTTTATTTCTGATAACCTTACCATCTTCATTAAGTTTGTTTTTGAATACCCATTTGGTTCCAATCACATTTTTATCTTTAGGCCGGGGAAGTAATGTCCATGTGTTATTTTTCTCAATTTGTTCTAATTCTTCTTCCATGGCTTTAATCCAATATTTATCTTCACATGCCTCATTAACTGATGATGGTTTAATTTGAGAAATAAGACATACCTCTTCATTTGCCAATCTTCCTCTTGTCATAACTCCTTTAAACTTGTTTCCAATTATCTGATCTTCAGAGTGATTTAGTCTTACATACCAGGGTGTCTTTCTTTGCTGTCGTTCTTCAGTTAGTGTGGAATTTTCAGATGATACCAGTGTAACTGGATCTTTATTCTGTACTGGTGGATTTAGTGTAGGTTCATTTGTCAAAATTTTTGTTGTCGGTTCAGAGTCTATATACCTTGAAGTTCCTGTGAATTGTTCATCAATCTTTACATTTGTTCTTTAAACAATTTTCTGCAATCTTTTGTTAAAACATCTATATGCCTTGCTCTTAGATGAATAACCAAGAAATATTCCTTCATCACTTCTAGGATCAAATTTGCCAATATACTCATCTCTTCTGATATAACATTTACTTCCAAAAATTTTGAAATATTTAAGAGTAGGAGTAATGCCAAACCATAGTTCATGAGGGGTGTTACCAGTTTCACCTTTGATGTGAACTTTGTTGAATGTATAGACCACTATACTGACTACCTCTCTCCATTACACACATGGTAGGTTTGCTTCTGATAACATACTTCTTGCTACATCCAAGATAGTTCTATTTTTCCTTTCAATAACTCCATTCTACTGTGGTGTTCGAGGTGCTGATAGTTGTCTTCTGATTCCATTTACTTCACAGAATGTATTAAATTCTTTAGATGTAAATTCTCCTCCTTGATTTGATCTTAGACATTTGATTTTCTTACCATTTTCATTTTCTACCATTGCTTTGAACAGTTTGAACTTTCCAAGTGCTTTTGATTTTTCTCTGAGAAAAGTAACCCAACACATTCTAGAATAGTCATCAATGATTAGCATGAAATATCTATCACCTTGTAAGCTTTTAGTTCTAGCTGGACCACATAAATCGGTATAAATTAAATCAAGAGCATTATTGGATTTTTCTCTAATACATTTGAAACTTGCTCTAACTTGTTTTCCAAATTGACATTCCTTACTGTATTGTGAGGTTTGACAATTTTAGGTAAATCTCTAACTACCTTAATAGTGCTGATTTTCACCATGCAATCAAAGTTTACATGATAGAGTCTCTTATGCCATAGCCAACTTTCATCAATGTGTGCAATTAAGCATGTCTTTTCACTATTATTCAAATCAAAGATACTACCTCTAGTCTAATTACCGGTTGCAATTTCCAAACCAGTTCTATTCATGATTTTGCATTTTCCATCTTTGAATTGTAACTGAAATCCTTTCTCAACTAATTGACCAACACTCAAATGATTATGCTTTAATCCTTGAACATAGTAAACATTGTCAGTGTTATGCTTACCATCAAGAGATATTGTACCCTTACCTTTGATCAAACAAGCTTTGTCATCTCCAAATCTTACTAAGCCTCCATTGTATTCTTGAAAGTTAAAGAATTTACCTTTGTCTCCTATCATATGATGTGAGCATCCTGAATCAATGATCCACTCATCCTTTACTTCAACTTTAGCTACCAAGGCTTGTTCTACTGGTTGAGCGGTAGGTGCTGATTGATCTTCTGTTATAGCAACAAAAACCCATCCATTGTCTGTAGGATCCTCATCAAAATCATCAGTCACTCCTTCATTAGCAATGTAACAATATTTGTCTTTATTCTTCTTAAATCTGTATCTTTGATATTCAGGGTTAGGCTTGTATGTTCTTCTAGCTTCTTCTTTTAGTTGAGCATGTCTATCAGGGCATCTTGAAGCCATATGACCAATCTTATTGCAGTTAAAAGATTTAAAGGGTGCTTTACCTTCATACTTACTTCCAATTGGACCTTTAGGCATTTTCCTTACAAATAGTGCTTCAAGTTCTTCATTTTCTTTCCTGCTTTCTTTGAGTTCTCTTGCGTAAAAGGCTTGCCAATCAGATTTGTCAAATGATGGAGCACATGATGTTGATGCTTTAAAGGCTAAATCTATCTTTATAGTAGCAACAAGACCAAATTCTTCAATTTCAAAAGCTGAAGGTTTTCCAATCAAAGTATCCCTAGTTACTGATGTATTAGGCATTGTTCTTAACTCATTTATAGTAGTGAATTTCATCTTATATGCCAGTGGCAATCCTCTCAAAACTTTTGAAATAGTTTCATCCTCACTTAAGGTTCCTCCACAACATTTAATACCCAAAACAATCTCATTTACTCTTTCCATAAAAGCAGAAATCATTTCATCTTCTTCCATTTTAAGATGTTCATACCTGACCCGGAAGCTTTCAAGTTTTGCAATATTGACTATGGAATATCTTTCATTCAGTGTTTCCAAATGATCCCAAATAGCTTTAGCAGTAGACCTATCTGATAGTCCCATGATTTGTTAATCAGATAATGCATTCAAAAGTGCTTCTCTTGCTTTGCAATCATTTTCCTCATCTTTTCCCAAGGTAGGTGGATTAGGCTGACCAAGAGTAGGAGCAGTATAACCATTCTTTGTAACATCCCAGATATCCTTTCCAATGTAATTTAGATGTGTCTCCATTCTGATCTTCCATATGCCATAGTTGGTTCCATCAAGTTTAGGACTGTCCTTCTTCAAATAGTTAGTAGACATTGGATCTCCTCAAGCTATTAAACTTCTGCAAAAGAGGACTAGGCTCTGATACCAATTGTTAGGTCCCAGAGACAACTAAGAGGGGGGGGGTGAGTCAGTTGTCTAATAAATTCAAACAAAAAGCAACTTAACCAACTTAATGCTTAATACCGGTAAACCAGTCTCATATGCCGGTAGATAGTTTGAATAGTTAATTGCAATACCGTTAAGGATTAATGCATGAAACAAGAAGACAAAGTCATCCGCAATACATAACACCAATATTTGTACGTGGAAACCCTGTAAGGGGAAAAACCACGGTGGGAAACCTTACCCACAATTAGATGATACTATTGCAGATAGTAAGTGTATACAAATGGGGTCTGCACATGTAGAAAGCCCAAGCACCCAGAGCTCACTGCTCAATCACAAAATGGGAGTCGCACTAACTACAATTGGATGGTTAAATCCAATAAGAATGTACTGTTGAAAATTGCATCTTCATATGCTAGATTCAGTACCGGTGTAGTTTTGATATGCTTTCATAAGAACCTAGCTTCACCTTCAAATGATGTCTGTGTGGTTAGCTCTACTTAATCTTGCATATAACTTCTTACAATTCCTTTTCACATACCATATCCAATCTTACAAATAAGATCTTACATTTATACCATAACCTAGGACCAATTTTAGTAGGTCTTCTCTACAAGATATTACAATAAAAACATTTTACAAATAATACAATATCCGATGCAATAACTGATTCAACATGTCATCTTAATGCATTTACAACAATAATTAATAATCTCCATAGCATGTCATGTTGATCTGGAAAAGATAAACCTACCGGTGTAACCTGGACCTATTTGTTGGTAACAACAAATATGCAAATATGAGAGTACCAATAGCCAATTCTCCAAGACAAGATGTCCAAAGGATGTCTTTGACATTACCAAGTGTTTTTCGTGCCATTCCAAGTGCTAGTGATCATTATATCCTGTCAGTCTACCATATACTGGTGACTGTGCAAAAGTCGCTTGCCGGTGAATGTTTGCTGGATCTCCAAAGTGCTATAGTTTTAGTAGGTGTTGACATCAATGACAAAACCATACCAAATTATTAACACTGCTACCAGTATCTCTTCTCCTCCAAGAATTCTTTCCAAGCTAACTATAGATCATTGCATGATATACTACTCGCATACAAAATGATCTTCATACATATATTTTGCATCATACAATTCTTCTATATTCTCCTATATCCACACATTTTTATATATCTTACTTCCTTACAAAAATAACCTAGTAGACTGACCTATATACCTAATACAAATGATATGCCTTATGTCAACTTACAATACATTTACAAAAATGTTAGCCTTGACAATATTAATTACAAAATGATTTAAGTAAATCCTCCTTGATGTTGGCTTCCAAAGAAGTATTGATGCCGATGTCGGTGCCGGTGTAGCCCTGAATCCTTCAAAGCTGGTATCTACAAGTATATGCCTCCTAGTGCCGGTTTATGACTTCCATCATATCTTGTTGCCATCAATGACAATAAAATGAATCCAATGAGTGTCAATTGCCAACAAAAAACAAGTGTGAAACTGTTGTCTGAGAGCCAAATAGATAGTTAGGTCCCAGGAAGGACAACTGAGAGGGGGGGGTGAATCAATTATGAACCAATTATCAATAAATTGTAATCCAAATGCAAGTTATTCCAATTTAACCTTAATTCCCATAAACCAAAATTAAGTGCCGATAAAACAGATTAACAGATATAGCAGTACCAGTTTAACTTAATGCATGAAACATAAAGTGAAACAACATCCACAATACATAACATAGATATTTTGATGTGGAAACCCGGTAAGGGAAAAACCATGGTGGGAAACCTTACCCACAATTAGATGATACTACTGCAAATAGTATGTGTATACAAATGGGGTCTGCACATGCTGAAAGGCCAACAGCCTAGAGCTCACTACTGAATCACAAATTAGGAGTCACACTGACTACACAATTGGATGGTTAAATCCAATGATAATGTATTGATCAAAATAGCATCTCCAATACTAGTTAAGCTCTGAACATGAGTGTCAAAACACCTTCATAACCTTCCTTTAACCTTCAAATAATGTCCATGTGATTCACACAAGGATCTGATTATTTTTTCTCTTCAATATCCACACTCACTCATGACTTGACAATATTTAATAAGATCTTACAATCATATATACAAAACCTAAGACCAAATGAATAGGTCGGCTCACTAAATATATTACAATTAAATCAATTACAAATGAGTCTTGATGCGATACAACATGTCGGCTCAATACATTCACCATAATAACCAATCAATAAACAATCTCCATGACGTGTCGTGCTGATCTAAATAGATAAAATGTATCGATCCATAACCTAGACTTATTTGCCAGTAAAGTCAAATTTGTCAACCTAATTAGACCAATAAGAAAAACACCAAAACTAAAATTCCAATCCATGTCTTCAACATAACCAAATGATCACCAAGTTATCATCACTACCAGTGAACAATATAATCTGCTGGTGAACATATACTAGTGACTATGCATAAGCCACTAACCATACCATTGAACCATAATGTAAACCTCCAAGAAGACAAGTGTTGACATCAATGACAAAACAAATGCAACACATGACAAAGTCATCCATAATACCAAAAATAACCCCCTTTGGCATTGATGGTAACACTAGATGGAAAAATATCTAAGTGCCAAAAAATAGAATGCCAAAACTAGTAAACCAATCAATCTCCCAAAGATAGATCAATACAAAGTTCTGTAAAAGAAACCAAAAATACATAGCCAAAGAGTATATCTCTCCCTCAATGAATAATCTCTCCCCAAAGGAATAATGTTTTCCCATAGATATCTCTCCCCCTTTGACATCAAAATGCCAAAGTCGTTAAGAATTCAAAACTTAACGTTATGCCAACTACTCCCCTTGAGAAGTAGCTCTCCTCTATCAAAGCCGGAAAAAGATTTTTTCTATGAGTTCCTACCGGTTTGATGCCAATCTTCAACATCTAAGTCTCTGCTGGTGGGAAAATTACCCCAAGCTACTCTCTGAGATATTCAAATGTTTCCTTAGGCAAAGGCTTTGTAAAGATATCTGCAATTTGCTCTTTAGTATTCACTTAAACCAATTTCACTTCATTTTCTTCAACATTCTCTTTTAGAAAATTATACTTAATAGAAACATGCTTTGTCTTAGAGTGAAATACCAGATTCTTTGATATATCAATTGCTGCTGAATTATCACAATAAATGATTATTGGTTCTTTTCATTTTACCTTTATATCCTTTAACATTTTCTTAATCCATAATACCTGAATACAATTAGTTGCTGTTGCAACATATTCTAATTCTGCTATTGATAATGATGTACAAGTCTACTTCTTACTTATCCATGAAATCAATCCGCTACCAAGAAAGAATGCACTGCCAGTGGTACTCTTTCTATCATCTACATCACCTGCCCAATTTGCATCAATGTATGCATATAAATCAAAATTTTCATCTTAAGGATACCATAAACTAAGATTTGTTGTGCCTTTTAGGTATCGGAAAATCCTTTTTACTGCTGATTCATGATTTTCCTTAGGATTTCTTTGAAATCTTGAGACAATACATACTACATTCATTATATCAGGTCTTGTTTGTGTCAAATACAGTAAACCTCCAATGATAGATTTGTACCTTGCTGAATTAATAGGAGTTGAATTATCCTTCATTGTCAATTTATCAGTTGTAGTCATAGGAGCACTTACTGGTTTGGAATTTTCCATACCAAATTTTTTCAAAAAATCCTTCAAGTACTTTGTTTGACATATGAATATACCTTTATTAGTATGTGAAATTTGTAAACCTAAAAAGAATTTTATCTCTCCAATCATAGACATTTCAAATTCTCTTTGCATCTGATTAGCAAAGTCCTTACATAACCCATCTTCACCTCCAAAAATGATATCATCTACAAAGACTTCAATAACCAAAATATCATCATTGGTAACCTTGTAATACAAATTGTTGTCAGCATTACCTTTTGTGTAACCAAGATTCAAAAGATATTTATCCAATCTAGCATAACAAGCTCTGGGAGCTTGCTTCAATCCATATAAAGCTTTCCTTAACCTGCAAACCATATCCTTATTATTTGTCAAAGAAAATCCATGAGGTTGTTCAATGTAAACTTCCTCCTCAAGATCTCCATTCAAAAATGCATATTTTACATCTATTTGATAAACTTTATAGTTCTTATAAGCTGCAAATGCAAGAAATAGTCTAACTGCTTCAATTTTGGCTACTGGTGCAAAGGTTTCATTATAATAATTTCCTTCTTTCTGTGAATAACCTTTACAAACTAATCTTGCTTTGTTTCTGATTACTTCTCCATCTTCATTAACTTTATTCCTAAATACCCATTTAGTTCCAATTACATTTTTGTCTTTAGGTCGAGGAACCAATGTCCAAGTATTATTCTTTTCAATCTGTTCTAATTCATCTTCCATTGCTTTTATCCAATGTTCATCCTTACATGCTTCAATAACAGATGCTGGTTCAATTTGAGAAATTAAACATACCTCTTCATTTTCCAGTCTTCCTCTAGTCATAGCACCTTGATTCTTGTTGCCAATTATTTGATTATCTGAATGATTCAATTATACATACCTGGGTTTGTTTTGATTAACATTCACTAGTTGTTTTTCTTCAGTCACTGTTGAGTTTTCAGATGATGCCAGTGTGACTGGGTCTTCATTCTGTATTGGTGGAGTCTGTGTCAGTTCATTTATAATCATTTCAACTACCGGTTCTATAGATGTTGAATATCCTCTAAAGTGTTCATCTATCACATTAGTACTCTCAATGATTTTCTATAACCTTTTATTATAACATCTATATGCCTTGCTTTTAGATGAATAACCAAGAAATATTCCTGCATCACTTCTAGGATCAAACTTGTCAATGTACTCTGTTGGAATTATACACTCTTATGAGAATAGTTGATGTTGTCATTGATGGCAACCAACTGGCAACTCACCAAAAATTGGTTTCTACATGCCCGACATCACAAACTTCATACACCGATAGACACTGGCACCGACAGGCACTTACACCGGCATTCAAATTACATCGGCAACAAAGCATACTGACACTCTAAATGACATGGGATGAACTTTTGTTTATTGTAATATAATTATCTTTTGTAAGACGACATGGTATATTGTAAAAGACTCATATATATATGAGATCTTATAGGTCATTTTGAGTAGAGATGAGATGATATGTATGGTAGAAAATAACTGTTTAGTGGCAGTGAAGGTTTTTGGATAAGATATCTATCTAAGCTTGAATGAGTACTGAACCTGGCATTAGAGATGTTGTTTTGAGTAGTACATTGTATTGGATTTAATAATCCATATTGTAGTGAGTGTGACTCTTCATTGAGCAGTGAGCTCTAGGCTGTTGGCCTCCCTACATGTGCAGGCCCCTTATTGTAAGTAGTATTTATTCATTGGTCAGTGAGTAAATATTATGGGTCACAAATCCTCCCGAGGTTTTTCTCACACCGGGTTTCCTCATTAAATATCTTGTGTTATGGTGTGTTTCTATGCTCTCTCTATTATTTGTGTTTACTGCAATAATTCTTATTTACCGGTACACTATTTTGGGTTGCAAAGTTATCAATAAGTTTAAATATTCTGCAAACCGATTAGACACGGATTCACACCCCCCCTCCTCTTAGTGTCTTTGGGACTGTCATTGGATCTAACAATTGTTATCAGAGAATACTAGTAGGTTTGCAAAATACCATTGAAAACATCATAAATAAATGTAGCTATCACGTTGGATACACTCTTAACGGTACTTAATTCTATAATTTTGGAGTATAAGGAGTTATATAGGGAAGCATGTAAACCTCATGGTTTAATAGAGGACATTGATGAGGAGATAAAAAAGACACAAAATGAAATTGATGATATTGTAGATAATATAATAGGTTCATCTAGACTTATATCAGTTTTTGAGTAGGAAATGACTATTTTTTAGGAGAAGTTGGAAAAACTTGAGAAAGAGAAGGCAAGAATAAGGTCTAATGCCTAGGAACTAAAGGATAAACTTGGTCTAAGGTTGGATAGTCTTATTAATCAGAGAGTTGAAATATCTAAGGCAATAGTTCAAGGAGAGCGATCACCGGAGCAACAAATACACTATCTCACCCGTATGATCTAGTAGACTGAGGCAAATCTAAATGACATCAACAAGTTTATGTAGAGTCTGAATCTAGTTTTGGTGGACATCTTTCAGATAGTAAACAACTGATTATAGACTTTGAGGTAGCATTTTTGTACTCTTTTGATTATTTATGACATCCATTGTCATTGATGTCAAAGGGGGAGTAGTGGAGAGAAAAATGCATGTACAGAGGAGATCACGTGCTCAGGGGGAGCACATCTTTTTGGATTTCAATTTTTGGAGAGCAGTTTTGATTTTTCTCATGAGTGTTGCCATTAATGCCAAAGGGGGAGATTGTTGGAATTCTACACTCTTATCAGAATAGTTTACGTTGTCATTGATGGCAACCAACTGGAAACTCACCAACAATTGGTTTCTACATGCCTGACATCACAAACTTCATACATTGACAGACACCAACATCAGCAGACACTTGCATCGACATTCAGATTACATCGACAACAAAGCATATCGACACTCCAGCCAACATGGGATGAACTTTTGTTTATTGTAATATAAGTATCTTTTGTAAGCCGACATGGTGTATTGTAAAAGATTCATATATATATGAGATCTTATAGGTCATTTTGAGTAGAGATGAGATGATATGTATGGTAGAAAATAATTGTTTAGTAGCAGCGAAGGTTTTTGGATAAGGTATCTATCTAAGCTTAAACTAGTACTGAACCTGGCATTAGAGATGTTGTTTTGAGCAGTACATTTTATTTTATTTAATAATCCATTTTGTACTCAATGTGACTCTTCATTAAGCAGTGAGCTCTAGGTTGTTGGCCTCCCTGCATGTGTAGGCCCCTTATTGTAAGTAGTATTTATTCATTGGTCAGTGAGTAAATATTGTGGGCCACAAATCCCACCGAGCTTTTTCCCACACTGGGTTTCCTCGTTAAATATCTTGTGTTATGGTGTGTTTATATGTTGTCTCTATTATGTGTTTACTGCAATAATTCTTATTTACCGATACACTATTTTGGGTTGCAAAGTTATCAATAAGTTTAAATATTCTAAAAACTAGTTAGACACTGATTCACCCCTCCCCTCTCAGTGTCTTTCGGAGTGTCATTGGATCTAACATACTCATCTCTTCTAATATAACATTTGCTTCCAAATGTTCTGAAGTATTTAAGAGTAGGAATATGATGAAACCATAGTTCATAAGGGGTCTTACCGGTTTCACTTTTGATGTGACCTCTGTTGAGAGTATAAACTGTTGTATTCACTGCTTCTCTCCAGTACACATGAGGTAGATTTTCTTCCATTAACATTGTTCATGCTACATATAGAATAGTTTTGTTCTTCCTTTCTACAACTCCATTTTGCTGGGGTGTTTGGAGTGCTGATAGTTGTCTTTTGATTCCATTCCCTTCACGGAATGCATTAAATTCCCTTGATGTAAATTATCCTCCTTGATCTGATCTTAAACATTTGATTTTATTTCTAGTTTCATTCTCTACCATTGTATTCAATATCTTAAATATTCCAAAAGCTTCCGATTTCTCCTTGAGAAGACCCAACACATTCTAGAATAATCATCAATTATTAGCATAAAGTATCTATCTCCTTGTAGACTTCTTGTTTTTGCAGGACCACAAAAATCAGTATGAATTAAATCAAGAATATTATTTGATTTCTCAGTAATGATTTTAAATGTTGTTCTAACTTGCTTTCCCATTTGACATTCCTTACATACCAGATTATTAGGTTTCACAATCTTAGGTAAATCCCTTACTGCCTTAGTTGAACTGATCTTTACAATGCAATCAAACTTCAAATGACAGAATCTTTTATGCCATGACAAACTCTCATCAATGTGTGCAATAAAACATGTTTTATCACTGGTATTCAAGTGAAAGATATTACCTTTATTATGATTACCAGTTGCAATCTCCAATCTAGTTATGTTTATGATTTTGCATTTCCCATTCTTGAACTATAACTGAAATTCCTTTTCCACTAACTGACCAACACTCAAAAGATTATGCTTTAAACCTTCTACATAATAAACATTTTCAGTATTGTTCTTACCATCCAAAGATATAGTGCCTTTTCCTTTGATTAAACAAGCTTTATCACCTCCAAACCTTACTAGAACTCCATGAATTTCTTGAAATGATAAGAATTTTCTTTTATCACCAGTCATATGATGTGAGCATCCAGATTCTATAATCCATTCATCTTTTTCTTCAATTTTAGTTACCAATGCCTGCTCTATCGGTTTGACAATAGGTGTTGGTTGATCTTCCTTTATTGCAACAAAAGCCCATCAGTTATCTACTGGATCTTCATCTGACTCATCTATAACACCTTCATTTGCATAGTAACATGACTTATCTCCATTTTTCTTGAATGTATATCTTTGATATTCACGGTTATGTTTATATGATCTTTTTGCTTCCTCCCTTAATCTTAACTATCTATTAGAACATCTAGATGCCATATGACCAACTTCATTGCAATTAAAACATTTGAAAGGTGCTTTACCTTCATAGTTAATTCCTACTAGACCTTTAGGCATTTTCTTTGCAAATAGTGCTTCAAGTTCTTCAAGTTCTTCATTTTCTCTCCTCATATCTTCAAGTTCTTTTGCATAAAGTCTTTCCAATCAGTTTTGTCAGATGATGATGATGATGATACCTTGAAAGCTAACTCAGTCTTAACAGTAGCAACATGACCAAATTCCTCAAGTTCAAATGCTAAAAGTTTTCCAACCAAAGTATCTCTAGAAACTAAAGTATTAGGCATTGTTCTCATTTCATTAATAGAAGTTACTTTCATTTTGTAAGCCGGTGGAAATGCTCTTAAAAGTTTAGATACAATTTCATCTTCACTTAAAGATCCTCCACAACATTGTATTCCTAAAACAATTTCATTAACTCTTTCCATAAATGCAGAAATTATTTCATCTTCTTCCATTTTCAGATTTTCATACCTGACCTGGTAACATTCCAGTTTTGTAATTTTGACAGTGGTATCTACTTCATTTAGTGTCTCCAACTTATCCCAAATAGCTTTAGCAGTAGATCGGTATGATAATCCCATGATTTGCAGATATGATAATGCACTAAGAGTGCTTCTCTTGCTTTGGAATCATTGTCCATGTCCTTAGCCAATGTTGGTGGATGAGGTTGATTCAGAATAGGAGCAACATAGCCATTCTTTGTAACATCCCATATATCTCTTCCAATGTAGTTCAAATGTGTTTCCATTTTGATCTTCCATATGCCATAGTTAGTTCCATCAAGCTTTAGATTGTCCTTCTTGAAAATATTTGTTGCCATAGGATCTCCTCAAGCTGTTAGGATTCTGCAAAAAGAGGACTAGGCTCTGATACCAATTTTTAGGTCCTGGGAAGGACAACTGAGGGGGTAGGGGGGTTAATCAGTTGTGAACCAGTTGTCAATAAATTGTAATCCAAATTCAAGTTATTCCAATTTAATCTTAATGCCAATAAACCAAATTTAAGTGTCGATAAAACATATTAACGGATATAGCACTACCAGTTTAACTTAATGCATGAAACATAAAGAGAAACAACATCCACAAAACATAACATAGATATTTTAACGTGGAAACCCGGTAAGGGAAAAAGGCCAACTGCCTAGAGCTCACTGCTCAATCACAAATTAGGAGTCACACTGACTACACAATTGGATGGTTAAATCCAATGATAATGTACTGCTCAAAATAGCATCTCCAATACCAGTTAAGCTCTGAACATGAGTGTCAAAACACCTTCATAACCTTCCTTTAACCTTCAAATAATGTGTACGTGATTCACACAAGGATCTGCTTATTTTTTCTTTTCAATATCCACACTTACTCATGACTTGACGATCTTCAATAAGATATTATAATCATATATACAAAACCTAAGACCAAATGAATAGGTTGGCTCACTAAAGATATTACAATTAAATCAATTACGAATGAGTCTTGATGCAATACAACATGTCAGCTCAATACATTTACCATAATAACCAATCAATAAACAATCTCCATGACATGTCATGCTGATCTGGAATAGATAACATGTACCGCTCCATAACCTAGACTTATCTTCCAATAAAGGCAAATCTGTGAACCCGATTAGACCAATAAGAAAAACACCAAAATTTTTTTCCAATCCATGTCTTTGACATAACCAAATGATCTCCAAGTTATCATCAATGTCGGTGAACAATATAACTTGCTAGTGAACATATACTAGTGACTGTGCATAAGCCACTAACCATACCAGGGAACCATAATGTAAACCTCCAAGAAGACAAGTGTTGACATCAATGACAAAACCAATGCAATGCATGACAAAGGCATCCTTAATACCAATAAAGATAAACACTTGAAGTGTTTATGAGCAAAGTATTGACCGATAAGGAGAAGTAGAGTAAACCGGTATAAGGAACAACCCATGGAGAGTGCATTGAATACAGAGGTGACAAACTGGTAGAAGTTGTGTCTGAAAAGAGTGATCGAGTGTGAATTGAGAGAGGGAATACATTGTGAGAGGGGATTGAGAAAAGTGATCAGCAAAGTCAAGTTGTAGAGTGGGTGGAGAGAATATAGATCGGTGAGGCTGAAATCGATAGGGGAGAATATTGTAAGGTTGCAAAATTTGCAACAGCGATTTCATTTGTATATCTAAGTTTTATATTATTTTCACTAATTTGTAGCTTAGTACAGGGATTGTAGTTCCTTTAGGTTGTAGACTATAAATTATGCAAGGGTTGGTTCTCCTTTGAGTTGGTGCTACTTTGAGTTGGTGCTCATAAATCAGGGGTTGGTGCTCCTTTGTTTGGTGCCCTAAATATTGTAATCATAAATTCATTGTGAGGTTGGATTGGAGCAGAAGATCTCCAGCAACTATTCTCACTAAGGTTTTTCCCACATTGGGTTTTCCTCTTATATGTCTGGTGTTGTATGATGTATTCTTGTGCATGTGTTATGATAATGTTTTAGCAAGTCCTTTCACACACTCTGCTTGCATTGTTTAAGTTACCAGTTAGCTCTCAATTTGTTTTATATATTACTGGTATCTTCTTGTTGAAGGAAAAGAGTTTAAATCACTGATTGACCCCCCACTCAATGATCCATTATGTCCAACAATTGGTATCAGATCCTAGGTACCCTATTTTGTCAAAAGAGTTCTCTAGCTTGGGTTGATCTTGTCAAGTACTCACAATGGCAAGAAATGAATCTGCCTCCTCAAAAGCTCCTATGTTTTATGGTGTCAACTATGCCCTTTGGAGTAGAAGAATGCAAACCTATTTATCCTCTCTAGGTTGTGATGTATGGATGTTGGTTGTAAACGGGTATACAGTCCCTAATAATCCCCCTACTGATCTAGAGGCTAAGAGGGAATATGAGAACAATGCTAAAGTTAATAATGTCATTCTTAGTGGGTTGTTTGATAATGAGTTTGTTAAAATTATGCACTGCTCCTCTACCAAGGAGACTTGGGATAAGTTGTAGAAGATATTTGAAGGCGATGCTAAAGTCAAGGAAGCCAAGTTGCAAACATTGAGAGCACAACTTGATTGTTTGAAGATACAAGATGAAGAGAATATTGCTGACTATCTCCAAAGGGTTGATGAAACAACAAATACCATTAAACAACTTGGAGAAGAAATAAAAAATGAGGTGATAGTGAAGAAAGTACTTAGATCTCTTACATCTAAGTATGATACAAAGGTCTCAACAATAGAAGAAGTAAAAGATCTGAAAGTCTTTACAATGGATGAGTTGTATGGCTCTCTAACTACTTATGAGATAAGGACTACCGGTACTGATGCTATGAAGAAAGAAGCTGCATTCAAGACATCAAGAAAAGGAAAAGAAGAATCTGCTCATGATACAACCAGTGAAGGCTCCGATGACATCATGTCAAACTTTTTCAGAAGACTCAAGACTGCTTCAGGCAAATACAAAGGCAAGCTGCCTTTGAAATGTTTCAACCGTGGAAATATTGGACATTTTTCAGCTAAATGTCCTTACGGTGACATGAATGAAGATGATCAATCAAGTGGTAGCAGATCATATAGTAAGGATAGGAAGAAGACTGTCTACTGGCATGGAAGAAGAGGTTACCAGAAGTGGAGTAGTCTTTACACTTAAGAGAATGATACCATAGATGACGAAAGTGAATCAAATGACTGCTGCAGTGGAGATGAAGTTAGAGAAAACCTTTTCATGGCTCAAGAGGTTCTGGTACCTGAAGAAGAGCAAGAAGGAGAAGTAGATCTTGAAGCAGAGCTCATTAGTGCCTTAGATGAGCTAAAAAAAAAGAAGAAACTTGAAGAAGGTAAAAAGGGCTGCAACTAAAGAACAAGAGTTGTTGGAGCAATCTCTTGAAGAGTCCAAGAAAACTATTGCAGATCTAAAACTCTACTTGGAAGAGGCCAAGATGATGTGTGAAGTCACTAGTACTGGTCCAAGTAAAAAGGAAAAGGAACATTAGAATCTGGAAGTAGAAATAGTGAAATTCCAGAAGGACTTAGAGAAAAGTTAAGAAGAAATAAAAGTGAGAAGCAAATATGAAGGCAACATTGAAGCCCTGGACAAGATGCTAAGAAAACAAAAGCAAGCTAAAGATATCGGTGGCTTAGGTATTTAAGAAGGTAAAAGTTCAAACAACAAAGACACATCCGATAAGTAGATACAATTTACTTCCTCAAATGAAGGTGAAGAGAAGAATGTTGGCATTTTGGCATTAAGTTATCATTGATGTCAATCAGTTTGGCATGGTCACCGGTAAGAAATAAGGAGTGACTGGTATGATGGTGATTCACATGAGAGTGAGCAAACAGTATGAAGGCTTACTGGTAAGGCATAAACTAGGATGAAGACTATGTGTATACTAACTTGGTGAGTAACAACCGATAGAGAAATACATCGATCTGGAGGTTGGCTGCCTGTTTTTGATGAAGAGGCAGAATGTTGAAGTTATCACAAACTACTAGAGGTGCAGATGTGTTACTGGTGAAGTGTGCATTACCACTTATCAGATGTAGAAGGTCTCACTGGTAAAGGGATGTACCGGTATAAGTTTTCTAAATGATCAAGTATAAACCAACTGTGTGTTGGTGAGATAAGTGATTGACCATTGTGATTCCATGTGGAGCTGAGGTGGAAAACATGCAGAGGTTGGTGAAGCCTCCATCGACATGGTTTTTGAAAAAACCACAAATCATGGGATTGAAACTGACTGATGCGACTCGAGGAAGAAAGGATAACAAAGGAAGGTTAGGGAGTAGTTGGTGCCTAGATCAATGGAAAGGAAATCCGATTGCAAGAAGACCTCAAAAAGGAAATAGCTGAGTGTTTTATGAGTCGACAGATTTCAATGTAGGAAATATTATACGTGATTTCTATCTTTAGCAAGTATGCATTGGGTAATGGAAAATGTGTACAAATGCATCCCTGGAGTATAGGTGATTGACCCAAGACAGACTAGATTGGATCTCATGCAGATTGTGTCAAGAAAAGGAAACCCTAACTGCTCCGAATTTGAATTGCTTCTTGGTGGGAAACCATGGTGATAAATATATGAGCTTGAGACAGAGCAAGATGATGTTGTAGAGAAGAAAAAGAGAGAATTTAGATTAAGTACAGAGAAGAATTGTGGCCCTAGAATTTATTCTAAGAAAGTTGCAAAGTAAGTAAGAAAGCAAACCAGTGAGAGGGTTTAACCGGTAGTGATTGAGTACCAGTATAACTGTAGTTGAGTAGTTAAGCAAAATCAACAAGGTGTAGTAGAGAAAGGTAGCATCTAAGTGTGACACAGTGTGTGGTGGGACTATGGGAGAGAAAGAGTGATAATAGAGGCCAAGAATTAGAGAAAGAAATCTCACAACCGGTAGTGTGAGATTCAGTGGAGGAGAAAAGACTATCAACCGGCAGTAAGATATTTGATCAAGAGTTGTAGAATTCATTTGCAACAAGAAGCTTTAACTATAGCTAAATTGTATTTCAATATACATTTCCAAGTTGGAGCTTGGTGTAGGGGTTGGTGTTGCTTGGGTTGGTGCCCTAAAAAAGGGGTTTGTGTCATATATCTTTCTAATCCAGTGTTTTACTTGTGAGGCTAAATTGGAGCAGTAGTCTCTAGCAACTTTTCTCACTGAGGTTTTTCTCAAATTGGGTTTTCCACATACATCTGGTGTTGTGGATTGCATTTGTGTGATTGATCTCTTTGGTTTTCCTTTTTTCTTTACTGATTTGATTGTTTAGTGCTTAAGTTAATAGCCAATATTCTGAAGTTGTTTTGAAAGGTCAAAAAGTTTAGGAACCACTAATTCACCCCCCTCTCAGTGGTACTCTATGTTCAACAATTGGTATCAAAGCTAAGGTTCACGGTTATCTTTAAACCTTGGGTAGATTATAGACTTTGAACACAATGACATGAAATGAGTCCGATTCCTCAAAATCCCCCATGTTTGATGGATCCAACTATGCCTACTGGAGCAGAAGAATGGAGACCTATATTTCCTCCCTAGGTTTTGATGTGTGGATGTCTATCAAGAATGGGTATGTTGTTCCTAGTGTTCCTCCCACTAATCCGGATGCCAAAAAGGAGTATGAGAATAATGCAAAGGCCAAACATACTATCTTGAGCAGGCTGTCTGATAATGAATTTATCAAAGTCAAGCACTGTGTTTCAACAAAGGAGACTTGCAATAAATTGTAGAGGTTGTTTGAAGGAGATGAAAAAGTCAAAGAAGCCAAGATGCAAGCACTAAGGGGCCAACTTGAAAGCATCAAAATTAAGGATGATGAAAAGATTGCAGACCATCTTCACATATTTGATGAAACTATGAACACCATCAGAGGACTTGGAGAAGAGATTGCAAATGAGATTCTTGTCAAGAAGGTACTTAGATCTCTCACACCCAAGTCAATGAAAACATCAAATACAAAAGTAGTTATCTTGTTACAAGTAAATCTTGTAACCATTTCATATATCTTACTCTGCTAGTGAGATACCTTCATTGCTACACCAATACACTTCTCCTGCTACTTCATTGCTGGTAAACTCTACCGGTTCACCTCTACTCTCCTTCTTATTTGTTGGATCTCCTCCTCACTTCTCTTCTCTTCACTGGTACTACAATCTGTTGGTCCACTGTCTACTTTCTCTGCAACTCTCTTCACTTCTTCTCTATCGGTATAACCACTACCGGTTTTGCACTGCTATCTGTTGAACACTTCAACCTAGTTCACCCTCTCACTCAGTCTCTTCTAAGATGTTCATTAAACACTTGACTGATTTTCTCTTACATGTAGAAGTAACACTTAATCACTTCACGGTATCTCTACTCTCTCATCCAGTGACAACCATCTCTGTTTTTGGCTTGCATATTTATAGATTGGTTTTCTTGCCAAAAACTAATTCAAACTCTGAGTATTTAGCATTTCCTCACTTACCTTGAGGAAAACCAAATCCAATCACATCTTGCCCGATCTAATCACCCAGACATCCAACTATATAACTCTACCATTAATGCACCTTCTTGATCATGCTTTCCATCTTTAGCGATCTGCTTTTTCCCTTATTGTCTGAATTCTTGGTCAACAACCAAGATCAGTCTTGTTGTTTCCTTCATTCACCTTGATCTCCTTAGTCACTCTTAGCGGGCTCTAAGTTGTCCTTCAGACCTCGAGCTACAAACTTTTGCAACAACTCTACAATGCATCCCATGATTTGTGGGATCTTCCATTAATGTCCACCAACTCTGCAACTACCCCGTCGGTGTACATTCCTTCTTGATCTGAATGCAGGTCCACCACCTTGACTCTATGGGGCATCCATGTTGACTAGCTGCCATCTTGACTCTTCCTATCGGTCTAGATAGGATCACCAACCAAACACACTACTAGTTTCTCTTCTCTGCCGGTTTACTAAGCCTATCGGTTAAACCCTCAAACCGGTCTGTCATCAACCTTGCACTTTGCATCTCTTTCGGTGGAATTGGTCACCACTCTTGCTAAACTATCTTATGTAAATCTTCATCAGATGGGGAATCTTCTTCATCTATACCTTGTCCATATTATCGGTTGAATTACATACCAATAAACACAACATGCCTTCTCAATCCGTTCAGCGCATATCCCCGATTTCATGCACTTGATGTACACCTCTTCTTCCTTATCTCACAAAACTGTGATTCACACAATGCATAATAGGAGATAAGTTCCACTTACCGATGGAGTGACACCTTATCTTCTGCATCCTGCAATGTACTCATGTGACTTCCCTGTTTGTGCAACATATCTTCAATCATGCACATGTGATCTGGTGATGACACTATCATTGTTAGTCATTGCTTCTCATGATGATTGCATCTTCATCAAGAGGGAGTCCTGCTATTCTACAACTTCACAACATACATGCAATCTATTCATTCTGCCCCCTATTATGTTGATGTGATTTAGGTAACTTTCTACCTCTTCATCATAAACAACAACTCTAGCACCTTGGCCCTCCAGCTTGTACACCGGTCATGAGCTTTGCAGGTTGACAACCACTCACTGGGTTGGTCAGACTTCTCCATGTCAACACATCACTTACCAGTTGACATCCTTTCCTTATTGGTGATATACTGTACCAGTAACCTATCCATCTCCCCAACTTATCCACACAAGTCAGGCACAAACTTGTGTACTGGTGACTCTAGTGATCATCTTCCTTACCTAACCAGTGTTCAGCAACACAAGGTGATATCAAAGATATCTCAACCTGTACTCCTCCTTGACAGTGTTGCACATACATCTCTCATACCGGTAGTTATCCCATACCAGTTTACCTCACTGACAACATAATGCCAACAATCTCCCCCTTTATCATTGATGTCAACTCATGTAGTATCCGACATACTACATAATCCTTCTTCCCCTTTCTCTAATCCATGGATTCTCAACACATGTAGTATGTTGTATACTATAGAATCCTTCTCCCCCTTTGACAACAATGGCAAAGGGCACTGTCAGGATATCATTCCTCCCTGTATTTACCAGTCCTTGACAAAGTTCTTTCTCCCCCTTTGTCTTTACCAGATGTCTCTCCTACTTTGATACCAATTCTTACATTTTCTCAAGTCACAACACTTGAGATGGAAGACTCAACCATCAACTGACATGAATTGAGCATGCAAGTTTTATACCTTTTGTTAAACTACTCAATTTCAGAGGGATGTGCCAGTGAACACTACTCAGCTGCTAGTCAACCTGCATCACCTCCTATTTGATCCCAAATTTCTTTAGGAATCAAATGTGATTTTACTATGAATACAACCAGCCAACTGACAAGTAGGAACCAAATGTGATTGTACTATGAATACAACCAACCAAATGACAGGTAGATACCCCTTACACTGAAATTTTCTTGGGTATTCCTACTGTAACTTTTCATCATCTACAGTTTAGGGTAGTCAGTGCACTTACTCTTCCAATTTCAAGCATCTCAGCTTTGCATCATAGCACCTAAACTCCCCCTGAGTCATACATCTCAGGTCGTCATCTCCGGTGGGGTCTAACACCGAGGCTCCAATTGTCTCCATATGTCAGTTTAGTTGTGCATGTGTCATCATCTAGTGATCTTTTCACTCCATCATATCTACCACAACCTATGACATGATCCTGGAATAATACAATGCCATACAATGACATCATCATGTCATAAATTAAATCGGTTAGGCCAAAAATATGCATGCCTACATGATTAACTATGGGACTAACATATATCATTCAGGTCTTCATCACCACCACCTAAGACATAAACTTCACATTCCATGCTACCAGGGCTATTACAATGATTTCCACCCTTATTGTCTTACATAACCTGCAAGTATATGTTAGCATTCATGTCGGTAACATCTTGTACATACCAGTTTCCTATACTAATCAACTATCACTACCAGAGCACTTTTCTATGACTCATGATAGTCTGTGTCACTCTGTATCTGATTCCAATTGTTATCTTGTCATACATTGATACAACAATAGTGATTCAGTTCTGATATGCGGCTGTGTAGTCAAGTCAGCCTCTACACACACTTATCTTCTCATTTTCTTCCTTCATACCAGCAGCAACATGTTCTTACATGTTGCCTTCTTCGTTGAGGGGGTGAATGATAGGTTCAATTCATTACTCCCCCTAAGATCCTGCATCTTCTTTAGGCCTTAGGAGATATCACCGGTGCATTGGATGCACAGTGCCAATCCATGGTCTTCTTCCTCCATACCTACTTGGTCTCATCCTTCTTCCCATTTTCAGGCTTGGGAGAAGGTCTTTCATTCTTCTACTGATGGGTCCTTCCATTTCATGATCCTCCATCACAACCAGAAGTAGTTCTATAGTAGCACACAACATCCATCCCAACTTCATGTTTGGGAAATCTCTTGACATACATGTTTGACCATCTTCTTCTGGTCATGTTGCTGTGATTGGCAATCGAAACCGGTGGACCTCTTGCTCTTATAGGGACATTTCTCCTTTGTTTCCATGTAGGTCTCTGACTTCCATATGCTCCATATTCCCCTTTCTATAGAGAATAGTTATACTGGCCTCCATGTGACTACAGGTTCCTCTTCCTACATTCAAACTCTCTATGGCCAAATCCATTGCAGTTATAGCATACAAGAATAGATGGATTCTTTCTAGCATAACTGGGAGAGGGGACATGCATGTATCTTCTCCTGGATATATTTTTCTCATATGCATGATGTCCATGAGATCCTATATTATTCTTTCTAGACCTCTTTCTACATTCCTCTGCCCTATGGCCATAAGCATTAAATGCAAAGAAGTAACCGGTAAAGGATGGCATATGACTTACAAATTTGTTTTGTCATGCATGGGGAGATATTACCAGTTAAGCATCTTCATTTCTTCCTATTTGAGAATGGATCTTGGGTTGTCCATTCTGTGCATCTCTTCCATATGGTCTCTTCTTCTCCCACTCTTGCTTTGCCCTGTGGGTGGTATCATTTCTATGTCCTCTACCGGTAGGAGGTCTTCTTTTATGACTTCTCATGTTCCAGCTTCCGGTGAAACTGTCTTCTCCCATATTCCCTTTATCTTTGGGATCTGCATTGTTCCTCCTTCTTGTAGCAGTGGTCTCCCTTTTTTTTACAAGTTGTCACTGGTTGTGTTTAGATAAACCTTCATCCTGGGATCATTGCTCACTGTGAAGGTTTGGCCTTTGTTTTCTCCATTTGGGGAGACAAATATAATATCATTATGGGGGACATTCTTGTTGGCCATGTTGGATCTCAAATCAACAGAGTGGATAGGTTCTAAGGAAATGCCAACTCCTATGATCAAACCCTCCAATTTTACTTGCCCAACTTATAGAGTGAACCTATTTGGTTACTAACTCCCTCACTTTAGGCTCTGCAAGACCTACGAGGGTATACCTATTCACTAGCGGCCATTGATGACTAATTCTTTTTATAGTAGATTGAGTATCTTGATCTAAATTTTTTCCTATTTCAGATTGGCATAGGTTCTTAGGATAGGTGGCTTTTAGATGAGTTCAAGATTGTTGTTGTGGAAGCTATTCGATCTTTGTACTTGAAATTTATATGTCTGTATAATATTGCTAATTGGTTTTATATGTCTTACTTAACTAGTCCTATTGCTTTAATGTAAAGGTAATTAATATGGTAAAGATTGTGATTCATAAATGACCAGTGTCATCCCTGTTATTTGGGCTATAGAGTCTTATATTCTTCTAGGACTTAATGTATGATTTATGAGACAATTCTTAAACTTACCCCTTTGGTAAATCTATCAATTACTATTTCTTAAAAGAGATTTGTCAAATGTTTATGTTATAGATAGCCTAAATGAATTTAACCCTAACCTTAAGGGACCATTCAAGAAAGAGCTACAAGGAACAATGACAATTCACTAGTAGATCTTTTGATTTGGATTTATAACATAAGAACATAATCTTCACTGCAAGAATACAAGTAACCTTATCTTCTCAGAAATAATATCAGAAATAAGTGCCTATAGAAAATGAAATAACTCACAACACATATGCGAAGGAAAACAACTGATTGTATTAAAGGTCCAAAATAGTACAATATTATGCCAGTCTATCATACATTTATTTCTTAACAACCCTTATCTTTACAAAAGCTACTCATACATATATGAGAGAAAAATCTATGCTATGAAGAGTCATGTCTCTTCCATACTAACATTAGATTGTGTTTTCTTAACAAAGTGAAAGATAAACAAATTAAGCATTCCAAGGTGATTTATGTAATCATCCCTCTTGTAATGTCTAGTGTCAATGCTCCTCGTCTTCAATCAGTTTCTAGTGAAAATAAATTGAGCACTGCTCAATTTATGTATGGCACAATGTTTTCATCTCGATTTATTTTAGCGATAACTTTTCCTTTAATACAGGCAAACTCATTTTGCCATTGTTCTATTGACATCATCTCTCCTTCCTTGCAGATTGCTGCCATTGTTCTTCTAAATATACATCTCCTTGAGCTTTCTCTTCTGGTGACATGGCCTTGTGATTGTTCATTACATCCTACAACCTTTTCTTCAACCTTTTACGCTCCTCAAAAAATTTAATAGTCCCTGTATAGGCTTTCCAATACTGGTTTGTGTATACCATCATAGCTTTAAACCTATGTTCAATAATATCATTAGCAAGTTTGTTGATTCTCACTTTAGCATTATCTACTTGTTTTATAAGATTTTCACTTCTTATTTTCCAATAAATGGCATCTATAACTTTCCACTCAGTCCGGAGCATTGTATCCAATTCATCATTCCCAATAACATGATCCTGCTATAGTAATTGTTCTTGTAATTTCTGGATTTCTTTAGTAGGCTTCTCATAAAAACCCTTGTAAGTGTTATTTTCTCTGACCAAGAACTCTATTTGATCCTAATTCAATTTTTGTACATCCAAGTTCAATCTGGCTGTGATCTTAGGATCAGTCTTTCCAGCTTGTTGGATCATCAAATGGCCAAAATCTTGATCTGTGTCGACAAGTATGGGTCTCTTTTCCTTTGGGTACAAGGCCCACGACATGAGAGCCTTTTGATCTAGGTCATACCTTAAACCACCCATAAAGATTTTGTCAACCTCATCAGGCATGATTTGCCTAGTTGGATCTTGTTTCCTAAGAAATCTATCAAATAACAATGCAGATCTCATATCCCATCTAGAATAAATCACCACTCCAACATCCTTAACTAGTTGTCTCCCCTTCTTAGGTGTAATCTCCCTCATGGCCTGATCTACTTCTTCTTATAATTTATGGACCTTTTCTTCTTCTATTTTATCCATCATAATGTCCCTGATTTGCATTCCTTTGTGTTGGCACAAAAATGTATTAAATTCCTTAGAGATCATTATAAGCAATAAAATCTTCATGTTCTAATAACCTTATGTCTCCAATTTCCTAGACATTGTATTGTCCTGCCATCAAATTCAATTGCACATCACCTTCAAAACTAGGTGGGAAATCTTCCCTGGGTGAATTAATTGGAATAAAATCAGAGGTGGATTGGGGAGACATTTGAATCAAGGGCTCTGTATCCCTAATGTGTTGTGTTCTATCTTTGAAAACATGTGTAGGGACACATTCCAAGACTTCCAGTTCATGCTCCATGAGCTTGTTTTCTTTAACCAAGGGGTCATCTATCCCCTGTAGGGAATCATCACTAATTTTCCCTCTGTGTAGTTTCCATGCATAGGCTTTTGACACTTTGTCATACTGTATCATTTTAGCAATGGTCATTTCTCTATCCACATTTCTCACAAAGTCATCTGGCATGAGTAACTTATGATCACCTATTTGCAGCTTCTATGATGTCTTTACTTCTCTTATGTAACCCTTAGGATCAAAATTTGGCCTAGGATCATCTTCAACCATTTTATAATAATTCAATTTGTTCTGCAGCAATGCATAACTCTTAGAGCTCTTGACAATAAAATCTAAGAACACCAGCAACCTAGGCACAATAGACTATTTTCAATGATTGGTCAAATGTTGGGAACTTTTTGTTGACAATCGTCTAATGATCTCAAGGCATGCCACTCTATTAGGCACTATGACAGATAATAGGTAGGGTTTCCCTTCAAACCCATACACTCTTATTTGAGTGTAATTTAGAAAGCAATACCAGTCTCCCCAGTTGTGCTCAATTGAGGTATCTTCATGATACTCCTTTGGTCTCAAAAACCTCTGAATCTCAGGAGACAGGGCATGGTTGCATGGATATCCTAACAATTTGTACAATGTTTTAACAAAAAACTCCTCAAAATGCCAATACTGGTTATTACTATATCTTTGGTCCCATGAAGATATCTAGAGTTGCACAAGCTTTCTCATCCCAACCTTATCATATGCTCTGATACATAAATCATTTGGCCACAACCCTTTGTCTTGTCCAACATATAGATACATATGCATAAGAATAGAATAATACTTAAAATGTACATTAATCACATCTCCTTTTAGTTTCCCCAAACTGTGATTAATGACTACAACAAGAAAAGTAGGAAAATCAAAATCTTGGGATCCCTAGACTACAAGTCTGCACAAATAACCATGGCCGCTATATCTATCAAAGGGTGAGACTCTATTCCCAAAATGTGAGCAACACAATAGTATGCATATTTGAAGTATGGATGGAAAGAATTAACATCATAAGGAACTTTATCTTCTTTGCCCAATGGCACTAGAAACCCTGCAACTTTAGGCCTATGAATGGGAAGCCTCCATCTCTTATAGATGTCCTCTATGTTGAAATATTCTTCTGCCAACTTCTTAGTATCAATTTATTCCTCAAATCCCCAATATAGATCAAATACAATGTCAATAATTTCCTTAGTAATTGACAATATTGGTTTCCCCATATAATCATATATGGTCTTGGTTTTGGGATCATAATTATTGGCTAGGGATTTCACGAGTTCAACATTCACAAAGACATTAGCTATTGCTAGTTTCCCCAAATTCAATCTCCACAAATTATTCATAGACTCAGGTGCACTCCTTCATATACATCCAAAAACAAACAGTTCATGACCTCTTATTTTTGTTCGTGTATCGCCTAGGCCCTCAAATCTATCCTTGAAACCTTCCTCATATGTTTTAATTTTCCTAGACCTAAGTCTTGACGAAGGACATTGGTCAATTAGGTCTTGGTCCAATGAGTACCCTTCCTTTTTTTGCCTCTTAGGTTTTTCTTCCATGGGTTGGGTCTCTTTAGCTTTCCTAACTCTATTCTTTTTAGAAGATGACCCCTCCTTTATCACTACAGAGCTCTGAGAATGAAAAAACTTACTTAAATTTTGGGTAGACCTTTTGTGGATTTGATTTTGAATCATCTTAGCTCTTCGAGGCTTGCTATGAATTCTTCAGGCATTGCTCAGAAGTGTTTCCTTTCTTGTCAATTTATCGAGCATTCATGGTGACTTTATCAGTTAACATTACCGGTTGCACAAAGGTCACAGAGGCATTCATTTGAATTTATGATGAGGTGACTTTATTAAGGTTTTTATTGATCCTCATGGTAGAAAGTAATCATTTATCTAGTAGTACTTCATATTTTCCATTGATGCTCATTAATTTTATAGCTGCACCATTGTTTCGATGGAATCATATACTTTGGTGGCCTCACTTTATCTTCCTTTGAAATGCCATGGTTCATCGATGTTTCTTTCGTTTCGATGAAACTACCGTTATTGTTAATGAGCCTTGTGGTTTCATTGACCTCTTTATTTTCATCAAAAAGCTCTAGCTCACATGTTTATGTCGATGTAATCCTCCATCGGTTCATCAAAACCCCATTTATGATAGGAATCCTTTTGTCGTTGTGTTTTACAACCATCTCATTATTTTTTAAGTATATCGATAATGGTCCCTCATTATCCAGCTTCTACACGGGTCATCGATGAAATTCCTTATGTCAGAGAAAGAAGAATATCTTCCTTCGACCTTTCATTTTCACAGATGGCATGTGTTACTCCACTCGTAATTTTTCCCTTTTAAAGTATTCTTTCTCGCGGGTTGCCTTTGTTCCTTTAGTTTCGTCGGGTCATTCATTTTCCTTTGTACTTGAACCATTGAACTCTTCCAAAAGAAAAGTTCAATGGGTTCAAGGTTCAAAGAGCATTTTGTAAAAGAGTCATTTGTGGTCTTTGTCATCATACAAACAAGTGTGCTTTGGTTGTGGCCATTGAAGTTTTGAACCCGTTGAACCAAATTTCAAGCAGTTCAGGGTTCAAAGTTAATAATGCCTTTTGTGAGTTGCGGAAATGTATTGTTATTTGATGAGTGTGATGTTGGTATTTTGGTATGGTTTTGTCATTGATGTCAACACCTACTGAAAACAAGCACTTTGAAGATCCAGCAACATTCACCGGCAAGCAAATAAGCATGGCATGCTATGGAGATGATTTATTATTGATGTATAGGTCTAGGTTATCTAAGGTTACACCGACAGGTTTATCTTTTCCAGAATAGCATGGAATGCTATGGAGATGATTTATTATTGATGTAAATGCATTAAGCTGACATGTTCAATCGGTTATTGCATCAGATATGATATTGTATGTAAAATGATTTTATTGTAATATCTTGTAGAGCCGACGTACTAAAATTGGTCTTAGGGTATGATATATATATAAGATCTTATTTATAAGATCAACTGTGGAATGCGAAAAAGAATTGAGTGAAGGTATATGCGAGATCAAGCAGAGGTATACACAAAGACATCATTTGAAGGTGAAGTTAGGTTTTTGTAGAAGCATATCAGCATTACACTAGTACTGAATCCAACATATGAAGATGCTATTTTGTGCAATACATTCTTATTGGATTTAACCATCCAACTGCAGTTAGTGTGACTCCCATTTTGTGATTGAGCAGTGAGCTCTAGGCTGTTGGCCTTTCTGCACGTCTAGACCCCATTATGTACACTTACTATCTGCAGTAGTATCATCTGATTGTGGGTAAGGTTTCCCACCATGGTTTTTCCCCTTACAGGGTTTCCACATACAGATATTGGTGTTATGTGTTGTGGATGACTTTATGTTCATATTTCATGCAATTAATCTTTACCCTTATAGAAATTTATTGTTGACACTATGTACCGGCACACTTAACTATTTTACCGGTATTAAGCATTAAGTTGGTTAATTAGTTTTTGGTTTGAATTTATTAGACAACTCATTCACCCCCCCTCTTAGTTGTCTCTGGGACCTAACAATTGGTATCAGAGCCTAGTCCTCTTTTGCAGAAGTTTAACAACTTGAGGAGATCCAATGTCTACTAATTATTTTAGGAAGGACAGTCCTAAACTTGATGGAACCAACTATGTGATATGGAAGATCAAGATGGAAATACATTTGAATTGCATTTTTAAAGACATCTAGGAAGTTACTAAGAATGGTTATACAACTGCTGTAGCTCATCAGACTACTCCAACTACCTTAGCTAAAGATGAAGAGAATGATTGCAAAGCAAGAGAAGCACTTTTGAGTGCATTATCAGATCAACAGATCATGGGATTATCTGATAGGTCTACTGCTAAAGCTATTTGGGATCATTTGGAAACACTGAATGAAGGAGATTCCATAGTCAAGATTGCAAAACTTGAAAGCTTCTGAGTCAGGTATGAACATCTAAAAATGGAAGAAGATGAAAGGATTTCTACTTTTATGGAAAGAGTAAATGAAATTGTTCTGGGTATTAAATGTTTCAGAGGAACTTTGAGTGAGGATGAAATTGTTTCAAAAATCTTAAGACATTTGCCACCGGCATATAAAATGAAGGTTACTGCTATAAATGAGTTGAGAACAATGCCTAATACATCAGTAACTAGGGATACATTGATTGGAAAACTTTCAGCCTTTGAAATTGAAGAATTTGGTCCTGTTGCTACTATAAAGACAAATTTGGCCTTTAAAGCATCAACATCATCTACTCCATCATTTGACAAATCAGATTAGAGAGCCTTTTATGCAAGAGAACTTGAAGAATCTAGAAAGGAGAATGAAGAGTTTGAAGAACTTGAAGCACTATTTGCAAGGAAAATGCCAAAAGGTCCAATTGAAAGTAAGTATGAAGGTAAAGCACCCTTTAAATGTTTTAACTGCAATAAGATTGGTCATATGGCTTCAAGATGCCCTGATAGACATGCTAGACTAAGAGAAGAAGCTAGAAGAACATACAAGCCTAATCCTGAATATTAGAGATACAGATTTAAGAAGAACAAAGACAAATCTTGTTACATTACTGATGAAGGTGTGACTGATGATTCTGATGAGGATCTAGTAGACAATGGATGGGTTTTTGTTGCTATAACAGAAGATCAACTGGCACCTACTGCTCAACCGGTAGAACAAGCCCTAGCAGCTAAAGTTGAAGCAAAGGATGAATGGATCATTGATTCAGGATGCTCACATCATATGACTGGAGACAAAGGTAAATTCTTAAACTTTCAATAATACAATGGAGGTTTAGTAAGATTTGGAGATGACAAAGCCTATTCAATCAAAGGTAAGGGTTCAATATCTCTTGATGGTAAGCATAACACTGTGAATGTCTACTATGTTGAAGGATTAAAGCATAATATTTTAAGTGTTGGTCAATTAGTTGAGAAGGGATTTCAGTTACAATTTAAAAAATAGAAAATGCAAAATCATCAATAGAACTGGTTTGGAAATTGCAACCGGTAATCAAACTAGAGGCAATATCTTTCATTTGAATAACAATGAAAAGGCATGCTTAATTGCACATATAGATGAAAGTTGGTTATGGCATAAGAGACTATGTCATGTAAACTTTGATTGCATGGTAAAAATCAATACTTCTAAGGCAGTTAGAGATCTATCTAAAATTGTGAAACCTCAGAATACAATTTGTAAGGAATGTCAATTTGGAAAACAAGTTAGAGCTAGTTTCGAAAGTATTCTAGAAAAATACAATAATTCTCTTGATTTAATTCACATTGATTTATGTGGTCCACCTAGAACTAGAAGCTTACAAGGTGATAGATATTTTATGCTAATTATTGATGATTATTCTAGAATGTGTTGGGTTACTTTTCTTAGAGAAAAATCAGAAGCACTTGGAAAGTTCAAACTATTCAAAGCAATGGTTGAAAATGAAACCGGTAAGAAAATCAAATGTTTAAGATCAGATCAAGGAGGAGAATTCACATCTAAGGACTTTAATACATTCTATGAAGTGAATGGAATCAAAAGACAGTTATCAACACCTCGGACACCATAGCAGAATGGAGTTGTTGAAAGGAAAAACATAACTATCTTGGATGTAGCAAGAAGTATGTTATCAGAAGCAAATCTACCACATGTGTATTGGAGAGAGGTAGTTAGCACTGTTGTCTATACATTCAACAAATTTCACATCAAAGGTGAAACTAGTAAGACCCCTCATGAACTATGGTTTGGTAATACTCCTACTCTTAAGTATTTCAGAATTTTTGGAAGTAAATGTTATATTAGAAGAGATGAGTATGTTGGGAAATTTGATCCTAGAAGTGATGAATTAATATTTCTTGGTTATTCATCTAAGAGAAAGGCATATAGATGTTTTAGTAAGAGATTGTAGAAAATTATTGAGAGTACAAATGTAAATATTGATGAACAATTCAGATGAACTTCAAGGTATATCGACTCTGAAATGGCAACAGAAATTGTGACAAATGAACCTATACTGAATCCACTGGTACAAAATGAAGATCCAATTACTCTGATATCATTAGAGGATTCCACAATAATTGAAGAAGAACAGAAAACTAAGAGACCCCGGTATGCAAGATTGAATCATTCTGAAGATCAGATAATTGGAAACAAATTTAAAGGAGTTATGACAAGAGGAAGAATGGCAAATGAAGTGGTATGTCTTATTTCTCAAATTGAACCATCATCTATCAATGAGGCATGTGAAGATAAATTTTGGATTAAATCTATGGAAAAAGAATTAGGACAAATTGAAAAAAATAATACTTGGACATTAGTTCCCTAGCCTAAAGATAAAAATGTAATTGGAACCAAATGGGTATTTAGAAACAAACTTAATGAAGATGGTAAGGTTGTCAGAAATAAAGAAAGACTAGTGTGTAAGGGATATTCTCAGAAAGAAGGAGTTGATTACAATGAAACCTTTGCACCGGTAGCCAAAATTGAGGCAGTTAGATTATTCTTGGCTTTTGCAACTCACAAGGACTACAAAGTTTATCAAATGGATATTAAATGTGCATTTTTGAATGGAGATCTTGAAGAGGAAGTATATATTGAACAACCTGATGGATTTTCTTTGACAGATGACAATGATATGGTTTGCAGGTTAAGAAAAGCTCTGTATGGATTGAAACAAGCCCCAAGAGCTTGGCATGCAAGGTTAGATAAATATCTTTTGAAGATTGGTTTTACTAAAAGAAATGCAGATAACAATTTATATTACAAAATAACTAATGATGACATCTTGATTATTGAAGTATTTGTCGATGATATAATCTTTGGAGGAGAAGATGGATTATGTAAGGAATTTTCTATTAAAATGCATCAAGAATTTGAAATGTCTATGATTGGAGAAATAAAATTCTTTTTAGGTTTGCAGATTTCTCAGACTGATAAAGGTATATTTTTTAGTCAATCCAAGTACTTGAAAGAATTACTAAAGAAATTTGGGATGGACAACTCTAAACTGGTAAGCACACCTATGACTACAAATGACAAATTATCTCAAGGGGATGAATCTACACCTGTTAATCCAACTAGATACAAATCTATGATAGAAGGTTTACTATATTTGACACAAACCAGGCCTGATATTATGAATGCAGTGTGTATTGTTTCTAGATTTCAGAGTAATCCTAGGGAAAATCATGAATCAGCAGTAAAAAGGATTTTCTAGCACTTACAAGGCACAACAAATCTTGGATTATGGTATCCTAAAGATGAAAATTTTGACCTATGTGCATACACAGATGCAAATTGGGCAAGAAATGTGGATGATAGAAAGAGCACCATTGGAGGAGCATTCTTTCTTGGAAAGAGACTAGTTTCTTGGTTGAGTAAGAAACAAAGTTGTACATCTTTATCAACAACATAATCAGAATATGTTGCAACAACAACTAACTGTACATAGGTATTATGGCTTAAGCAAATGTTGAAAGACATAAAGGTAAAATGCAAGGAACCCATTACTATATATTGTGATAACACTGCAACAATTTATATATCTAAGAATCCGGTATTACATTCTAAAACTAAACATGTTTCTATCAAACTGAATTTTCTAAGGGAAAAAGTTGAAGAAAAGGAGATAAAACTGGTTTATGTGAATACTAAAGAACAACTTGTAGATATTTTCACAAAACCTTTGCCTAAGGAGACTTTCGAATATCTTAGAGATTAGCTTGGAGTCATACCACCACCGGTAGAGACTTAGATAGTTGATGATTGTCATCAACCGGTAGAATTAAAAGACAAATCTTTTATTCCAGTCTTTGATGAGGAGGCTACTTCTCAGGGGGAGTAGTTGGTATTTTGTATAGACTTGGATTTTGTAGCTTTGGCATTTGATGTCAAAGGGGGAGAGATATCTATGGAAAAACACATTATCTTTTGAGGAAGAGATTGGTATTGAAAATAAATCTTTGGATAAACACATGTTGCTCCCACGGGGAGAAATGGAGATTGTTGGTTTTTGGTATTTGGCATTTCTGTTTTGGCACTTTGATGGTTTTTCCATCTTGTGTTTCCATCAATGCCAAAGGGGGAGATTGTTGGTATTTTGGTATGGTTTTTTCATTGATGTCAATACCTAATAAAAACAAACACTTTGGAGATCCAGCAACATTCACCGACAAGCAAGTAACTATTGCATAGTTACTGTTTTATGGTTCACTAGCAGGATATAATGTTCACCGGTATTTGGAATGATATGTAAGACACTTGGTAATGTCAAAAACATCGTGTGGACACTTTGTTTTTAAGAATTAATTATTGGTATATTCATATTTGCATATTTTCTTTTACCTGCAAATAGGTCCAGGTTATCTAAGGTTACACCGGCAGGTTTATCTTTTCCATATTAGCATGGCACGCTATGGAGATGATTTATTACTGATGTAAATGCATTAAGCCGACATGTTTAATCAGTTATTGCATTGGATATGATATTGTATGTAAAATGATTTTATTGTAATATCTTGTAGAGCCGACCTACTAAAATTGGTCTTAGGGTATGATATATATGTAAGATCTTATTTGTAAGATCAAGTGTGGAATGCGAAAAAGAATTGAGTGAAGGTATATGTGAGGTCAAGTAGAGCTATACACAAAGAAATCATTTGAAAGTGAAGTTAGGTTTTTGTAGAAGCATATCAACATTACATCGGTACTGAATCTAGCATATGAAGATGCTATTTTGTGCATTACATTCTTATTGGATTTAACCATCCAACTGTAGTTAGTGTGACTCCCATTTTGTGATTGAGCAGTGAGCTCTAGGCTGTTGGCCTTTCTGCATGTGCAGAACCCATTATGTACACTTACTATCTGCAGTAGTATCATCTGATTATGGGTAAGGTTTCCCACCGTGGTTTTTCCCCTTATAGGGTTTCCACGTACAAATATTGGTGTTATGTGTTGTGGATGACTTTATGTTCGTATTTAATGCAATTAATCTTTACCAATATAGCAATTTACTATTGACACTGTGTACCGGCACACTTAATTGTTTTACCGGTATTAAGCATTAAGTTGGTTAATTAGTTTTTGGTTTGAATTTATTAGACAACTGATTCAGCCCCCCCTCTCAGTTGTCTCCAGGACCTAACACGTGAGTCCTTATGTTTCGGGTTGATATGCAGTCTTGAACATTGAACCAAACCTCAAGTGGTTCAAAAGGTTCATGGTTCATGTTTAATAGTCCTTTTTCTCTGTTGCTCGTTCTCGATGTTTTTGTGTGTGCCGCCCATTCACTGTTACATTTCTTAAGTGAACTTGAACTGTTGAACCTTTTTGTCAAGTGGATCAAGGTTCATGGGTTCATTTCAAAACTAACTCTAAAGCTTTTTAGTGGAAATAAAAGCGGCACGATAAGAAGGAATATTCCCTTATTCGACAATTTAAAATTCTAAATGTGGAAAGTAATCATGAGAACATCAAATTACTTGTGCGAAAGTGATGGATAATTAAGAAGGTGTCAGTTTGTGTCATTTCATGATTACTTCGCATGCTTGGGTAAATCATGCTGAAGCATGTGTAGCTTTAAAGATATTTATTCGTCCGATTGAAGGAAATGTGTATGAATTTTTTTCCATATTTAGGAAGGTCACAACTACCATTCTTCAGTAAATTGGAGGCACCGAAGGTAAAATCAGCTTTGTTCTCCAAAAGAATTTCCAATTTTCATGGTGTTAATGGGTAAGTTCAGTTGATTTCTCCTAAGTTGTGTTTCTTTGAGATTCTAAGGTTTTTATCAGTATAGAAAAGAGAAATCTCTAAATTGTTGGGGTAGGATACTATCTTGTTGTTAAAATTTCTTGGTTAAGGGGGTAGATAGTTAACATGAGGCCTATGCTGCCGAATCTTGGTCGTACCTCATGTCTAGTGAGTATTTTGCCGGAATTGGAAGACACCTCCTCATTTCATATAGATTTAGGGGATTTCCTGGAAAGAACCAAGAACCCTCAAACTGGTTCATTAATGGAAAAGATAGTTAAGAGTGGTCTTGTGGAAGTTGTTGCATTCCCGCTCATCGCACTGCGCCCAGATTTAGTGTTAGCATGCAAGAACATATATGACTCTGAAAACAGATGTATTAGAACCTGCGATGGTGAGGAGATGGTTAGAATTAATGGAGAAATGGTGATGGCATCAATGGGTATTCTTCATAAGGATGAGTATGAGGATTGGAGTATTGGGAGTTCATACACCTATTTCTCTGAAAAAGAAGAGCAAGTACAGGAGTGTAATTGCTAAAAATTGGTTCTTGAAGATTCAAAAAGGAGGATCATGGTTACCCAAGCCCACAACCAGAGAACACTTCATCCCAGAGGTGCAAGACATTGTTATACTTTTGAACAGAGGGAAGGGGAATTCACATTCCTTCTACTGGGAGGATTGGATGCACTTTTTCATTCAAGTTGTTTTATTCGGTGACAGATTTCTGGATTGGTCTCAAGTAATTGCAGAGAAACTTCACGAAGGATTGAGCAATTTTGTGGGGATGATAGGGTTTTACTCTAATTCCTTCACAGTTCTAGTCCCCAGTCAGAGCCGATGTTATTCCACCCATAATTTTTCCCTTTTAAATTATTCTTGCTCGCAGGTTGCCTTTGTGCCTTTACTTTCGTCGGGCCATTCATTGTCCTTCGTACTTGAACCATTGAACTCTTTCAAAATAAAAGTTCAATGGGTTCAAAGTTCAAAGCATGTTTTGTAAAATAGTCATTTGTGGTCTTTGTCGTCATATAAACAAGTGCGCTTTGTTTGTGGTCATTGAAGTTTTGAACCTGTTGAACCAAATTTCAAGTGGTTCAAGGTTCAAAGTTCAAAATGCCTTTTGTGAGTCGTGGCAATATATTGTTATTTGATGAGCATGAGTCCTTATGTTTCAGGTTGATATGCGGTCTTGAACCTTCAACCAAACCTCAAGTGGTTCAAAAGGTTCAAGGTTAATGTTTAATAGTCCTTTTTCTTTGTCGCTCGTTCTCGGTGCTATTGTGTGTGTCGCCTATTCACTATTATATTTCTTAAGTGAACTTGAATTGTTGAACCTTTTTGTCAAGCGGTTCAAGATTCATGGGTTCATTTCAAAACTAACTCTAAAGATTTTTGGTGGAAATAAAAGCGGTGCAACAAGAAGGAATATTCCCTTATTCGACAATTTAAAGTTCTAAATGTGGAAAGTAATCACGAGAACATCAAATTAATTGTGCGGAAGTGATGGATAATTAAGAAGGTGTCAGTTTGTGTCATTTCACCGTTACTTCCTATGCTTGGGTAAATCATGTTGAAGCGTGTGTAGCTTTAAAGATATTTATCCATCCGATTGAAGGAAATGTGTATGAATTTGTTTCCATATTTAGGAAGGTCACAACTACCATTCTTCAATAAATTGGAGGCACCAAAGGTAAAATCAGCTCTGTTCTCCAAAAGAATTTCCAGTTTTCATGGTGTTAACAGGTAAGTTCAATTGATTTCTCCTAAGTTGTGTTTCTTTGAGATTTTGAGGTTTTTATCAGTATAGAAAAGGGATATCTCTAAATTTTTGGGGTAGTATACTGTCTTGTTGTTAAAATTTCTTGGTTAAGGGGGTAGATAGTTAACATGAGGCCTATGCTGCTAAAGCTTGGTCAGACCTCATGTCTAATGAGTATTTTTCCGGAATTGGAAGACACCTCTTCAATTCATGTAGATTTAGGGGATTTCTTGGAAAGAACCAAGAACCCTCAAACTGGTTCATTAATGGAAAATATAGTTAAGAGTGGTCTTGTGGAAGCCATTGCGTTCCTGCTTGTCGCACCTTGCCTAGATTTAGTGTTGGCATGCATGAATAGATATGACTCTGAAAATAGATGTATCAGAACCTTTGATGGAGAGGAGCTGGTCAGAATTAATAGAGAAATGGTGATGGCATCAATGGGTATTTCACATAAGGATGAGTATGAGGATTGGACTATTGGGAGTTCATACGTCTATTTCTCCACAAAGAAGAGAAAATACAAGAGTGTAATTGCTAGAAATTGGCTCTTGAAGATTCAGAAAGGAGGATCATAGTTACCCAAGCCCCTGACCAGAGAACACTTCATCCTAGAGGTGCAGGACATTGTTATACTTTTGAATAGAGTGAAGGGGAATTCACATTCCTTCTATCGGGAGGATTGGATGTACTTTTTCATTCAAGTGGTTTTATCCAGTGACAAATTTTTGGATTGGTCTCAAGTAATTACAGAGAGACTTCATGAAGGATTGAGCAATTTTGTGGGCATGACAGGGTTTTAATGTCTTCCTATCATTTTTACATTTTAGCTTGCACAAGGGATTGGCCTGGACTACCTAATGAACCCTAGATTGATGGAATGAGAGTTTGTCATGCCCAAAATTTAGGGCAAAAAAGGAACGATTTTTTTTTTTTAAATACTAATTAATTAACAAGTTCGCTCATACAACAAGCGTTATTGAAATTTCCATAATTATATTCGAGCTAATTCTGAAACGAACCAAGCATCGATAATTTTGTTTAATTCTAATTGCGGAAAAAATAACTGGTTTAATTTTATCTCCACGAGATACCTAGTCATTAAGTTTATTAAATCAATCATGCTAAAGGAATAGGAGAGGAAAATTAATTCAATCTGCAAAATGACTCTATAGTCTAAACAACCATATTTAAATTTCTATTAATTACTTACTCCAAATTATAACCAGAATTATATATATATATATATATATTTATTTATTTATAATTAAATACTTATTCCAAAATATACCAGAGTTATATATATATATATATTTATATATTTTAATCCTTTTTCAAAAAAACAATAACTTTCCAAAATAATATTCAATATTTTTCCAACCCTATTTAGGGTTCTATTTTTTTATATATTTATTAACAACTCTAAATTATCATAACATTTTTATTTCATTTACCCTAGCCCTATCCGGGCTAAGGTTTTATCCTCTTAATTTTTTTATTAACACTAAAATCTTTCCATAGGGCCGAACAACAGCGGCCATTTTTCTTTTTTTATGCAGGGTTTTGAAGAAGGCGAAGGGGAAGGGCCGCGAGCGCCATTGTGTGAACGCACAGTGGCGGTGTGGCACCACTGTGTGTCCACACAGTGGGCGCCGCTTGCGGCTCGCACCACTGTGTGTCCACACAGTGGCGGCCGCAGCCGACCACTGTGTATCCACACAGTGCGGAGCCGAGTGGCTCTCACTGTGTGTTCACACAGTGGGCGCCATGCGGCCCACACTGTGTGTACACACAGTGGGGTCCGCGTGGAACCCAAAAATTTCCCCTTTTTTTTTTTTAATTTAGTTTTTTTTTTTATATTATATATATATATTTATATTTATATAAATTTATATATATAAAAGTTTTAAGGGTGAATATATATATAAAAATATATATATATTTTTTAATAAGATTTTCATACAAAATTTTAAACAAAATAACAAAGGGAAAGCATAATGTAAATCAAAATTTCATGTGCACAAATAAATGTATATGTATTTATATATATATATATATATATATATATATATATATATATATATATATATATATATATATAAACTTAAGCTCTTTTATTTATTTATTTTAATTGCTAATAAAAGAAATCGAAGTAGATCATTTGCTAAACTTTTATTCTAACCCATTTTTTTTTCTTTCTTAAAATACATCATACGATTCTAACTAAAACACATTCATTGATTTTTCCACTAATAAAACAATTACTTAAAACACCCTTATCCTTTTTAAATACTTAGGATCTTTCAACAAAATAACTCATATTTTTCAACAAGTAGAATATAGATAAAATTTATTTGAAAACTAATTTTTTCCATGATACAAAAGAAGCTTTTGCATGCAACTCAAGGAGGCTTTTCTTTTTCTGAAACAAAAATAGAGGTAGAAATAAAACAAGCTTCTTTTTACAACTCTAAGATATACTGCAATTTTTACAGGATGTTTCTTGTTTAGCTACAACAATAAACCTCAAGTCTATTTTCAAGAATTACAACTTGCCTCTCATTTCTATGAATGAGGGCATACTTCTGAATCAAATTAAAACAAATATTTGCAATAGGATTTAAGTATCTTCAACAATAATCTTCTGTATCTTTTCATGGTTCCTATTCTCTTCTCCTAACTTTCCTGCATAATAGAAACACAAATATGACCACGGAGTGCTCACCTCCCAGCCTAGGCTAACTGGTAGCCACCCCCGAGCTCGGAGAACCAATTCCTAGACTGGTAACAAACAAGCAAACACATAGAAGGCAAATACATACAGATTTTCAGACACACTCCCAACTTGGCTTCACAGCACCACACTTTGGTGATGATCTTTTCAAAGGGTGGTAGTGGACCAATACCCTGAGGAGAACTGCAAGTATGAAATAAACAAGAAGCCACCTCATGGCACAATAATTATATCAAGAATCTCAACCCCTTATTCCTTATGCCCCCCCAAAGGCATTCTAGCCTTATTTCCCTCCTTATGACCCCCATTGCACAAACAGGCCATGCACCAAGGGTCACACAAAGATCTCTTATGATCGCTCTCAAAAGAGAGTCTCTCACTCAAGGGTTGTCACTGCTACCACCCACAAGATCCTCTTCTCACCCAAGAGTAAGAGGTCTTGAGAAAACTCCCAAAACACAAACAAATCATAATGCAAAAATACCAAATGGATTTCAAAACAAACATTCAAGAACTCAAATTTCTTACACCAACATACTTCCAGACATAAGCAAGAAGTAGACATTATAATGAATAATTGAAACCAACCTTAATCTGCCCAAAGGTATAATGATATTTGAGGAAGAGCTGCCCAATCCATGAATCTTTTTCCTTCTACCCGTACTTAAATTTTCTATTCCAAAACTATTCTTTTTCTTTTCAAAATTTCTCTTGTCTCCAAAAATGGAGAGTGGGTGATTACCCTCAAAATCTCAAAATCTTCCTTAAGAAGCTCATTCACTGAGTTCTCACAAGTTTCTAAAAACCAAAAAGGAAAGAAAAGCAGAATGCAAAAAGACTCTCATTCCAAAAGAAAAATCTCAATTAGATTTAAACTTCTAATTTTCAATTTTCGTACAACTCAAAAAAGCCAATTTTTAAAGCGTTAAAAAGATCATTAAAAAGTAGAAACTTGCCTAAAATTACCCCTAACCCCTAGGTATACCTTATGGGCTTTAGGAAACCCTATTAAACTACCCCTAGGTGTTCATTTAACACATTTTAAACCCCTTTGAAGTTTATTTTCGGGTCAAACATATGTTGACCACCCCAAATATTATATTCCCAAAGTATTTATGACAACACATTATTTTATTTAAGAAAAGCTATAATTAAACACTTTCCCACCAAGAGACAAAATAAAACATTTAAATTTAAATCCACACATGTGTCAAGTGACACAAATAAAACACTTTTACAAAATAAAACATGAAATTGTCTCTTGTGGTTTTTACACATTAAATTTAAATAACACTTAACACTCATGCAGCATATACTGTTACGAATAAAATACAACACAAATGGGGTGTTGTCTCTCCAAATAGACAACCCCTGGCTTACGAACATTTAAGTCTAGGTTTGGTTCTCTGTAATTTTCCATGGTCACATGGTAAATTTTCTGTGCATCTCAATTTACACATTAGTACTTTCAAATATCCACATATAATATAATTCAAAGGAATAACAATACACATCATCACTTGCATACAATTTTCATCTGCACAGATTATATACATCTTTTATCAAGCAAATTCACATAAGCAATTTCATCCCAATTCGCATAACTAACCATACATCATAGTTCTATATTCATAGTATAGTCCTGCAAATCCAATAACGACATCTATCATTGCAATATCATCCTATCTAAAAATCATGTAGTGTTCTATCTCATAAAACATATAAGTAAATAATCAAATCATAGCAATGTTATCCAAATCCGGAAATCATATAAGTTCTAAGTCTCAAAAAGCATCAAAATAAAGTATTCATAATAGTCTAAATATAAAATCCACTGAATGTCAGACTGAGTCGAGGTGAGGCCTCACATCCTCCCCCTCTAGGCATGAACTTCCTCCTGGAGTTCATCAAAGAGGTGGGGGTACTTTGATCTCATACGTGTTGCGTCCTCCCATGAAGCCGTAACCTCATCATAACAATCCCACTGGACCCTAACCTGGTCCAGCTCTCGACCTCGAAGGGCCAACGTCCAGCGTGCCAAAATGCGAATGGGCTCCAAAGCTAGCTGCCCGTCCGACTCCACCTGCAAGGCATCCCAATCTAAAATGTGAGACTCATCATAGATATACTTTCTCAAAACTGAAACATGAAACATATCGTGGATGCGTGACAGGCTAGGTGGCAAAGCTAAATGGTAGGCAACTGGGCCTATCCTCTCCAGAATCTCAAAAGATCCTACAAAGCAAGGTGCGAGCTTAGAACCCTTTCCGTAATGGATTGGACTCTTATGCGGTCGCACTCTCAAGAAAACTCTGTCTCCAACCAAGTAGCTACAATCTATCCTCTTTGCATTGACATATTTCTTCTATCTATCTTGAGCCTCTCTGAGACGCTGCTGAATCAAATCCACCTGCTGTTCCATATCCTGAACTAACTCAGGACCAATAGTAACTCTATCCTCTATGTGATCCCAACTCAAGGGCGTCCTGCAAGGCCTACCGTATAGTGCCTGATAGGGTGGCATCCCCAAGGAAGTGTGATGCCCATTGTTATAGGAAAACTCTACTAAGGGAAGATACTCCTCCCACTGGGTCTGATGATCCATGACGTACATGCGAAGCATATCCTCTAACACCTGATTGACCCTCTCTGTCTGACCATCTGTCTCTGGGTGATAGGCTGTACTGAAATTGAGCTTAGTGCCCCTAGCTGCCTGTAATGACTTCCAAAAGGAAGAAGTGAAAAGAGAATCCCTGTCAGAAATAATCTTGCGGGGTATGCCATGAAGTCTAACAATGTCTCGCAAGAACACCAGTGCTACTGCTGGAGCTGTGAATGTGGTACGGACTGGTGAAAAGTGAGCTACTTTGGTCAACTTGTCAACTGTCACCAAGATAGCATCATGGTGACGAGAAGACATAGGAAGACCAATGATGAAATCCATGGATATAGTATCCCACTTCCACTCTAGTATAGCATGAGACTGAAGCAACCCCCCTGGATGGCGGTGCTCCGCCTTTACCCTCTGACACTCGAGACATCGAGCTACTATCTCAGCAATGAGCTGCCGCATTCCCGGCCAATGATACAACTATCTCAAGTCAGCATGCAACTTCTTAACCCCGAGATGCACTGCATAAGGAGCTCTATGAGCCTCCGTGACAATGAACTCTCACAATCCTCCGGAGGAAGGTACATAAATGCACCCTCTGTGGCGTAACAGTCCATCGGGCTCCAAAGAATAATCCACATATTTCCCTTCTAGAGTGACCTGAGAACGTAATACCTGACAAACCTCTACATACCATCCATCCTCTAACAAGTGCTGAAGTATACGGTCTCTCAAGTCTGTGCCCATGGATATGGTGTAAGCCTCGTGACGTCTCGTACTCAAGGCATTTGCAACTACGTTTTCCTTACCTTTGATGTAGTGAACGTCAAAATCGTATTCGCACAAGAACTCCATCCATCTCCTCTGACGTGCATTAAGGTTCAGCTGAGTGAAGATGTACTGAAGACTCTGATGATCTGGATGCAACTCGAAGTGATGTCCTAAAAGGAAGTGTCTCCACCTCACAAGTGCATGCACTACTGCTGCGAGCTCAAGGTCTTGAGTGGGATAATTAAGTTCATGAGTCTTAAGTTTCCTAGACTCGAAAGCTATGGCCCTACCATCTTGCATAAGAACTGCCCCTAAACCCTCTAGAGAAGCATCTGTACAAACCATGAAGTCAGCTGAAGGATCCGGTACAACAAGGATAGGAGCGCTAGTAAGTGCCTTCTTGAGTTCCTGAAAGGCCTTCTCGCACTTCTGTGTCCACTCAAATTTCTTCCCTTTACGCTGAAGAGAAGTAATAGGGTGTGTGACTCTGGAAAATCCCTCGATGAAACATCGGTAATACCCTGCTAAGCCCATAAAACTCCTGACCTCTGTCACACTGGTAGGCGCTGGCCAATCCATAATAGCCCTAATCTTTGATGGGTCCACTGAGATCCCATCACCGGAAATAACGTGCCCAAGGTACTTAACCTCAGACTGAAAGAAAGCACACTTCGATAGGCTGCCAAACAATTGATTATCCCGCAAACACTGCAATACCTGTTTCAGGTGCTCCTCATGCTCCTTCTCATTCTGAGAATATATCAATATATCATCGAGGAACACAATAACAAAACGGTCCAAAAAGGTATGGAACACCTCATTCATGAGGCTCATAAAAACTGCTGGGGCATTCGTAAGTCCAAAGGGGACTATGGTAAACTCATAGTGACCATATCTAGTGCGAAATGCGGTCTTGTGGATATCACTTTCCACTATTCTCAACTGATGGTATCTTGACTTCAGATCTATTTTGGAAAAGACCTTGGCACCCTAAAGCTGGTCGAATAAATCATCAATTCTGGGTAGAGGATATCGGTTCTTGATGGTTACTTTATTTAGCTGCCGATAATCCATACATAATCGGAGAGATCCATCCTTCTTCTTAATGAAGATGACTGGTGCACCCCAAGGGGATACGCTAGGACGAATATGACCCTTCTCAAGAAGTTCCTCAAGCTGAATTTTAAGTTCATTTAGCTCATTTGTGGTCATCCTATAAGGTGCTCTGGAAACTGGTTCGGCTCCTGGTACTAGGTCTATATGAAAATCAATCTCTCTACGGGGAGGCATTCCCGGTAATTCTGAAGGAAACACATTTGAATATCCCTTAAGGATAGGATGGTCATCGAGCGATGTTTCTTTTTCTTCCTCTTCTCCTCTGTCACTGATAGTGATAGCAAAAAGCTGACATCCCTTTTGCATGCTCCGCTTAAGCTGCATTGCATAAATCATGCGAAGAGACACGGGCCTCTGAATCCCGGCGATAACTATGGGTGAACCATGATCATCCTCACACTCGATCTTTTTCAGGCGACAATCCATCTTAGCTCTGTGGGCATAAAGCCAATCCATGCCAAGTACGATTCCGTAAGATCCAAGTGGAGTCACTCTAAGGTCTACTAAAGTGGTGGTCTTGCCAATCTGCAGTTGACATGCCCTAGCCTCTGATTCCACTGACACTCTAGCCCCTGAAGCTAATTCCACTTCCCAACTGACACCCTGTCTAGTTGCCACTAGCCCACAACGCTCCACAACCAATGGAGATATAAAGGAGTCAGTAGCTCCTGAATCAAACAAAATAGATACATTGTTACCTTTGATTATACCTGTAGATTCAATAACTGTGGCCTGATGCTCAGCCTAGCGGTTGTCAACCACTGCGAATACTCTATGGGTCCTGCCCATATCACCAACTGTCGGCTCTGAAGCGGCCATCCGCTTACTCCCTGCTACCTGTCCCTGAGGGCAATCCCTCGCCATATGCCCCATGGCTCCACACGTAAAGCAAGAACCCCGTGCCTAGAACTGGGCACCCTGAGGCCTAGAGAATGCCTGACCTCCTATCCTACTGGATCCGCTGTACCCACCCCTAGAGGACTGCTGAGTCCCCGCCGGCTATGTGTACTGCCCCTGTGCCCTCTGATCACATTTCTGTCCCTGAGTTTGCCACTGCTTGGGCTTGGAGCCCTACTGATACTGTGGAGGCTTCTGCCTCTGGTTCTGTGGTGTCTATTGTGGAGGAGGGGGTTTGGAGAACCCCTGAGAATTTTGGTTGTTCCCTTTCCAATGTGGTTTCTGGAATCCATAAGTCTGAGGTGTGGGATTTCGGTTCTGAAACCGATCCCTATTGTCCTGAGGTCTAACCTGAATTCCTCAGCAATCAGTGCCTTCTCTACAGCAACCCGAAGGCTCTCTGGGGCGGACATCATAACAGGCCCGGCTATACCGGCATTTAATCCCCTAATGAAGCGGTTTACAAGAAGTTTCTCATCCTTTAGATAATCTACATAAGGCAACAACTCAAAGAATTTACTCTCATACTGGGTTACTGACAAGCCTTTTTGTTGGAGATCGTGAAATTCGTCTATACGACACTGCCTAAAGTGTTCTGATAGGTACCTCTCATGGAACCTCTCTGTGAATATCTCCCAAGTGAGTGTATCAGGAACTAATCTGTATTTGTACTCTTCCTGTCTCCACCAAGTGGAGGTTGTCCCTCTCAGAAGATGAATTGCAACATGTGCTTTCAAGTTGCTCTCATAAGAACACAACGCAAAGCACCTCTCAAGACTCAGAAGCCATGCCTCGGCCTCTACTCCATCTGTAGAACCTCCGAAGGATGGTGGTTGGAGGCGCATGACCTCCCTGATGAGATCCCTTGGATCTCGATGAGCTCTCTCAAAATAAACTGGTTCCACCGCTGGAGGTGGTCCTGGCATATGCACAAACTCTGGCTCATTACCACCCTGACTCTCTACAAGAATCGGAGCTGGGCTCCTGGTTCATTCTCTATCAACAGATCTATGACTCCCAGAGTCATGACTCCTAACCTGAGGGTTCTCTGCTGGGATCCTTTCTTGAACTATGCCAATAAGATTCTGAATGGCTGCTAAGAGGTCTTGGTTAGGTTCATTTGGCTGTTCGGGAGGTGCTCCTGGGTTCTCCTCTGGAACCGATGCCTCCCTCTCTACCTCTTCGCGTGCTATGCGCACACGTCTAGGACCCCGTCCACGCTTGCGAGCTTGTCGCGTTGTCGGAGGCATCCTAAGAGGAAAATAAGGTAAAACAATTAATTAATTTCTTTTAGAATAAATTCAATTAAATTCATAAACCAATTTAACATAATAATTTTAAATATTCTAAGGAGAAACGTAAGTGAGTAAGGTTCCTAGTGTGGAAACCTCGCTCTGATACAAAAATGTCATGCCCAAAATTTAAAGCAAAAACGGAACAATTTTTTTTTTTTTAAATACAAATTAATTAACAAGTTCGCTCATACAACAAGCGTTATTGAAATTTCCATAATTATATTCGAGCTAATTCTGAAACGAACCAAGCATCGATAATTTTGTTTAATTCTAATTGCGGAAAAACTAACTGGTATAATTTTATCTCCACGAGATACCTAGTCATTAAGTTTATTAAATCAATCATGCTAAAGGAATAGGAGAGGAAAATTAATTCAATCTCCAAAATGACTATATAGTCTAAACAACCATATTTAAATTTCTATTAATTACTTACTCCAAATTATAACCAGAATTATATATATATATATTTATTTATTTATAATTAAATACTTATTCCAAAATATACTAGAGTTATATATATATATATATATATATATATATTTACATATATTTATATATTTTAATCCTTTTTCAAAAAAACAATAACTTTCCAAAATAATATTCAATATTTTTCCAACCCTATTTAGGGTTCTATTTTTATATATTTATTAACAACTCTAAATTATCATAACATTTTTATTTCATTTACCCTAGCCCTACCCAGGCTAGGGTTTTATCCTCTTAATTTTTTTATTAACACTAAAATCTTTCCATAGGGCCGAACAACGGCTGCCATTTTTCTTTTTTTATGTAGGGTTTTGAAGAAGGCGAAGGGGAAGGGCCGCGGGCGCCACTGTGTGAACGCACAGTGGCGGCTCGGACCACTGTGTGTCCACATAGTGGGCGCCGCTTGTGGCTCGCACCACTGTGTGTCCACACAGTGGGGAGCCGAGCGGCTCTCACTGTGTGTTCACACAGTGGGCGCCGCGCGGCCCACACTGTGTGTACACACAGTGGGGTCCGCGTGGAACCCAAAAATTTCCCCCTTTTTTTTTTTAATTTAGTTTTTTTTTTTTTTTTTTATATTATATATATATATATTTATATTTATATAAATTTATATATATATAAGTTTTAAGGGTGAATATATATAAAAATATATATATATTTTTTAATAAGATTTTCATACAAAATTTTAAACAAAATAACAAAGGGAAAGCATAATGTAAATCAAAATTTCATGTGCACAAATAAATGTATATGTATTTATATATATATATATATATAAATAATTGGTATATAAACTTAAGCTCTTTTATTTATTTATTTTAATTGCTGATAAAAGAAATTGAAGTAGATCATTTGCTAAACTTTTATTCTAACCCATTTTTTTTCTTTCTTAAAATACATCATACGATTCTAAAGAAAAAACATTCATTGATTTTTCCACTAATAAAACAATTACTTAAAACACCCTTATCCTTTTTAAATACTTAGGATCTTTCAACAAAATAACTCATACTTTTCAACAAGTAGAATATAGATAAAATTTATTTGAAAACTAATTTTTTCCATGATACAAAAGAAGCTTTTGCATGCAACTCAAGGAGGCTTTTCTTTTTCTGAAAGAAAAACAGAGGTAGAAATAAAACAAGCTTTTTTTTACAACTCTAAGATATACTGCAATTTTTACAGGATGTTTCTTGTTTAGCTACAACAATAAACCTCAAGTCTATTTTCAAGAATTACAACTTGCCTCTCATTTCTATGAATGAGGGCACACTTCTGAATCAAATTAAAACAAATATTTGCAACAGGATTTAAGTATCTTCAACAATAATCTTCTGTATCTTTTCATGGTTCCTTTTCTCTTCTCCTGACTTTCCTACATAATAGAAACACAAATATGACCACGGAGTGCTCACCTCCCAGCCTAGGCTAACTGGTAGCCACCCCCGAGCTCGAAGAACCAATTCCTAGACGGGTAACAAAGAGGCAAACACATAGAAGGCAAATACATACAGATTTTCAGACACACTCCCAACTTGGCTTCACAGCACCACACTTTGGTGATGATCTTTTCAAAGGGTGGTAGTGGACCAATACCCTGAGGAGAACTGCAAGTATGAAATAAACAAGAAGCCACCTCATGGCACAATAATTATATCAAGAATCTCAACCCCTTATTCCTTATGCCCCCCAAAGGCATTCTAGCCTTATTTCCCTCCTTATGACCCCCATTGCACAAACAGGCCATGCAGCAAGGGTCACACAAAGATCCCTTGTGATCGCTCTCAAAAGAGAGTCTCTCACTCGAGGGTTGTCACTGCTACCACCCACAAGATCCCCTTCTCACCCAAGAGTAAGAGGTCTTGAGAAAACTCCCAAAACACAAACAAATCATAATGCAAAAATACCAAATGGATTTCAAAACAAACATTCAAGAACTCAAATTTCTTACACCAACATACTTCCAGACATAAACAAGAAGTAGACATTATAATGAATAATTGAAACCAACCTTAATCTGCCCAAACGTATAATGATATTTGAGGAAGAGCTGCCGAATCCACGAATCTTTTTCCTTCTACCCATAGTTAAATTTTCTATTCCAAAACTATTCTTTTTCTTTTCAAAATTTCTCTTGTCTCCAAAAATGGAGAGTGGGTGATTACCCTCAAAATCTCAAAATCTTCCTTAAGAAGCTCATTCACTGAGTTCTCACAAGTTTCTTAGAACCAAAAAGGAAAGAAAAGCAGAATGCAAAAACACTCTCATTCCAAAAGAAAAATCTCAATTAGATTTAAACTTCTAATTTTCAATTTTCGCACAACTCAAAAAAGCCAATTTTTAAAGTGTTAAAAAGATCATTAAAAAGTAGAAACTTGCCTAAAATTACCCCTAACCCCTAGGTATACCTTATGGGCTTTAGGAAACCCTATTAAACTACCCCTAGGTGTTCATTTAACCCATTTTAAACCCCTCTAAAGTTTATTTTCGGGTCAAACATATGTTGACCACCCCAAATATTATATTCCCAAAGTATTTATGACAACACATTATTTTATTTAAGAAAAGCTATAATTAAACACTTTCCCACCAAGAGACAAAATAAAACATTTAAATTTAAATCCACACGTGTCAAGTGACACAAATACAACAGTTTTACAAAATAAAACATGAAATTGTCTCTTGTGGTTTTTACACATTAAATTTAAATAACACTTAACACTCATGCAGCATATACTGTTACGAATAAAATACAACACAAACGGGGTGTTGTCTCTCCAAATAGACAACCCCTGGCTTACGAACATACATAAGTCTAGGTTTGGTTCTCTGTAATTTTCCATGGTCACATGGTAAATTTCCTGCGCATCTCAATTTACACATTAGTACTTTCAAATATCCACATATAATATAATTCAAAGGAATAACAATACACATCATCACTTGCATACAATTTTCATCTGCACAGATTGTATACATCTTTTATCAAGCAAATTCATATAAACAATTTCATCCCAATTCACATAACTAACCATACATCATAGTTCTATATTCATAGTATAGTCCTGCAAATCCAATAATGACATCTATCATTGCAATATCATCCTATCTAAAAATCATGTAGTGTTCTATCTCATAAAACATATAAGTAAATCATCAAATCATAGCAATGTTATCCAAATCCTGAAATCATATAAGTTCTAAGTCTCAAAAAGCATCAAAATAAAGTATTCATAATAGTCTAAATATAAAATCCACTGAATGTCAGACTGAGTCGAGGTGAGGCCTCATAGAGTTTATAATTTTTACCCTCTATTGCAACAACAAAGACATGTTGAGCAGATTGACAGGTGGAATGGAGTCTTTGCGAGGAGACTTGCCTTTGAGCTTCAGGGTGATGCAAACAAGAGAATATCAGTTGAAGCTATGGAATTTGTGAGTATATATGGAAGTTTTTTTATACAATTTCCTCGGTTTACTTACATATAGGTAGATGGTTTTGAAGACCAACCATTCAAGTTACCTAGGTATGCTTTTAATAGTTACATGCTTATAGAAGTGAGCAAGCAGTTGGCCTACATAGACAAAAGATTAGGAGAAAAGGGTGAGTCTGGTGTGGTATTTCCCATTGAGCTTGGTTATTATAGTTGCCAGTTTGTATCGGATGCCTTGAACTTGGAACTGGAGTTCAAAAGGATGAACTTGCAGCCATATGTGGCAAGGCGAAAATTTGATAGCAAGGGTTATGCAAGGGAGAACCTTAAGGTAGATAGTCATTTTTGTCATGAACCTCAGATAGAGGATTATTGGGAGAACTGCAAGGATGAGTATGAAGTGAGAAAAAGACTGTGGTCTAGATTCACTTTGTAGCAGATAACTACCATGAGGCTCCCAATTAATATATCCAGCATATCAGAAGATACAAAGGGGAATGTTTTGGATCCTAAGTTTAAACTGAGATTAAAGGAAAACCGATTCCAGAAATTGACTGGAACAAAAAGGAAGATGACAGTATCCAAACAAGAACCTTCAATGTTGTCAAAAGAACAAAGAGATGGTTGAGGAATTAGAAGTTCAAGGATAGACCCCACATGTCCTCACACGAATCAAGAATTGATTCACACATTGTGGTTCAATTTATTGTTTTTGCCACTAATGAAATTTCTAATGTTGCAGGTGTCTCAAAGCCTGTTGTAGAGAAAATTCAACCAAGAAGGCCAAAAAGGTCACCACCCAGTCTCACAGCTACCTGAGTAACTCAGTCTAGAAGCAAAAAGAGGAGTAAGGCACTTGTCCCAAAATAGGTCATTGTAGACTTAGACCCTAGTGAAGAGCTTGAACAAACAAGGGATTCACAGGATCAAGGCGAGCCCAGAATGCAAGGAATGGACACAAATAAAGAAGTAGAAATTCAATAGGATCCCATGAATACCTTATTAACTGTTACTTGAATAGATGTACAGACCACTCCGCCACCTAAGGAACCTGCAATTGCACCTAGATGGTTGAAAGCCACCATTGGGAAAAAGAGCAGTGTGGTGCCGGTCACAATTCCGATAGAGGACATGGTTAGTATATGCTTGGGAAAGACATCAAAGCCCAAAAAGCTCAAAACATAGGCAATGCTTGATGTGGATGACACAATAGGTCATTGGACAACTGAAGTTGCCAAACCCATTCCTGGAAGAGACGTAGACAAGGTTACAAAGGAGGATTTCAATATGGAGAAGAAAGATTTGGGGGTTGCTTCAAGAGCTGTAGATTTTAAGCATCTGGAATCCTCCACAAAGAGGATAATTTCAAGGACTTGGAAAGATAAAAAGGATAAGAGAGAACTGAAGCAATTTATCACACATATGGCTCAATACATCAATGCTATCCACGATCCAAACCCCCAACCATTATCGCATATATTAGTGTCTTTTGATCCTAAATCACTAACAAACCAAAAGATGCTAGATCAAGTTCAAAGGAACAAGGTAATGACAAAGATGTTTAATAAATGGTTGGGCTTGATAATACAACAAGGGTCAGATTATATTTGTAACCTGGTTAAAGTTTATAAGGATGTTGAAACCGTGAGTAAAGAGCTTGAACTGGAAACAACCACCTGGGAAAAAGAAAGGATTAAGTGGGTAGCAGTCCTCACATAGATGAACGATGTTCAGAAGTATGGAGTGATGAAATTCCTGGCTGAGAAACCAGTGGAGAACTTGGATGACAATGTGATGTACGTGTCAAAGAAAAATGTGGAATGGCACAGTTCTATCATCAAGCAGGGTCACGAAGAATCCACCAAGCTTCTCAAAGGACTGACTAACTTGATTGACACGATGCAGAAGGACCTCAAGTTTATTGATATTCAACTCATGAAGGAGGGTGCCAAGGTAATCGAGGAAGCTACAGACATGACTAAGGTCTTTCAAGAAAGGATCTAGTTCATTCAGACAACAAAATCCTTGACCACTGATGATTTTTCAAAAGCGGCAAGTATTGAATCAATGCTCTTTGCCTATTCGGACCATTTAGAGGTTCACAAGGCAAAAGTTACACAAGTAAATATGGACAAATAAGTGTGGAAGTAGAGGATCTTACACATTGGTCTGCCCTATTTCCAAGTCATCTTAAACTTCTCAACAGTGCACTTTGAATGGCGGGGTTCTGTAGCAAAGCAGGACAAGCCCGTAACCTCCTCCGCCACGGTGGAAGCCTAGCTGATCTGAAAATGAAATGTTAACCTTTAAGTGGCTATTAGTTTAGTTTTCTTTTATGTTTCTTAAATGGTTTCTTTCACCTGGGTGAAATTAAATTTTATTTTATCATGTAAAAACTATGGCCTGGTGGCTATTTAAGCTGAAGAGCTTGTCTTTGTAAGGGTTCCGAAAAATTGTGATTTTGGGAGCAGTAGATAAAATTTTGATATGAATTGTTTGGATGATACAATGACTGGTTATTAATGAAATGTTGTGTTATCTTTGAATCTATGCGTTCTTAGATTTGCAATCATTCTTAAGTGATTATGGGCACAATATAATTTGAGGATGAGTTATCTCTATATTTCCTTTACAATTCATGTTTATTATTGGTTGTTTGATGATTCACATTGTATTGATTTGCTTGATCCCCCTTTCTCTGTGAAGCATGAGAGAGTATCGATTGAGCCATTAGAACTCATTGAGTCCTTATTTTGCTTTGAATTTATACAACAAGAATGTTATGAATCAGAGTCTGTGAACTCTCCTTTGAATATTCTTTTAAGAAATTTCCTATGTGTGCAGTTTTGAAGGAATTTATTTGTGTTGATTGATAAATGCTGAAGCCTTTCGATGCTTTCTAGTTAAAAGTGTTAGCATATCAATTGTATAATAAATTCATTGTAAATCATATGAGGAGCTACCCTCTAATGCAGAGGTTGACGTTTCATTAATTATTCCAACTATTGGTATATTTGTTTCTTTCTAAAGTGTAAAACGGAGTCATATTTTGCTTTGAGAAGATAATAGTTAAAATTTCAAGAAGGAGACAAATTTGTTAACCAACAGCATGTTATCAATGAAAATCTCTTATATTTTATTGACCTTCTATCTTTCGATGAAACTATCACCATTGGCCAATAACTTTAGTATCTCTTTGATGTTAGGTCCTGGAGGCAACTAGGAGGGTGGGTGAATCAGTTGTCCAATAAATACAAATCAAAAGTAACTTAACCAAATTTAATGCTTATTGCCAGTTAACCAAACTTTAATGTTAGTAGATAGTTTAATAGTTAATTGCAGTACTGATAAATTTTAATGCATGAAACAGAAAGACAAATAACATACACAACTAATAACACAATTATTTGTAAGTGGAAACCCTGTAAGGGGAAAAACCATGGTGAGAAACCTTACCCACAATTAGATGATACTATTGTAGATAGTATGTGTGTACAATATGGAGTCTACACATGCAGAAAGGCCAATTGCCTAGAGCTCACTGCTCAACCACAAAATGGGAGTGTTATGCCTAGCATATCTATTTCCCCATTTAGTCTCCTTGAGTCAAAATATGGCCCCCTTTTTTTTCTTCTTTTTGGTTTTACCTCGGAACTTCGGAGTCCCAGAGTCCTGAGGTCTAGCTGTTAATCTGACCTTAGAACTCTAGAGGCTCGGAGTCCCGAGGTCCTTGTTGTTCTAACCTCAGAACTCTGGAGTCCCAGAGTCTCAAGGTCTTGGGTCTTTTGGCCTCGAAACTCTAGAGTCCCGGAGTCCCGAGGTCTTGGGTCTTTTGGCCTTAGAACTTCAGAGTCTCGGAGTCCTGAGGTGGTTTTGTCCTTGTGCTTTTTGTCAACCCTAGAACCTTGGGACCCTAGAGTCCCGAGATCATGTTTATGACTTTCATACCGATGGGTTCGGGAGGCTATATATAAGAGATGATGGCATTTTTGAGTTCATTTGTGCATCCAGAGCTTCTCCTCCCTAACCTCAAGTCGTGAACCTCTAGACCTCCGAGCTCTCTCTTGCCATTTTTTGGGGGGTTTCGATTCACTAGGTTGGTGAATTTTCTCTGCTCGTGATGTTTTTCTAGGTTAGATTTCTTTTTATTGTTTTTTTTTTTTCACGTTTTGTTTTTTATGGCATGCCCTAGTTTTCCCACCCGGAACCCCGGATCCCCGGAGTTCTGGGTGCCGACCTCAATTCCACCTTGGAACCCTGGATCCTCGAAGTTTCGGGTGCCGACCTCCATTCCACCTTGGAACCTTGGATCCCCAGAGTTCTGGGTGCCGACCTCCATTCCACCTCGGTACCCCAGATCCATGGAGTTCCGGGCGACTTCCATTTCACCCCTGAACTCCAGATCCCTGGAGTTCCAGATCCCCCCAAGCCATGAGCCTAGAACCCCAGAACTCTGGAGTTCTGAGAGGTTTGTATAGACCTAACCTTGAAACCCCGGACCCCTAGAGTTCTGAGCCTTCTCCCCTTTATGCTTACCTCGAGACCTCGAAGTCCCGAAGTGAACCAAAATTTATATTTAGTATTAAGGACTAAAGATTTGTGTTTTGCCTATAGGTTCAAGTGGTTAAATGGACTCATCCTCTAGTAAAAGAGGCAAAGAAATTGATAGACTCTCAGCCACCATGATCCTCTAGTAAAAGAGGCAAAGAAATTGATAGACTCTCAGCCACCATGAAGTATCATTACCAGGGACAGGTATATGTTTCAAAGCTAAAGGATCAAATTAGATGGGTTACCGATACTGAAATCGGCCACATCGAAATTGAAGATATTAGGGTTCAATTGGATAAATCTACTCTGGAGGTCCTCCATCAAAGAATTAAGAGGTCCAGCTTAGTTGAAGCCACTATTTTCCCATAGTCAGTACAAGCACCAGAATTCGTAATGTCGATTGCACCATTTTACAATCTAGAAACTAGAAAATGCACAGATGCATAGGGAAAGATAGTCATAGACTTGTCTCCAACTATGCTTGGTTTCGTCTTTGGAATTCCAACCAGAGAGGAAGCATTTTTGTTGATCGAAGAAGAGGCCTTGAAGGCATGGAATGACAAGACATCAGCCAACAAAAGGCATATGAATGCGAACTAGTTAGAAGAAGAAAGAAAGACAGGGCTCAAGGCAATAGAGATCCTAAGGGCGGACTTCAAAGAGCCTCAAAGAGATTTAATCATCATGCTCAGTAGGGCCTTTGGCAAGCCAGACTGCAAGCACTTCCATCCCTGGATATTCTAGTTCATGACCACCATTTTGATAGGGAAACAATACTTTGACTGGCTACAGATCCTCTCTGATAATATCTGTAGGCAGATGAAAGAGGTGCAACACACACAAAAATTCTTCTTCACATCATATGTCATCTAGGTACCAGCCAGAGCTGGAAAATTTGCAGGCCTATAGGCAGAAGGATAGTTAGGGGAGAAGGAAGGACAAAAGAAGATATGGGAGTATTATTCCCAACTCACTCTAGCCAATGCCAAGCTACATTTGAAGAGGGTTAATGATGCCTTCTTTTCCTAATAATCATCAAATTAATAGGGGATGCATGATATCATATTAGCCTAGAGGCTATGGCTATCATTGGGGAGTGGGCATGTTGGTTCATTGAAAACTCACGATCCACTTATATCAGGGTTAGTGGATTCATAGGGAACCCAATGTTGCCGCCTCATTCTTGTAACAATAGGCTGATCCTACTAGAATATGTAAGGTAGCTCATAGGCCTCCAATCACTGTTGTCATCAAAGCATAAGAGAGGAATCGATTTCTCGGTGTCTATTGGGTACTTTGCCTGTTCCAAGATACAAGTGGCAAAGTTGGTAGAACAGGAGCTTCAAGATCTAAACTTGAAGGAATATGATCATGCTAGGGAGTTTTATGATCCCTATGGGAAACTTAAACAAGCTATGCCTAAGGCATATGAGGGGCACAGGCCCAGCTTGGAAGACTTCTAGGCTAACTTACAAGATAGCTTCAAAGTCAGGGAAAAGAACTATAACAGGCTATTTGTCCCACAAGTGAGAGATTTTGGTATTAAGACTAACCTTCCAAAGGACCTGAGAGATGATGGAGAGTTACTTGATCTAGTATACAGAGAATCAAGGATAGATAAGAGGCTCCTCTCCCCAGTAAAAGGGTCTGCAATCGAAGATATAAATATGGAGAATGTCTCGCAGGCTATCATCAATAGAACTAAACAATGGTTAAGCCAGAGGGTAAGGTCTAGCATATCAAAGACAAAATAGAAGGAGTCCACCTCAGGGGTACCTCAGTCAAGAGGCCATAAGGAATACGCTTGAAAAACAAGGTCAAATTCAACGCAGAATACCTCCACCAACCCAGGTGAGGAAGACAAGCCACAAGAGAGTACTAAGGACTTATTGAAGAAACTCCAGGAAAAGATGCGGGAGTCCAAATTATTGAAGAAGGCTACAGACCTAGGGGTGACCGATGGGTTAGGCGCAGTGCCACTCATCAAAGTTCTCCCACCAAGGACTGTTATAGGCCAAACTGAAGGGGAGGGTACCCAGGGACAAGAAGAAAATGTAGAAGCCACTAAGAAGGTACCTGCTCAGCCACCTTCCACAGTACAACAAGTGCTTCAGGCACCACTACTCCTGCACCACCATTAGTCAATGTATCTATAGGGCAGCCCAGAATGCAAGGTTTCACATCTACTACTGAGGAGGTAGAAGTTAGAAACATTAAGTCTAACTCCGATAAAGAAGAGGAGGATTTTGAGCAACAACAACTGCTAGAAGGTGAGGGGGGTGAAGCAGAAGACATTTTGAATGAAAGGTTGATCTTAACCCCCCAAGATCAAGAAGACCTTCTAAAGGATATAGCAGTCAGGCAAGCTGAAATGGAGCTAGGTGACAAAGAAATGAAATTCAATGAAGAAGTCAGTGGCAAGCTAGGGGAATTACAGGGGCAACAAGCTCTCCAAGCTAATATAGCCTACCAGATTTCCTCACCCCAAATTCCTGGTCAAGAACAAGCCGAAGTGAGAGATGAAGCAGAAGAGCAGACGAATGTCCATATCATAGCTGCGAATATTGTATCACATCAAGGTGACAAGGATGAGGATATACCACAATGGCTAGAGTTTACCTTCGGAAAGAAAAAGAGGAAAGCGGAACTCCCAGAAGTCACTCTACAACAAGTAATCACTGAGGAACCTCCAAAGGTTAAGAGGCTGAAAACTATCCATCATCTATCAAAAATAGATTCTGGTGATTGCAGATGTGGCAGTACTGCATGAAGTTGAAGGATAGGTCTCCCCCAAGTATCAAATATCTCAAGTGAATTTGGGTAAGCAAACCAAGTGGGGAGAGCTAGATACCTTGGAGCTGGCCACAAGTGTTGTCAGAGGGCACGTGGAAAAAGAGCATACCTCAAATATGGAGCTTAAGGCGCAACTTGGGCAATATAAACAGCTCCTGATAGAAATGTGTAAACCTCTGGATTCTTGTAGAATGAATGAACTGCCTACAACCTCATCAAGATGAGTAGCTGCGACCGCCAAATCTTGGACTTAGGTAAATGCAGCCAAGATTAGATTATTTCTACATAATACAATGGAAATATACTGTAAGGCGGTATAGGTAGGTGGAGCTTTGGCAACATGCTTCACACAATGGGAGTGAAAGGAGAACATCTTTAATAAACAACTCCTAATTTTGAAAAAGATACTACGGTTAGGAGAAGAGCTAATAGCAAAAGAAGACCTCTTAGGAGGGGACAGTTGTGAGAATTTACAGTCCTACATATACATTTTGGAGCTGAAAATAGAGATGTATCAATAGTATATCAAGGAGATGACTAACATTTGGGACCCTCTCCTCAATGAGATTTTGCCATATGAGAATTTTGTGATGAATGTACTAGGGCCTTTTGGCCTCAGAATAACTAATATTGGAATAATGGACCAGTAACAAGTCTTGAATCAATGGGATGCGTATGAGGCACAAAATCTAGGACCTGTTGCCCAGTTTGATGTTGCCCTTATGGATACATACACACAAATGATTACTTAGTGTCAAGAGGTGGCAGATATGGTAAAGGAGTTAGAGGAACAAGGAGCACATGTAGATGAGGCTTTGAAGAAATATAAATTTAAAATTAAGCATGTAGCCAATTTGCCAGTCCAAGCAGTTGCATGCATAATTGAAAATTATAAGGCTTTTACTAAGAAATATAAAGTTAAGCACACAATTGCTAAAGATAGCAAAGCTTTTTCTTGTATTTTTAAACTATTGCTCCTACCCAAGTTCCAGTTTTGAGAGAAATTCTGCATGATTATGAAAACATGGCTCACCAAGCAGGGTTTTCGTAGTGCTCATGCAATCCCCATTTTGTAGTTGTTAAGTAGAGTATCAAGGCAGAAACTTGCAAGTTAATTGCGACTTTTAGGATGAGTTCTTAATTTAGAGTAGAGTTATTTCCTAGATAGTAGGGTGGGAAACTTCTATAAATTGAGAAGTTAGATTCATTTGTAAGGGTCCCAAATTGATGATTTGTGGCCTACTTAGAGATTTTTAGAGTATTTTGTAGATTGTTAAGAAGTTTGAGTTATTTTTTCTATACATTCATGGAGGTTAATATGAAAACAGCTTCTAGATTGCTTGATCTACATTTATATTCTACCAAATTGTTCTGTGTAATTGGGTAACGTCTATTATTTTGAGTTAGCCACATGGTAATCTTTTTGTCTATCATATTATGAACCACATTGCGCACATCAGTGGTGTATGAGAATTACTATGATAGGCCATATTGTTGATGATTCTATGTCCATAGATTTATGAAATTGATGATTTTGCAGGTTTTATGGAAGTCTGTTGTTGAATGCTAACTTGGATAATATTTGACAATTGCTTGAATTGCAGGGAACTAATTGAATAGTTTATTAAGTTGTTATGGTATTGATCTTTATTGTTATTTTCTTGTTTCCCTTACGCTTCGCGTTTTATTTCCCTAGAGAATCTTAAATCGTAAATACAAAAAAAGAGGAAGTGCAATTGTCCGTTAACCAGTGAGATTTAGCTCTAACTAGCAGGCCCCTTTACAGGTATAACCACATCAACCATTGAGCTATCCATCACTATCGAGACCCGACTACAAAGACCTTGGGGTAGTGAGTTCTTCCAAACTCGTTACTTTTTAGGAGAGGTGGTGAGTGTTTTCATAAACTACCTGACTATTGGTGGGTGTGTCAAAACACACGTCAATAGGGAGTTGGTTAAATCCAATGATAATGTACTACTCAAAATAGCATCTTCATATGCTGGATTCAGTACTGGTTAAGCTCTGTTTTTCCTTCTTCAAACCTTCCTTCAATCTTGAATGATGTATGTGTGTATAGCTCTGCTTATATTCACATATACCTTATTACAATCCTTTTCCACACTCTACCACACAATCTCATAAATGAGATCTTACATATATACCAAAACCTAAGACTAAATGTGTAGGTTGGCTCACTAAGATATTACAATAAAATAAATTACAAATGAATCAATATGTGATGCATGATGTCAACTCAATGCATTTACAATAATAATAAATCATCTTCATAACATTTCATGCTAATCTAGAATAGATAAGCTTGCCAGTGCATATCCTGGACCTATTTGCTAGTAACAACAAATATGTAAACCCGATTAGATCGATAATCAAATCACCAAAACCAAGTGTCCAAATGATGTCTTCAACATAACCAAGTAATCTCCAGATGATAATAGATCATCCTTGGTGTCAATGAATAATATAATCCTATTAGTTAACCAGATATCGATGACTGTGCAAAAGTCACTGATCATGCTAGTGAACATAACCAGAGATCTCCAAGTGTTCTCAAGTGTTTGACAAGTGTTTACATCAATGAAAAAACCATCAACATATCCAAAATACCAACATTTGACACCCTTCTTTTCTCGAAAAGTATTTTCAATGAAAACTTCCCTAGTTTCTTTGATCTTATCATTTTCGGTAGAACTATCTTCTTCAGTGAATTCTTTAGATGTCCTACCAATACCATAGCTTTTTAAGCGGCCTTGCTTCATCGATTGAACTTCCTTTGGTTTCTTTGACATATCTTTTACCGATGAAAATAATGTTTTTGATAAGTCCCTTTTGAAATTCATTGAGGCCCAAGTCTGTTCGATAAATCATCTTATCGATGAAACATCAATAGGTTTCTTCGATACAACAGGTGTACCATTTTGGTCAAACGAGACATTTCGATGAGGGGTTAGTGTGTATATCTGATGGCTTTGGTTTGAGCGATAAATTTTAGGATTCTCATGTCGATGGAAATGTCAAGGGTTCTATCGAAATTCTTAAGGGCATGCTTGATTTCATTTTTTTAAGAAAACTTATGTAGCTTCAATTAAAACCATGGAATTTCATTGATTTATATTCGATGCTCAATAGTGGCTCTGACTTGGGATGGAGGTATACTATGGATACCTTCAAGAATCTATAATATTTGGTTAATAGAGACATACTAATGGAAGTGTGTGGTATATACAATGGGAAAAAGGTAATCCTACTCTACTGTACATGGAATTATATTGTTTGTTTAAGAGAAAAATTTCTTCAGGAATTGTCAATGTACTAGGAAATCCTGATTATCTCTAGTTGCACTTTGTATGAAATATGAGTCTTCTCCTTCCTTTTCTAGGATTATATATGGCCCTATCTAGAGAGCCTCGAACTTCCCATTCTTGCCTTTCTCCTGATTTCTTGCATCCCACATCAAAATCCAATCACCTATCTCAAATTTTCTATTTGTTGTTCTTTTGTCATACAATCTCTTCATTTGATTCTGTAATTTAACATTTTTTTTCTGAGCCTCTATCCTGATTTCATACAACTCTATTAATTGCACAAGCCTTTCTTGCATAGGATCAATGATATCAATCTCTTCTTGTACTATGAATGTGTGAATAGGCAAGAGGTTATCCAGAGGAATTCTAGCTTTCTTTCCATAAACTAACTCAAATGGAGATCTTCCTATAGACTTTTTCACTGTTATCCTATCTGCCCAGATTGCCAAATTTAGTTTAGAATCCCAGATTCAGTTTAGAATCCCATGCTTTCTTATTCTGTCCTAACATCCTCTTAATGATCTTGAGAATATTTTTATTACTAGACTCAACCTGTCCATTACCTCAGGGATGATAAGGAGATGAATGAGATATATTGATGCCATATTCTCCATAAAAGGTGTTGAAATCTTCAGATCTAAAACACATACCATTGTCTGTGATGATTCTTGCAGGGACACCAAACCTGGTAATAATTGTAGATGTCTAAAAATGGTCAACGCTTGCAGAGTCATACTTTAACATCTATGCATTGCCTTATTTTAGGGTTTTTGCATCACATTAACATTTCTTCTATGTTACGCACTTGGTCTTTATCATTTGCGAGCATCGAGTCTTTCTTCTGCATTCTTCATTTGTCTCGCTTTCGAATTTGGTCTTGTCGATAACAATCTTCTGTCATGATTTTGATCGATCTTATCCTGTCACATCAATGTGCATGCTCATTTGTCATCATTTTGGACATCATCAAATCCTAATTAGGGTCTTGTCCTCTTTTCAATCTTGTCATTTTGCGATCGATTTGTCATCGATTATTGTCCTCTTTTCAATCTTGTCGACTTGCGATCGATTTGCCATCGATCGTTGTTGTTTTCAATCTTGTCATCTTGCAATCAATTTGTCATCGATCCTTGTCTTTGTCAATCTCGTCAATTTTGCATTCGATTTGTCATCGATCCTTTTCCTCTTCAATCATGTCAATTGGCGCATATCAATTTGGTCTCTTTATCAATATTGGTCAATTTGTCAACCAATTTCAATTGTTTATCAATCAAATCATTTATTACTTCAAAATCATGATCGAATCAACATCAAATCAATCTTACATCAAGACCTAATTGTCGTCCTTGCATTTCTAATTTATCTTCTAGGGTTTCATGATTTATTCATTTAACCTTGTTTGTCATTTTCTCTCCATTTTCTCTTTAGGATAAATGATTTATTTATTTATCCTAAGTCTTCTTGTCACAATTAAATGTTTATTTAATTGGCTAATTAATTCCTCCTATTTTTGTAAATTAATGAATGAGAAATTATTAATTAATTTACCTAATTTTCATCAATTTCCTAAATTCCAAGTCATCATTTCTAACCTAATTTTCTAATTTCTCCTAAATTCCTAAATGTCTATTTCTATTTCAAATTCTTGTCATAAATTGTCATAAATCCTTGCATAGCAATTTGTCATACACTTGTCATAATTTTTCTATTCCTGATTTGAATTTCCATTTGAATCATCTTCATGCTAATCTTGTCTTTTCTCCAATTTGTCTATAAATTGGATGAATTTCTTCAATCAAACCCCCTCCCTGGTTGAATCAATCACGCTTCTAGTATTCTTGCGCTACCATCTTGTCTACTTGCTTTCACATCATGCTTATGCACTAGTAGGTGAGATCCACAAACAAAACTATTTGAAGGAGAAAGAAGGACAATGGAGCCACATGAAGGAGGCATTCAAGTTTGCAATGGTTTGCATTTGAATTGATGTCTTGTTTTCATGTCTTTATTGAGTGTTTTTTGGATTGGTCATTGCAATTGAGTTTTTGTGATTGAACTAGACTAATGTTTATATTGCTTTGATGATTTCCACAATTCCTATCTACAATAATATTTTCCATCATGAATTTGATCACCACTTTACTAGTAGCCTATTTGGAAGGGATCGCTTCCACCCATTTACTTAGATAATTAGTGGCTACAAAGATCCATCTGTGTCCTCCACTAGATTTATCATATATTTTCCCTATGAAATCCAATCCCCATTGTTGAAACGGTTCTTCAACCTGCATTGGTCTTAATGGGAGCGCTCCTTGGTAGTTCATTTTTCCTGAGAACTTTTGGCATGCTTCACACTTTCTAACATACTTATGGGAATCATTAAACACATGTGGCCAATAATACCCTGCCCTTAATATCTTGTGAGCTGTAGTCCTGGCAGAAAAATGACCACCACACACTCCACCATGCATTTCTTGCAAGATCTTGTCTGCCTGACATTCATCTAAACACAGTAGCAATATTCCATCTCTATTCTTCTAGTATAAATCACCATTGATTATCACATATTTTGAAGATTGCAATTTTAGGGTTCTTTTTTGGTTATCAGTCATATCATCCAGACACTTCTAGTGCTTGAGGTAATACATAACATTTTTTTACCATGTTGTGTTTTCAATGCTGAACCTAGCCTCCTCCAAACTGACTTCATTTATCTACATTTTTTTAACTTCTGCCACTACCATAAGCTTAGCTAATCCTTGTCCCTTTATGACTTGTGAAATCTTAAGTTCAATATTAAATTCTTGTATCTGATTAATCCACTTACACCTTTTTCCTGTGACTTTTGTCTATCTAAATATGTCTTTAATTGCTGCATTAGGAACATAGGCTATTACTTTTGCCCCTACCAAGTATGGCCTAAAATGTTTTACTGCTTTCAATAGGGCATAAGCTTTCTTTTCATTTATTTCATACTTTAGTTTAGTTGAGCATAATGATTTACTAAAATATACAATCAACTATTCACAACCATCTTTATTCTTTTGTAACAATATGGCTGCTACTGTATGACAAGAAGCAAAGGAAAAGATTAGAAACTATCTGCTAAAATTTGGTGATATAAACATAGGTGCCTTAGTTATTTCCCTCTTAATCTCTATAAATGTATCCAATGCTTTAGTATTCCAGTCTATTTTAGCTCCCTTTCTCAACATTCTTACTATGGGCTTTACAATATCTGCAAAATTCAAGATGAATCTTCTAACAAAATTTATCTATCCTAAGAATGACTTAATGGCTTTGACATTTTTTTGGATGGGGATCTCGTTAACCATAATTACCCTCTCAAGATCAATCTTCACTCCTTCTTTAGATACTATATGTCCCAAAAGCTTTCCTTCTTCAACACCAAAGTGACATTTTCTCAGGTTAAGAGATGTCTCATATTCCAAGGCCCTTTTGAATATCTTTTCCAAGTGGCTGAATGGTCTTCGGTGTTCTTTGAATAGGCAGTTAGATCATCTTGATACACTACCATTATCACATCTATCAATTTTGCAAATGCTACATCCATTGCTCTTTTCAAATTTGCACCTGCATTGGTAAATCCAAATGGCATCCTTGCATACACATATGTACCCCATGGGGTTGTAAAAGTTGTCTTATATTGTTCAGCTTCCTTGACTTTTACTTGGTTATACCCTAAAAATCTGTCCATCATGGATAACAACTCACATCCAGTCACTTTCTACAACAAGATATCCATATTTGGTAAGGGTTAATTATCCTTTAGCAATGATATATTCAGGTTCCTAAAGTCCACACAAAGCTTGATGTCCCCATTCTTCTTTCTGATTGGTACTAGATTTGAGACCCAAGTAGAATATCTACAAGGTTTGATTATCCTTGCATCTTTCATCTTGATTATCTCCTCACTCATCTTGGCCAACAAGGTAGGATTTATAGGCCTCCATTTCTATCTTAATGGTTTGGCATCAGGTTTAAGTGGTATCTCGTGTTGAAATAGATCCTCTCTAACATTATTAGTTGTTGTTTCATTTTAGGGGTCAATTTCTTTCCAATATACACATGCCTTGGAGATTCTTCATTTCCCAAATTAACCTGCTCAACATTATCTTCCTTAGTTGTAGCTACTTTTGCTTCTATTATGTCTTGTGTATTGAAGGTTCTTTCTAATGTGACCAAGCCTTTTGGTAGTTTGTTAGATTTCAGCTGTATGATTTCCTGTCCAAACAATGTTTCCTTTCCATTGGTCTCTTCTACAAAGTCATTAAAGTTGATCGCTTGTGCCTGATAATGATCCACACATTACAAGAAGTTCAATAGGTCAGCATCATCTTGAAAAATTTTCCAATTATATAGATTATCAAGAAGAGGGTTTGACTTTTATCTCCATTACTAATATTCCATTCAATGTCACATCATTTTATTTTAGTGCAATATTTGCTAGGAAATCGACCATTATGTTCTTTGATCTATCAACCCAATTTATTTGAAAGGCATCAAATAGCTCAATAGTATCCCATACTACATTTCTATACTACTTTAATCTAAGATGTTTGGAAGCATAATTTTCCTTAATTTGAGACACTCTCAATTCTAAATCAACAAATACACTAAGGATTTTAATTCCATGCTTAACTTCCAAGTTTAATCTGGTAAGTAGAGCTTCATACTCAGCAATATTGTTTTTACATTCAAATATCAACTTGAAAGAATACTTGAACATTTCCCCACTTGCTGAGATGAATAAAATCCCAGCCCCACTTCCTTCCTTGCTACATGATCGATCAAAATACATGTGTCATACTTGGTCTTGAGTTTCTTCGATGCAAGATTTAATTGGAGTCAAAGCTTCCATCTTCGTCTTTGTTAACTGTACTTTAAAGTTATCATTGTCTGACTGAATGAAACAAATTTGTTCAAGAGGTTCCACATCCTCTATGATATATGAGGAACGAGGCTTTCTCTCAATTCTCACTTCATGTCCGTTCACTGGTATGGTTGCATATGATAAATCGAATTGGACATGTCCCCCTATTAGGTTCGACCAGTGTCTGGACAATAACATCCCATAATTAGGAGGGACATCCATCACCGTGATGTTTGTTTTGTTGGATGCTTTAGGGCATGCTACTAGCTTGAACTCTACATCTTTCATAACACCCACCACTGGAATAGATTTGTTATCAATAGCATAACACTTGCCAAATGTTGTATCCACCCCCATTCCAAGCTCTTTCATAACTTCTATAGGCATAACATTTATTTATGCTCCTGAATCAATCATGCAATTTTTAATTATCTTATTATTGATCATTAGAGTCAAGTAAAAGGGGTCTACTTGGGAAGGAGTCTTTGTTATTGTTGATCCCAAATATATGGTTGGAGTTGGATCATGTTCACTATTACTGTCTTGACCAACCTACTTGTGTTCTTTCACTTTCTCCCTCAAGACATCTGTAATCATCCTTAGAGTCTTTTCTCTATAATCAGGGAACTTCATCATCTCAAGAAATGGTACAGAGACCTTCATATATGTCAAAGCATTGGCAATGTCAAATGATGTGGCAATGGGCATTGGGGAAGTAGTTGTCATATTCTCCCTCTCCCTTTTGTAGTTTTGTTATTTGAACCTCCTTTTCTTTGGTTTTGCCTAAGTCCTTGTCTTAAATATTATTCATTCTATTTATTGGTTTCTTTTATGAACATTCTGAAGGGTTTTCCCTGCTCAGGGTTTAAGGTTCTTTTTCTGAGAGCATAGGTTATTTTGGTTTGTTCAATTGCAGCTATCATGATTCTTTTGTTAGCATTTAGCATTATAATAGACAATGGGAGATTGTTGGCATTTCAATAAGGATATTGAGAAGGTTGTTGATGATTATGGATATAACTGATTAAGGATGTTTACTATCTTAATATTATTATTTTGTCATTGATGTCAAGAAATTGATTTTCTAATTCAGTATGATGTTGCCATATCTTGAGAAGTATGATTTGAAGAGTATAAAGATGTCAGTAAAAGACATAGAAAGATTATGATGAATAAGAGGATGAATAAGGTATTCAATGGGCAACTATTACCGAGTCAAACAATGATGAGATCATGATGTTTAGATTGTTTTGACATCACACATATGTTGTAAATTGTTAGGTTAATAATATACTATGTTATCAAGCAAAGAACCCAGTTAGTAAACCCTAAAGAACCTAGTCGATAAACCCTAAGGTTATCGCTATCGGCTAATGAAGGTGGAATGTCTATCGAGTGAAGTTTAGTATTTACCGAGTTGTAACTGAGTTGTAACCAAGCTATAACAGAATGCATTAAATGTTTACAAGCATTATTTAATGAAGGAAGCTGATGAGCTTGAACTGATTAAATGATTGGCATGCCATAAATAAAGTTTGTTAAGAATCTATGGCAATGGAAGATCGACAAGATGATCTACAGCTCAGATTGAACAACAATACCCTAGTACAAGTTCCAAGAAATGTATGCAAGTTCCAAGGTAGGGTAAAACATTTTCAGATCGAAGAATACATTGAACCTGCTCAAAGTTTGAAGATCTGATGGCTATGATTAATCATGGGAAATGTAATCAAGGAGATTAAGTGGTTAGCTAATTGTTTATAAATAGGGAACTGTTGTTAAACAATGCATGCGGGCAAGTGTATGCATAGGGTTGTTGCATAGTGATTACCAAGAACACAAGCTTGAAGACCTGTTTGAATAATAGAGTATAAAAGCCCAACAGATGGACAAGATTAGTTCTATGTCTAGATTGTATTGAGCAAATAAGAATCTGCTTTAGCATTTTAGATGTGAAGTTGCAGATAGATTTTTATTACTGTTATTTTGTGAAAGTGACAGCAAATCTCTTAACTGAGTGGACTTAATAATCTTATTTGTAAAACCCTCTAGCAAGCTGACATTCTGATTGAGTGTTTGAAATTCTTTAACAAGGTCACTTCTAACAATGTGAAGATCCTAATAGATCTGAGGGAATCCCTTAACCGGGTCACATCTAGCAATGTGTTTGTAATCTTTAACAGGATTTTCTTTTAACCGAGCATACTCTAAAAGAGTATATTTCTTAGTGGGTCCGAAATCCCATATTGGTTTTTCCCTATTTGGGTTTCCATGTTAAATCTGGTGTTATGAGGTTTATGATGTTTATATGCTTTTGAGTTTGCATGTTTAGCAGTTTTGGTTATATTACTGAAGTGTATGTTACCGAGGTTGAATCTGATGTTTTTATGGAAGATTAGGTTTGTATGATTCACCCCCCCCCTCTCATCTTGTTGGCTATTGGATTTGTACTTATATTAAGTATCAGAACTATCAATTGGTATCAGATCTTTGGACTCCAGAAGAAAAGTTTAAAGGCGCTTGAGTTAAAGATCCAAAGATGTATAGGAGGGATGCACTGAAGTTGAACAAGTCAAGTTTCTCTACATGGCAGAAAAGGATGAAGCTGCATCTATCAAGAGTTGGAGAATATGTTGTATATTATCTGGAGATTGATTTTATCACACTGAGCACCTATCCTTTGACAATGGAAGAGATAAAGGCAAAGCAAGAACATATCCAAACAATGATTGAAATAACATCTGTATTGACCGACTCAGAGTTTAATGACCTAGAAGGTTGCAATGATTCAAAGGAAATGTGGGATAAGCTCATATCTGTGTATGGAGGAGATGAACATGTTCAAAGAGAAAAAGTAGATAGTCTAAGAGGAAAACTTCAATCCATGAGGATGAGTGAAGGTGAGAACATAACTCAGTACAGTACAAGACTAAAGGAGATTGTCCATCAAATCAAAGGAGCAGGTGGAACTATTGAAGAAAAGGATATAACACATAAGTCGTTAAGAACCCTTCTACCGACTTATGCAATCCGAGTCTCTGCAATCAATTAATTAAGGTCTGTACTGAATATGCCAGTTTCTTTAGATGCTACTATTGGTAAGCTACATGCATTTGAGTTAAGTAACTTTGATAATAGTGGATCTTTGGTAAATAAAGTTGAATTTGCATTTAGTTCTTTTCATCTTGATGAATCTAATGATTGAAATAAAAGAAAGTATAAGTACTCTAAAGGAGATCATAGTGGAGCAAGTAAAAGATTTCGTAAGAACATGGAAGAAGTACACAAACTATATGAGGAAATCAGAAAGCAAGAAGAGTTTGAATCACTATTAGCCAGAAGGTTACCGAGAGGCAAAGGTAAGTATAAAGGAAAACTACCTTTGAAATGTTTCAATTGTGATAAAATAGGATATATAGGTTCTAACTGTCCTAACAAAGATTCTACTAAAAAGAGAGATTACCAAGATGACAGACAGAAAGATAATCATTACAGAGGACACCGAGACTTCAGAAGAAGAGATAGAAAGACATGCTTAATAGCTGATGAGGAACCCAATGATGATAAATCAGATGAAACTGATATAGAGGAAGTAGTTTATGTGGCTATCAAAGATGGATCAGATGAAGAAAGGTATGAATAAAAAGCCTTAATATCTCACATAAATACTAATGATTCTTAGATCATAGATAGTGGATTCTCACATCATATGACAGGTGATAAATGTTAGGGGTCCCACAGATATTGAGAGGGGGGGGTGAATCAGTATCTAACCGGTAATAAGAATTTCTTAAGTTAAAACATGCAGAACATAATATAACAGTGTACCAGTATGCAAGAAATAATGTAATAAACAAAATCAAGAACACCCACTTGAAGAGTATACCATAACACAAGATGTTTAATGAGGAAACTCGGTGTGGGAAAAACCTCGGTGGGATTTGTGACCCACAATATTCACTCACTGGCCATTAAGATAATATTACTTACAATAGGGGCTTGCACATGCATGAAGGCCAACTACCTAGAGCTCACTGCTCAATGGGAAGTTACATTAACTTACAATAAGGATTATACTAATTCAATAACTTGTATTGCTTTACAATAGCATCTTCAATGCCAGATTCAGTACCGGTTCCTGCTCTGTTCTTTACATATACCCTTGAGCTATATTTCACACATTAGGTCTGCTTAATAATTTTCTTTATGCTCCTCCCATCACATCTTCAAATGTCTACAATGATCTCCTTTATATATAAGAGTCATTTTACAATTTGCCAAGTCGGCTTACAATAATAAACAAAATATTACATAACAAAAATCTTGTCGGCCTCTGTGCTAGTATACATGTTTTCTTCTATTTTGGTGCCGATGTAGAGTGATCTGTTGATGCCAGTACACTATCTTGCCTGTGTAATGCTTTGTCGGTATGATGTCTTGCTAGTGCGATAGGATTGCAAGGTTGTTTGTTTAATGCTTTGCCGGTATAATGTCTTTCTGGTGCCATAGGATTGCAAGGTTGCCATCAATGACAAAACCTTCAATCACGTATAATGTCTCATTGGAGTGTCCATATGCCAACAATCTCCCCCTTTGGCATTGATGGCAACACTCATGAGAAATTTCAAAAAGTATCCAAAATGTGTAGTCCAAAAATGTTACCAAAAATGTTTACCAAAAATGTGAGAGCTCCCCCTGAGCATATGATTCCTGTGTTTTGAATATTTTCTCATCCCACTACTCCCCCTTTGGCATCAATGACAAAGGTTGTCAAGATGTCAGTAGAGTTTGTAGGTTCAGCTATGCATATCCTCAACCTTGTAGCTGGGTAGTTATAATCTGAAAAAGATCTCCCAAAATTAAATTTATACTATCCATAAATTTCTTACTATCTATTATTGCTATCTTAGTTCTCTTTATTGTACCGGTGAGATGCTGCAAATGCTCTACCAGTGTTTTACTTCCCTGTGTTAGTGCAACAAAAATTTCCTTCCATAGAGATGCTAAATAGTCCAATCTTGGACTTAGTTTAGATCTCAAATGTTTTGCCTTGTTTGTTATTCTCTCTTTCTCTCTTTCTAGTTTGAGTAGTTCTTCCTCAAAATTTGCTATTTTCTCTTCAAAAACTGATAATGAATCAGGTGAGTTGACAAAGTTGTCTGCAAGCTTATTTATCTCATCCCGTGCCTTGCTTATTTTCTTGTCAATATCTACAGTCAAACAGTTTGTTTTACATGTATCTTTATATAGATTTTTGTATTCTTTCAACAAACTACATAGTTCTAGTAGAAGTGTGTCAAAATCTCTGTTACACTTCTTTATTTCCTCAACAAAGAATTTCTATTTCTCAATCTCTACCTTATCCTTTACTGATTCTTCCTTTATTTTCTCAATGTTTTTTGAAATTTATTTACACAATGTATCCAATTGTCCTAAAGAATCTTTATTATCTATGTTATAGTTTGGAGCTATTACCTTCAAAATTGGTATAGAATCATCAATTGCCTTATAAGCCTATGAGTTGCAGTCAGTTATTTTCTTTATAGAATCTAGTAATACCTTAGTCACATTTGTTGACTTGAATACTAATGATGATCCAACAATCTAAGTACCGGTGGAGGTAACCATGCTTGTATTGACATCTAGTAGGTCAGTTTGTGTCTGAATTACTTTTAGCACTGGTTTTCCTACTTCACTAGTTACCGGTGGCACTAATTCCTTGTGTACCTATTCTGGAGCCTTTAGCTCTATTGGTTTCTCTGTATGTTGTGTTGTCTTTGTCTATGCCTTAGTTTCTACCTTTTTCTCTATATCTTCTACCGGTTTCTCTATTTCCCTTGCTACCGGAGGCTCATTTGTTATATCTGACTTGTTAGTTGTATCTTTATCTACTATTATGTTGATTTTCTGAGTATCAACATTTACAATATACAGGACTTCAAAATTAGGATTGTTATCCTCTACATCCATACTTTCTGCTACCAGTTTGTCTTCAGTAATTGTAATTTTCACCAGTGGGGGTAGGTTGTCTTTAACTTTGATGCTTGGTGGTCCACCAATTTTGCCTTTCCCCTTGTCTCTATCTTTCTGATATACCTTTATAGGCTTAGGGTTCCTGTACTCTTCTTGTTTTTCTTTGTCAACCAGGAATATATCCCAACCATCTTCTATTTCCTCTGTTACTTTAGTAACTCTTCTTGCCATTAGTGAAATATGCCAATGTGCAATAGAGAATATTGACCGGTTTGCTTGAGCAATCAAATCATCAATTTCCTTGGGAGAGTTTACCAGATATACAACAAGTAGCTTCTCTATTTTTATTTTCTTATCTAATTCTATCATTGCTTGCCTTTTGGCCTCAAGTCTTTGAATAAATCATCAGGAATTTAATTTGCTACTTCCATCAAAAATTTCTTGTACATGTCCATATGCAATATCACACTGTTCTCAACTTGCTCTTTCTCATCAGCAGTTAGAGTGTCATAAATTTTCTCTATATTTTTCAGTTTTCCTTCCTCTGTGATTTCATTTAATAGTATATCAAGAGGTGCCAGGTCACTATTTGTCCTTTTCTTTTTCTTTGGTGTTAGTTTCTTCTTGGGTGTGGCCTTTCTAACTAGAGATCTCACTGCTTGTTGTTTTTGCCTTGTTCTTCTAGGTGAAGGAGTGGTTGCCAGTGAGGGATCTCTTTTTCTAACAACTCTTTTAAAAGTTGATGGCATGTCACCTTCCAAAGAAGTAGCTACTGGTGATAGGTGAGTTTCAGGTTGTGGAGCTGCCAACTGATCCTCAGTTATGTCGGTTTTCTTCAATACATCTTCCTTAATGGACTTTGCTTGCCTGGATCCTTTCCTTACAAATGCCTCAACCTTCTTTACTCTTTTATTTGATTGTATTTGGCTTTCTATAGTCTGAGCACTACCAAATACTTCTTCCTTAGGTTCATTGGGGGCTTCCAGAAGTGCTTTAGCATAAGTTTCAACTATGTGATCATCTATCTCATAGCCCATCTTGGTTACCCAAATTGTCCTTGGGATGACCGCTTCCATCCAGATTTCATCTTTCTTAATAACAAAGCATATATCATCCTTGTATTTGTCTACTATTTTCTGAGATAACCTTATTCTTTGCTTCATTTTGGTCTTCAATGCTTGGAAAAAGTCATGAATATTATTCTCCTTGTTCTCACCCATGCTATTGAGTAGTTCTGTCAATTGCTTTCCTACTAGTATGTCATATCCAAGTTCTTTATAACCTATACCGGGAACCTATTTTGTTATGTGTAGCATTAGGCATACTAATAGATTTCCAAATCTGAAAGTTCCTTTCTTGGCCTTCTTGATTTTTCCAAGGTTGTCAATCAATTCATCCTTTAACCGTTCACAGATGTCAATTTTTGTATTGTCTGTTACCATATCATAAGCACTTTTAATGCATAAACTTGAAACTGAGTTAAGTCTATTAGCATGAGTGACTTTGTAACCTAATATCATACTTATGAATCTCACATTGATATCTTTTACATCATTAACCCTTAAAGATCTCTTATCGAATGTTGCACCAATTAGGTTTATAACTAGGTCATTTGGAACCTTCTTGGTTTTATCTGGTCTCTTACCGGTGGTCGGTAACCCTGTGACAGCTTTCACAGCTTCCTTGGTGATCTTATGGATTGCATCTAACCAAAAAAATTCTCCATGAACTCTGCTTAAAACTATCCTAATCACATCCTTAGGAAATTCAGGAATGCTAAGGATTTCTATGAATCCTAGGGTTTCAATAATCTTGTGTTCATCTTTAACATTGCTGGTATCATCACATATTATGGTTTTATACATGGTTTTGATTTCCTCGTCTCCCGACTCTTCAATGTTACAGTGGATGTACATTCTAGGGTCTTCAGCATATACAACTCCTTTAGGGATTTGAGAAAAAGCACCTAAGGTATCATCCTTCTTTGCTATCTCAAGGACTAACTGAAATATGGGCCTAGGTTTTTTAATTACTTCAACAATAGTAGGGTTTGCTATGTATTCAATTGCAGAGGTGGATGCAATGATTAAATACCTTTTTCTACCTTGGGTGGATGATTGCTTGGAGTGTGCTTGCTTCTAGCTCAAAGTGCCTTAGCTCAGAATCTACATGCTCTCTGAAAATTTGAAATCATGGTGAAATGAAATGGAGCCAAAACCTTACTTTTATAAAGTCTTTTTGCCATCTACCACATTTATTGCATGCCGGTTAAGTATTCACTTAACATTGTCTGTCGGTAATAAGTAATTTCAACTTCTTATCTCTAACCAAGGGAATAATTAGCACATATGTCATTTGATTGCCAAACCCTCAAAGAAATTTTCTTCAATTAGATGAAGAACTTCCTATCGGTGGAGCACTACTCTGTCTTGCCGGTGAAGCATCACTTTGTCCTATTGGTGAAGCATTGGTTGGTTCTACCAGTGGAGAAGTATTCCCAATATTTAGATCAGCTTTTCTAATCCATTGTTTTGAGAATGCTTGTTTAACCTCTTCAACTTTTTCTTTACCTTTCAAGCTAGCACTTTTGTTATCTATCGATGTTCCTTTACTTCTACAAAAGTTAGCAATATGCCCAATCTTGTTACATGCATAACAAGTTACATTATTCTTCTAAATAGCTTTCCCATAACCTATGCCGGTTTGTGTTCTGCATTGATTTGATAAGTGTCCAAATCTTCCACAAACATAACATCTCACATTCATTCTACAATTTTCAGAGTTGTGACCAACTTTGTTGCATTTTGAACATTGACCGGTGGGTGTATTGATATTCTGATAATTCCTAGATCTACATTCATTTTCTCTATGACCATACTTATTATAGTTAAAGCATTTTCCATTGAATTTATAAGCATTAGGTTGTCTTACCAGTTTGTTGTGATCCTGAGTATTTGCAGTACCAAAGCTTTCACCAACTTCAAAGCCAATTCCAGAAGTGTCACTTTTAGGTTTTTGTTTTTTCAGCAAGGTACCAAGTTCCTCTGAGCTTTTCTTGAATTTTTCTTTGTGTTGATTTGCAGTTTCTAGTTCCCTTTCTAAGATTTCTTTTTGTCTCATCAGTTCATTTGAGTCATTTTGAGTATGCATCAGATCTGTCTTCAACATGTAATTTTGATAGCTAAGTCTTGTGTTCTCATTTGCTGCATCACTTAGTCTTCTGGTCAATTCTTCTTCATTCTTCTTCCTATCCTTAATCTATTTGCAAAATCTCATAGTCATATCCTACATTTCATTTTTTGTTGTCATGATCTCTTGTTTCAACTTGCTTATCATATCATTAAGTGATTCCTTCTCATCATTCTCATTTTTCAGTTTTTCACAAAATTCTCTTCTCTTATTTCTTGCAACAGTAAAATTTTCTTGAAGTGCCTAAATGATATCCTAAGCTACTCTTAAATCATTGTCTAATTTGATATTTTTCAATTTCTTTGCATCATAGTCTATAAGAGCTCCTTCAAGTTGCTTCATTAGATTTTCCATCTTTATCGGTGTCAAGATCTTCCTCAAGCTGTTAGACTTTTGAAAATAGAGGACCAGGCTCTGATACCAATTGTTAGGGGTCCCACAGATACTGAGAGGGGGGGATGAATTAGTATCTAACCTGTAATAAGAATTTCTTAAGTTAAAACATGCAGAACATAATATAACAGTGTACCGATATGCAAGAAATAATGCAATAAATAGAATCAAGAACATCCACATGAAGAGTACACAATAACACAAGATGTTTTACAAGGAAACCTAGTGTGGGAAAAACCTCGGTGGGATTTGTGACCCACAATATTCACTCACTGACCAATAAGAGAATATTACTTACAATAGGGGTCTGCACATGTAGGAAGGCCAACTGCCTAGAGCTCACTGCTCAATGGGAAGTCACACTGACTTACAATAAGGATTATACTAATCCAATAACTTGTACAGCTTTACAATAACATCTTCAATGCCAGATTTAGTACCGGTTCCTGCTCTGTTCTTTACATATACCCTTGACCTATATTTTGCACATTAGGTCTGCCTAATAATTTTCTTTATGCTCCTCCCATCACATCTTCAAATGTCTAAAATGATCTCCTTTATATATAAGAGTCATTTTACAATTTGCCAAGTCGGCTTACAATAATAAACAAAATATTACATAACAAAAATATTGTCGGCCTCTGTGCTGGTATACATGTTTTCTTTTGTGCTAGTGCCAGTGTAGAGTGATCTATTGATACTGGTGCACTATCTTGCCTCTGTAATGCTTTGCCGGTATGATGTCTTGTTGTTGCCATAGGATTGCAAGGTTGCCTATTTAATGCTTTGCTGATATAATGTCTTTTCGGTGCCATATGATTGCAAGGTTGCCATCAATCACAAAACCTTCAATTCCATACAATGTCTCATTGGAGTGTCCATATGCCAACAATAAACACAAGTTTGTTATATTAGAAGATTATGATGGAGGCTATGTAAGATTTGGTAATGATGCACCATGTCTGGTAAAAGGTAAAAGATCTATAACACTTCTTGACAATGCAAGATGTAATGATGTTTATTGGGTTGAAGGTTTGAAATACAATTTGTTGAGTGTAGCACAGCTAAACAATACAGGTTACCAAATAGAATTTTAGAAAGGAGTTGTCAAAGTTCATGACAAGAATGGAAAGTTAGCTGCTACTAGGACACAAACAAAAGGTAACACATTTCACCTTGACTCAACTCATAACAAGTGTTTGTATGCAAAGATAGATGATACCTGGTTATGGCATAAAAGGTTTTGTCATGTAAATTTTGATAATCTGATCAAAATAAGCAAGAAGCACTAAGTAAGAGGTCTACCGAGTCTTCAAAAACCTAAGAATGCTATGTGCCGAGGATGCCAGATGGGTAAGATGACAAGATCAAGCTTTACAAGTAAGTCTTACACTTCTAAGGGAATTTTAGATCTTGTGCACACTGATCTTTGTGGTCCTATGAAAGTTCAAAGTTATTATCTTGATAAATATTTCATATTATTTGTGGATGACTATTCAAGGATGATGTCAGTAATATTTTTAAAAGAAAAATCAAAAGATTTTCAAATGTTTAAATGGTACAAGGAAAGAGTTGAAAATGAAACAAGAAGACAACTGAAATGTCTTAGATCAGATAGAGGAGGAGAGTTCACATCTGATGAGTTCAACTTATTCTACAATGATCATGGTATTAAAAGACAAGTCTCTGCACTGAGAACTCCACAACAGAATGGAATAGCTGAGAGAAGAAACAGATCTATTGTGGATTGTACTAGAACACTGATGATTGAAAAGAAAGTGCCACAAACATTTTGGAGAGAAGCAATAAGCACAACAATTTACACCCTGAACCGGATACAATTGAAGAAAGGTACTTTGAAGACACCATATAAAATTTGGTATAATAAGAAACCTAATGTAAGTTATTTTAAAATCTTTGGAAGTAGATGCTATGTTCATAAAGATGATAGAAATGGCAAGTTTGATCAGAAGAGTGAAGAAGGAACATTTCTAGGTTACTCTTCTAGAAGCAAAGCATTTAAATGTCTAATCAAATCATCTAACAAAATAGTAGAAAGTGCAAATGTGAAAATTGATGAATTTGCAGAAAGAAATGATGAAGGAAATTCCAATTAACCTGAAGACTATGATGAATTTGTCTATGTTCAACAGACAAGTCTTACCGAGAAGACTGTTGAAGAAAATGAAGAGAATATCCAATTACCAAGTGATGAAGAAGATCATATAGAGCCTACCATGCCTGTATTAGCCAAGTATGTCAGAAGACATCATGCACCAAGTTAGATTATAGGAGATAAGGATGATCCAGTGATGACAAGGAACAAACTGAGATAGAACACATGTTTGATATTTGAATTTAAACCGAGAATAGTGAAAGAGGCATTCAACAGTGAAGATTGGATAAATGCTATGACAGAAGAGATTGATCAAATCAAGAAGAATGACACATGGACACTAATCCCAAGACCGAAGGACAAAAATGTAATTGGTGCAAAGTGGATTTTCAGTAACAAGCTAGATGAAAAAGGAGAGGTCATTCGAAACAAAGCAAGACTAGTTTGCAAAGGTTATGCTCAAGAAGAAGGAATTCATTATGGTGAAACTTTTGCACCTGTTGCTAGACTTGAAGGAGTAAGAACATTGTTGGCATATGCTACTTTCAAAAACTTCAAGGTATATCAAATGGATGTCAAATCTGCATTTTTGAATGGAATATTAGAAGAAGAAGTTTTTATTGAACAACCTAAAGGATTTGTTGAAGACAAGAATAAAGATCAGGTATGTAAATTGAACAAAGCTTTATATGGTTTGAAACAAGCACCTAGAGCATGGTATGAAATATTGCACTCTTATTTGATTAAGATTGGTTTTATAAGGACAAGTGAGAACAACAATATGTACATGAAGAATGATGAAAATGGAATACTGATCTCAGCCATATTTGTTGATGATATTATATTTTGTGGAAATGACTCTCTATGTAAGAACTTTCGAAATGAAATGAGGAAAGAATTTGAGATGTCATTAATCGGTGAGATACAGTATTTAATAGGTTTATAGATACTACAAATGAAAAATGAGATTTTCATTACTCAATCCAAGTACATAAAGGAAATCTTGAAGGAATTTGGAATGTTGGATTCAAAACCAGTAAGTACTCCTATGACTACCAATTGTAAATTATCAAAGAATGATGTTTCTGCATCTGTTGATGAGACACTTTATCGATCCATGATTGGAAAACTACAATATGTTGTTCACAGCAGACTAGACATAGCACATGCAGTAGGTATAGTTGCAAGATTCTCTGCAAATCCTAAGGAAACACACATGATAGCAATCAAAAGAATTTTTAGATACTTGAAAGGCACTGAAGATTATGGCTTAGTATTTCAGAAAGGAAATGATGTTGATTTAAAAGTTTATACTGATGCTGACTGGGCAGGCAACATTGATGATAGAAAAAGCACAAATGGAGGAGCTTTCTTTTTAGGAGAAAGACTAGTGAGTTGGCATAGCAAGAAACAAGGATGTGTTTCACAGTCAACAACATAAGTTGAATACGTTGCTATGGCATTGAATTGTACCAACATTGCATGGATCAAACAATTGTTGGGAGGTATAAATGAGAAAGTTACCGAGCTAGTAACTATATTTTGTGACAATACTAGTGCCATTAACATTTCAAAGAATTCTGTTATGCACTCTAAGACAAAGCACATCTCTATCAAATATCATTATCTTAGAGAAGAAGCTCAAGAGAAGAAAGTGTTGTTGGAGTATGTTAGCACAAAGGAACAAATAGCAGATATCTTCACCAAACCACTACCAAGGGACACTTTTGAATATCTCAGAAGTAAGTTAGGGGTCCTACCCCTATCTTCTACTCACTGATTGAGTTCGGTGAACGCATCAATCCAATGACTCTATCGAATATCTTTTAGGAGTTGATGCTGATTTACACACTTTAGGAGGTTTTCTAAAGGTGTATAGGAAACAATACAAGATACCATACAGGGAACAGGAATTGAAGACAAAATGCTCTGATCGAGACTGAATTGACACATTATAGCAGGAATTCACTTCATACAGGAAGAAATTATGTTTTCATTCTTTACTTTTTGGCATTGTTGTAAAAGGGGGAGAAAACTGAGTAAGGGGAGAAGACTGAAGATTGGAAAGAAGACTGAAAAAAAGAGGAGAAGTCTAATGTATGGGGGAGAAGTCCGATGATAGCAAGAGAGCATTTCAGCATTTTAGAATCACAGCAATCCGAATCTTTTTAAGGTCAAATCAATTGGTTTTGCCATCAATGCCAAAGGGGGAGATTGTTAGCATTTAGCATTATAACAGACAATGGGAGATTGTTGGCATTTCAATAAGGATATTGAGAAGGTTGTTTATGATTATGGATATAACTAATTAAGGATGTTTACTGTCTTAATATTATTATTTTGTCATTGATGTCAAGAAATTGAATTTCTAATTCAGTATGATGTTGCCATATCTTGAGAAGTATGATTTGAAGAGTATAAAGATGTCGGTAAAAGACACAGAAAGATTATGATGAATAAGAGGATGAATAAGGTATTCAATGGGCAACTATTACCAAGTCAGATAATGATGAGATCATGATGTTTAGATTGTTTTGACATCATACATATGTTGTAAATTGTAAGATTAATACTATACTATGTTACCAAGCAAATAACCTAGTCGGTAAACCCTAAGGTTATCACTATCGGTTAATGAAGGCGGAATGTCTACCGAGTGACGTTTAGTATTTATCGAGTTGTAACCAAGTTGTAATCGAGCTGTAATAGAATGCATTAAATGTTTATATGCATTATTTAATGAAGGAAGCTGATGAGCTAGAACTGATTAAATGATTGGTATGCCGTAAATAAAGTTTGTTAAGAATATATGGCAATTTGGAAGATCGACAGGATGATCTACAACTCAGATTGAACTGCAATACCCTAGCACAAGTTCCAAGAAATGTATGCAAGTTCCAAGGCAAGGTAAAACATTTTCAGATCAAAGGATACATTGAACCTGGTCAAAGTTTGAAGATCTAATGGCTATGATTGATCATGGGAAATGTGATCAAGGAGATTAAGCGGTTAGCTAGTTTTTTATAAATAAGGAAATGTTGATAAACAATGCATGTAGGAAAGTGTATGCACAGGGATGCTACATAGTGATTACCAAGCACAGAAGCTTGAAGACATGTTTGAATAACAAAGTATAGAAGCCCAACAGATGGACAAGATTAGTTCTATGTCTAGATTGTATTGAGAAAATAAGAATCTGCTTTAGCATTTTAGATGTGAAGTTGCAGATAGATTTTTATTACTATTATTTTGTGAAAGTGACAGCAAATCTCTTAATTGAGTGGACTTAATAGTCTTATTTGTAAAACCCTCTAGCAAGGTGACATTCTGATTGAGTGTTTGAAATCCTTTAACAAGGTCACTTCTAGCAAGGTGAAGATCCTAACAGATCTAAGGAAAATCCATTAACCAGGTCACATCTAGCAATGTGTTTGTAATCTTTAACAGGATTTGCTTTTAACCAATCATACTCTAGAAGAGTATATTTCTTAGTGGGTCCAAAATCCCACAGTGGTTTTTCCCTATTTGGGTTTCCATGTTAAATCTGGTGTTATGAGGTTTATGATGTTTATATGCTTTTGAGTTTGCATGTTTAGCAGTTTTGGTTATATTACTGAAGTATATGTTACCGAGGTTGAATTTGATGTTTTTATGGAAGATTAAGTTTATATGATTCACCCCCCCCCTCTCATCTTGTTTCCTATTGGATCTGTACTTATATTAAGTATCAGAGCTATCATCTTTCTCTTTCTTCTTTAGTAGGAACCCTGAGTTTGATTTCATCTTCCTCACCCAAGAATATTTGTTGCACATAACATTGCTGAATAATCTGTTTGGAAGCTATATCATTGTCTCCATCCCTTTCAGATGAATCATATTCTTCGAAGATAAAAGATTTATGGTGTGATCATCTGCATACACTTCATAGTCTTCTTCTTCTTTCTATAGCTTCTTTGCTACCACACATTGGTAAGGGAAATGTGGCATGTCACAAGAAAAACACCACATATCATCTTCTATCACTTGATTCACAGTTCTCTTCAAGGGTTCTAGTGGTTGTGTGTTGTCCTTTTGGTTCTTTTCTAATGGTTTTTTGTCTTTCCATGCAATGTTGTAGGGCATATCATGTAATCTAGGTCTATCATGGTAAAAGAATTTTGTTTGGTTGGTTTGTTCACCCTCATAGACAAATCCTTCAAAACATTTAACACTTTATCCAATTTATCTTCATCCTTGATCTGCCTAGTTGCCCTTGGGTTAAACAGTCTTGCATCATCTATTTTTCCAATTCTCCTAGTGGCTTTCCTATTGTTTTCTATGGTTATGGCAGCCTTCATGACATCTTGGAGAGTTGCAGGGCTTCTGGTTCTAAGTTCATAATTTGTTTTGTTGTCAAAAGCATTTATGTAGTACAAGACACTCACTTCAAGGACTAGTTTTATCCTGTTGGGCATTTTATTCAGAACTTTGTTGAATCTCTTATTGAAGTCAACCACTGTTTCATTAACTTCTTCTTTGATACTTATGATTCCGTGTAGCATAAACTTAGGACTATTATGATCTCCATACTATTCGAGGAAGAGTCTTTTAAATTCTCTAAGGATACCTATTGAGGTATCAGGCAACGTTCTGAACTAGTCTCTTGCATCCTCTATCAAAGATTGCATGATTAATTTCATCTTGACATCCTCATATGGCAGGCAAAAGTCTTCCATAATTGTATCAAAGGCTTTTTAGTGTGCTTCTCCTATGATTGCATTGATCATAGTGAACTTTGGTATTGCATTTCGGACCTCATTTAGAATGGGATGAGGGTACACCATCATTCCTAAAAAGTCAAATTGTCTGATACATTCTATATTCATCAATCCATATCCTCCCTGGAAGAAATTTCCATGGTTCTGACTCATATTATTATAAGGAGAAAATTGACTTTGGGGTAGGAATTGATTTTGATATTCAAAGTTGTTAAAATGATTGTGCTAATGTTCGGGAGGTATATTGGTGTATGCAAAGTTGTTGTTTCCATGATCATATAAGGGGTTTCCATATATCTTATAGGTATTGTTCTTTGCATTTGTTTCATCTTTATGACTTCTCCCCTTGTTTGATCCTTGGACTGCATGTTCACATCTCTCTTTGTACTTTTTCAAGTCATGATTAATATCATTTTAATTGACATTAATGCCCAGCCTAGCACATAAATCTATACACTCTCGTGTTCCTCCAGTATCTTTTAGTTCAATAGCTACATCTAACATTTGTTTCATCAAATCTGTAAAATAGTCTGGTGCATCCATCCTACTTGATCTTGAGGAACTTGATGTATCTGCTCTTGAATTTGGGGGGTGATTTTCAAAACCAGGAGGAAATTTTCCTTTTCATGCTTTATCTTTAGCTACCAAGTCCTCATTTCTTGGGCATGAGGGAACTACATAGTTCTATTTATTCCAAGCTGAATGTGAGTTATTTTCAAACTAATACTGATTATACCTCTCATTCATGAAGTCATTCATGTGTTCCATTGGATTGTCTGTTAATTGTTTCTTTGGATTTTTCTTATTTCTTTTCTGATCAAAGCTTAATTGTACTATTGGATGGACTTGTGTTAGTGACCTTCTCCCATACATAGAACTCCTTTTCTTTACTTCGAAGTCGCCACCTCTCTTAAGAGAGGAATTTTTTTAATTTTTTATATGAGTTCTTTCCCACAACAGAGTCCTTTTAGCTGAATATTCTCCCCAGCAGAATCGCCAATCTGTTGGATCTCAAATCAATAGATTGGATAGGTTCTAAGGAAATGCCAACTCTTATGATCAAACCCTCCAATTTGACTTGGCCAACTTATAGAGTGAAACTATCTGGTTACTAACTTTGTCACTTTAGGCTCTACAAGACCTAGGTAGCTATACCTATTCACTAGTGACTTTCGATGACTAATGCTTTTTATAGCAGATTGAGTATCTTGATCTAAAATTTCTCCTATCTCAGAATGACATAGGTTCTTAGGATAGGTGGCTTTTAGATGAGTTCAAGATTGTTGTTGTGTAAGCTATTTGATCTTTGTACTTGAAATTTATATGTATGTATACTATTGCTAATTGGTTTTATATGTCCTACTCAGCTAGTCCTATTACTTTAATGTAAAGGTAATTAATATGGTTTTATATGCACTTAATAAAGATCTCCAGGTAATTAAGTGCATTTGTATATCTATCACGTTCTTCTAAATATAGATCTCCTTGAGCTTTCTCTTCTGGTGACATGGCGCTGTGATTGTTCATTACATCCTGCAACCTTTTCTTCAACCTTTTATTCTCCTCCAAAGCTTTTATAGTCCCTGTATAGGCTTTCTAATACTGGTTTGTGTATACCATCATAGCTTTAAACCTATGTTCAATAATGTCATTAGCAAGTTTGTTGATTCTCAATTTAGCATTATCTACTTGTTTTGTAAGCTTTTCACTTCTTGTTTTCTAATAAATGGCATCTGTTAGGGCATCTATAACCTTCTGGCTAGTCTGAAGCATCATATCCAATTCATTATTCTCAATAATAGGAGCCTGTTGTAGCAATTGTTCTTGTAATTTCTAGATTTCTTCAATGGCCTTCTCTTACAAACCCTTGTAAGTGTTATTTCTCTAACCAAGAACTTTGTTTGATCCTGATTCAATTTTGCTAAATCCAATTTCAATTTGGCTGTGATCCTAGGATCAATCTTTCCAGCTTGTTGGATCATCAAATGGCCAAAATATTGATCTGTGTCGACAAGTATGGGTCTCTTTTCCTTTGGGTACAAGGCCCACGACATAAAAGCCTTTTGATTTGGGTCATAACCTGAACCCATAAAGATTTCGTCAACCTCATCAGGCATGATTTTCCTAGTTGGATCTTGTTTCCTGAGAAAGATATCAAATAACAATGCAGATCTCATATCCCATCTAGAATAAATCAACACTCTGGCATCCTTAAGTAGTTGTCTCCCCTTCTTAGGTGTTATCTCCCTCATGGCCTGATCTACTTCTTCTGTGTTTTTCTTCATAATGTCCCTGATTTACATTCCTTTGTGTTGGCACAAAAATGTATTAAATTCCTTAGAAGAAATAAAATCATTATCAACAATAAAATCTTCATGTTCTAATAACCTTATGTCTCTAATTTATTGGACATTGTATTGTCCTGCCATCAAATTCAATTGCACATCACCTTCAAAAATAGGCGGGTAATCTTCCCTAGGCAAATTAATTGGAATAAAATCATAGGTGGATTGGGGAGATATTTTAATCAAGGGCTTTGTATCCCTAATGTGTTGTGTTTTGTCTCTGAAAACATATGCAGGGACACCTTCCAAGACTTCAAGTTCATGCTCCATGAGCTTGTTTGCTTTAACCAAGGGGTCATCATCGCTAATTTTCCCTCCATGTAGTTTCCATGCATAGGCTTTTGAGACTTTCTCATATTGTGTCATTTTAGCAATGGCCGTTTCTGTATCCAAATTTCTCAAAAAGTCATCTGGCATGAGCTACTTATGATGATCTACTTGTAGATTTTATGATTTCTTTTCTTCTCTTATGTAACCCTTAGGGTCAAAATATGGCCTAGGGTCACCTTCAACCATTTTATAATAATTCAATTTGTTCTACAACAATCCTTAAATCTTAGAGCTCTTAACAATAAAATCTGATAACACCAACAACCCAGGCAAAATGGACTATTTTCTATGATCGATCAAATGTTGGGCACTTATTGTTGACAACTGTGTGACAATCTCGAGGCATGCCACTCTATTAGGAACTATGATAGGTAAAAGGTAGGGTTTCCCTTCAAACCCAAACACTCTTATTTGAGTGTAATTTAGAAAGGAATACCAGTCTCCCCAATTGTGCTTAATTGAGGTATCTTCACCATACTCCATTGGTCTCAAAAACCTCTGAATCTCAGGAGATAGGTTATGGTCGCATGGATATCCTAACAATTTGTACAATGTTTTAACATAAAGCTCCTCAAAATGTGAGTATTGGTTATTACTGTATCTCTGGTCCCATGAAGATATCCACAGTTGCATGGGTTTTCTCATCCCAGCCTTATCATATGCTTTGATACGTAACTCATATGGCCACAACCCTTTGTCTTGTACAATACACAACAACATATGCATAAGAATAGAATAATACTTAAAATGTACATTAATCACATCTCCTTTTAGTTTCTCCAAACCATGATTAATGACTTCAGAAAGAAAAGTAGCAAAATAAAAAATCTTGGGATCCCTAGACTGCAGGCCTACACAAATAACCGTGGCTACTATATCCATCAAAAGGTGAGCCTCTATTCCCAGAACCTAAGCAATACAATAGTATGTATATTTGAAGTATGGATGGAAAGAATTAACATAAGAAACTTTATTTTCTTTTCCCAATGGCACTAGCAACCCTACAACTTTAGGCCTATGGATGGGAAGTCTCCATCTCTTATAGATATCCTCTATGTTAAAATATTCTTGTTCCAACTTATTAGTATCAATTTTTTCCTCGAATCCCTAATCTAGATCAAACATAGTGTCAATAATTTCCTTAGTAATTGATAATATTGGTTTTCCCATATAATCATATATGGTTCTAGTTTTGGGATCATAATTGTTGGCTAGGGATTTCATGAGTTTGACATTCACAAAGACATTAGCCATTGCGAGTTTCCCCAAATTCAATATCCACAAATTATTCATAGGCTTAGGTGCACTCCTTCGTATCTATCCAAAAATAAATATTTCATGACCTCTTATTTTTGTCCATGTATTTCCTAGGCCCTCAAATCTATCCTCCAAACCTTCCTCATTTGTTTTAATTTTCTTAGACCTAAGGCTTGGTGAAGGACATTGGTCAATTAGGTCTTGGGCCAGTGATTTCCCTTCCTTTTTCTACCTCTTAGGTTTGTCTTCCATGGGCTGGGTCTCTTTTGCTTTCCTAACCCTATTCTTTTTAGAAGATGACCCCTCCATTATCACTATAGAGCTCTGAGAATGAAAAAACTTACTTGAATTCTGGGTAGACCTTTTGTGGATTTGATTTTGAATCATCTTAGCTCTTTGAGGCTCATTATGAATTCTTCAGGCGTTGCTCAAAAATTTTTCCTTTCTTGTCAATTTATCGAGCATTCATGGTGACTTTATCTGTAAACATTACCAGTTGCACAACGACCATAGAGGCATTCATTTGAATTTATGATGAGGTGACTTTATTAAGATTTGTATTGATCCTCATAGTAGAAAGTAATCATTTATCTAGTAGTACTTCTTATTTTCCATCGATGCCCATTAATTTAATAGTGTCACCGTTGTTTCGATGGAATCATATACTTCGGTTGCCTCACTTTATCTTCCTTTGAAATGTCATGTTTCTGATGAATACTAAGAGGGGGGGGTGAATTAGTATGCCAAAAATCTTTGCAATTAAACACTTTGCAAGACTAACAGTAAACCGATAAAACAGTTTAATAGACAAACCAGTTAACAAACATGCAAACCAAATAGCTAATAATGCATTCACCCACAAAAGCACAAACACCATAATACAATAGATTTTGACATGGAAACCCAAATGGGAAAAACCACAGTGAGATGGAACTCATAAGTAACTATCTGCAAAATATAAACCAGACCGGTTAAGGTTAGACCGGTTAAGGTCTTACAATGTTCTTTACCAGAACAGATCCTATTAGGAATCTCAATCTCTGTTAGGAGATAAGTCCGATTAAAGACTACCTTGCTAGAGGATTTCAAATTTACAGATGTGAACCAACTTGTTAGATGATTTACAAATGGATTTTTGGGCCTACCTGATTAAGGGCTACAAACTTGTCAAAGATGTGAGTAATCAACAAGTATTTGATCTAGCTAGTTGCACAGACTGCTTGGTTAGATCCTTGGTAGCTCGTTCTTAATGCACTCCTGCATTACTTCAGTCTTCTACACATTCATAATCTCTCCAACTCCTCAACCACCTTAAACGCTAGCTGCAATATCAACTATCGCATCAACAACAACATCAACAACCTAAAACCCTAGACATGATGTCCTTAAAAAGGAAACTGATTTCATGTCAGTCCAATATGATTACATTACAATTTCCTAGGTTCAATGAACCTAGACATACTAGGTAACACGACACAAAAAGAACCGCTACAGTGTTGACACCATCAAATGATTGGTGAAAGGTAACTCATCACAGAGTATTACCGGTTCATACAAAATGTCAGTTGCCGGTTTGACAAAAAATGAACATTAGTGAAAATGTGTTATACCGCTTTGGTCCTTCGTACCGCTTGGGATACCGGGAAACACATTCTGCACAACATCAATAGTCTAAAGACTATAATTCAACATACCAGTTGGAATAAATATCAGTTATGCTCTAACTCATACATATAAAGAGGATCTCAATGCAAGTGTTGCTAGCATTTGGCATTATAACAGACAATGGGAGATTGTTGGCATTTCAATACGGATATTGAGAAGGTTGTTGATGATTATGGATATAATTGATTAAGGATGTTTACTGTCTTGATATTATTATTTTGTCACTGATGTCAAGAAATTGATTCTCTAATTCAGTATGATGTTGCCATATCTTGAGAAGTATGATTTGAAGAGTATAAAGATGTCGATAAAAGACATAGAAAGAATATGATGAATAAGGGGATGAATAAGGTATTCAATGGGCAACTATTACCGAGTTAGAAAATGATGAGATCATGATGTTTAGATTGTTTTAACATCATACATATGTTGTAAATTGTAAGGTTAATACTATACTATGTTACCGAGCAAAGAACCTAGTCGGTAAACCCTAAGGTTATCGCTATCGGTTAATGAAGGCAGAATGTCTACCGAGTGAAGTTTAGTATTTACCAAGTTGTTACTGAGTTGTAACCAAGCTATTATAGAATACATTAAATGGTTATATATGTTATTTAATGAAGGAAGCTGATGAGCTAGAACTAATTAAATGATTGGTATGCCCTGCATGAAGTTTGTTAATGAATCTATGGCAAAGGAAAATCAGCATGAAGATCTACAGCTCAGATTGAACCGCAATACCCTAGCACAAGTTCCAAGGTAGGGTAAAACATTTTCAGATCAAAGGATACATTGAACCTGGTCAAAGTTTGAAGATCTGATGGCTATGACTGGTCATGGAAAATGTGATCAAGGAGATTAAGTGGTTAGCTAATTTTTTATAAATAGGGAACTGTTGATAAACAATGTATGCGGGCAAATGTATGCACAAGGATGCTACATAGTGATTACCGAGCATAGAAGCTTGAAGACCTATTTGAATAACAAAGTATAGAAGCCCAGTAGATGGACAAGATTAGTTCTATGTCTAGATTGTATTGAGCAAATAAAAATCTTCTTTAGCATTTTAGATGTGAAGTTGCAGATAGATTTTTATTACTATTATTTTGAGGAAAGTGATAGAAAATCTCTTAACCGAGTGGACTTAACAGTCTTATTTGTAAAACCCTCTAGCAAGGTGACATTCTGATTGAGTGTTTGAAATCCTTTAACAAGGTCACTTCTATCAAGGTGAAGATCCTAACAGATCTGAGGGAAATCCCTTAACCGGGTCACATCCAGCAATGTGTTTGTAATCTTTAACAAGATTTTCTTTTAACCGAGCATACTCTAGAAGAGTATATTTCTTAGTGGGTCCAAAATCCCATAGTGGTTTTTCCCTATTTGGGTTTCCACATTAAATCTGGTGTTATGAGGTTTATGATGTTTATATGCTTTTGAGTTTGCATGTTTAGTAGTTTTGGTTATATTACTAAAGTATATGTTACCGTGGTTGAATCTGATGTTTTTATGGAAGATTAGGTTTGTATGATTCACCCCCACCTCTCATCTTGTTGGCTATTGGATCAGAGCTTTGGACTTCAGAAGAAAAGTTAAAAGGTACTCGAGGCAAAGATCCAAAGATGTATAAGAGAGATGCACAGAAGCTGAACAAGTCAAGTTTCTCTACATGGCAGAAAAGGATGAAGTTGCACCTATCAAGAGTTGGAGAATATGTTGTATATTATCTGGAGAATGATTTCATCACACTGAGCACCTATCCATTGACAATGGAAGAGATAAAGACAAAGCAAGAACATATCCAAGCAATGATTGAAATAACATCTGCATTGATTGACCCAGAGTTTAATGATCTAGAAGGCTGTAATGATGCAAAGGCTATGTGGGATAAGCTCATATCAGTATATGGAGGAGATGAACATGTTCAAAGAGAAAACGTAGATAGTCTAAGAGGACAACTTGAATCTATGATGATGAATGAAGGTGAGAACATAACTCAGTATAGTACAAGACTAAAGGAGATTGTCAATCAAATCAAAGGAGCGGGTGGAAAAAATTGAAGAAAAGGATATGACAAGTAAGTTGTTAAGAACCCTTCTACCATCTTATGCAATTAGAGTCTCTGAAATGAATGAATTGAGGTCTGTACCTAATATGCCAGTTTCTTTAGATGCTACTATTGGTAAGCTACATGCATTTGAGTTAAGTAACTTTGATAACAGTGGATCTTCAATAAATAAAGTTGAATCTACATTTAGTTCTTTTCATCTTCATGAATCTAATGATTACAATGAAAGAAAGTATAAGTACTCTGAAGGAGATCACAGTGGAGCAAGTGAAAGATTTGGTAAGAACATGGAAGAAGTACACAAACTGTATGAGGAAATCAGAAAGTAGGATGAGTTTGAAGCACTATTAGCCAAAAGGTTACCGAGAGGCAAAGGTAAGTATAAAGGAAAACTACCTTTGAAATGTTTCAATTGTGATAAAATAGGACATATGGCTTCTAACTGTCCTAGCAAAGAATCTACTAAAAAGAGAGATTACCGAGATGACAGACAGAAAGATAATCATTACAGAGGACACCGAGACTTCAAAAGAAGAGATAGAAAGACATGCTTAATAGTTGATGAAGAAAGGTATTAAAAAAAAACCCTAATATCTGATGTAAATACTAATGATTCTTGCATCATAGATAGTAGATGCTCACATCATATGACAGGAGATAAACACAAGTTTGTTATGTTAGAAGATTATGATGGAGGCTATGTAAGATTTGGTAATGATGCAACATGTTTGGTGAAAGGTAAATGATCTATAACACTTCTTGACAATGCAAGATGCAATGATGTTTATTGGGTTGAAGGTTTTTTAATACAATTTGTTGAGTGTAGCGCAACTAAACAATACAGGTTACCAAATAGAATTTCAGAAGGGAATTGTCAAAGTTCATGACAAAAATGGAAAGTTAGCTGCTACCGGGACACAAACAAAAGGTAACAAATTTGACCTTAACTCAAATCGGAACAAGTGTTTGTATGCAAAGATAGATGATACCTAGTTATGGTATAAAAGGTTTTTTCATGTAAATTTTGATAATCTAGTCAAACTAAGTAAGAAGCATCGAGTAAGAGGTCTATCGAGTCTTGAAAAACCTGAGAATGCTATGTGTCGAGGATGCTAGATGGGTAAGATGACAAGATCAAGCTTTACAAGTAAGTCTTACACTTCTAAGGGAATTTTAGATCTTGTGGACACTGATCTTTGTGGTCTTATGAAAGTTCAAAGTTATTATGGTGATAAATATTTCATATTATTTGTGGATGACTATTCAAGGATGATGTCAGTTATGTTTTTAAAAGAAAAATTGGAAGCTTTTCAAATGTTTAAATGGTACAAAGAAAGAGATGAAAATGAAACAGGAAGACAACTGAAATGTCTTAGATCAGATAGAGGAGGAGAGTTCACATCTAATAAGTTCAACTTATTCTACAATGATCATGGTATTAAAAGACAAGTCTCTGCATCGAGAATTCCACAACAAAATGGAATAGCTAAGAGAAGAAACAAGTCTATTGTGGATTGTGCTAGAACACTAATGATTGAAAAGAAAGTGCCACAAACATTTTGGAGAGAAGCAATAAGCATAGTAGGTTACACCATGAGCCCAGTGCAACTAAAGAAAGGTACTTTGAAGACACCATATGAAATCTAGTATGACAAGAAACCTAATGTAAGTTATTTTAAAATCTTTGGAAGTAAATGCTATGTACACAAAGATGATAGAAATGGGAAGTTTGATCAGAAAAGTGAAGAAGGAACATTTCTAGGTTATTCTTCTAGAAGCAAAGCATTTAAATGTCTGATCAAATCATCTAACAAAATAGTAGAAAGTGCAAATGTGAAAATTGACAAATTTGCAGAAAGATATAATTTAGGAAATTCCAAAGAACCAGAAGATTATGATGAATTTGTCTATTTTCAACCGACAAGTTTTACTAAGAAAACTGTTGAAGAAAATATCCTATTACTAAGTGATGAAGAAGATCATACAGAGCCTACCAAGCTTGTATTAGCCAAGTATGTCAGAAAGCATCATGCACCAAGTTAAATTATAGGAGATAAGGATGATCCAGTGATGACAAGCAACAAACTGAGACAGAACACATGTCTGATATCTAAATTTGAACCGAGAATAGTGAAAGAGGCATTTAACAGTGAAGATTAGATAAATGCTATGACACAAGAGATTGATCAAATCAAGAAGAATGACACATGGACACTAATCCCAAGACCAAAGGACAAAAAAGTAATCAGTACAAAGTGGATTTTCATAAACAAACTAAATGAAAAAGGAGAGGTCATTTGAAATAAATCAAGACTAGTTTGCAAAGGTTATGCTCAAGAAGAAGGAATTGATTATGGTGAAACTTTTGCACCTGTGGCTAGACTTGAAGGAGTAAGAACATTGTTGGCATATGCTGCTTTCAAAAACTTCAAGGTATATCAAATGGATGTCAAATCTACATTTTTGAAAGGAATATTAGAAGAAGAAGTTTTTACTGAACAACCTAAAGAATTTGTTGAAGACAATAATAAAGATCAGGTATGTAAATTGAACAAAGCATTATATGGTTTGAAACAAGCACCTAGAGCATGGTATGAAATATTGCACTCTTATTTGATTAAGATTGGTTTTATAAGGACAAGTGAGAATAGCAATATGTACATGAAGAATGATAAAAATGGAATACTGATCTCAGTCATATTTGTTGATGATATTATATTTTGTGGAAATGACTCTCTTTGTAAGAACTTTCGAAATGAAATGAGCAAAGAATTTGAGATGTCATTAATCGGTGAGATAAAGTATTTTATAGGTTTACAGATACTACAAATGAAAAATGAGATTTTCATTACTCAATCCAAGTACATAAAGGAAATTTTAAAGAAATTTGGAATGGAGGATTCAAAACCAGTAAGTACTCCTATGACTACCAATTGTAAACTATCAAAGAATGATGAATCTGCATCTGTTGATCAGACACTTTACCGATCCATGATTGGAAAGCTACAATATGTTGTTCACAGTAGACCAGACATAGCACATGCAGTAGGTATAGTTGCAAGATTCTCTGCAGATCCTAAGGAAACACACATGATAGCAATCAAAAGAATTTTTAGATACTTGAAAGGCATAGAGGATTATGGCTTAGTATATCAAAAAGGAAATGATTTTGATTTAAAATTTTATACTAATGCTGATTGGGCAGGCAACATTGATGACAGGAAAAGCACAAGTGGAGGAGCTTTCTTTTTAGGAGAAAGACTAGTGAGTTGGCTTAGCAAGAAACAAGGATGTGATTCACAGTCAACAATAGAAGCTGAATACGTTGCTACAGCATTGAATTGTACCAACATAGCATGGATCAACAACTGTTGGAAGGTATAAATGAGAAAGTTACCAAGCTAGTAACTATATTCTGTGACAATACTAGTGCCATTAACATTTCAAAGAATCCTATTATGCACTCTAAGACAAAGCACATCTCTATCAAATATCATAATCTTAGAGAAGAAGCTCAAGAGAAGAATGTGGCATTGGAATATGTTAGCACAAAGGAACAAATATTAGATATCTTCACCAAGCCACTACCAAGGGACACTTTTGAATGTCTCAGAAGTAAGTTAGGGGTCCTACCCCTATCTTCTACTCACTGACCGAGTTCGGTGAAAGCATCAATTCAATGACTCTATGGAATATCTTTTTAGAGTTGATGTTGATGTACACACTTTAGGATGTTTTCTAAAGGTGTGCATAAAATAATGAAGGATACAATATAGGGAGTAGGAATTGAAGACAAAATGCTCTAACTAAGACTCAGTTGATACACAATAGCGGGAAATCACTTCTTACAGGAAGAAATTATGTTTTAGTTCTTTACTTTTTGACATTGTTGTCAAAGGGGAAGAAGATTGATTAAAAAGACTGAAACTGAAGGGGAGACGACTGAAGAAAATAGGATAAGTCTATTGACAGCAAGAGAGCATTTCAGCATTTTAGAATCACAGCAATCGAAATCTTTTTAAGGTCAAATCAATTGGTTTTGCCATCAATGCCAAAGGGGGAGATTGTTGGCATTTGGCACTATAACAGACAATGGGAGATTTTTGGCATTTCAATAAGGATATTAAGAAGGTTGTTGATGATTATGGATATAACTGATTAAGGATGTTTACTGTCTTGATATTATTATTTTGTCATTGATGTCAAGAAATTGATTTTCTAATTCAGTATGATGTTGCCATATCTTGAGATGTATGATTTGAAGAGTATAAAGATGTCGGTAAAAGACACAAAAAGAATATGATGAATAAGGGGATGAATAAGGTATTCAATGGGCAACTATTACCGAGTCAGACAATGATGAGATCATGATGTTTAGATTGTTTTAACATCATACATATGTTGTAAATTGTAAGGTTAATACTATACTATGTGTAGACGTATAAAAATGACCATATTCCTAAATGAATATTTTATGTTCATTTCTCTATTTAATTAAATCCAATTTAATTAAATTACCCACATTCCTCTATTTAATTAAGTAAATTACTCAATTAAATTCACTATACCATTTAATAGGATAAATTCATTTTATTCAATTAAAGCCCCTGTCCACTTTTTAATTAAATTCAAATTTAATTAAAATAGTTATCCTAAATTAAATAAATCTAATTTATTTAATTACAACCAAATTGAATTAAATTCAATTAAAACCTATTTTCCCTCACCCACTTGCAAAATCCTACACCTCCCACTTGCATCCTAACCCTCTTTCTAACCTCTTCTAGATTCTTCTAAATCTAATTAATTAACCCAAATCCATCCATTATCCCTTTTCCCTAAATTTGAGGAGGTCACTTCTGAAATTTGGAGTAAAGTCTTCAAATTGCATTAAAGCCTTTATCCATTCAACAAAATAACTTGTTGAATGCCCCCAAATTTGGAAGGCCTCTTACAAATTTATCCCCAAAGTCTTCATAACCATTAATGGTTAACTCAACCCTCTTACATGGTTAAAGAATTTTCATAAACTCAACCTCCATCTAACCCAAGGGTCTCATCAAGCAATTTATTACTTTGACCATGGTTATCCTTAAACCTTTGCACAAGAGTTTATCCTTTGGGTAAGAGCTTTATCCAATGGATAACCCTAACTTAACCTTAACCCTTAACCCCTAGGGTAACCATGAGGCCTTCTCAAGCATTTAATGCTTCTTACATCTCCTCTCAATCAACCTTATGTTGACAATTGTCACTATTTCATTGGTGCCAATTGCAAACATGGATTCCCAACTTTCAAACTTGGCCTTTGATTAACTCTTTCAATCCTGACCATCCATTGCCCTATTTTTGCTATAAATAGAGCTCTCATTCCTACATTTTCATATGTCCAAGTCTTTAGCATCACAATTATACTTAAATCCATTTGAGCTTTCATATCTCATTTTATGCTCATCATTTTAGCTTCTCTTTTAAATAGAAATTTAACTAAATATGCTAATTTAGAGTATGTTCCTTATCATTTAGCTTAAATCATGAACTAATATAGTATGCTAGGATAGTCTTCTTTACTAACCTTGTCATCTTATAACTATTTTATTGCATTCATAGCATCATGCATAGCTTAGGATGCATCTCATCTTAAAATCAACAAAAGCATCCCTCATTCTTGCATTTGTCATCCCTAAACCATTTTTCTCATTGATCTGAAAGCAAACACATTGGTTTGAGGGACCGTGCAAGATAGAGAACCACGGAACCATCCTTGGGAAGCTTAGCCATACTTCATGACTCCGTAGCTTGCACCAAGAAGTCCTGTGGGTGTGTGAACAAGGCTCCATAGAGCTCCATTTTTCACATATTGAGTTCTATCGGCCCACTTTTCCCACATACATTTTTGGTGCCCACTGTGGGGCATTACCCCATATATCAAATCAGTTTTTAAATTTAACCACTTTTGCAGGTCCACAAGAAACGAGAATTAGCATGTGGGAAGCATTCCCTAGCACATCTGGTCAACAGCCTAGCGTATCCAGTTTACTATTCAGCGTGTTGGGCCCATCATATAGCGCATGAAGTATTTTTCTTATCATATCACGATACTAAACTTTTCCTGTAGGTCTCGATGCGAGAGAAAAATAGAGCAGTGCTTCCGAAACATAAATTAGCACATCCCGAAAATAGCATAGTGCATCACTGATTTATTTTAGCGCATCACTGTTATTTTGTAGCACGTACAATTTGTTCTGTAGTGAATCATAAATAGACAAAAATAAAAAAAATAAAAATCTGTAACTTGATAGTTCTGATACTTAATATAAGTACAAATCCAATAGCCAACAAGATGAGAGGGGGGGGTGAATCATACAAACTTAATCATCCATAAAAACATCAGATTCAACTTCGGTAACATATATATCAGTCATATAACCAAAACTATCAAACATGAAAACTGAAAAGCATATGAACAATATAAACCTCATAACACCAGATTTAACGTGGAAACACAAATAGGGAAAAACCACTGTGAGATTTTGGACCCACTAAGAAATATACTCTTCTAGAGTATGCTTGGTTAAAAGAAAATCATGTTAAAGATTACAAACACATTGCTAGATGTGACCCGGTTAAGGGATTTCCCTCAGATCTGTCAGGATCTTCACTTTGTTAGAAGTGACCTTGTCAAAGGATTTCAAACACTCAATCAGAATGTCACCTTGCTAGAGGATTTACATATAAGACTATTAAGTCCACTCAGTTAAGAGATTTTCTGTCACTTTCACAAAATAATAGTAATAAAAATCTAACTGCAACTTCACATCTAAAATGCTAAAGCAGATTCCTATTTGTTCAATACAATTTAGACATAGAACTAATCTTGTCTATCTGCTGGGATTCTATACTCTGTTATTCTAACAGGTCTTCAAGCTTATGTGCTCGGTAATCACTATGTAGCATCCCTGTGCATACACTTGCCCACATAAATTTTTTATCAACAATTTGCTATTTATAAACAATTAGGTAACTGCTTAATCTCCTTGATCACATTTCCCATGATCAATCATAGCCATCAGATCTTCAATCTTGTCCAGGTTTAATGCATCTTTTGATTTGAAAACATTTTACCCCACATTGGAACTTGCATAATAGTCTTGGAACTTGTGTCAGGTTATTGCTATTCAATCTGAGCTGTAGATCTTCATGCTGACTTTCCATTGCCTTAGATTCATTAACAAACTTCTTCCACGGCTTAGCAATCATTGATCCGCTCCAGCTCATCAACTTCTTTCATTAAATACTGCATGCAAACATTTAATGCATTCTGTTATAGCTCAGTTACAACTTGGTAACAACTCGGTGAATAATAAACTTCACTCAGTAGACATTCTGCCTTCATTAACTGATAGCAATAACCTTAGGGTTTACCAACTAGGTTCCTTGCTTGATAACATAGTATAGTATTAACCTTTACATTTTACAACATATGTATAATGTTAAAAAAATCTAAAACATCATGATCTCATCATTGTCTGACTCGGTAGTAGTTGCCCATTGAATACCTTATTCATTCCTTTATTCATCATATTCTTTCTTGTGTCTTTTTACTGACTTCTTTATAATCTTCATATCATACTTCTCAAGATATGGCAACATCATACTGAATTAAAAAATCAATTTCTTGACATCAATGACAAAATAATAATATCAAGATAGTAAAACATCTTTAATCAGTTATATCCATAATCATCAACAACCTTCTCAATATCCTTATTGAAATGCCAACAATCTTTCATTGTCTGTTATAATGCAATATTGCCAACAATCTCCCCCTTTGGCATTGATGGCAAAACCAATTGATTTGACCTTGATAGATTCAGATTGTTGTGATTCTGAAATGCTGAAATGCTCTCCCCCATACATTAGACTTCTCCTATTTTCTCAGTCTTCTTTCTAATCTATAGTCTACTCTTCTCCCCTTTCATAGGTATTCTCCCCCTTCGATAACAATGCCAAAAAAAAGAGAACTAAAACATAATTTGTTTCTGCAAGAAGTTATTTCTTGCTGTTGTGTATCAACTGAGTCTCAGTCAGAGTATTTGTCTTCAATTCCTGTTCCTTGTAATATTCTCTATATTATTTCCAATATTAATTCCAGTACACTTTTAGAAAACATCCTAAAGTGTATAACTCCAGCATCAACTCCCAAAAGATGTTCAATAGAGTCATCGGATTGATGCTTTCACCGAACTTGGTCAGTGAGTAGAAGATAGGGGTAGGACCCCTAGCTTACTTCTGAGATATTCAAAAGTGTCCTTTGGTAGTGGCTTGGTGAAGATATCTGCTATTTTCTCCTTTGTGCTAACATATTCCAACACCACTTTCTTCTCTTGAGCTTCTTCTCTAAGATAATGATATTTGATAGATATGTGCTTTGTCTTAGAGTGCATAACAAGATTTTTTGAAATATTAATGGCACTAGTATTGTCACAGAATATAGTTACTAGCTCAGTAACTTTCTCATTTATATCTTCCAACAGTTGTTTGATCCATGCAATGTTGGTACAATTCAATGCTGCAGCAATGTATTCAGCTTCTGTTGTTGACTGTGAAACACATCGTTGTTTCTTGCTAAGCCAACTCACTAGTCTTTCTCCTAAAAAGAAAGCTCCACCACTTGTGCTTTTTCTGTCATCAATGTTGCTTGACCAATCAGTATCAGTATAAACTTTTAAATCAAAATCATTTTCTTTTTGATATACTAAGCCATAATCCTCTGTGCCTTTCAAGTATCTAAAAATTCTTTTGATTGCTGTCATGTGTGCTTCCTTAGGATCTGTAGAGAATCTTGCAACTATACCTACTGCATGTGCTATGTCTGGTCTGCTGTGAACAAACATATTGTATCTTTCCAATCATGGATCGGTAGAGTGTCTCATCAATAGATGCAGATTCATCATTATTTGATAATTTACAGTTGGTAGTGATAGGAGTACTTATTGGTTTTGAATCATCCATTCCAAATTTCTTCAAGATTTCCTTTATGTATTTGGATTGAGTAATGAAAATCTCATTTTTCATTTGCAGTATCTATAAACCTATAAAATAATTTATCTCACCGATTAATGACATCCCAAATTCTTTGCTCATTTCATTTCCAAAGTTCTTGCATAAAGAGTCATTTCCACAAAATATAATATCATCAACAAATATGGCTGAGATCAGTATTCCATTTTCATCATTCTTCATGTACATGTTGTTGTTCTCATTTGTCCTTATAAAACCAATCTTAATCAAATAAGAGTGCAATCTTTCATACCATGCTCTTGGTGCTTGTTTCAAACCATATAAAGCTTTGCTCAACTTACATACCCGATCTTTATTATTGTCTTCAACAAATCCTTCAGGTTGTTCAATGAAAACTTCTTCTTCTAATATTCCATTCAGAAATGCAGATTTGACATCCATTTGATATACCTTGAAGTTCTTGAAAGCAGCATAGGACAACAATGTTCTTACTCTTTCAAGTCTAGCAACAGATGCAAAAGTTTCACCATAATCAATTCCTTCTTCTTGTGCATAACCTTTGCAAACTAATCTTACTTTGTTTCGAATGACCTCCCCTTTTTCATTTAGCTTGTTTCTAAAAATCCACTTTGTACCGATTACATTTTTGTCCTTCGGTCTTGGGATTAGTGTCCATGTGTCATTCTTCTTGATTTGATCAAACTCTGTTGTCATAGCATTTACCCAATCTTCACTATTAAATGCCTCTTTTACTATTCTCGGTTCAAATTCAGATATCAAACATGCGTTTTGTCTCAGTTTGTTCCTTGTCATCACTAGATCATCCGTATCTCCTATGATCTGACTTGTTGCATGATGTCTTCTGACATACTTGGCTAATACAGGCTCGGTAGGCTCTGTATGATCTTCTTCATCACTCAGTAACTAGATATTTTCTTCATTTTCTTCAACAGTTTTCTCAGTAGGACTTCTCGGTTGCACATAGATAAATTCATCATAGTCTTCTGGTTCTTTGGAATTTCCTTCATCATTTCTTTCTGCAAATTCATCAATTTTCACATTTGCACTTTCTTTCTTCAATTGAACTCGATTCAAGGTGTAAACAGTTGTGCTTATTGCTTCTCTCCAAAATGTTTGTGGCACCTTCTTCTCAATCATCAGTGTTCTAGCACAATCCACAATAGATCTATTTCTTCTTTCAGCTATTCCATTCTGCTGTGGAGTTCTCGGTGTAGATACTTGTCTTTTAATACCATGATCATTGCAAAATAAGTTGAATTCATCAGATGTGAACTCTCCTCGTCTATTTGATCTAAGACATTTCAGTTGTCTTCCTATTTCATTTTCAACTCTTGCCTTGTACCATTTAAACATTTGAAAAGCTTCTGATTTTTCTTTTAAAAACATTACTGACATCATCCTTGAATAGTCATCCACAAATAATATGAAATATTTATCACCATAATAACTTTGAACTTTCATAGGACCACAAAGATCAGTGTGCACTAGATCTAAAATTCCCTTAGAAGTGTAAGACTTACTTGTAAAGCTTGATCTTGCCATCTTACCCATCTAGCATCCTCGACACATAGCATTCTTAGGTTTTTCATTTCTCGGTAGACCTCTTACTCTTTTCTTCTTACTTATCTTGATCGAGTTATCAAAATTTACATGAAAAAAACTCTTATGCTATAGCCAGGTATCATCAATCTTTGCATGGAAACACTTATTCCAAGTTGTGTCAAGGTGAAATGTATTACCTTTTGTTTGTGTCTCGGTAGTAGCTAACTTTCTGTTCTTGTCATGAACTTTGACAATTCCTTTCTGAAATTCTATTCAGTAACGTGTGTTGTTTAGCTGTGCTACACTCAACAAATTGTATTTCAAACCTTCAACCCAATAGACATCATTGCATCTTGCATTATCAAGAAGTGTTATATATCCTTTACCTCTTACCGAACATGGTGCATCATTACCAAATCTAACATAGCCTCCATCATAATCTTCTAACATAACAAACTTGTGTTTATCTCCTGTCATATGATGTGAGCATCCACTATCTATATTCCAAGAATCATTAGTGTTTATGTGAGATATTAGGGCTTTTTCTTCATACCTTTCTTCATCTGATCCATCCTTGATAGCCACATAAACAACTTCCTCTGTATCAGTCTCATCTGATTTATCATCGTTAGATTCCTCATCAGCTATTAAGCATGTCTTTCTATCTCTTCTTCTAAAGTCTCGATGTCCTCTGTAATGGTTATCTTTCTATCTGTCATCTCGGTAATCTTTGTTAGGAAAGTTAGAAGCCATATGTCCAATCTTATCACAATTGAAACATTTCAAAGGTAGTTTTCCTTTATACTTACCTTTGCCTCTCAGTAACCTTTTGGCTAATAGTGCTTCAAACTCTTCTTGCTTTTTGATTTCTTCATACAGTTTGTGTACTGCTTCCATGTTCTTCCGAAATCTTTCACTTAGTCCACTGTGATCTCCTTCAGAGTACTTATACTTTCTTTCATTGTAATCATTAGATTCATCAAGATGAAAAGAACTAAATGCATATTCAACTTTATTTACCGAAGATTCATTGTTATCAAAATTACTTAACTCAAATGCATGTAGCTTACCAGTAGTAGCATCCAAAGAAACTGGCATATTAGGTATAGACCTCAATTCATTGATTGCTGAGACTCGGATTGCATAAGTTGGTAGAAGGGTTCTTAACAACTTACTTGTCATATCATTTTCTTCAATAGTTCCACTTGCTCCTTTGATTTTATTGACAATCTCCTTTAGTCTTGTACTATACTGAGTTATGTTCTCACCTTCATTCATCCTCATAGATTCAAGATGTCCTCTTAAACTATCTACTTTTGCTCTTTGAACATGTTCATCTCCTCCATATACTGATATGAGCTTATTCCACATTGCCTTTGCATCATTTCAGCCTTCTAGATCATTAAACTCAGAATCGGTCAATGCAGATGTTATTTCAATCATTGCTTGAATATGTTCTTTCTTTGCCTTTATGTCTTCCATAGTCAATGGATAGGTGCTCGGTGTGACAAAATCATTCTCTAGATAGTATACAACATATTCTCCAACTCTTGATAGATGTAGCTTCATCCTTTTTGGCCATGTAGAGAAACTTGACTTGTTCAGCTTCGGTGCATCCCTCTTATACATCTTTGGATCTTTAACTCAAGTGCCTTTAAACTTTCCTTCTAGAGTCCAAAGCTTTGATACCAATTGATAGTTCTGATACTTAATATAAGTATAGATCCAATAGCCAACAAGATGAGAGGGGGGGATGAATCATACAAACTTAATCATCCATAAAAACATCAGATTCAACCTTGGTAACATATATATCAGTCATATAACCAAAATTGTCAAACATGAAAACTCAAAAGCATATGAACAATATAAAACTCATAACACCAGATTTAACGTGGAAACCCAAATAGGGAAAAACCACTATGGGATTTTAGACCCACTAAGAAATATACTCTTCTAGAGTATGCTCGGTTAAAAGAAAATCCTGTTAAAGATTACAAACACATTGCTAGATGTGACCCGGTTAAGGGATTTCCCTTAGATCTGTTAGGATCTTCACTTTGTTAGAAGTGACCTTGTCAAAGGATTTCAAACACTCAATCGGAATGTCACCTTGCTAGAGGATTTACATATAAGACTGTTAAGTCCACTCGGTTAAGAGATTTTCTGTCACTTTCACAAAATAACAATAATAAGAATCTATCTGCAACTTCACATCTAAAATGTTAAAGCAGATTCCTATTTGTTCAATACAATTTAGACATAGAACTAATCTTGTCTATCTATTGGGCTTCTATACTCTGATATTCTAATAGGTCTTCAAGCTTCTGTGCTCGGTAATCACTATGTAGCATCCCTATGCATACACTTGCCCGCATACATTGTTTATCAACAATTTCCTATTTATAAACAATTAGGTAACCACTTAATCTCCTTGATCACATTTCCCATGATCAATCACAGCCATCAAATCTTCAATCTTGTCTAGGTTCAATGCATCTTTCAATCTGAAAATGTTTTACCCCACCTTGGAACGTGCATAATATTCTTGGAACTTGTGCCAGGGTATTGCAGTTCAATTTGAGTTGTAGATCTTCATGCCAACTTTCCATTGCCTTAGATTCGTTAACAAACTTCTTCCATGACTTACCAATCATTAATCCGCTCCAGCCCATTAGCTTCTTTTATTAAATACCGCATGTAAACATTTAATGCATTTTGTTATAGCTCAGTTACAACTCGGTAACAACTTGGTGAATACTAAACTTCACTCGGTAGACATTCCGCCTTCATTAACCAATACTGATAACCTTAGGGTTTACCGACTTTACCGACTAGGTTCCTTGCTTGATAACATAGTATAGTATTAACCTTTACATTTTACAACATATGTATGATGTTAAAAAAATCTAAAACATCATGATCTCATTATTATCTGACTCAATAGTAGTTGCCCATTGAATACCTTATTCATCCCTTTAATCATCATATTCTTTCCTGTGTCTTTTACCGACTTCTTTATAATCTTCATATCATACTTCTCAAGATATGGCAACATCATACTGAATTAGAAAATTGATTTCTTGACATCAATGACAAAATAATAATATCGCGATAGTAAAACATCTTTAATTAGTTATATCCATAATCATCAACAACCTTCTCAATATCCCTATTGAAATGCCAACAATCTTTCATTGTCTATCATAATGCAATATTGCCAACATAACCGAGGGTAAAATTTAGACTTGTTGAAGTCCACCCGTCATCTAGCATTTTTGGCTTGTTCTTTTGCAGGATTCTAACAATTTTATTGCAGATGGGAGCTTAGTTTTAAAAATATTAAGATAGAATTTTCACTAACTTAGTTAAGTTAGTTTAAAATTTTAAACTTCTTTTATTCTTAAAATTGAACTTACTTGTTTTTTGGGCTATAAAAAGAACCACAAATCAGAAAATTTCTTCCTTTCATAGGAGAAAAATTTATTTTAGGCTTTAAAAAGAACCATACAAACCTTCCTTTTTGCAAAAGTAGCTATAAAAAGAACCTCACCATCCTTTGATGTATAAAAGGATTCATTTCAAAAATTTTGCAAAGAAAAGAACCATAATTAAAAGCTTTTGTTACAATCAAAGGAGGGAAGTTATTCCCCTTTTGCCGGTTTCCTTTTGTTATCCAAAATCGAACTTTTGCTTTGTTGACTCGATTATTTTCCTAGATTAAACAATCATTGATTTGGGGAAACTAAAATTAACACCATGCTTTTTGGAGCAACATCTCCCAATAGAAGTTAGCAAATCATTTGTCTTAAAAGCTAAAAAGAAAAAAAAAATGTTTGCCTTGTCTCGAAAGTGGAAGGAATATGCTCTCCCCTTAACTGAGTGATCAAAAATCCAGACCACTCTTAAAGCTTTCTTTACTTCAAGCAATAAATCCTTTAGTAGGCCTGCCTTCCCGAGGAGTTGGAATCAACTCTTAAAGACATTTATGGCCGGTGTGAAGGGAACGACCTAAGTGGGAAACGGCTTTGACGCCAAGTATTCCAACCCACTATAATCAAAAGTGGAAAGTGATGAAAATCCTTTGCAACGGTTGTGCGCAGCGATTAGCCTTCCCCTAGTATCCTTGAGATACATAAAGCCTTTGTTCTAAAGGTTGGGAAGCCTCCTGAGGGAGTTTATCACTGACGGCCAAATGGGAAACCTGATTATGAACCATAGAAATAGAAACCTTGAGCCAAGTCAATAACCAAACATTTATAACATCATAGTGCAAGGGTGGGGAAGAATCCGCCCCTAAGATCACTCACCATATATCTCCCAAGATAACTACTCAATTGTGAAGCGATTCACTTTGAGTTAATTTCTAGCAAAAGGCAAAAAAATGGGCGCCCTTTAGGGGGTGACATGACTGTTTGAGCTGACGGAGTATTGAGACTAGTGGGCTATGATGTTATTTATGACCTTTGAATAAAGAGTCTTCTTGAAGTGTATTATTCGTATCCAAACCTGTTAAAACATTGGGGATTTGAACACATCCTTGCAGAACATACACTTTTTGTTAGATTAGGCAAAATGGTTATCTTTTTTGTGCTATGCTTGCATTTACTACTTCAGAAAATCATCCATCAAGACTGAAAAACTCACAATCAAATCCAAAAAATTGCAAAAAACCAACCAAAGGAAAAATTAGGGCAGTTTAGCACATGAGAACAACTTCTTAGCGATCAAAATCTATAGTTAGTACTTCCAGTCAAAACAGTAGTATTTTATCCAAATTTCAAAAAAAAGTGTTAAATAGTTAGTGCATCTGGAAAATAGCATAGCACGTTGAAGCATCAGCTTAGTGCATAGGAGTCACATTTTAGCGCATAGGTTTTCACAGTTAGTGCGTCACAGACCCATACCAGCACATAGCTTTTTGAGCCAGGCAGAAAACAAAATTTAAGCAGTCAAAAACTTTAGTGCATAGCAGGGGGTAGCCTAGCGCGTGTGGTCCTTTATTTAGCGCGTGAAGTAAATTTGATAGCGCATCGTGTCTTTATTTTAGCGCGTGACCAAAATCAGAAAAACAGGGGGCAAAACAGTGAGGAATTTTGAAAATTTAGAAAACATCTTTGGAAGCCTCTTTTCATTAGCATCATTTTTCGTCAAAATAGAGTAGCAAAAACAAAGCTGTAAAAACCATTTCTTGAGAAAATTTTGTGTCAAACAAACGTTGTAAAATCCAAAACTGATCACATGATAAAACATATCTATCCTATCAAAATCTGGAAACGTCATCACAAGTAACAAAGGGGTCCTTTATCATCTCACAAATTTTATCTCAAAAACACTTGTTTAAAACCTTGGGTTGTCAAATCAAGTTTCCATATCAGGACACTTTATCCATATCATTTGACACATTTTGTCGTGAAGGGGCATCTAAACCTTCACTTTGATAGAGTAAAACTTGAATTTTCAAAACAAGATTAACTAAATACAAAACAAATCAAAGGAAACCATTGATCACTTATGCATGACTAATCCCCATATTCTGAGAAGAAAGAATATTTATCGTAGCACCACTTTAAGGAAACAACAACCAAGCTTTTCCAAATTTATCAAGAGAAAAAAGTTTTTATACATCAATTATCAACTCTTCAAATCTCATCGATTATTCCTTCATCACGTCAAACATTATATCCAAAACAAATCCAACGAATTTGAGAAAGAGCCTTTAAAAACTTGGGCATATTGTCAAAAATCTGCTTTTAATCAAATCATAAACCGTGGAGGACGGATCAATCCGGCATTCCTGCCCGATGAGTGTATCACTTATAACACACCCCAACCTGAACCACCAACCCCTGAGCAACATATCGAAGAGGATTTTGTCCCCTTCGTCACTGAAAGTTTTTACTAAAATGCCTGTTACTCGCTCTCAACAAAACCAACAAAGTGAGGCACAAGCAGAATCTAGTATGAATCGAAGGTTATCAAATCCTTTTGAAGGTCCAAACCTAGAGGATACTGAAATTTCTAAAGAGCTTCTTCAGGAATGCCAAGAAAGTGTTTCATTCCAAAAGCTTGTAGAAAAGCTGATGGAAAATGACAAAGAAAAATACTTGCTCATGCTCACAAGAAAAGGAGTCAAACTCCCTAAAAACTTTGACGTAGATGTGTTTAGAACATGACATCAACATTATGAATATCAAGAATGACAATGGGAAGGGGAAGTATGCGACCCTGAACAAGATATCCCTGATCAAAACATACCAGAACAACATACACCAAGACAAAATATTTCTGATCAAAACATACCGGAGCAACATACACCAAGACAATACATTCCTGAGAAAAACATACTGTTCCATACACCATTTCAACCCAGGATCAATACAAGGGAAGAACTTTTCCCTTAGCAAAACAATGCACCTTTGGTTGCCCTTACTCAACAAATGCAAGATATGCAACAAGGGACAACAGTGCGATACTCATTAAATGAAATCTGTCCTTATCCTTTTGACAGAAGATTGCACATGATCCCTTTTCCTCCAAACTCAGACATACCAAAATTTGACAAATACGATGGAAAAAGTGATCCCCGTGATCATGTCAGAGAATTCTGTACCATGAGTCTTGAATTTGCTCATGATGACACCTATCTGATGAGGTTATTCCCAAGAAGCTTGGGAGGACAAACAATGGAATGGTTTTCCAAAATTACACTGCTTGTCAGATCATTCGATGAATTGGTTAACAAGTTCATAACACAATACTCCTATAACATTCATCATGCTATAACCATGCTAGACGTTTGCAACACCAAACAGAAAAACAATGAAACATGCATGATATTCCTTCAACATTGGCAACGTATGGTATCATGATATCCTCGAGATATTCCTGAAAAGGAGAAAATGGAAATCTCATCGACAACTTGAATGGTGAGATGAGTTACAGGATCAAACTCCAATGCATACCATCTTTTGCTAAATTAATCAAAAATGACATTCAAGTAGAGGAAGCATGTGTCAAAAAGGGAATGCTCAAATTCTTCAAAGAAGGAACAAATTCATCAAACTACAATAACCAAAACAATAGCAACTTAGACAAGTCTCGATTCTGGACTTGAAACAAAAACAAAGGCAACAATGAATCGCATGATCCAAAATCCAAGCAACCAGTACTCGCATTATCTGGAAATCCTCAAGCTATGAAAAAATACTAAAGGTGCTAATCCAAATGCTAACACATATGCAGTAAACACCAATAAAGGTCAACCCAACACAAACAACACCAACAATACTCAAAACAGAACCACGAATCAAGGACCCAATAATAATTCGCGTGATAGCACTAACAATTTCTAGAAACGTATCTTCACACCACTGGGACAATCACTAGAGTCAGCATTCAGAGAGCTTCTAGCAAACAAGATTCTCTCATTGCCTGCAATCAGCAACTATGAACCCCAAATCAAACCACCTTGGTGGAATGACTCACATTATTGTGGTTTTCATCGTAACAAAGGTCATCGAATGAACGATTGCATGAGATTGAAAAATTGTTCAAGACATGATTGATTGGGGTGACTTAATGGTAGATTGTCTCAAAACAAATGGTGACCACAGAGCCTTTAAAAATCCTCTTCCAAACTACAACAAAGATGGGCTTCAACCTCAAATGATGTATGTGGAGCTCGTATCAACCACATCTACAATAACACCATCAATCACATATCAGCTGAAGACCATCAGGTAAATGTCATCACAATCCGAGACCATCATGATCATGAATCCATCAATGTAACCACCAGAGCTCATAAATATGTCTTGAAGGGACATACCGCACCTACAACCACTACACCAAAAATCCAATATGATTTAGTCAGCCAACTGCACAAAACTTTGGCTCAGATATCTATACTAGAACTACTGAAACTGTCACCGAAACACAAAAACATATTGGAGCAAGCGCTATTGGAAACAAATGTACCTCAAGATCTGGATGCAGACAAATTTCAAGCCATGGTCACTCATATGATAGGGCCTCATAATCTTACCTTCTCCAAGCATGATAATACTTCCTTGAGTCATTCGCATAACACTCCTCTCCATATTGAAGTCATTTTTTATAAACACGGAGTAAAAAGAGTCTTAATAGATGGAGGAGCTGGACTTAATATATGTACTTTAAAACTTATTTATGCATTAGGCTTCTCAGAGGAGTCTATTGATCCCCGTAAAAAGATTACCATAAAGGCCTATGATGATGAGGAAGGGTCATCTAAAGGAACCGTGATGTTACCCATTCAAGTTGGACCAGTGCAAAAGGATACTATGTGTCAAGTCTTAGACATAGACCTCACCTACAATATTTTATTAGGTCGACCCTGGATACATGAAATGCAAGCAGTGCCTTCTACATATCACCAGTGTGTCAAATTTCCCTATAACGGACAAGAGGTCTCCATATCTACTAATCACAATCAATTTCAACATTATAATGAAATGGGGGCAGCCCAGGATAGTTTGGTTCAACATAATAGGGAAAAACAAAGATCCTCAACATTAGATCTACAGACGGCAAAGCCCAAATCATTACCTAGAGATTTCAAGCAGAAATGCAAATTAGAGAACAAGGTATGGGAGAATACTCCTTGGAACCCATGTGTTTGGCCAAATTACCAACATCACCTAGATCTCATGGATTGCCTATTACATCAACACATCAGGTAACTCAGCCCATCACCAAGTTTGATGGTACCTTCATCCAACTAGGTACTCTAGTACATGAATTAGAAGAGAAAGACATTCGTAGCTGGTTATACAAAGATGAGGAAGAAGATAACAGAGTAGCTGCTCTAGATATAGTTCTACCAACACACCTATATGGAAAGGGCTACTTAATCATGTAGCAAATGGGATATGACGGTAAAGGACCTATTGGAAAACGCAAAGAAGGAGTCATTGAACCCATAGATCTTCCTTCACAACCTAGTAGAGACAAAATAGGATTGAGTTGTAAACTCACTTTCCTATTAAGAAGGACACCATGCATAACTCCAAAACCTCAATGGAAAGCAAAGAAGAAGTACAAAGAAGAATCCTGGTAGGAAGCACTATTTGAGTTAGCAGAAACAATCCACAAGGCACGTGAACGTCAAGAATAGAAGCAACATCAGGAAAAGCTTCTATGCCATAAGAAGGCCATATCTGCAGCAGCAGCTCATATTCAAACACCAATATCTCAAAAACCAATAGAAACATCTCTTGATACCATTATTCCTCCCCAAGGAGGCATAGTCTATGAACAAATACAAAAAGTAGAAGTAGGATCTGACACTGAATCAACAAAAACTATCAAACTGGTATCCATCATCAAAGATCTATTTTCACCCTACAACATACCTATTTACAGCACTGATAGAATCTGGGATGATGCCTCAGAGACTGATTCCAATGAATATGAATGGGGTAGCTGCTCAAATTCTACTACAGATATCACTGATAATACTGGTACCATATCCCTTTCTCAGGAAGAACATAACGCAAAAGATAGAACTCTTGAATTTGGATCGTGGAATATCTACGACATCAAGGAAAGTGAATAGAAACATTACGAATAAATCTATATGGAAGATGATACCATCAAAGACCTCGACGAAATCCTTGACTTCTTTACCAAAACCAATCATGATGAAACCTCTATCTTGACACTTACAGTAGCAGAACTTGATCCACCGAATGATTCCTTACCGCTTGTCTTTTCTGACCTTATTGACTGGGATGAACCCGAAATACATTATATACCAATTTTCCCAGATGATGAATCTATTATCCATTACCTATGTACCGTTAACCTAAAAATAGACTCTACGAGTGAACGAAGTAACGATGTCTGCAAACCAAGGAGTGCCAAGTCTCTCAGTCGCAAAAATGAACCAAATAAAAGATCTGATGCTGAAAACTAGTCAATGGTAGCTCTAGATCATGAAAAAGTAAAAATAAAGGATGCATATGAGGGTGAAAACCTTTTTAAGGCACCTAAAGATGGGAGACTTGACACTCTTCCAGAACACTTTCATGAGTGATCACCCATATTGATTGAGCCCACTCAATCAATCAACATTGGTACCATAGAGGCAGTCAAAAACATACACCTAGCAGAATCTTTGACAGAGGAGGAAAGATCAGCATTTATCATCTTTTTTAAAGAAAAGAAAATTAACTTTGCTTGGTCATATGCAGATATGCCGAGAATTGATCCACACTTAATCATGCATCACTTGTCCATCTCTCCAGGAGTTAAGCCAGTCAAGCAAAAACTATGAAAGATGAATCCACAAGTGGCACTCATGGTCAAAGCTGAACTAAAGAAACTATTGGATGTCGGATTCATCCAACCCATCGACTATGCAGAATGGATCTCCAACATATTGCCAATATCAAAACCAAACAACAGTATCAAAATCTGCACTGATTTCAGAGATGTCAACAAAGCCTGTCCAAAAGATGACTTTCCTTTACCCAGTATCGACATAATTGTAGACCTCACAGAAGGCCATGCAATGCTCTCACTAATGGATAGTTTCTCAGGCTATAATCAGATAAAAATAGCCCCAGAAGATCAAGATAAAACAACATTCATGTTAACTCCAGAGACAACTGAGAGGGGGGGTGAATCAGTTGTCTAATAAATTCAAACCAAAAACTAATTAACCAACTTAATGCTTAATACCAGTAAACCAGTTAAGTATGTCGGTAGACAGTGTTAACAGTAAATTGCTATACCGGTAAGGATTACTGCATGAAACATAAACATAAAGTCATCCACAACACATAACACCAATATTTGTACGTGGAAACCATGTTAGGGGAAAAATCACGGTGGGAAACCTTACCCACAATCAGATGATACTACTGCAGATAGTAAGTGTACATAATGGGGTCTGCACATGCAGAAAGGCCAATAGCCTAGAGCTCACTGCTCAATCACAAAATGGGAGTCACACTAACTACAGTTGGATGGTTAAATCCAATAAGAATGTACTCCACAAAATAACATCTTCATATGTTGGATTCAGTACCGGTGTAATGTTGATATGCTTCTACAAAAACCTAACTTCACCTTCAAATGATGTCTTCATGTATATCCCTGCTTGATCTCACATATACCTTCACTCAATTCTTTTTCTCATTCCACACTTGATCTTACAAATAAGATCTTACATTTATACCATACCCTAAGACCAATTTTAGTAGGTTAGCTCTACAAGATATTACAATAAAATATTCTTCATACAATATAATATCCGATGCAATAACCGATTAAACATGTTGGCTAAATGCATTTACAACAATAATAAATCATCTCCATAGCATGCCATGCTGATCTAGAAAAGATAAACCTGCCGGTGTAACCCTAGATAACCTAGACCTATTTGTCGGTAAAAGTAAATATGCAAATATGAATATACAAATGATTAATTCTTCAAAAAAAAGTGTCCACATGATGTCTTCGACATTACCAATTGTCTTCCATATCATTCCAGGTACCAGTGAACAATATATCCTGCCGGTGAACCATATACCAGTAACTGTTGCATAGTTTACTTGCTTGCCGGTGAATGTTGCTAGATCTTCAAAGTGCTTGTATTCAGTAGGTGTTGACATCAATGATAAAACCATACCAAAATACCAACAATCTCCCCCTTTGGCATTGATGGCAACACAAGATGGAAAAACCATCAAAGTGCCAAAATAGAAATGCTAAATACAAAAAACCAACAATCTCCATTTCTCCCCCTGGGAGCAACATGTGTTTATCCAAAGATTTATTTTCAATACCAATCTCTCCTTAAAAGATAAGGTGTTTTTCCATAGATATCTCTCCCCCTTTGACATCAAATGCCAAAGCTACAAATTTCAAGTTCATACAAAATACCAACTACTCCCCCTAAGAAGTAGCTTCCTCATTAAATACCGAGATAAAGATTTGTCTTTTTAATTCTGTCAGTTGATGACAATCATCAACTATCTAAGTCTCTACCGGTGGTGGTATGACTCCAAGCTGATCTCTGTGATATTCAAAAGTCTCCTTAGGCAAAGGTTTTGTGAAAATATCTGCAAGCTATTCTTTAGTATTCACATAAACCAGTTTTATCTCCATTTCTTCAATTTTTTTCCTTAGAAAATTCAGTTTGATAGAAACATGTTTATTTTTAGAATGTAATACTAGATTCTTAGATATATCAATTGATGCAATGTTATCTCAATATATAGTAATGGGTTCCTTGCATTTTACCTTTATGTCTTTCAACATTTGCTCAAACCATAATACCTGTGTACAGTTAGTTGCTGCTGCAACATATTCTAATTTTGCTGTTGATAAAGATGTACAACTTTGTTTCTTACTCAACCAAGAAACTAATCTCTTTCCAAGAAAGAATACTCCTCCAGTGGTGCTCTTTCTATCATCCACATCTCCTGCCCAATTTGCATCTATTTATGCACATAGGTCAAAATTTTCATCTCTAGGATACCATAATCCAAGATTTGTTGTGCCTTCTAAGTACTAGAAAATCCTTTTTACTGTTGATTCAGGATTTTCCCTAGGATTACTTTAAAATCTAGAAATAATACATACTACATTCATAATATCAGGCCTGGTTTGTGTCAAATACAATAAACCTCCTATCATAGATTTGTATCTAGTTGGATGAATAGGTGTAGATTCATCCCTTTGAGATAATTTGTCATTTGTAGTCATAGGTGTGCTTACTGGTTTAGAGTTCTCCATCCCAAATTTCTTTAGTAATTCTTTCAAGTACTTGGATTGACTCAAAAATATACCTTTATCAGTCTGAGAAATCTACAAACCTAAAAAGAATTTTATTTCTCCAATCATAGACATTTCAAATTCTTGCTGCATTTTAATAGAAACTTCCTTACATATTCCATCTTCTCCTCCAAAGATTATATCATCAACAAATACTTCAATAATCAAGATGTCATCATTGATTATTTTGTAATATAAATTGCTATCTGCATTTCCTTTAGTAAAACCATTCTTCAAAAGATATTTATCCAACCTTGAATACCAAACTCTTGGGGCTTGTTTCAATCCATACAGAGCTTTTCTTAACTTGCAAACCATATCATTGTCATATGTAAAAGAAAATCCATCAGGTTGTTCAATATATACTTCCTCTTCAAGATCTCCATTCAAAAATGCACATTTAATATCCATTTGATAAACTTTGTAGTCCTTGTGAGCTGCAAAAGCCAAGAATAATCTAACTGCCTCAATTCTAGCTACTGGTACAAAGGTTTCATTGTAATCAACTCCTTCTTTCTGAGAATATCCCTTACACACTAGTCTTGCTTTATTTCTGACAACCTTACCATCTTCATTAAGTTTGTTTCTAAATACCCATTTAGTTCCAATTACATTTTTATCTTTAGGCCAGGAAACTAATGTCCAAGTATTATTTTTCTCAATTTGTCCTAATTCTTCTTCCATAGCTTTAATAAAAAATTTATTTTCACATGCCTCATTGATAGATGATGGTTCAATTTGAGAAATAAGACATACCTCTTCATTTGCCAATCTTCCTCTTGTCATAACTCCTTTAAATTTGTTTCCAATTATTTGATCTTCAGAATGATTCAATCTTACATACCGGGGTGTCTTAGTTTGTTGTTGTTCTTCAATTATTGTGGAATCTTCTGATGATACCGGGGTAACTGGATCTTCATTCTATATGGGTGGATTCAGTATAGGTTCATTTGTAACAATTTCTGTTGCCGGTTCAGAGTCTATATATCTTGAAGTTCCTCTAAATTGTTCATCAATCTTTACATTTGTACTCTCAACAATTTTCTACAATCTCTTATTAAAACATCTATATGCCTTTCTCTTAGATGAATAACCAAGAAATATTCCTTCATCACTTCTAGGATCAAATTTACCAATATACTCATCTCTTCTAATATAACATTTACTTCCAAAAATTCTGAAATACTTAAGAGTAGGAGTATTACCAAACCATAGTTCATGAGGGGTCTTACCAGTTTCACCTTTGATGTGAAGTTTGTTGAATGTATAGACAGAAGTGCTAACTACCTCTCTCTAATACACATGTGGTAGATTTTCTTCTGATAACATACTTCTTGTTGCATCCAAGATAGTTTTGTTTTTCCTTTCAACAACTCCATTCTACTGTGGTGTCCAAGGTGCTGATAACTATCTTCTAATTCCATTCACTTCACAAAATGTATTAAAGTCCTTAGATGAGAATTCTCCTCCTTGATCTGATCTTAAACATTTAATTTTCTTACCGGTTTCATTTTCAACCATTGTTTTGAATAGTTTGAACTTTCCAAGTGTTTCTAATTTCTCTCTGAGAAAAGTAACCCAACACATTCTAGAATAATCATCAATAATTAGCATGAAATATCTATCACCTTGTAAGCTATTAGTTCTTGCTGGACCACATAAATCAGTGTGAATTAAATCAAGAGCATTATTGGACTTTTCTGGAATACTTTTGAAACTAGCTCTAACTTGTTTTCCAAATTGACATTCCTTACAAATTGTATTCTGAGGTTTCACAATTTTAGGTAGATCACTAACTGCCTTAGAAGTACTGATTTTTACCTTGCAATCAAAGTTTACATGAAATAGTCTCTTATGCCATAACCAACTTTCATCTATATGTGCAATTAAGCATGCCTTTTCACTGCTATTCAAATGAAAGATATTGCCTCTAGTCTGATTACCGGTTGCAATTTCCAAACTAGTTCTAGTCATGATTTTATATTTTCCATTTTAAAAGTGTAACTGAAATCCCTTCTCAACTAATTGACCAACACTTAAAAGATTATGCTTTAATCCTTCAACATAGTAGACATTGTTAGTGTTATGCTTACCATCAAGAGATATTGAACCCTTACCTTTGATTGAACAGGCTCTATCATCTCCAAATCTTACTAAACCTCCATTATATTCTTGAAAGTTCAAGAATTTACCTTTGTCTCCAGTCATACGATGTGAGCATCCTGAGTCAATGATCCATTTATCCTTTGCTTCAACTTTAGCTATTAGGGCTTGTTCTACCAGTTGAGTAGTAGGTGTCGGTTGATCTTCTGTTATAGCAACAAAAACCCATCTGTTGTCTGTTGGATCCTCATTAGAATCATCAATCACAACTTCATCAGCAATGTAACAAGATTTATCTTTGTTCTTTTTAAATGTGTATCTCTGATATTCAGGATTAGGCTTGTATGTTCTTCTAGCTTCTTCTCTTAGTCTAGCATGTCTATCAGGGCATCTTGAAGCCATATGACCAATCTTATTGTAGTTAAAACATTTAAAGGGTGCTTTACCTTCATTCTTACTTCCAATTGGACCTTTTGGCAATTTTCTTGCAAATAGTGCTTCAAGTTCTTCAAGTTCTTCATTCTCCTTTCTGGATTCTTCAAGTTCTCTTGCATAAAAGGCTCTCCAGTCTGATTTGTCAAATGATGGAGCAGATGATGTTGATGCTTTAAAGGCCAAATCTGTCTTTATAGTAGCAAAAAGACCAAATTCCTTGATTTCAAAGGCTAAAAGTTTTCCAATCAATGTATCCTTAGTTACTAATGTATTAGGCATTGTTCTCAACTCATTTATAGTAGTAACCTTCATTTTATATGCCAGTGGAAAACCTCTTAAGATTTTTGAAACAATTTCATCCTCACTCAGAGTTCCTCCACAACATTTAATACCCAAAACAATTTCATTTGCTCTTTCCATAAAAGAAGAAATCCTTCCATCTTCTTCCATTTTCAGATGTTCATACTTGACTCGGAAGCTTTCAAGTTTTGCAATCTTGACTATGGAATCTCCTTCATTCAATGTTTCCAAATGATCCCAAATAGCTTTAGCAGTAGACCTATCTAATAATCCCATGATTTGTTGATCTGATAATGCACTCAAAAGTGCTTCTCTTGCTTTGCAATCATTCTCTTCATCTTTAGCTAAGGTAGTTGGAGCAGTCTGACCAGCTACAGCAGCAGTATAGCCATTCTTAGTAACTTCCTAGATGTCTTTACCAGTGCAATTTAGATGTGTTTCCATCCTGATCTTCCATATCCCATAGTTGGTTCCATCAAGTTTAGGACTATCCTTCCTGAAATAATTAGTAGACATTGGATCTCCTCAAGTTGTTAAACTTCTGCAAAAGAGGACTAAGCTTTGATACCAATTGTTAGGTCCCGAAGACAACTAAGAGTGGGGGGGGGGGGGGGTGAATCAGTTGTCTAATAAATTCAAACCAAAAACTAATTAACCAACTTAATGCTTAATACTGGTAAACTAGTTAAGTATGCCAGTAGACAGTGTTAATAGTAAATTTCTATACCGGTAAGGATTAATGCATGAAACATAAACATAAAATCATCCACAACACATAACATCAATATTTGTACGTGGAAACCCTGTAAGGGGAAAAACCATAGTGGGAAACCTTACCCACAATCAGATGATACTACTACAGATAGTAAGTGTACATAATGGGGGCTACACATGCAGAAAGGCCAATAGCCTAGAGCTCACTGCTCAATCACAAAATGGGAGTCACACTAACTACAGTTGGATGGTTAAATCCAATAAGAATGTACTACACAAAATAGCATCTTCATATGCTGGATTTAGTACCGATGTAATGCTGATATACCTCTACAAAAACCTAACTTCACCTTCAAATGATGTCTTCATGTATATCCCTTCTTGATCTTGCATATACCTTCACTCAATTCTTTTTTGCATTCCACACTTGATCTTACAAATAAGATCTTACATTTATACCATACCCTAAGACCAATTTTAGTAGGTCGGCTCTACAAGATATTACAATAAAACATTTTTCATACAATATAATATCTAATGCAATAACTAATTAAACATGTTGGCTAAATGCATTTACAACAATAATAAATCATCTCCATAGCGTGCCATGCTGATCTAGAAAATATAAACCTACCAGTGTAACCCTAGATAACCTGGACCTATTTTCCAGTAAAAGCAAATATGCAAATAAGAATATACCAATAATTAATTCTTCAAAACAAAGTGTCCACACGATGTCTTCAACATTACCAAGTGTCTTCCATATCATTCTAGGTACTGATGAACAATATATCCTACTGGTGAACCATATACCAGTAACTGTTACACAGTTTACTTGCTTGCCGGTGAATGTTGCTAGATCTTCAAAGTGCTTGTATTCAGTAGGTGTTGACATCAATGACAAAACCATACCAAAATACCAACAGTTCACCTGTCCTTAGGGAACGTACTGTTGGAATGTTATGCCTTTTGGCTTAAAGAATGCAGGGGCTACTTATCAAAGAGCAATGACAACAATCTTTCATGACATGATGCATACATTCATGGAAGACTATGTGGATGATCTACTAGCTAAATCATTCACCAGAGCAGAACATCTCAGCATCCTAACAAAAATCTTTGATCGATTGGAGAAATTCCAAGTTCGGCTCAACCCTAAGAAGTGTGTCTTCGGGGTTATATCAAGAAAGTTACTAGGCTACATCATCTCAGCTAAAGGTATTGAAGTGGATCCAGCAAAGGTACAAGCATTATGGAAATGCCACCACCAAAGAATATCAGTCAACTCAGATCTCTACAAGGATGACTTCAATCAATCAGGCGATTCATCGCTCAACTAGCTGATAAAAGTCTACCATTCAATCATTTGCTCCATAAGAATGTACCTTTCAGATGGGAGACCAAGTGTGCAGAATATTTTTATCAAATCAAACAGTATCTAATGAACCCACTAGTCGCAGGAAAGCCCCTTATTCTATACATTTCAACAACAGATATATCACTAGGGGCACTGTTAGCACAAGAAGATCAATAAGGAAAGGAACGAGCCATCTACTACATCAGCAAGACATTGAATGGCTATGAACTCAACTATACATTGATTGAGAAGGCTTGTCTAACAGTAGTCTTCACATCTCAAAAGTTCTGACATTATATGCTAACACACACAATTAAGCTAGTAGCAAAAATTGATCCTCTCAAATATCTACTCAGCAAGGCAGCTCTTACTTGTAGATTGGCTAAATGGGTCATGATTCTTAGTGAATTTGACATCCAATACACCGAATGAAGAGCCATCAAAGGAGAAGCAATTGCAGATCAACTAGCTGAAGCACCGCTACCAAGAAAACAAACTATGGAGATTGACTTTCCAGACAGGGATGTTCTTGCTATTTCTACCACACAATGGACCCTATACTTTGATGGATCTTACACCCAACATGGTTCAGGTGTTGGCATTCTTTTCATCACTCCTAAAGGGCATACCATACCAAGATCATATTAGCTTATGTTCCCATGCACAAATAATGTGGCTGAATATGAGGCATTGGTTATAGGCATGAAAATGGCCATAGAATGGAAAATCACAGAGTTAATGGTCTATGGAGATTCACAATTAGTCGTCAATCAAATCAATAATGACTATCAGAAAAAGGATGACAAACTACTCCCCTACAAGTGAATGGTGGATGACTTCAAACAGTATTTAGTACACATCACCTTCGAGCAAATACCAAGGTTGAACAACAAAGCAGCCGATGCCATGGCTACTATCACTTCATTACTACAAATTCCAGAGCAACAGAGTCATTACGAGTTCCTAGTAGAGCAACTATTCTCCCCAGCCTATGACCACTCTGAATCCCATGTTGTCTATGCCTTAACCGGTTTGGATTTGCCTTTATATGGAATGATATATGATTATCTAAAGAACAATATCCTACCCATTGACTTATCCCGTAATCAAAAACGTAATTTTATCTGCCAAGCCGCTCAGTATACTCTTATTGCTGATACTTTATACAGTCGAGGTCTAGATGGTACTCTTCTTCATTTCCTTGATCGTAATGATTCTGATTCCTCTTTACATGAGCTTCAGAAGGTATTTGTGGAACACATTCAAGTGGGACTACTCTTGCTAAAAAGATTCTAAGGATGGGATACTACTGGCCTACAATGGAGAAGGATTCTTACCACTTTGCCAAGAAGTGTCCTAAATGCTAGATCCATGGCAACCTAATACATGCACCAGCATAGGAACTGCAGCAATACCATTGTAGAGCCTTGTCTCTTAATGTTCTAGTAAACAGTTTTGCAAGCAATCTTTGGTCAAAAGCAAAATCAGTACATATTGTTTGAAAAGTCTTAACATGTGTTAGAGGGTCACCCTTACCATTATAAAGCTCCAAATGTAGAATTTCAACATGTTTAGGGGGAATAGCTTGAACAATGTCAAGAGAAAGTGGGCACACTAAACTTAGATTGATTCATAGAGGCAATTTGTTGCTATAAAGAAGAAACAGTTTATGCAAGATTGTTAATGGTCGCTTCAGTCAAAGAGTTAGATTGTGATGGAGGTGTTATGTTATTGAAAGAAGGTAGAGAGTAAGGTGGCGGGACACTATGATAGTTAGTCATAGGAGATGATTGGAAAGGAGGAATACTACAAGGAGGAATGGAATGATTAAATGAATTGCCCCCTTGCGCCAGGTTCATTTGCGGAGATGAAATAGGAACACTTACTGAAGGAATGAATGAAGAAGTTGGATTAAATGAAGGAAGAGGGTTAATTGAAGAAGAGGGATTGCCCCCATGACTAGTGATCATAGGTGGAATGTCTTGTATTGAAGTAGTCATTATGTTTGATGTGAAAGTAGGTATACTAGCAATAGAAGTTGTCAAAGGAATAGAATGATTGTCTTTAGTAGGAGGTTGTGTATAACCCAAAGTTTCAGCACAACTCTTCATAGGCATCACATTCGAATCCACAATGTGTGCAATACCACACAAAATATCAATTCCATTCTTATCACTTTGAAGCATACATTTTAGACCCTCAATTAAAGGAAGAGCTTGACTATCAGGGTATTCTTGAGACATCCATTGTCGAAAATCATCAAATTAGTTATCCAATTTCAAAAGTTGTTCTTCAGAAACCTCATGGAGAGCTTCTTCATCATTAAGAGGATTAGAGGAATTACCCATGTCCTCATTAAAAAGGCCATTCAAATTAGGTTCCATCTCCTTAGTAATTAAACCTTGGAAAGACTTAATTCTAAGGCTTCGTCTAACGGGAATAGTGTAAGTAGGGCTTATTGTTGTAAAACTCATGCACTAGGGAGAGAGAGAAGATTTTGAATTTTAGAGGTAGCAAATTGCAGTAAAATCAGCCAATCTCCTAGATTTAAGCTGTTAAATACAATCAGGACAATCTCCCGAAATTTCAAAAAAAAATGTCCGAGACCGTGGCGAACGGAGTGCACACGGTCCTCACAACTTTTTTCAAAATTTTCAGGGATGAAAGTTATGATGATTTTACAGCTAACCTGAAAAAATTGAGTGATTTTATGATCTGTAGATAGGCCAAATTAAAGTTGCAATCTCGAAATTGAACCCTACCAAGATTATTGAAAAATGCAAAATTTGAATTTTGAAAAAGAGAGGGAAACTAAAATTTTGAATTTTATGATTTTAGAGGGAATACCAAAAGCAATGCAAGTTTTGAAAATTAAAAATTGACTCAATTTCACAAAAAATTCAATTTTGAAAGTGGAAATCGGGGTTGTTGTAATTAAACATTTAATTTCAAAAGTCACAAATTGCAAAAATTTGAATAAAGCACTGAAATTTCGAATGAATGCCAACACACTTTTTAGATTTAGGATAGTAAGAAACACAATTTTGACATGAATTTCAATTTCAACAATTTTTGAATGATTAGAAGCCTTAATCCAAGCAATCCCTAGACCAACTTTGACTGTAATTTTGAAAGTGTTAGAATTGATGAAATCAGCCAAAATTCTGGATTTTAGCAGAAAAATACAGTAAGATCTAGCTCCCGAAATTTCGAAAAAAATGTTGGGGACGATGGCGCTCGGGGTGCACACGGTCCTCGCAACTTTTTTCCAAATTTTCAGGGATGAGAGATATTATGATTTTGTTGCGGAATCCAAAGTTACAGCCGATTTGGAGGTGTTTTAATCAGTGAAATCATCAGTCAAAGGCTGAATCAAGAGGTTTTTAAAAATTAGGGTTTTGACACTTAACCACTTAATTTTCAAAATTAAAGCACAGATATGATTTGATAATTTGCAGTAGAAGGGTAGATCTGAAACAAGCATTAACAATTAAATATTTCACAAGCTCAATTATTAAAAAGAAAATTTAGGGTTTTTTATGCAATTAACCTCTAAAATTTGCAAAAAGATCAAACATGGAAATGTAATCAAGGCATCCAATTTTCAGATCTAACCATGAATAATCAGAAAGGATGTTCACGTCGGGTTCACCAAAATGTAAAGCAGAAAATCGAACCCTAGGTGTTCTCCCCCACTCCAAGGAGAAAGGGGGTCACTAGGATTGACGGTTTTCACTTAGGAGGGACTTTACATTCAAAAGAGGGGTTGAAGCCCACAAGATCCAATCCCACACAATGCAAGATTGGATTCTACATGAGTTTCAAGGGTTGAGACATCAAGGATACCCTCTTTTGTAAAGAATGTAGATAGAAGATTGAACTAGGAATGCATGCAAAGTAGGAAAGATTCGCTTATAAACAGAGATAGGAATATAGGATGAAGCTGCGGACCTAGAATTAGCAGTAAAATGTTGAAATGATGCTGTTCTGCAAATTCAGGCGAAAGTTGACAGGACGATGGTGCCCGACGTGCACACAGTCCTCCGAAAAATCCACGAAACGAAGGGGGATCTGTTCGTCTCTGCACAAGGATTCCAGATCTTCAATTATAGCCACGTACCTGCAACCTACACATAGAAAAGAGAGGACGATTGGGGGGTTAGGGATTAGGGGTTTTCCCTTAGGTCAAACCCTAGTTTTGGAATTAACCAAGAAATGAGAATGCTGTAAATGTAAATGTTTGTAATGTAAACAATTACTGATACCTTGTTGTAAGAATGTTTGTATTCTTACATGCGAAGGTGTAACGTATGTTGTATGTTGTATGTTGTATGTGGTATGTGATCTCCTCTTCAATGGTTGAATCCTTGTCTTGAATGCAACACCTAGCCTTGAATGAAGACTTAGAATGATCAATTGCTTGAAGGAATGCTTGAATGCTTGAATGCTTGAATATTGTTTCCACGTCTTGTACACATATGTCCTTCCTCCTCAAAATGGGAGAGGAAATGTAGTTTATATACTTGTCAATTAAGGCTGATGGACTGATTTTTCCGACCTTAGGCCGACCTAGGAAGATTATTTTCCAATTTGCAAACTAAAAGACCCGAAGCCCCATAAGAGACCAGGCCCAAAATAGGGCCAGGGACCAGGGCGCTGGGTGCCATGGTCCTGGGGGACTAGGGCACTGGGCGCCTTGGTCCTGAAGGACTAGGGGGCTGGGCGCCATGGTCCCACCTCCAGGGATAGCAGGGTGCAAGGAGGATCAGGCCAGGGTGCTGAAAAATGCAGTTTTTGATGTCATGAACAAGTTTCGGGGTCTCCATTCAGGTTCAGTGTTGAATCAGCATCGTGAAGACCCAAATGCAGTTGAAATTGCAAGTGTCACAATTTTAGGACGCTACACTTGTATAAATTTTCAACATATCCCGAACAAATCAATGCTCAATGATGATACATATATCAAAAGCAAACAAAATGTGGCTATATCGGGATGACAAATGCAGAATGAGGATGCTCAAAAATAATTAGTTGCATATCATTTTACAATTAATTGCATATCATTTTACAATTGGTTGCATATCATATCATACATCTCATTTTCATAATATCATTCATCATTCATCATTGCATCCCTCACATGCATATCTATTTCATCATCATGGAATCTTTCTTCACTTTCATATCTTCATCACTCTTCCAAACTATCTTCTATCATGTCTTATACAGGATGTATCTTTCCTGAAACTAGATGTTTTGATTAGCTCTTATACAGGATATATCGTTCCTGAAACTAGATGTTTTGATTAGCTCTTATACAAGATATATCATTCCTGAAACCAGGCTTTTTGATTGGTCTTATACAGGATATATCATTCCTGAAAATAGACGCTCGATCATCCATGTCTTATACAGGCCGTATCATTCCTGAAACCAGAGGCTCGATCATCCATGTCTTATACAGGCAATATCATTCCTAAAACCAGATGCTCGATCATCCATGTCTTATACAGGAGGTGTCATACCTGAAACCAGACTTGATCTCAATCCAATCAATCTAATCATTCTTATCAAACCCATGCATGTAATCACTATCCACTCTTCTATCTTTCAAATAGCATTGTTCTTCTTTTGAGAGACTATTCATGCCTTTTGTGCATGAACGATCTCCCGAGGGGACATTATCATATCAAATATCAACATCAATTTCATATCAGTTTCATATCAAATCAATTCTTCATATTTGGGGCATTATCAAACATCGTTCATCAAATCTGGGGCATTATCACCATCATTTATCAAATCTGGGGCATCACACATCAAATCTAGGGCATGATATAAAAATCCATAAAAATGACATTGATCATAAAATCGCAACAACACATCATTTTCTTTGAAATAACATGTGCACACACGTCACTTCAAAGAGGGGCAAAATGTAGACGTATAAAAATGACCATATTCCTAAATGAATATTTTATGTTCATTTCTCTATTTAATTAAATCCAATTTAATTAAATTACCCACATTCCTCTATTTAATTAAGTAAATTACTCAATTAAATTCACTATACCATTTAATAGGATAAATTCATTTTATTCAATTAAAGCCCCTGTCCACTTTTTAATTAAATTCAAATTTAATTAAAATAGTTATCCTAAATTAAATAAATCTGATTTATTTAATTACAACCAAATTGAATTAAATTCAATTAAAACCTATTTTCCCTCACCCACTTGCATCCTAACCCTCTTTCTAAACTCTTCTAGATTCTTCTAAACCTAATTAATTAACCCAAACCCATCCATTATCCCTTTTCCCTAAGTTTGAGGTGGTCACTTCTCAAATTTGGAGTAAAGTCTTCAAATTGCATTAAAGCCTTTATACATTCAACAAGCTAACTTGTTGAATTCCCCCAAATTTGGAAGGACTCTTACAAATTTATCCCCAAAGTATTCATAACCATTAATGGTTAACTGAACCCTCTTACATGGTTAAAGAATTTCCATAAACTCAACCTCCATCTAACCCAAGGGTCTCGTCAAGCATTTATTGCTTTGACCATGGTTTTCCTTAAACCTTTGCACAAGAGTTTATCCTTTGGGTAAAAGCTTTATCCAATGGATAACCCTAACTTAACCTTAATCTTTAACCCCTAGGGTAACCATGATGTCTTCTCAAGCATTTAATGCTTCTTACATCTCCTCTCAATCAACCTTATGTTGACAATTGTCACCATTTCATTGGTGCCAATTGCAAACATGGATTCCCAACTTTCAAACTTTGCCCTTGATTAACTCTTTCGATCCTGACCATCCATTGCCCTATTTTTTCTATAAATAGAGCTCTCATTCCTCCATTTTCATATATCCAAGTCTTTAGCATCACACTTATACTTAAATCCATTCAAGCTTTCATATCTCATTTTATGCTCATCATTTTAGCTTCTCTTTTAAACATGAATTTATCTAAATATGCTAATTTAGAGTATGTTCCTTATCATTTAGCTTAAATAATGAACTAATATAGTATGCTAGGATAGTCTTGTTTACTAACCTTGTCATCTTATAACTAGTTTATTGCATTCGTAGCATCATGCATAGCTTAGGATGCATCTCATCTTAAAATCAACAAAAGCATCCCTCATTCTTGCATTTGTCATCCCTAAACCATTTTGCTCAGTGATCTAAGAGAAAAAATATTGGTTTGAGGGACTGAGCAAGATAGAGAACCATGGAACCATCCTTGGGAAGCTGAGCCATACTTCATGACTCCGTAGCTTGCACCAAGAAGTCCTGTGGTTGTGTGAGTAAGGCTCCATAGAGCTCCGTTTTTCACATATTGAGTTCTATCGGCCTGCTTTTCCTACATACACTATGTTACCGAGCAAAGAACCTAGTCAGTAAACCCTAAGGAACCTAGTCGGTAAACCCTAAGGTTATCACTATTGGTTAATGAAGGTAGAATGTCTACCGAGTGAAGTTTAGTATTTATCGAGTTGTAACCGAGCTGTAACAGAATACATTAAATGGTTACATGCATTATTTAATGAAGGAAGCTGATGAGCTGGAACTAATTAAATGATTGGTATGCCATGCATTAAGTTTGTTAATGAATCTATGGCAAAGGAAAATCAGCATGAAGATCTACAGCTCAGATTTAACCACAATACCATAGCACAAGTTCCAAGAAATGTATGCAAGTTCCAAGGTAGGGTAAAACATTTTCAGATCGAAAGATACATTCAACCTGGTCAAAGTTTGAAGATTTGATGGCTATGATTGATCATGGGAAATGTGATCAAGGAGATGAAGTGGTTAGCTAATTTTTTATAAATAGGGAACTATTGATAAACAATGTATGCGGGAAAATGTATGCACAGAGATGCTACATAGTGATTACCGAGCACATAAGCTTGAAGACCTGTTTGAATAACAGAGTATAGAAGCCCAATAGATGGAAAAGATTAGTTCTATGTCTAGATTGTATTGAGGAAATAAGAATTTGCTTTAGCATTTTAGATGTGAAGTTGCAGATAGATTTGTATTTCTATTATTTTGTGAAAGTGACAGAAAATCTCTTAACCGAGTGGACTTAACAGTCTTATTTGTAAAACCCTCTAGCAAGGTGACATTTTGATTGAGTGTTTGAAATCCTTTAACAAGGTCACTTCTAACAAGGTGAAGATCCTAACAGATCTGAGGGAAATCCCTTAACCGGGTCACATCTAGCAATGTGTTTGTAATCTTTAACAAGATTTGCTTTTAACGGACCATACTCTAGAAGAGTATATTTCTTAGTGGGTCTAAAATCCCACAGTGGTTTTTCCCTATTTGGGTTTCTACGTTAAATCTAGTGTTATGAGGTTTATGATGTTTATATGCTTTTGAGTTTACATGTTTAGCAGTTTTGGTTATATTACTGAAGTATATGTTACCGAGGTTGAATCTAATGTTTTTATGGAAGATTAAGTTTGTATGATTCACCCCCCCCCCCCCTCTCATCTTGTTGGCTATTGGATCTGTACTTACATTTAGTATTAGAACTATCAAGTGTGTTTCCGTCAATGGCAATCACAACATAAACATCAAAAATGCCAACAATGTCCCCCTTTGGCATTGATGGCAATACTTAGGAAAATAAAATTTTGACATCTAAGTGTTTTACAACAAAATCATGCCATTAGCAAAATTGCTTCCCCTAAGCATATACACTATCCCTTTAACAATACAGTGTATATCATTTTTGCAGATAGAGTATAAACATTGAGATATTCAGAGCATATAATCAAAATTTTGATTACCAGATGCTTCTCCAAATAGAATTCTTCTCCCCCTTTGCCAACAATGGAGAAGTATAGCTGAACAACCCTGTTTTCATTTGATATTAAAAATAATAAGAGTTTATGACAACAAGGAATGATACTTGTCAAAAACAAATTTAAAGTCCTACAAGAATTGTTTGATCAAGAAAGACCAGGACTTGAGTAGGGAGGAGGCTACTTCTTGCTTTGTCTACATCTGGGAGATCTGTTCTTCCATGGCATCAATTGTGCTCATCTCCTATGTAACTGTTAAGGCATCCAGGTTCAAATAACATTTCTGAAGAATTTGCAATCTTGGGAGTAGAACCAGTTGTAGCTCCTGCAAATCTCTAGATCGAGTGCTCCATTTTTGTTGACTGGATATGAAACCAGTGAATGGTTTGCCCATAAGTTGTAAAGGAGTCATAAGGTGGCTTGAATGTGCTCAAGTAGGACTACAAGTCCATTTCAAGTTTTTGCTTTTGAGCTAGCACATCATCATAGAATAGATGGGGTTGGCAGATCTTGCTAAGTAGCAAATTCCCCTCATCTAAAGTGTCCCTTATATCCTTTTGTTCTTTCTTTAGTTTAGCCTGGAGCTCATTTAATTTCTTCACCAGAGCTATATTAAGAGCCTTTTGATGCTCCTTCTTGACATTGGCCTCTGCTGCCTCTTCAAGGCTCTGCACCTGATCATCCACTACTAAGCATAGGAGCTTGAGTTTAGCAAGTGACGAATCAGTGTTGGGAAGGTTTGTACCGAGTATCAAACCGGTAAGCATATCCACAGCTGCTTGATTTACATCCTACTCCTTCCATTGAATGATTTCAAGGAACTCTTGAGCTACCTTGATGCTCTGCATTATCTCCATTTCACTTGTAGACTAGGGATCAATAGGACTAGTGAGATCAGCTGATTTAGCTTGACTCTCGGTTGCCTTCGAAGTCTCCATCTAGGTGCTCTTCTCTGCTTCTCCTATCTTGTCCTCTTTCACTTTCTTCTTCTTTGCTTCTCTTCTCTTCTCCACTTCCTTGTCCTCCTCAACCTTTTTCTTTTTTGCTTCCTTGTTCTTCTCCTTTTCTTTATCTTCCTCTTCCTTCTTCTTCCTTTCTGCTTCCTTCTTCTTTTCTTCTTCTTGCTTCTTTTTCTCCTCTTCATCCTTTTTCTTCTTCTCTTCTTCATCTCTTTTCTGCTTCTCTTCTTTATCCTTTTTCCTCTTCTCCTCTTCATCTTCTTTCTTCTTCTCCTCTTCATCTTTCTTCTTCTTCTCTTCATCTTTCTTCTTCTTCTCTGCCTCTTGCTTTTTTACTTCTTGTCTGGCCTTGGCTTTCTTATCAACCTATTTAGCCTGTTGCTCCTGCCCTGTTGCCTTAGATGGTGTGTCCTGAGTAACATCCTCAATGTCTAGAGCATTAACATCAATGGTGTCAATTGATTCAACAACCGGATTTCCTTCATCATCAAATACTTCATCCGGTTTAGATATAACCGGTTCTTCTTTAGTTTGTCGGTTGGCTAGATGCGCTTTGTGAGTCTGGACAACAGTTCTCATATACAGATGAGTGTCTTTTTCAAAATCATCAACTCTACCTTCTAACAGCCAGAGTCTTCTTCTAGTGAAGAAGAGTCCTTTATTTTGGTCAATAACATCAAACAATTCAGAATTTGATAGTTCGGGAAAGTACTGTGCAAAAACTTTCTCCCTGATCTCCTGTTCCTTTTCTATGGAAATGTGTCATCTATTATCTAATGAAATATATTAAGAATCTGGTGTCTGAGACTTAATCTCTGAAGGTGACCGGTCATTAGCACATAAATACTGAATTATTTCCTTTTCAACTGCTTCCTTTTCATCATCATTAAAGTCATCAAAACAATCAATTAAGTCATTTAGCACTTTCCTCCTAATATTTCTTTATTGTTCTTTGACAATGTGTCAAAGGTTTGTAGGAAGAGATATCTATATTTACCGGTGCAGAAGATGCTAGTTCATTCTTTGTCTTTGTCTTTGCTTGACGTGTTTTCTTTGGATTTTCCTCAGACATAGTTTCTTCTGAGTCTGGAGAGGTATTCCTCATCTTCCTCTTCCTCTCAAACACTTAAGCCAGTGCTGCTTCCAGTTTTTTCTTGGCTGGTGACTGCTTGGTCACTTTTGGAGTTGCAGTAGTAACCGGTGCAGATGCTGCAGGCAATGCCTTTGCCTTCTTTACTGCCGGATCTTTTTTCTTTCATTGCTAGTGGTTCCTCAACCGGTGCTATCCTCTCTAGGTATGTGTCGGTTCTCTTTGCCTTAGGATCAAGCAGTGAGGCAATGAGGGTAGAGGCATACCCTTCCAGCATATTGTACATCACCTCATATCCCATTGGCTCTACTTCTTCCTATCTAGGCTCAACAACCTCCATTATGCATTGATATCCTCCATTTCTTGATGATGTCACCTGATATCCTCACTCTTTGGCTCATTTTCCTTCTAAACTCATCAAAATACTTGTTCATAACATCAGGGTAGTTGGTTCCAATTGCTTCAATGCTTTTCTTGATTTGCTTAGTCACCAGTTGGTCACCAGACCATTGGACATCTCCTACTCCTCGAAAGTAGCCTTGGAAATAGAAGAACAACCCAACCAGTAGTTGTCCAAACTTGAACCGAAGTGCATTATCCTGCTTGATCGATTTTAGATTCAATAGGAGTTGTCTCTGCATACCGGTGCATAGATCAAATGATGCATCCTCCTTTATCATCCGGTAAGTAGCATTTACCACTCCAACAGATACAGAGTTAATTCTGCTAGCTGAGAATGTCCGGTATCCAATCACCATACATGCATACTTAACTAGATCATCCTTGATAGAATTTACTATCATGCCTCGTGAGTCGCTCACTGAACTGGTGAGCTTAGACATTTCAGTTTTGCTTATCGTCCTCAGGGCTGGCACTTCCCCTGTGTTGTAGAATCCAGTGACTACATGAATTGCCTACGTCGTGATGTCATGTGTTCTCTCTAGGTACATCTTATCACCATGGACTCTGCTCAAAATGATCCTTATATGATCTTCTATAAAATATTCCAGGAAGTAAACAACATTGTGGAGCTTTTTCTTCTCCAAAATATTAAACTCCGGTTTGATCTTCTTATCTTTTCCACAAAATAAGCCTAACTGGGTGTGGATAGCTAGAGACCCTAGGTATTCTATCTTGCAATCTATGTAGTCAAAAATTCCCTCTTCTACTATCACACCAGCTGGAACTTGTGATAGGGCATTATACTTGGACTTTCTTTGAATAAAACTTGCAGACTCGACAGATGCACTAGAACTAGTATTAGATGCAGAAGCCATGATAGAAATCTTAAGAACTCGAGAAATACCTTTTGAAACATGTGAAATTAGGGCTTGCAGATTCTCCTTCACTTCACACTCCGTCGATTGCTGAATCATTGCTTTGTGTTCACCACTTGACCGTTTCTAGTTTGAATTTGAATCCCCTTCTCATTTTCTCATTTTCTCAAAATCTCTACTCAAATCACCTTTTCGTCACTCTGCTCTCTTAAAAAAAAACTTTTCTTCGCTTGAAAACTGATAGTGAGAAATGATTTGAAAAATGCTTTTAAACATGTTCCTCACCTATTGTCATTAATGCTCCTTCATTAGGGCGTAAACCCTAAATTGCCTTTTTACCATTTTCAGTCTTCTAACAAATGATAGGTATCACATACCGGTTAAGGACTTTTACTAATGTAAACTGAGGGTTCAAAAAATTTGCCATTTTCTCCCCCTAAGCTTTTTGAAGCTTAGTTTGCTAGTTCCGTGATTTCCACACTAGGTGTAGAAACTGATTCCTCTTGTAACACCACTGGTTTCTCCTTCCAAATTTTGTTCATGTCCACTTGAACAATGTCAACATCAATGTTTCCTTCCAGAGTGACCGGTATATCATCAGATATGTTCCTTCTTGATCTACAGAATCTAGCAATGTGACCCAGTTTGTTGCAGTGATAGCAGATCAATCCAGGTGCTCTCCGAGGTCCATTGTTCAATTTTCCATTATTCCTTTTGCATGTTGCAGCAGTGTGACCATGACCATGATAGATCATAAAATTTTCTCTCCATCCGGTTGCTGCTTGATAACCACCGCTTCTTGGCTGATGATTAAAGGCATTAAACCATTTGTGATTTTGGCTCACAAAAGGTTCAGGACCAGCTCCTTGGGTCCTCTGAGGATCTCTTCTAGTGTTATTCATAATAGACCTGCATTCAGATGCTCTATTCCCATACTTGTTGCATGCATAACAATTACCATCAAATCTATAGGATCTAGGCTTATCATTTAGGAAATAAGGAAAATTGTTGTAAGCCTTACTCCTACACACATTTGTAGTATGTCCTTTAAGATAGTTAAAGCAAGAAGGTTTAAACTTTTTCTTACCTTTATCCTTTGATGATGGTTGTTTCTTTGATGTTCTAGCATTTGTACCAGAGGTCTCACCTTCCTCATGACTGAAACAACCAAGTCCATTGGTATTCTTGACCAGTTTGGTAGATTCAAGCTTTTGCTCTAGTTTGACTGTGCTCTTGTTGAACTTAGCAAGTATTTCTTTTGACTCAAAGAGTTCTTTGGAAATAGCAACATTTCTTTCCAATAGGTTTTCATTCTTAGAGATGGCAGTGTTCAGTTCTCCTTGCATGTCTTCCTTTTCCACTTTGCTTGCATGGAGTTGAGCATTTAGGGCACTCATCTCTTATTTCAGCTTGGAGATCTCATGATCTCTTTCTTTCACTAGATCTTCAGCTTTCTTCCGGTTCTCAAGCTCTTGACACATCCAGATAGTCAGTCCTTCCAACTCCTTTCTTAGGTTGGAGTTTGATTCATTCAACTTATTTACTTCAGCAATTAGGGTTTCCATGTCTGCTTCATTTGAAGAACTATTTTCAGATAGCTCCATCAGTTTTTCTACATGTTCTCTCCTTTTTGCTTGAGATGCCTTGTATTTGACCATAAGATCATCATAGGCTTGCTCAAATTGAGTGAGCCAGTGGGTAAGTTCCCTCAAAGTGTATTCCCCCATATCTCTTTCCAAGTGGTTAAACTTATAGAAAGTGTTGTCTTCAAAATCTGATTCTCTTTAACATCCTTAATATAATATGATTGAACTCGGTGTAGAGGAGATATCAAAGATAAGGAAATTCTCAAGACAACATATGACAAGGTTTAAATAAACCTTCTACACTTTGAACTTTCTTAGAGTCCAGGTGGGTATACCTTTGTGAACTAAATTCATACTTTCAAACATAAACCCACAACAAACCAATCCAGAAAACTAGTGGATTTAATCACCTTGAAACCAACTGAAACAAAAGAATGCAAATTATACTCATATTCAGTATTGTGACCAAAAAAACATGTAATAGACAACTTCAATCAATACCAGTGCCATATCCAAGGTCACAGAGTCATCTAAAATTCAGACAATACTCCCCAAAACAAAATATCTTCACACATCCCATTGGCTCGACTTCTGTTAATCCTTATATGTGCCTAACACTTATAAGAATTTATGCATATCAAATTAAACCATGATCATCAAGATTCAATGTTCCCTACAAAGAATTCACTGGTAGGAATGATCCCCGCATCTTTAATTTCCCTCCTAAAGAGAAAACCTAGTGAACACATCTACTGAAAATTGCCTTGCAACCCCATTCAAACAAAATAACCTTGGATTATTCAGGATGAAAACAATAAACAAATTGCAGGAATACTCGAAGACAACACAAAGTTTACTCAAAAGCTGATGGTCTACATATTGATATTATTCTTCAAAGAAGTATTACAAAACTTTGGAATTTTCTCCATTATACTTAGAAAAGCTCAACTATGAATTTCAGCAGCGTTTTCTTACAATTTTTTGCAATCCTCTTTCCTCTAGTCCTGGTATCCATTTATAACAACATGGATGCACAAAGCTTCAGACTTCTCGAGGAGAATTTGTTACAATCATTTCTTTCAAAACAAAGAGGTTACAAGCTTTTCACAAAAACAGTTACAAGCTCTTTTTAGCCTCTGCAGTTTCTTCAACAGGTTGTTTGGTTGTAACTTCTTCTACCTTTTCAGGGGCACTCTCCAACTATTCCAAATCATGGGTGGCATATTTTGTGGTCCACTCATCATACACATCATCGGTAGGCCATGAGAAATTAATCACCTTAGCTTTAGCCTTGGTCAACCTTTTCCAGGAGTTTCTCAATTTGTTGACTTCTGAATTGAGAAAACCATAATGTGCCTTAATTTTCTGTATCTCTTGTATTGTTATAACAAAGAAAGAAGCATCATCTAGGTCAATAATTCCTTTAATTCTTGCTGACAGTTTGTCTTCTATCTCCTTAAGCCACATTTGTTTATCCTTCAGTTGATCCGGGCTAGCAAAAACTCCTGGGAGCAACTCAAAAACTTGATCAGTATATTCCTTTTTGCACAAATTAACTTTCCTATCAACATTATCCACCTCTGCTGCTAATTGTACTAAATCTTTAGTGATGTCACAAGTGGATTTAATGATAGGATTGGCCCCTGCTTCATCATAAGATGCACATATAAACTCTAAATCTTGCTCCCTTACTCCACTTGTCAAAAATAGGTGTCAAAATGGCCTTATCTCCCTTGAGCTCATTCCATATATCCAAAATTTTACCTACATTATTATATAGCAATGAGGCATTTATTGTATCTACAAAACTGGAAATGGTAGCCTTTACTCTCTCCTCATACTTCTTTGCATATAAGACCTGAGCCTGTTTTAAATTTTCTAATTCTTGAGGAGTAATCTCAACCATTTGAGAGCTGGAGGGTGTTGGAGATGGTGGAAACTTAACGATAGGGCTAGTGGGTGGAGGTCTTGCAGGAGAAGAGAAGATCATCAGTATTGAGGACTCGCCTTGATGGTATTGTCCAGTCAACTGGCTCTACAGCTTACCAACGATTCTATCCTTACCTGTTACCTCCTCCTTAGCACTGTTATAGGCCTTCAAAATTGTTTCCAACTTGACTTGGAGGATCTCTTTTTCTTTGGCTTCCTTTTTTGCTACTACAACACTAAATTTTGCTGTCTCTAGCATAGTGCTAGCAGCTTCCACTACCCCTGTACTCTGCACTCTCTTCACCATCATCCCACCAAGGTAACTTGACCCTGGGGTATCTTTGCTTTTCTTAATCTCATTTCTCTTGAGAGACCACATGACGAGTGCATCATCATCCTTATTGAAAGTAATTCCCTCTATGGGTTTGGTCTCCTTCCTCACTGGATTATTCAGGATGAAAACAATAAACAAATTGCAGGAATACTCGAAGACAACACAAAGTTTACTCAAAAGCTGATGGTCTACATATTGATATTATTCTTCAAAGAAGTATTACAAAACTTTGGAATTTTCTCCATTATACTTAGAAAAGCTCAACTATGAATTTCAGCAGCGTTTTCTTACAATTTTTTGCAATCCTCTTTCCTCTAGTCCTGGTATCCATTTATAACAACATGGATGCACAAAGCTTCAGACTTCTCGAGGAGAATTTGTTACAATCATTTCTTTCAAAACAAAGAGGTTACAAGCTTTTCACAAAAATAGTTACAAGCTCTTTTTAGCCTCTGCAGTTTCTTCAACAGGTTGTTTGGTTGTAACTTCTTCTACCTTTTCAGGGGCACTCTCCAACTATTCCAAATCATGGGTGGCATATTTTGTGGTCCACTCATCATACACATCATCGGTAGGCCATGAGAAATTAATCACCTTAGCTTTAGCCTTGGTCAACCTTTTCCAGGAGTTTCTCAATTTGTTGACTTCTGAATTGAGAAAACCATAATGTGCCTTAATTTTCTGTATCTCTTGTATTGTTATAACAAAGAAAGAAGCATCATCTAGGTCAATAATTCCTTTAATTCTTGCTGACAGTTTGTCTTCTATCTCCTTAAGCCACATTTGTTTATCCTTCAGTTGATCCGGGCTAGCAAAAACTCCTGGGAGCAACTCAAAAACTTGATCAGTATATTCCTTTTTGCACAAATTAACTTTCCTATCAACATTATCCACCTCTGCTGCTAATTGTACTAAATCTTTAGTGATGTCACAAGTGGATTTAATGATAGGATTGGCCCCTGCTTCATCATAAGATGCACATATAAACTCTAAATCTTGCTCCCTTACTCCACTTGTCAAAAATAGGTGTCAAAATGGCCTTATCTCCCTTGAGCTCATTCCATATATCCAAAATTTTACCTACATTATTATATAGCAATGAGGCATTTATTGTATCTACAAAACTGGAAATGGTAGCCTTTACTCTCTCCTCATACTTCTTTGCATATAAGACCTGAGCCTGTTTTAAATTTTCTAATTCTTGAGGAGTAATCTCAACCATTTGAGAGCTGGAGGGTGTTGGAGATGGTGGAAACTTAACGATAGGGCTAGTGGGTGGAGGTCTTGCAGGAGAAGAGAAGATCATCAGTATTGAGGACTCGCCTTGATGGTATTGTCCAGTCAACTGGCTCTACAGCTTACCAACGATGCTATCCTTACCTGTTACCTCCTCCTTAGCACTGTTATAGGCCTTCAAAATTGTTTCCAACTTGACTTGGAGGATCTCTTTTTCTTTGGCTTCCTTTTTTGCTACTACAACACTAAATTTTGTTGTCTCTAGCATAGTGCTAGCAGCTTCCACTACCCCTGTACTCTGCACTCTCTTCACCATCATCCCACCAAGGTAACTTGACCCTGGGGTATCTTTGCTTTTCTTAATCTCATTTCTCTTAAGAGACCACATGACGAGTGCATCATCATCCTTATTGAAAGTAATTCCCTCTATGGGTTTGGTCTCCTTCCTCACTGCGTCTAGTACCAGGGCATCTGCTATATCCCACTCGGGTAAAATAAGCACTCCAGCTTGTGTCACCATATCTCTCCCTTGCTCAGGGGTGATGGTTTTGAATTCTTCCATCATCTCTTGCTTTATTTCCTCTTCTACCAGGGCTGGATCTTTATTAGGCTGCTCACCTTTTCTCTTTTCACATCTAGCATTGTATTTTTCTATTCTACCCCTATCCCTACCCGGGCTAGGGTTTTTTATTTTAGTTTTATTTTAATTGTTAATGTGGAGCAGGGCGGAGGAGGGCCGAACCCTAGCGCGACGGCCATACATCAAGGCGAGGCGGAGGTTAAACATGCAGCGACGGCGACCCCCGAGCACCACTCACTATGGTCTACCACAGTGGCGGCGTCACTGTGGATGCCCGGCCGCGCTAGGGTTTGGCCCTCCTCTGCCCTGCTCCACATTAACAATTAAAATAAAACTAAAATACAAAACCCTAGCCTAGGTAGGGCTAGGGGTAGAATAGAAAGGATTATAGAATAAATAAAATAAGGGGTACTATATAGTGTTCATTCTAGGTTAGGGTTGCTAGAAGAGATAGAAATATGAGGTAATAATACAAGTAATAAAACATATAGCTATAGATATATATTAATATATATTTGTAGTTATATATATATATATATATATATAATATTTGTAAGTGGAGCTGGACATTATAAGAAGATAGAATAGATTTAGAATTAATATTTATTTAAGCGATATAGTTTATATATCTTATTTTGACATATGGTTTTAACTAAGATATAAATTGAAAAGTTTAAATTTAAAATTCTTATGAGGTTTAACCTTGTAGAAATTCTATAGTAAAATGCTTTATAGTAAGTCCACCTAAATATAGTTGTTAGATGAGATAATCTTTATAGAACGAATATTTCATTATAATTAAGATTGACCCATTTATCTATTTAGGTTGTTCATAAGTTAATTATTGTTAAAATATAATTATGGACTGCTATATAACTAAGTGTCAGAACTAATTTAATTAGTTCTTGAGATAAGTCAATTTGCTATTGGAGATTAAACTTTACATGCGTTAATTAATTGACTGAATTGGTTTGTTTAATAAAATCGATGAGACGATGAAACTAATCAAATAAAATTCCGCATCTAATTGCTTCCTTCTTTGATAATCTCGAGTTAGTAGATGATAGTCAACTCCTAACATAGTTAAGACAAAAACTTACTAGTGCTTTTCGTATTAGCGAATTTAGTATGCTATTTTTAAATATATATATATATATATATATATATATATATATATAAGTATGGGTTACTGGAAATTAATTTCATCTTCATCTACTATTTTAAATGAGATGATTTAATTAATCTATTGTCTATGTTTGATGAGAAAATAAATTAAATCATTTAGTTTTCCGCAAATAAATTTTAATTAAAATTCGTTACTTGGTTATTATCAGAGTTAGCTCGAATATAGATATGGCAAACATGATAGTGCATGTTGAGCTAGCAAACTTTGTTAATTAGTTAGTATAAAAAAAAAAAAAAATCATCCCGTTTTTGCCCTAAATTTTGGGCATGACACATCCCACCAAGGTAACTTGACCCTGGGGTATCTTTGCTTTTCTTACTCTCATTTCTCTTGAGAGACCACATAACGAGTGCAGCATCATCCTTACTGAAAGTAATTCCCTCTATGGGTTTGGTCTCCTTTCTCACTGCATCTAGTACCAGGGCATCTGCTATATCCCACTCGGGTAAAACAAGCACTCCAGCTTGTGTCACCATATCTCTCCCTTGCTCAGGGGTGATGGTTTTGAATTCTTCCATCATCTCTTGCTTTATTTCCTCTTCTACCAAGGCTAGATCTTTATTAGGTTGCTCACCTTTTCTCTTTTCACATCTAGCATTGTATTTATCTATGTTCTATTTCCATATAAACTACATAAATGCTTCTAATGTGACAAAATTGTTGTCAGCCAAGAAGGCAATACTTGCCTGCTTTATCTCAGGATCCCACTCCTAGCCTTTGAGTTCAGTGGTGGTAATGTCCATTTCAGCAGCAAGGGGTTCTTCTGGCATTCCTTCTTCCACTTCATCATAAGTGTAGGCAATTTCCCCTAGACTGCCTAACTGTAGGAGTTGCTCAGCTGCTGCTTGCTCATCTCCTATGTGGATAGGGGATTGGGATGGAGAATACAAAGGTGCATCTGATTGTACTTCTTTCCCCACCCTTTTCTTCTTTGGGCTCTCTTGGATGTCAATGACATCTTATATCTTCCTCTTTCCTTTAGAGGTAGAGGGCTCCCCTGTTGTAGGCATCAACACACTGTAACTAGATTTCTTGTGCAGTGTATAATCACCAGGAGGGATTGCTTTGCTAGAAGCTGACCTACTTAGGACCACTCTCACCTTTTTAGGGTTGCTTTTGATTACAGCTTCCCTCTTCTCCTTCAGGGTCTACATCACATCCTCAAAGCAAACAATTAAAAACTTTATTTTCTCCTCCAGAGGGAAAGAACTAGGCAATGGGTCATAGCTGGCATCAAACTGATGCACAAAATCCAAGGCTTTCATATAAGCCACCCATTTCTCTTTCCTCAACTCCTGCTCATCTAGATCAAACTCATTTCTGATGAGGTCTTCAAGAAACTAAAACTGATGGGGCCTACCTCTGCATGCTGCTCTCTTTCTAAACACGTCGTTGAAGAAGTCTTCTGGATCAGCACACCTGGATACTATAGTAGACAAATGATAAGGCTTGAGAAAATCCTCGAAGCAATTCCAACCCCCTTTTTTTATTACAAATTGGTGGGCTATGGTAACTGTAGGGAAAATAGTCCCTTTACTCCTGCCTGTCAGTTCTTCCTCTTGTACACCACCAATTTGTTTAAGGATATCTGCAATTCCTACTTTGAGAGGGACCTAGTAAGGTAGCAAGAATGGGGTTCCTCTAAAACCAAACACTTTGAAAACTGTCGAAACTGGATACAAATAAATGTCACCCCAATTGTGAACAATTTTTATGTTCTCTATGAATTCTTTTGGTATTATGAATTCCAAAAGAACCTTGGGGATTCTTGGGTTCTCCGAGCAGAGGAGAGTCCTGGATGCAAAGTATTTGTCAAACTTCAAGAAACTGGCATCCTCCCTATCCCATGACAACATAGTACTCCATAGTTGTACTAACATCTTTTCTCCTTCTTTCTCCTTGACAAGGTCCAATCCACTGGCAGAGTAATCACCACCTTTGAAAAGAAATAGATGCATCAGGAGTGAGTACCATCTGAAAGGCCTATCCACCTTTCCATTCTTTATTCCTGTTAACCCTCCATGGATAGTGTCAGCAATGAAAGAAGCATAATCAAATGTAATTGCAAGAGAAGGATTCAAGATCTGAGCAATCATTAACAGGTAGTGATTGGGCATATTTGCTTCAGCATCTTCTCCCAAAACTTGGGAATGTGCCCAATACATTCCCTTAGCCCTAAGGGTAAACATACTCAATGAAAAGGGCTCTTCTGTGTTGGGTCCTACAACTGCCAACCCACCTATCTTTACAAAAAATTCCTTGAGTGGCCCATTCCTGAGATTATTCCTCTATGCACTATAAATTTGAGCTAGTGACTTGAAATTTATGGGCTCTAGAAAATTGGTAAACTCATTAAGCTCAAAAGCATTTCTGAATTCTTTAGCATTAATCTCAATAAGGGTTTTTCCATTTATATCTTGAATGCTTCTTGTGACTGGATCATAGTTGAGTGCAATTTGGGTCAACAAATCTATGTCCATAAATACCCTTGGGACTACCGATTTCCCAACATCTAATTCCCAAATACTGTTTTGTGGGGCCAGAGAATTTCTCATTCCAAATCCAATCTTAAATAACCCCAACCCAAACAATCCAACCTGTGGGTCTCTCAACTAGTTAACCTTGTCATACAGTCCTTCTCCTATCTTCAAACGGGGAGGTCTAGGCACTAATTCTTTTGCCTTCGATGCCTGGTTAGTTGACAACGTCAACTGTTCAAGAAAATCATCACAGATACTTCTTTCTGAATAATTGACTTTGCCAGAAAATTCTCTTTTAGGAGCCATTAAAAAAAATGTAAGAAATGAATACTGCCCCTAAATACTTCTGTGATGAATCAATATCTTATCTGAAACACACCACACATAAATTGCTACACAAGAGTACGAGAAAACTTGTTCTTAACTTGAAGGAATTTGCTTTGCAACTAAATTGACTTGCTCTGTACCTGAAGAAGATAGCTCTGCATCCGCTCCTCTGCAATAATTATTTAAAAAGATATCTTCATCCGGTTGATGGGAAATCATATATTGTACCTAGGGTCTTAACTACAACATTCATTCCACATGCTTCGGTCGTCCCTTCAAAATTGAATTCATAGGAGAATTCGTATTTTTCACTCCAACGAGTCACAACGTTCCTGCAAGTCTTTCTTTTCGCTCTTTCGCAACTTCGCGAAGCATAACTATCGAGCAGCTTGGTCCTGCGAAATAGCGCCAACTGTCTGATCAAAAGAAACTTGATCGACCATTACACTAACTAACAGCCTTGGCTCCGCACTAGGTCTTGCTTCTCTATTGGCTATGTGCTACCACATGGCACTCAACCACTAGCCTTAAAATGCCTTTCGCAGTCAACGCAATGCTGGCTGCGTGTCTTTATCTTATACCGTCGGTTCCACCTTGGAAGGCCCACGACTTTCTTCTAAGACCACATGTCCCTGGACACATTACAATCCATCACGACACATGGATTGACCTCATTCACTTTCACTATTTCACAGGGTATAAAGCACGAGCATCTTACCCTTGCAAAATAGCGTAGGCCATCAGATCATTTTTTAGTTGATCGGCTTTTAACCATCTGAATAGGCTTCGGGAGGGGTGGGCCCTCTGACTCACTTTGAACACCTATCATACAGTCATCTTCAGAGCTGACATGTCGCTTTTTTATTTGTCGAGAGAAAGCACTGGGCTCCAATCAATTCTTGACACCTGTATTTGCCATGTCATTTCCTAACTTGCGACGTGACTCACCTCTAGGACCCACCTTTTAACCTTTAATCCCAACTTGCTGACTATTGTAGCTTATACCGCGTGTCGCCATTTTACTCGCCCTCATTGACTAGCTAGACCACCTAGTTGGCATGCCATGTCATTTTCACAACTTCGCTAGTTTTAAACTACGTGCAACTTTGCCTAGAGAAATAGCAAAAGTCATAGTTCCATCCATGAGATGCACACTACTTACTAGGCCCAACAACTTTAGGAGGAATACACATAAGGCATAATTTTTTTGCAATTAACTAACATGACCACCTAGGCAAACTACAAGGGGGAACACTTCCTACGATCCCATGACCCATTACTTAAGTGGATAAAGTAATGAAAGAATAGAAACCAGAGGGTTTTAAACAGACATCAGGCGATTTAAAATCAAAAAACCCTAAACCCTTAAGGCCTAAAACAGACCTGAAGCATTTGAAAATGCGCCTTACTCAAAATTTCAAAACAACCATAGCCAATTATGGGAAAAGAAAAGCCCATTTTTAATCAGTGATAACAGAAAGGTTGGCTCTGATACCAATTGATGAATACAAAGAGGGGGGGTGAATTAGTATGCCAAAAATCTTTGCACTTAAACACTTTGCAAGACTAACAGTAAACCGGTAAAACAGTTTAACAGACAAACTAGTTAACAAACATGCAAACCAAATAGCTAATAATGCATTCACCCATAGAAGCACAAACACCATAACATAATAGATTTTAACGTGGAAACCCAAATGGGAAAAACCACGGTGAGATGGAACTCACAAGTAACTTTCTGCAGAATAGAAACCATACCGGTTAAGGTTAGACTGGTTAAGGTCTTACAATGTTCTTTACAAGAACAGATCCTGTTAGGAATCTCAATCTCTGTGAGGAGATAAGTCTGATTAAAGACTACCTTGCTAGAGGATTTCAGATCCACAAATGTGAACCACCTTGTTAGAGGATTTACAAAAGGCTTTTTGAGCCTACCCGGTTAAGGGCTATAGACTTGTCAAAGATGTGAGTAATCAATAAGTGTTTGATCTAGCTAGTTGCACAGACTGCTTGGTTATATCCTTGGTAGCTCGTTCTTAATGCACTCTTGCATTACTTTAGTCTTCTACACATTCATAATCTCTCCAACTCCTCAACCACCTTAAACCCTAGCCACAATATCAACTATCGCAACAACAACAACATCAACAACCTAAAACCCTAGACATGATGTCCGTAAAAAGGAAATTGATTTCATGTCGGTCCAATAGGATTACATTACAATTTCCTAGGTTCAATGAACCTGGACATACTAGGTAACACGATACAAAAAGCACCGCTATAGTGTCAGCACTGTCAAACGATCGGTGAATGGTAACTCATCACAGAGTATTACCGGTTCATACAAAATGTCGGTTGCCGGTTTGACAAAAAATGAAGACTGGAAAAAATGTGTTATGCCACTTTGGTCCTTCGTACCACTTGGGATCAACATGCTGCTTCAGACCGGGAAACACATTCTGCACAACATCAATAGTCTAAAGATTATAATTCAACATATCGGTTCGAACAAATACCGGTTATTCTCTAACTCATACATATAAAGAGGATCTCAATGCAAGTGTGTGTCCATCAATGACAATCACAACATAAACATCAAAAATGCCAACAGTTTCATCAATGTTTCCTTCATTTTGATGAAATTGCCATTTTCATTGATGATCCTTGTCATTTCATTGACCTCTTCATTTTCATTGAAAATATCTACCTCACATGTTTATGTCGATGTAATCCTTCATTGGTTCATCGAAACCCCATTTTCGATAGGAATCCTTTTGTCTTGTGTTTTACAATCGTCTCATCATTTTTTAAGTATATTGATAATGGTCCCTCATTATTCAGCTTCTACACGGGTCATCGATGAAATTCCTTATGTCAGCGGAAGAATAATATCTTTCTTTGACCTTTCGTTTTCAATGATGGCATGTTATCAATGAAAATCTCTTACGTTTTATCGACCTTTTGTCTTTCGATGAAACTATCATCGTTAGCCAATAACTTTTATATCTCTTCGACACCCTTCTTTTCTTGAAAAAGTCTTATCGATGAAAACTTCCCTAGTTTCTTCGATCTCATCATTTTTCAGTAGAACTATCTTCTTCGGTGAATTCTTTAGATGTCCTACCAATACTGTAGCTTTTTCAGCGGTCTTTCTTCATCGATGGAACTTCCTTTGGTTTCTTCGACATATCTTTTATCGATGAAAATAATATTTTCGATAAGTCCCTTTTGAAATTCATCGAGGCCCAAGTTTGTTCAATAAATCATCTTATCGATGAAACTGTTAGGATTCCCAATGATACTGAGAGGGCGGGATGAATCAGTATCTGATCGGTTATATAATTTTCTCCACTTATAACATGAAAAATATATTAAAAATATGTATCAGTAAACCAAAAATGATGCAGCAAATAAGAATAACAACCACAACATGAAAAGCACACCATAACACAATATTTAATGAGAAAACTCAGTGTGGGAAAAACCTTGGTGGGATTTGTGACCCACGATATTCACTTACTACCAACAAGAGAATATTACTACTTACAATAGGGGCCTACACATGCAGAAAGGCCAAGTGCCTAGAGCTCACTGCTCAGTTACAAAAGAAATCAGATTCACTTACAAAAATGGATTATACAAATCCAATGTCTTGTACTACTTCAGATTAGCATCTCCTATGCCAGATTTAGTACCGGTTTAAGCTCTGCTACATACATAAACCCTTAACCTAATAATTCGCACATTAGGTCTGCTATATTCCTTTCATCAATCGCCTTCTATATTTTTCTCCTAAATGATCTACAATGATCTCATACATATATGAGTCATATTACAATCTGCCATGTCGGCTTACAAAAGATTTTACAATTAATTACAAAATATATTTATACAAAATGTTGTTGGCCAAGATGTCAGTATTCTTCCTTTTCACTGTCGGTATTCTGTATGTCGGTGTAGAGTCTGTCGATGTTGGTGCTGGTGTCTTCCTGCCAATATCACATGATTGTAAGGTTGCGATCAATGACAATACCTTCAATCACCTACAATTTCTCATTGGAGTGTGCATTTGCCAACAGAAACATTGATAGGTTTCTTTGATACAACAGGTGTACCATTTCGGTCAAACTAGATATTTTGGTGAGCAGTTAGTGTGTATATCCAATGGATTTTGTTTGACTGATAACTTTTAGGATTATGATGTTGATGGAAATGTCAAGGGTTCTACCTAAATTCTTAAGGGCATGCTTGATTTCATTTTTTTTAAGAAAACTTTTGTAGCTTCAATTAAAACCATGGAATTTCATTGATTTAAATCCGATGCTCAACAGGTGGAGCATTCACCAACCCCACTTCCTAATCCTTAAGTGTCCTTAGCATGCTTCTTCTTCTTCAACATCTTGTCCAAGGCATCACTGCTACCATCAAAATGGATTCTTACCGTGAACTCATCCTGACACTTCTTAAGGTCATTTTAGAGAGACTCCATTTCTCCAAGCAGCTTCTGATATTATTTTTCTTTAACTTATGGCCTAGATGCTAGATCTTCAAACTGACACACCTTGGTGTTCTATTTCTGAGACTCCAAATCTGAGATGCATTTCTCAAATTCCTCAAGACATATTGTTAGTCGGTTCTGCTCTACTATAGCAGAATTCTTGAATAACTTGTATTCCTTTCTTACTCTACTAAGTTCTTCAAGTGCATTCACAAGCTCACCTTCAAGATCAACTTCTGCTTCCTCTTCTTCTTCACCTTCACTCTCAAAAAGATCTTATTGGTTAGATCTATCTGCCTTATCTCCTTCTGATCTATGATACTCAATATTTGTCTCATGGGCCATGAAGAGATGGGTTCCTTCATCATCATTGCTGCAACAACTAGCAGATCTTCCTTCATCATCTACAGATACATGAGATGCATTTCACATCATATCATCACAAGTCGTCTCTATAGTGGTGGGCTCATTTCCATAGATCTTTTTCAATCTCTCCCATTAGATTTTTGTCGATTTACATCTATCCACCTATGAGGAGACATCATCTGTTAACCCATAGAGAATAGCCTTCATAGCTATTTCATTGTACTGGTTTCTTCTTTCTGCATCAGAATCGATGGGAGAACTGACTTTACTAGGGAAACCATTTACAATAGACAAAAATGAGAAACCCAAGTTCACCTGCAATCAATCTATGAAATGGCCAATTTCAATCTATGAAATACTTTAGGGCTTGGACAACATAACAAGGATAAAAATCCTTCTACTCTTCAGGCTCTGCAAAACCTAGGTGGGTATACCTTTTATGCATTAAATCAAACCCATTACACACATGACAACATCAACCAAGGTAGATAGATCGCGTAAGGGCTCAACAACAAGGAGGTTACTGCAGATGGGCTAGATCTACATTGATGTCTCAACTAGATTGGAGCATGAGATAGGTGAAACAAATTAAAGCTACAACATAAAAGTAAATGAATATTGATTATTAAAACTCTCTGAGAATCCCCTAGAATCTGCAAGACCAATGCCTTGTCCAAGGGCATGGAGTCATACATCAAATTGCAAATGAAATCCTCTATTGCAAATCCAATTTATTGAAAAATATATTCCTATATTAATGCCTGACATTAATACATTATAAACTCAAACAGAGGATCATACATATCCAAACATTATCCTGAATCCAAAATGATTGTTCATAGAATTTAAACTCTTCCTTGAAGAATACCTAAGAACACCATTACACTCCCACTTTGAGAGGACAAACCCAAACTCCTTTGAAGACTGGATTTATTGAAAATAAGAGAAGGCCTGGAGACAATCCAATAAACTATATATATGCCTTACATATATGTGACCTGCAACAAGAAACACCTACAGCAAGAAGATATATTCCATTACTTGAAAAAGACAATATCTACAAACTTGGAAAAAAAACCCTCAGAATTGGAAGCCAAGATTATGGATCCTTACTCACAAAAATTTGGAACCCCTACAAATGAGAAGACAAAGAGAATAAGAAGGCCCAAAGAAGAAAATCAGATCTCATTCTCTGACCATGGCAACTACCCTATCTTCTCATTAACTGCCCACACACACGACCTGCAAAAAATCTAATCTTTCTAACTAAGAAATAAATTCTGATATCCCAAGGTAACTGCCCCAAAAATACTTGTCATGGGTTACACTTGAATGTATAAATGGATTCCTTAGATCAAGAGCTTTCCAACGATATACAATATGCCTATACTTGGGAAAAAATTCAATCGTCAAGCACATTAATCTCTCAGGCCCTTCTGACCAACCAGGCACAACAGTCATTTAAATCTTCTGCATTTCTACCTATAGTCTCAACCATATATTTAATTTTGATTTTCCTGCACAGAACTCTGCCAAATGTCACCTTTGGATTGGCCTGTGTGTCCCTCTGTGTGCCACCTATCTACCACCTGAGCAAGGCCGGACCTACCCTCTGACCTGGGCCCACCTTGTTGATGATTTTCCTTGGACCTGTATGCTCATTGATTCACCTGAGGTGCTTCCTCCCAATGAGTCCCACCACCTAGTCTCCAAGTCATGGTGGATAAACACCGTGCAACTCTACATTGTAGTATAGCAACAATCGTTGGATTTGAAGAAGCCTGCTTGATCTTTATTTCACCTGGGCTGCTCTCCTGCCAGGTCCCACCACTTGGTTGCCAAGTCATGCCAATTAGCCATCGAGCTACTTTTTGTTGCGACTTGGTGAAAGTCATTGATCATCTCACCCATCTGTTGGACCATCCTCAACTTGTTTGACCTTTATCTCTTCTAAGCATCTCGCTCCATCACTTTGTCCATCTGAGCCATGTGTCAATGTTTGGTTCACCCACGGATCCAGCTAACCACCACATAGGCCTGCCATTGGACCCACCTGGACCGCCAAGTCAACTTTGGTTCTGTTGAAATATCATTCTTTTGGCCAAACTTCCTCTTTGGCTAGCCATTTTCATGTCTCATCAAAACCTTAGTTTCATCAACATCTTTTATGTCGATGAAACTGATGCGTTCGGTGAGTCCTTATAGGGATCCATCATAGCCATGGTTTGTTCAATATTCATTTTGATGAAATGCCACATCTACTCCACCACATGGCACCTCCTCATTCATTCTAGGGTCCCGACTAGCCACCATCTAAGCTGCCCCAGCCTCAATGCTTACCTTGGCGCCACCTAGCCTGCCAGCTCATTAGTCGTCAAGTCATGGCTATTAACAGTCGAGTACCTTCATCCTACGATATAGCGACTGTCGTCCGATCTTCTACAATCTGCTCATTGTTTAATTTCCCCTTTTTATGTAAAATTAGACCGCTCTGAGATGCACGCGCATGCGGGACCCACCACCTCCTTTGGTTGGCTATTTGTCAAAAGCCCGTGTGCTTTGACACTTAAGATATACACGACCTTGCACATAAATAATGAAATGCTCCTCCCTGCGGCCAATGTGGGATAAAAGGTTTGCCTTAACCTTTTCCATTAGGTCCCACCACTTAGTCACCATGTCGCAGCAAATAACTATTGAGCACTCTTGGGTTGCGGTATAGCGACAACTGAGAGATCAACAAGAGCCTACTCGATCTTTAGGAAGCCCGACAGAGACATAGGAAAGGACTTAAGACTTAGGCAAAATTAAAACTTATCAGAACCCACCTAGGCGTAGACTTAAAAGGGGGCCCCTCTTGATGACACACAGACCCTTCTACTTAAGTGGAAAAAGGCAACGAGCAAAGACCTTGGACAAAAGGAAAGGGACATTTTGAACCGTGAACCTTGAACCAATTTGCAAATGGTTCAAAATAGGCATAACGCATTCTCACTTGCTTAGTAAATTAAAAAAATATTACAAAGTCACATCGCACGCAAGAGAAACAATTGAACCTTGAACTTTGAACCAAAAAGGTTCAAAGGCTCAAGTTCAATATGAATTACAACAATGCACTACAAAGGTTTAATTTTTCCAAATGTTTTCATGGAAAAGTAAAAACCCTAAACCCTCAAAATTTTATGGGTCCCAACAGAAAAGTGAACTTCCACTCTACAACTCCAAATGGAATAGTTAGACCCATTAAATACTAGAGCAGAGATTGACACTAAATAAACCATTGTGTCCTTAAGCCAGAACCTACCCAAGCTGGAGAAAGCTCATGTGATTGGGAACCTACGCTCTGATACTAATTGTTAGACATAATGTACCACTCAGAGGGGGGGGGTGAATCAGTGGTTCTCAAACTTTTCCCTTTAACAACCTAGATGTATATACTGGTTATGGGATCTAACACAATGTAGACTTATTGGTTAGTGGGGAGATAAATATACACATGCAATCACACACAAAGGGTCATCAAATAACACTAGTATGTACGAGGAAAACCCAAGATGGGAAAAACCTCAGTGAGAAATGTTGCTGGAGTCTACTGCTCCAATCCAGCCTCACAATGAAACTCTGTTACAATGTTTAGGGCACCAACCCAAGGAGCACCAAACCCTAATTTATGGCACCAACCCAAGGAGCACCAACGCCTAACTAATTTATGGGCTACAACCCAAGGAGCACCAACCCTTAACTAATTTATGGGCTACAACCCAAAGGAGCTACAACCCCTGCACCGAGCTACAACTTAGTGAACATAATGAAAACATCAAATACAAAAGTAGTTATCTTATTACAAGTGAATCTTGTAACCATTTCATATATCTTACTCTATCGATGTGATACTTTCACTGCTACACTGATACACTTCTCCTACTGCTCTCATCGGCTACCTCACTACCGGTTTACCTCTACTCTCCTTCTTCTTTGTTGGATCTCCTCCTCACTGCTCTGCTCTTCACCAGGACTACACTTTGTCGGTCCACTATCTACTTTCTCTGCAACTCTCTTCACTTCTATGTTGCCTATATAACCACTACCGGTTCTACACTGCTATTAGTTGAACACTTCAACGTGGTTCATCCTCTCACTCAGTCTCTTCTTAGATGTTAATTCAACACTTGATTGATTTTCTCTTACATGTAGAAGTAACACTTAATCACTTCACAATAGCTTTATTATCTCATCCAGTGACAACCATCTCTATTTTTTGCTTGCATATTTATAGACTATTTTTCCCACCAAAAAATAATTCAACCTTTGAGTAGTCAGGGTTTCCTCACTTACCTCGAGGCAAACCAAATCCAATCAGATCTTGCTTGATTTGACTCTACCATTAATGCACCTTCTTGATCACACTTTCCATCTTTGGCAATCTATTTTTTCCCTTATCAACTAATTTCTTGGTCAAACACCAAGATTGGTCTTGTTGTTTCCTTCATTCGCCTCGATCTCCTCAATCACTCTTAGCTGGCTCTAAGTTGTCCTCTAGACCTCGAGCCACAAATGGTGCAGGAGCACCCCATTGTAGAAGCATAATCAGGATGTCCAAGGTCACTATCTGATATTATTTATGTCATTTATGACTTCTAAAGAATATATGTATGTATTTGAGTTCATTTTTATCCAATGGAGTCATAATGTAAGGCTACTTGAGCCATTTGTGTAAAAGTTGCATACTTGTCCATTTAGGACCTAGTGGGGTGAAAAAGTCAAAATGATGTAAACATGCCATGAAAGGGCATAAATTATTGTAAAAGGTCATTTAAGGGTTATTTGATATGTTTATAAGGTTTTTGTCAAGTTTTGGGGTCACAATGTGAAAATGTCACAAAAAGTTGTCAAAAAGATGAAAGGTGGCAAAAATGCAATAATGCAAAATTGCATTAAAAGTTGTAAATGGGAAGTTGAAAAGTCTTGGAGGTAGTTATAAGGTCAAAACTAACCAAGAGGCTATAAAAGTCTATATTTGGTTGAACCAAGGGGGAATGAGAAGGAGGATAACAATTTTGAACAATTTGTGTATTCATAAGCTTGCCATTTTGATAGTTTCTGTTGTTACTTTGTTGTTTCCAGGCCTTGTATGGACTTGTATAGTCTAGAAACCATGTATAATTATCATGGATAGATATTATTTTGAATTATATTCCTTCTTATTTTGGTTTGGAGTTATTTCATTGAGAAATGAAGAAGTTATGGATTTTTTATGGATTGCAACTTCCAGATTTCCTCAAAATAGTCATGTTGTAGCGTATGGTACAGATTCATATTAACAATTTATGACCTCTAAATAAATTTATTGGAAATATATGTGAAACCTCTTTCTTTTCCTTTTGGTTTGACATGTTTTTGTTTATATTTGTGGAAGTTATGAAGATTTTGGTGAAAATTGGTTTTAAACTATCTTCAATGGAGTTGCAAGCAATGATTTGTCTTTATATAATGATTAAACCATTGGAAAATTTAATGGATTACATATTATGAAATTAAATCCATAAAGGGTTCATGTGAAACTGGTTTGGGATCATTTGGGTTTGTTTTTTTGAAAGATATTTGATGCCCTAGGCGGACTGGGCATGCATATGCTTTGTTTGGGGACGACAGAAATGGGTCTCAATGTAGAAGCCATAACTTGTAATAGAACATTTGGATGTGGATAATTTTTGGATATGTTGTTTTTAATATAGTTATTCAGAGTCTGACTAAAGGGATTGAGGTGTTGTTATCTGGTTAGAGAGTTATAGACCTCTGTGTACAGGTCTATCCAAGGGGATATCACGTTGGCAAGTTTGATACCTAGATTAAGTTTATGTTTTCTTCATTGATTGATTGTTGAAGTATGATGAAATATGCCTCTAATGAGTTCTTCTCATGATGAAAATATGGATGGATCATAATGATCCTAGAGTTGCTATTGGTTTTCTAGGATTCTCAACATCAAATTGATATCAGAGCTTAGCAAAAGGTCTAGGCTGAGCAAGTGATTGGTATTTTGGTTTGCTAATGGTTGTGGTTGTAGATGTATATCCACTAGCTGAAATTAGGAAGACATGAAGGTTTGTCATGGGACCATAGGAGATGGTCCAAGGGGCTTGAGAAGGAGGTCCAGTGGGTTGCCAAAAGACCTGGGGAGAGAGGCAAGGAAAAAACTCTTGGGTGAGGCAAAGTAGTTTGTGAGTTTGGTGTAGCATTGAGGTAATTTAAGGGTTATTTGATATGTTTATATGGTTTTTGTCAAGTTTTGGGGTCATTATGTGAAAATTCCACAAAAAGTTGTCAAAAAGATGAAAAGTGGAAAAAATGCAATAATGCAAAATTGCATTAAAAGTTGTAAATGGGAAGTTGAAAGGTCTTGGAGGTAGTTATAAGGTCCAAACTAACCAAGAGGATATAAAAGGGTTTTATTTGGTCGAACCAAGGGGGAATGAGAAGGAGGATAATAATTTTGAACAATTTGTGTATTCATAAGCTTGCCATTTTGATAGTTTCCGTTGTTACTTTGTTGTTTCCTGGCCTTGTACGGACCTGTACAGCCTGGAAACCATGTTTAATTATCATGGTTAGATATTATTTTGAATTATATTCCTTATTGTTTTGGTTTGGAGTGATTTCATTGAGAAATGAAGAAGTTATGGATGTTTTATGGATTGCAACTTCCAGATTTCCTAAAAAATAGCCATGTTGCAGTGAATGGTACAGACGCATATTAAAGATTTATGACCCATAAATAGATTTATTGGAAAGATATGTGAATCCTCTTTCTTTTCCTTTTTGTCTGAGATATTTTTGTTTATATTTGTGGAAGTTATGAAGATTTTGGTGAAAATTGGTTTTAAATTGTCTTCAATGGAGTTGCAGGCAATGATTTGTCTTTATATAATGATTAAACCATTGGAAAATTTAATGGATTACATATTAGGAAATTAAATCCATAAAGGGTTCATGTGAAATTGGTTTGGGATCATTTGGGTTTGTTTGTTTGAAAGATATTTGATGCCCTAGGCAGACTGGGCATGCACATGCTTTGTTTGGGGACAACAAAAATGGGTCTCAATGCAGCAGCCATAACTTTTAATAGAACTGTGGGATGTGGATAAATTTTGGATAAGTTGTTTTTAATCCATTTTTTCAAGGCCTGACTGAAGGGATTGAGGTTTTGTTTTCTATTTAGAGAGCTATAGACCTCTGTGTATAGGTCTATCCAAGGGGATAACAAGTTGGCCAGTTTGATACCTAGATTAAGTTTATGTTTTCTTGATTGATTGATTGTTGAATTATGATGACATATGCCTCTAATGAGTTGTTCTTATGATGAAAATATGGATGGATCATCATGATCCTAGAGTTGTGAATGGTTTTCTAGGTCTGCATCAACAAATCTCTACAACAACTCTCCAACACGTCCTATGATTTGTGGGATCTTCCATTAATGTCAACCAACTCTACAACTACCCTATCAGTGTACATTCCTTCTTCATCCGAATGCAGGTCCGCCACCTTGACTCCATGTAGCATCCATGTCGACCAGTTTCCAACTTGACTTTTCATGTTGGTCCAAATAGGATCACCGACCAAACACTCTACCAGGTTCTCTTCTCTGCCGGTTTACTAACCCTGTCGGTTAAACCCTCAAACTAGTCTGTCATCAACCTTGCACTCTGCTTCTCTTCCGATGGAATCGGTCATCACTCTTTCTACCGGCCATATGTGAATCTTCATCAGATGGGGAGTCTTCTTCATTTGCACCTTGTCTATATTATCGGTTGACTTACATATCAGTAAACACTCTTGATCTATACCAGCATCTCAACATGACTTCTCAATCGGTTTAGCGCATATCACTAATTTCATGCACTTGATGCACACCTCTTCTTCCTTATCTCACAAAACTATGATGCACACAATGCATAATAGGAGATAAGTTCCACTTACCAATGGAGTGACACCTTGTCTTTTGCATCCTGCAATATACTCATGTGACTTCCTTGTTTGTGCAACATATCTTCAAACAAGCACATGTGATCCAGTGATGGCACTTTCAGTGTCAATCATTGCTTCTCATGATGACTGCATCTTAATCCAGAGGGAGTCCTATTGTTCTACAACTTCACAGCATACCTGTGATTTGTTCATTCTTCTTCTACTGTGTTGATGTGATTTAGAAAACATTTTGCATCTTCATCACAAACAACAACTCTAGCACCTTGGCCCTCCAACTTGTACAAAGGCTATGAGCTTTGCAAGCTGAAAACCACTCACTTGGTTGATCTAACTTCTCCATATCAATGCATCACTTACCAGTTGACATCCTTTCCTTATTGGTGATATATTGTACCGATAACCTATCCATCTCCCCAAATCATCCACACAAGTTAGGTACAAACTTGTGTATCGTGACTCCAGTGATCATCTTTCTTACCTTACCGGTATTCTACAACACAAAGTGATATCAAAGATATCTCAACTTGTACTCCTCTTTGATAGTGTTGCACATACATCTCTCATACCGGTAGTTATCCCATATTGGTTGATATCAATGACAACATAATGCCAACAATATAAACCAAATATTGGTAAAGAGGTAAGGATAAGACTCCTTATGAATACTGGTATGGTAGATCACCTAATATTTGTTAGTTCAAGATATTTGGTAGTAAATATTTTATTAAGAGAGGTGACTATGTTAGTAAGTTTGAGGCTAAAAGTGATGAAGATATATTTCTTGGTTATTCCACCAAGAGTAAGGCCTACAAATGTTATACCAACCGGACACAAACAATCATTGAGAGTGTTGATGTTTGAGTGTATGAGTATCCTGATGTTTGAGGGAAACCAGTGTGGAGAAAAAGGATGAATATCCTTGCATTTTGTTTTTGGACCCAGAATCGGTGAAACCTGAAACTGGTAAAGAGAATGTTGTTGTTCCAGTTCAACTGGAACATGTAGATTCAGAAGAAGATGATGATAATGAAGAATAAGAAGAACCTAAAGATAATGATCATGTTATTCTGAGGTATGTGAGACTCAATCACAATCGTGACCAAATTATTGGAGATAAGGATACTGGAGTGTTAACTAGAAGAAGAATTAGAGAAAATTCTTGCATGATATCCACTATTGAGCCTAAAACTTCTAAGGAAGCATTTGGAGATGATCATTGCATCAAATCTATGGAGGAGGAGCTTGATCAAATTGAGAAGAAGAACATATGGACCCTAGTACTCAGACCGGTGAATAAAAATGTGATAGGTACTTAGTGGGTATTCAGGAACAAACTAAATGAAGATGGTGTAGTAGTCTGAAACAAAGCTAGATTGGTTTGCAAAGGTTATGAATAGGAAGAAGGAAAAGAATATGGTGAGACTTTTACACCAGTTGCTAGACTGGAAGGTGTCAGGACTTTACTTGCATTTGCAGCATATAAGGGATACAAATTATATCAGATGGATGTGAAGCCAACATTTTTGAATGGAACACTGGATGAAGAAGTATGCATTGAGTAGCCAGATGGTTATGTTTTCACTAATGAAAAATACATGGTATGCAAATTGCACAAGGAACTATATGGGTTAAATCAAGCACCAAAAGCATGGTATGAAAGGCTTCATTCACACCTAATGAAGATAGGTTTTTCAGAGAACCAGTGAACACATCAACATATATCTCAAATCTGAAGGGGATAAGATACTAGTTAGTGAAGTGTTTGTAGATGATATCATATTTGGAGGAAATCATGACATGAGAAATGAATTTGCAAATGAAATGAAAAATGAGTTTGAAATGTCTCTAGTGGGAAAGATAAAAAATTTCATAGGCTTGCAAATTCAACAAATGAAAAGTGGCATTTTCATCACATAGTCTAAGTATGTGAAAGAGGTATTAAATACATTTGGTATTAGTGACTGTAAACCATTTGGGACACCAATGGTTATAGGTTGTAAATTGTATAAGGAAGATGAAGCCATATCTGTTGATGAAAAGTGTTGGGATCCAAGAACACTGAGAGGGGGGGGGGGGGGGGGTGAATCAGTATTCTACCGATATTAACAATTTTTGTCCTTTTATACCATACACATATAAACCGGTAAACAAATAAACATATAGCAAGAAGCAAATAAACCATCCACATAAATGAACACCATAACACACAAAATTTATACGTAGAAAACCTCAAAGAGGAAAAACCACGAGGGATTTGTGACCCACAATATCAGTTCACTAGACATATGCAAGGATATTACATATAATAGGGGTCTGCACATGTAGGAAGGCACACTACCTAGAGGATACTGCTCATCACTAAAGAGCCTAACTGACTACAAGATTTTTGCTAAACTAAATTACTGAAAATGAACTCAAGAATGCATCTGCTATGCCAAATAGAGTTCTGGTTCTATCTCTGCTCTGTACCGGTTCATAAACCCTGAACTACTACCAGTATCTCTTCTCATCCAAGAATGATTTCCAAGCTATCTATAGATCATTGCAATATATAACATTTGCATACAAAATGATATTCAAACATATATTTTGCATTATACAGTTCTGCTATATTTTCCTATATCCACACAATTCATATTTTACAAAAAAACCTAGCAGACTGACCTATATACCTATTACAAATAATATGCCTTATGTCGGCTTACAATAAATTTACAAAAGATACTCAATGTTAGCCTTGACAATAATTATAAAATGATTTATTAAGTAAACCCTCCTTGATGTCAGCTTCCAATGAAGTATTGATTTCGGTGCTGGTGTAGCCCTGAATGCTCCAAAGTTGATATCTACTGGTATATGCCTCCTAGTGCCAGTATATGACTTCCATTTGATCTTGTTGTCATCAATGACAACAAAATGAATCCAATGAGTGTCAATTGCCAACAATCTCCCCCTTTGGCATTGATGGCAACACTCATGTGAAAAATGGATTCCCTGCTAGTATGTTCCCCTTGAGCAATACATTCCATTTGATATCCTAATATCCTTCTCATGTGTTTTTATTTGGTATTCTTTGATATTTTTCACATATATGCATACTCCCCCTTTGACATTAATTCCAAAGACCGGTGGAAGAATTCAAAGAATTCCATAAAAGAATAAATGAATATTGTTAGTTTCACTAGAGCTTAATCATCTTCAAGATTTCTGGGTATGCCTTTTGCAATAACTTAAGATATGTATCCCAGCCGGTTTTGAAAGTATCAGAAATGGATGATAGTCCACTTAGAAAGTGGGCATGTGTTTCCTTCTCTTGGATATCTATCAGTGTGGGTTTTTCTATCATATCCATGCACTCTCTCTTATGAACACCAAATGAATCTAATCTAGGACTTACCAGTCCTCTTAGACTTCTTGCTCTTTGCATGATTTTATCTCTTTGCTTCTCAAAAGAAAAAAATTGGTTCTCTAGGGACAAAATTTGTCCATCAACAGATGTGATCAGTGCAGTCAATCCATCAAAAGAGTTAGCAATTTAATATGCTATCTACAATAGCCATAAGAATTTATATGTTACAATACACTCTGTAGATCTTTGTACATTGTTTTAAACAAACCTCAATAGAAATAAGTTTTTCCTCAATTTTCTTCTCTATTTCTATAATCATATCAAAAGCTATTCTTTTAGCTGCTATGAATTTATCCAAAGCCTGTCGGTCTGGAATCTGCCTCAAAGATTGAAAATTGTTAGAGATATTCTCTATTAGAGTCTTGAGCTTGCCGGAAGGGCTTGCTCCATATTCAATCTGGCAGTCAAGTATTAATTTATGCAACACTGTGACTGATTGATCAATTATTCCTTTATCTGTAGTACCTTCCTTCAGTAATTTTTGAGTAGCCATCATCATCAATTCAGTTGGACTCAACTCAAAGACTGATTTCTTCTCAACCTAAGAAGTGTCAATTGCCAATACCTTTGTCAGGGAATCAGTTTTACCTGCTAGTATGGACTTAGTTGCTTTTACCTTGTCCATCTCAACCTATTTTACGCAGGTGGCTTCACCACTTGGTGCAGTATGTGTTACTTCTGGTGGAGTATTATCCATAGTATTTATAGTGTCATGTACATTTCCTTACTCAAAAATGGTTTGTGCCGGTACAGACTATATACTCTCCTTAACTTCCAGTGGTGTCTGAATATCTATAGTTACTCCTCGTTGTGTCAAAATTGGAGTTGAACTGCCCAAAATGCCTTTCCATTTTGATTTGTCGGGAATGGTGGAAGATGTAGCCCTTGCAAATTCTTCTTGAGATGTGAGAAAGTCTAGGTTTTTTTGAAAGAATTTGGTCCATCCCTTACTAGTCTCATTTATCACCTCATTCACTCTCCCCATCATAAGGCTTATCTATCAGGGTTTACTACTGAAAACTATCCTATTTGCAGTATCTATGCATCTTTTCATTTCTTCATTATATACAGCACCACATAATTCCAAAAGTGCTACTTCCTTGATCTCCCTATCTCTCTTGACAGCGTCAAGTCTTCTAGCCTCAACTTTATTATACAACGATAAAGGTATCTCCTTCAAAATTTCAACTAAGGCTTTCTTATAAATGTCTATATATAACAAAACAGCCTCTTCTAATTCATTTTGCCCATTCTCTTCTAAATCTTCATAATACTTTGATACATTTTTCAATATTCCATCTTTTGTAATTTCATCAATAAGCTCATAATAGGTCATTGTGGTCTTACCGGTTTCAGTAACATCACCCTTCTTCTTTTTGCTTGTGGTTGTCGGTGTGACTGGTTTCCTCTTTTGCATAGGCTTCCTTGCTAGTGGTGGAGGTGTAGTAGGCTTAGTTGCCTTTCTAACAAGTCTCCTCCTAGGCTCTACCTTCTTTTGCTCTACCGGTGGTTTTACCAAATTCTTCCTTTGTACCCTTCCAAAATCCAGAGGTTCATTATCCTTAGAATCAGATTTAGAAGTGATAGGGGAAATGTGAACTTGTGGCTTCTTCACTTCTGCAGTACCAATCTCTGTCGATTTAGCTTCCTATTTGGATCCTAAACCTAGTTGTGTGTCTATCTTATAAATTACATCTTGTACATATGCAGACATCTTTTCTATTTTCTTCTCTCTTCTCTTCCTATAAATACTAGTTTTCACTTCAAGAGCCTTCTCTCGTGATGTACCAAAATGCTCTATTTTATCATCTAATGGGGAATCTAACCACATTTTTGCATAGAGCTCAAAAATTCTATCATCCACCTCATATCCAAGCTCAGTAATCCATACTTTCCTAGGTTCAACTACTTCCATAAGAGTTTCATCAGTTTTTACCATGAAACAGATATTAGTGGAATACTTCTCCACAATGTTCTTTGATATTCTCTCCCTTTGCCTCATGTTTTCTTGGAATGTCTTGAAATACCCCCAAAGTTTCGTAGTTCTATTGGTACCAAGACTCGTGATTGCTTCCTTTATCTGCATAACTACTGGTATGTCATGAGCCGAATGCTTCTTCCCTAGACTGGGTACCTCATTCAAGAAGTAAAGCATTAAACAAACAATCAAATTTCCATATCTAAAAGTGCCTTTCTTAATTCCTTTGATCTTACCAAGTTTCAACATCAATTCACTCCTCATCCATTCACATAAATCATACTTCATATTGTTCCTTAGCATTTGATATGCAGCATGAATGCATGAACTAGCTGATGGACTTGAAAAGCACTAAGAGGGGGGGTGAATCAGTGACTCCAAAACACACACTACTTTGAATACTAATCTATAGATGTTCTTAACCAAGCGGTTAAATAAAATACATGCTATCCAAAATGAAATAACAACATCCACAAAAAGTAGAACATCAACCATAACACAAGTGTTTATTGGAAAACCCAAACAGGTAAAAACCACGGCGAGATTGAACTCACAAGCTAACTATGTGCAGTAATAGAAAACTAGCCAGTTAAGGCCTTACAAAGAGCTCTGCTAGGACCAAATCTTGTTAGAGATTCCAAGCTTGATTAGAAGCTTATACCCTATTAAGAGTACTACCCTGTTAGGAGTAGCCTCACTGGAGGATTTGAGAATCCAAACTAATGAATCACCTTGTTAGAGGATTTGTACATTGAAGCTTGTTAGAGCTTACCCGGTTAGGGGATTTGATTCTGTTGTAATGATTAGAAAACAACAAGAATGGTTTGATCTATTTTGAGTAGCACAAAACTTGCTTGATCAGATCCTTCTAAGTATAAATAATACTGCTCTGCATCTTAATACTTATCATTTCTCAACAAAAGCTTTTTCACTCTTTTCACATATCATCTCTCTGTCTGTTATCATTTTTCTTTTTTTAAATGACTCTCTACGATGTCTTTAAATAGACATACAATCCTTATGTCTGCCATAGGAACATAATTTCCTAGGTGCAATGAATCTAGACATATAATCATAACTCATCATAAAAATGACTGCCAAACAAACGGTGTTGGTAACTCATCACAAAAATAGATACCGGTTAGAACAGTTTTAATACCAGTTGAGAATTATTTGTTGTTATAGAATCTTCACTAGATCTTCTTCTACATCTTCATTCTGATTTTGATGCTGATCTGGTGGTATCTTAGGTTACCTCATAGGTACATACTGGTTGACACAAAGTATTGGTTTAGAGATAAACCTTAAACATGCCGGTTAGTAGTGTAAACCAACTGAATTTACACCGGTAGTCAATGTAATCATATATGTGTGTGAGAGTGTTTCATCAATGACAATAAGTGATGAATACATTACAATCATCATCAAGCCAACAATCTGCCCCTTTGTCATTGATGGCAACACTTAGAAAATTTTGAGTAATTTACAATACTGCTAAGTGTGCATACACAATATATCTACGTATATATGCTCAAGCTCCCTTTTGAATTGTAACATTAAAGTATCCCCCTTAATGTATGGAAAAATACAAAATTTTCAAAGAAAACAAACACACATACATACATATTATTACTCCCCCTTTGACAACAATGTGAAAATGATAAAGCAATATATATATATATATATATAAAGTCTGTAAAAGTTTCAGTATATATGACTTTTGAAAACGAAGTCATGCATAAGGAATTCTCATGAAAGTATGGTTGAAGTTTTGTATCATCTGAGATAGAGCATTCTGCCATGATTCCAGTATGTGATTCGTATACTCTGTTGTAGACAGCAGCTGAGAATAGAATTCCTCCATTAAATCAAGTGAGCACATTTCCGGAGTAGCAAGAATAGCTTCAGCATGAGAGTAGACTCTCTAAAGAATGTCAATATGTGAGGTGAGTTGATTCTTGAGCTCTCTTAGAGATTGGAATCCCTTAGCTCTCTCATTATCATTCCGGATTAGTCTATCATGCAGTTCATCTATAGACCGGTTAAAGACATGAATAGAGTCCTGGAGTGGGACATATGCCTTACATAACCTTTTTATTTCCTGCTTAGTTTCAGCTTGATTTTTAGAAATATCATAATAAAAGAAAGCAACATTGGAGGTAGAGGCAAGATACTTTCCTCCAGATTCAATAGCTTTCTTCAACAGACTACCATTATGAGATAAGGCCATTATGCTATTCTCAATGTGCTTTGCTAGCTTATCTCCATATGCTTTCTTATGGCTCTTTCCAACAGATAGTTGTGCAATATCTTCAAGTGTTTTGATTTGATCAGATGCCTCTACTACTAACTGATCGAGTTTGCTGATAGGAGTGGGTAGATGTGTGACAAAGGTTTCCGGTAGTAACCCATAGAAGATTTCTACAACATTCTAAATTTTTTATGCCTCAATTCTTTGTTCTTTCATCCTTTTCTTATGTGCATGATCTTCCATCATATGCACAAACTTCAGCATTTTAGAAGCACTCAGGGTATTCATATTAATAGGTCCTAAAATATTTAAAGAGTCTTCATCATCGTCATCATCAAGCAGTGTTTTCTTTCCCTTTTCAGAGAATATATGCTTAATGATGGCTCTTTCTGTGTTTGCTTCTGTTGTATCTTCTTCCTTCTATGTAATAGCTTCCTTAGTGGTCTCCTTTTGAGTGATCTCAATTACCAGTGGAGATTGGGGTTTCTCCAGTTGTTCATTTGTTGGTTGAGGTTTCTCTTGTTGTTTAGTTGCCAGTATACTGACTTCCTCTATTTGAGTAGCCAGTTGATCACTTGTTGTATTCTGTACTTTGATGATTGAAGGAAGATCCATATTAGGTGCATTAATTTCTTTAGATAGATCTATTGAATCCTCAATGTCCTCATCAATATGAATAATTGAGTCAGTCTTCTTCTTGGTTGAGAAGACTATATCAGCTGGGACAATTTCCTCTATGTCCATTTCTAGTAGAGAAACATTATCTGAGGTCTCATCCTTATTGAGATATTGGATGTTATCTGTCCTTTGTTTGATTAGACATGCTAGTTGATGAGTTTTTGTCTCAATAAGTGCTCTTTTTCCACTAAGAAGCTTCAATCTTCTTATTTTAAAATCAAAATATACTTTGTATTCCTCAATCAAAGCACTAATTCCATCTGATGACAATGTGGGAGAATACTATACAAAAATTTCATCAATAATTTCCTTTTCTAACTGAGTAGCTTCTTCCCATTTTTCTAACAATGTATTATACAAGGATACTGAAATTTCTTTTTCTAATTCATGCAAATATCTACAGTAATGACTCAACGAGTTTATTACCTGTTGGTGTATTTGCTTCTGCTCGTCTATAGTAAAAGAATCATAATATTCTTTAACATTTTCAAACCTGTTTCTTTCCAATGACTTCATTGTTCTTTCAAATGTTGTTGCAGGTTTGTAGGAGGCAATATCTAGTGGTGTAGTTGCCTTTGGCACTACCTTTGGCTTTTTAGATGTTCTTCCATTTGCCTTCTCCTTCTTACGTTCTTCATCAGACTCTGTTCCCTCAGACTCTGGTTGCAAAATTAATTTCCTGTTCCTTCTCTTCTTTGGTACACTCTCCTTTTTCTCAGTTATTTTGGGTGCTTGTTCCTTCTTGCTTAGAACAGTTCGAGTCACCCTTGTAGTCTTCTTTTTTGGGAGATTTTTCTTTACTTTTCTTTTGTTTTCCTTTTGCTTTAGCTACAGATTTAGTACTGGTTTCAGTAGATGCATCTTGGATTGTAAGAATATCTAATTTCGCCTTCTTTTTGTGTACAAGCGATCTAATAGAGTATTAGCATAGCCAACCAGTAAGTCATCATTGACTTCGTAGCTCATTTCTTCTTTTTCTTCCTCTCTAGGTTCTCTTGCTTGCATTAAGCAAAAATCAGTAGTAACCGTGAAGATTATGTCTTTTTCAAAATGTCTTACTACATCTTCAGGTAACCTCATTCTCATACTCATTTTCTTTTGAAATTCATTAAATTACCTATTGGTGGCAGCCGAAAATGTATTCTTTATAGCCTTGATGTTGTTTCTAATCTGAGCATTGATCGATTCTTCTTTGGACCACTCAATGTCACCTATACCGGGTAGGAAATTTTGAAAGTAGAAAAATAACCCAACTAGCAGCTGACCGAATTTGAACTTCTGGGTATTGTCTTTTTTGATAGACTTTAAATTTAGGAAAAGATGGACTTTGATAGCTTCATAGATATGATAGTTTTTATCTTCAATAATCATACTGTATGCTGTATGAATTGCTATGGATGGAACACTGTTAAGTCTACTGGAGTAAAATACTTTGTAGCCTATCACCATTGCTGCAAGTATCACCGCAAGATCTCTGATATTGTTAACAGAGAAAGAATGCCCATCAGAGGTGGAACCGGTTAGCTTGAAGACTATGTCTTTTGTGATTTTTCTCAACTTAGGAATTTCACTGATTGAGCAATAACCCATTATAGCCTTAATGGCATCCTTGGTAATTGTGTGATTCATTTCCAGATACATATTCTCTCCATGTACTCGACTCAGAATTATTCTTATGTGTTCTTCTTCAAAATATTCAAGAGGGTAGGTGGCATTATGAAATCCTTTCTCAAAAATCTTAGAATATTTAGCTTCAATCTTTCCTTCCTTGTCACAAAGTGATTTCAGCTGAGTAAAAATGTGAAGAGTTCCCATATCTTCAATTTTGCAGTATATATAGCTGGACAAATCACCTTGGATAACGACTCCACTTGGAACTTGTGATAATGCATTGTAAGACATAATTTTCTCTGCCTTTACATCTTCATCAGGCTCAGTAGTAATCATCAACCTCCCTATAGATTTAGAAGTATATTCCATGCTAGACAAACAAGTTTCAAGGCGGTAAGAAAGGAAATACCTACAATTTAGCACATCGCTTCGATTCCCGATTGGATAATTCAAATGTGCTCCCGTTTGCTTCTCTGGAGCTACCAATTCATCTTGATTTCTCCTAATCACAAAGCAATTTGTTAATTCATACCAAAAACTATCTTGCTCTACTCTGCAGTTGCTTCAATTCTTTTTCGAAAGGATTAGGGTGGTAAAATTGATAAGGTAAAAATAGTTTATATCTTTTTTACCAACGGTAATAAATGCTTGTACTTTTAGGTTAAAAACCCTAATTTCACTGCTTAAGTGACATACTAGATTATCAACACATCAGCTCAAAGAAAATCACCAAAATTGAAAAAGATTCTTTCCTGCTAATTCTACAAAGGGGTCTGAATTATGTTTTACTGTTATGCTCCCCTTAGCCATTTTAGACAGGCCTAAGTCACCAGTGTTGGACTCTCTTCACTAGGTGAAGGAGTGATTTCTTTTGCAAGCACTTCTTCACTCTTCTTTTTCCATGTCCAATTCATGTCTTCTCTTGTTTCCTCAACATCAACTTTTTGTTTGCCTTTCTGATCCTTAGTAGAGTTGATCGGTTTGTTGTTCTTGGTTCTGCAAAACTTTGCCAAGTATCCCGATTTGTTGTAGTGATAGCAAATCATACTAGATGATCTCCAGGGTCCTGCATTTCCTCTTCTTTTTTTGTAGTTCATAGCCACATGACTACTTTTATTACAAAAGGTACATAGAACATTTGTTTCCTTTTCCATCTTAAATGGACTAAAATTGTCGTTGTAGGATCTTTGCCAGTTCCTTTTCATCTGGTTGTCATAATTTCCTATTCGCCCACCATATGATCTAGGTTGCATGTGTGGTACAAGATTGTTTGCACCATATCTACACTCAATATGTTTATGCCCATATATTCCATAGGTGTAGCAAGGTCCTTCAAACTTTCTAGATACATACCTAATATTGGTATTATAACTTGCATTTCTCATAGGTTTGTTCCTACAAACATTTGCAGTATGACCAGGCTTATGACAAACAAAACAGACAGGTTTGAAAGATTTCTTGCCAGTAGTCTTATTGACTTTAGATGCATTTTTATTCTTTGGATAGTTTCTCTTTGTACTAGAGGATTCACCTTTCTCAATTGTGTGAAAGATAAGTCCAGAGATATCACCCTTCATTCTCTATGATTGAATTTGCTCTTCCAGAATGGTAGAACTTTTTACAAACTTTTCCAGTTTCTCATTGGCTTCAACAAGCTTAGTGATGAGATCTTCATTATGTTTAGATAGATTATCTTTCAGAGATGATGCCAACTCGAGGTCTAATTTTAAGTTCTCCTTTTCTTCTGTTTTGGCTATTAATTCCTCATGCATGGTGTCTCTTTCCTATTTGATTTTTAGGATCTCTTGATCTTTTTCTTTGATAAGATCTTCAGTAGCTCTTTTGGATTCCATCTCTTGACACATGTGAATAGTGAGACCTTCCAATTCTCTTCTTAGATTCAGTTTCTCACCCTGTAACTTTTCAACCTCTTCTGCTAAGGCATCAATATTAGCTTTATCTGAAGAACTATTGTCAAATATTTCTAACAGTTTTTCAGATAGCTCTCTCCTTTTGACTTGAGAAGCTTTCAGTTTACCCCTAAGAGTTTCAACTTCATTTCTACTAGCTTCTAGTTCTCTAACCATCTCAAAGTAGTTTTTGTCCCCCATGGTGGTTTCAATATTCCCCTCTAAGTGGTTAGGCTTCAAAGAAGTTGGGCTCTGATATCAATTGATGGACTTGAAAAGCACTGAGAGGTGGGGGGGGTGAATCAGTGACTCCAAAAAACACACTACTTTGAATACTAATCTATAGATGTTCTTAACCAAGCGGTTAAACAAAATACATGCTATCCAAAATGAAATAACAACATCCACAAAAAGTAGAACATCCACCATAACACAAGTGTTTATACATGAAAAATCCAAATCGATAAAAACCACAGTGAGATGGAACTCACAAGTTAACTATGTACAGTAATAGAAAACTGGCCGGTTAAGGCCTTACAAAGAGCTCTACTAGGAGTGAATCTTGTTAGAGATTCCAAGCTTGATTAGAAGCTTATACCCTGTTAAGAGTACTACCCTGTTAGGAGTGACCTCGCTAGAGGATTTGAGAATCCAAACTAATGAATCACCATGTTAGAGGATTTGTACAATGAAGCTTGTTAGAGCTTACTTGGTTAGGGGATTTGATTCTATTGGAATGATTAGAAAACAACAAGAATGGTTTGATATGTTTTGAGTAGCGCAAAAATTGCTTGATCAGATCCTTCTAAGTACAAATAATACTACTTTGCATCTTAATACTTATCATTTCTCAACAAAATCTTTTTCACTCTTTTCACTTAACAACTCTTTGTCTGTTATCATTTTTCTTTTTTTTAAATGACTCTCTATGATGTCTTTAAATAGACATACAATCCTTATGTCGGCCATAGGAACACAATTTTCTAGGTGCAGTGAATCTAGACATATAATCATAACTCATCACAAAAATGACCGACAAACAAACAGTGCTGGTAACTCATCACAAAAATGGATACCGGTTGAGAATTAATCGTTGTTATGGAATCTTCACTAGATCTTCTTCTACATATTCATTCTGATTCTGATGCCAATCTGGTGGTATCTTAGGTTATGTTGTAGGTACACACTAGTTGACACAAAGTACTGGTTTAGAGATAAACCTTAAACATGTTGGTTAGTAAAGTAAACCAATTGAAGTTACACTGGTAGTCAATGTAATCATATATGTGTGTGAGAGTGTTTCATCAATGACAATAAGTGATGAATACATTACAATCATCATCAAGCCAACACTAGCAACATAATTCAATCGATTGGATTGAGTTACCTTATAAACTATTATCATGCCTGCAAACTTCACATCAGTGTCGGTGATTGTATTGATCCTCATTGATCTGCTAGTAGACGTTGCATCGATTAGTTTCTCGACCTCTATGTTGGAAATTTTCTTGCCCGGTTCTTGTCCAACTTTGGGTAAGCTAGTGAATGCTTGAATAACCTCCTTCATGATCATGTAAGGCCTATCTAGCCAAATAAATTCATTGTGAAACTTGCTTAGAATATATCTGATAACCTCATCTTTCAATTTTCGTATGTACAGAATATCGATTAACCCTAGATCCTCAATAGCTTTGTATTCCGGTTTCATGGTTCTGGAGTCTCCTAGTATCATAGATTGATACATGCTTTTGATGTCCTTTGTGCCCAAATCCTTGCAGGTATAGTGAATGTATGCCCTCACATCTTCAACATACATTACGCCATCAGGAACCCTAGAAAATGCTCTTGCAGAGTCTTCATTTTTAACAATTTTGGGAACCTCCTTAAATACTTGCCTTAATCTATCCTTGACTTCGACAATGGTGGGATTTGCAATGAATGTAGGAGCTGAAGATCTAGATGCTATTTCAAAAAATACCTGAAAATGGATGCCGGTGGAAGATTGAGTACTTCAGATAACTGCTTGAAATCCTTTCACAATGCTTTTGCTCATTCTTAACTCGCCTTTTCTTCACTCTGAATGCTTGAATGCTCAGTGATTGAAAAGGATTTCACTTACCCCCTTTTATTAGTAAATAAAACCTTAATCTTTCTTGTAATAAATGCTTCGCCAACAACCCTACGGATGTCAGTTTCACAGTCATGTGTCGGGTGAACCTTCATCGATGATGAACACAACTCTCCAAATCTCGTCAGAATCTCCTTAGATCTCTTTTGGGGTAATATGCAAAATTTAGCAATGACTTTGCCAACCCATAAGGCTTATGCCTCAGTTACCAGTGGAATTTCCTGCAAGTGGAGGAATACCTTGTTCTACCAGTGGAGTTACCGGTGTAGATCCATCTCCACTTGGTTCTTCATATTTTCTAACCCATCTCTTGGTGTGATCTTGTTGTATTTCATCTAACTTCTTCTTTCCTTTCTCATTATCTTTATCATTATTAACTAGTTGAGTCTTGCTTCTGCAATACTTAGAAATATGACCTATTTTGTTGCATGCATAACATGTAACATTATTCTTCTGAATTACTTTGACATATCCAATATCATTTCTTGACCTACAATAATTAGAAAGATGTCTAAACTCTCCACATGCATGACATTTAACATTCATTCTACAATCTTCTGATCTATGACCATATTTCTTGCAATTTGTGCATTGACCAGGAACATAATTGTAGTTTTGATTTTCCTTATTTCTACATTGTTTAGCCATATGCCCAAATTTATTGCAAACAAAACATCTACCATTGAATTTATAAGCATTAGATTTCCTTACCGGTTTCCTTTGTTCTGATGAGTTCTGCATACCTGATGTCTAATCTTCATTTGTAGTACCAGATCTTTCACCTTGTACAAATCCAAGTCCTCTAGAATCATCAATGTGTCTTTGTCTTTTCAATAAGTCATCCAACTATGCAGCACTGATCCTAAACTTTTATTTATACTCACTTGCAGTTGTTAGATCATCTCTCAGAGTAGTTATTTGTCTTTCAAGTTCTTGTTCATTATTTCAGGAGTGTGCCAAATCAGTTCTCAACAAATTATTCTCATAAGTCAATCTGCCACATTCATCAAATTTGTTCTTCAAAGATATGACAAGATTATCTTCCTTCCTCTTTCTATCCTCAATATCTTTTGATAACCTCATAGTCAAATCTTGCATTACATTCTTCATGAGCATGTTTGCTTGACATAGTTTCTGACATTGTTCCTTAAGAGCATTTTTCTCCTCGTCATCCAATTTCTGCAAAAGTTCTTTTCTCTTGGCTTGAGAAGATGATAACCTTTCTTGCAGGATAAGAATGAATTCATTTGCAAAATTCAATTATTCTTGCAATTTCAAGTTCTTCATCCTTTCAGCATCATAATCCTCAAGAGCCATCTCAATTTTCTTCTCCATAGCCATGTTCAAAGATTCCAATTTCAGGATCTTCCTCAAGTTGTTAAACTTCTTCTAAGGAACCAAGCGCTGATACCAATTGTTGGGATCCAAGAACACTGAGGGGCGGGGGGGGGGGGGGGGGGGGGTGAATCAGTGTTCTGTCAAAATGAATAGTTTTTAACTTTCTAGACCATGCATATATATACCGGTAAACAAATAAACATATAACAAGAAGCAAATAAACACCATAACCCACATAATTTATACGTGGAAAACCTCAAAGAGGAAAAACCATGATGGGATTTGTGACCCACAATATTAGTTCACTGGCCATATGAAAGGATATTACATATAATAGGGGCCTGCACATGCAAGAAGGAACACTGCCTGGAGCATACTGCTTATCACTAAGGAGCCAAACTAACTACAAGCTTTCTTCTAAAGTAAATTACTGAAAATGAACTCAAGAATGCATCTGTTATGCCAAATAGAGTTTCAGTTCCGTCTCTTCTCTGTACCAGTTCATAAACCTTGAACTACTACCGATATCTCTTGTCCTCCAAGAATGCTTTACAAGATATCTACAGATCATTGCAGGATATAACATTCACATACAAAATGATCTTCATACATATATTTTATATTATATAGTTCTTTTATATTTTCCTCTATCCACACATTTCATATTTTTCGAAATAACCTAGTAGACTGACCTATATACCTACTACAAATAATATGCCTTATGTCATCTTATGATACATTTACAAAAGATATTCAATGCCAGCCTTGACAATAATTACAAAATTATTTATTAAGTAAATCCTCCTTGATGACAGCTTCCAATGATGTATTGATGTCGGTGTCGGTGTAGCCCTGAATGCTCCAAAACTGGTATCTGTCTGTATGTGCCTCCTAGTGTTGGTATATGACTTCCATATGATCTTGTTTCCATCAATGACAACCAAATTAATCAAATGAGTGTCAATTTCCAACAAAAAAGTACAAGTCAATGATTGGGAAATTGCACTATATTGTTCACAGTAGATCGAATATACCTCATGCAGTTGGCCTAGTTGCTAGATTTCAGAAGAATCATAAGGAAACACATTTGATAGCAACCAAGAGGATATTCAGATATTTGAAAGGTACTATTGACTATGGATTATGGTATCCATATGCACGTAACTTTGATTTGAAGGTGTATACAGATGCAGACTGGGCAGGTACTATTGATGATAGGAAAAGCACAACCGACGAAGCATTATTCCTTGGAGGAAGACTTGTTTCATGGAGTAGCAAGAAGCAAAGTTGTATATCATAGTCTACTACTAAATCTGAGTATGTTGCAACTTATATGAATTGTACCCAGGCTATCTAGATGAGACACATTTTGGAAGGTTTCAAGATGAAGTTTACAGAAGTTGTAAAGATCTTATGTGACAATACCAGTGCCATAAAGATTTCCAAGAACCCTGTTTTCCATGCACGAACCAAGCATATTGAAATAAAATCATTTTTTGAAGGAAAAAGTATAGAGTAAAGATGTGATATGTAATGCCCACCAAAATACCCCAGAGAAATATAGCTAAATACACACTAATTTAATTTTTTTTTTATACAACACATAACATCACTTAAGAAATGCAGCAAGCACACAACAACATTTAAGTGTTATGAAAATAGAATAATTCACTCAAGCTATTCAAACAATTATGCAAGCGAAATACAATAAATCATTACTACTAACTCCCTAGGATATCTTAATGCCATTACTTAATCTACCTACATAAGCAATAAGCATTTACTTTCTTCCAGATCAATACCTCATAATCTTAATCATTATACACACATAGGTGCATCATAGAAATACCTAATGCTCATTATATGCAATATACTTAATCTTTCATTTTATATGAGATTCTATCTTTCAATGCATAGCTACTTCCCTTTTTCTCTTAGCTTCATTTTATACACCAAGTCCAAATGTTCCTATTACCATTAACCAACCTCCGACTATAAACATCACCATACACATACCAAGATTAACCCTTATATTATATTAACACAATTTCCATTTACGATTAACTTCCACATAATCATTTATGATTCTATGCTCCTAGCATGCTTATTACTTCATCATGATTCCCAAAGTACATAAGGCAATAATCACAAAGTCTTCCTAAACATTTAACCCATAGCTCATTTAATACTCCTAAAATCTCTTACACTATATCAATTAACCAACAATCATCTTATTACAAATTAAGTAAATACACACATTCATCTCAACACAAACTATGATACAATATGCTAATTCCATAACAACTAATAGCATCCACCAAATGGAGACATAATCTTAAACCATAGCACATGATATATTCCAATCCTTTCCTAAAAGACAAGCATTCATTTTACCGTCTACCCATACACTTACTAGTAATTTCCATTAATAATATTAGTAATTCATTCATTAAGATCATCCCTACAATATTTTCATAAAGAAAATTCAATTACATCCCAAGCATTATAATATTTCAATCCTACCATTAGATCACTATCTACAAAGTATTATACTATAATTTCAAAACATTTAATCACAACTCATAAACATTTTCTAAGATATCTTCCAATATTACTCATACTCATACATCCTACCAAGGCATAGTAGTTCTTCTAGTCAAGCATTAGTTAAAGATAACATTTCAAGACTAATACCATTATCATAACATTTACACCATTTCCTTTTAACATGGCTAATAAAGAATATAAAATGCATCATTAATTCTAAACCACAATACTTATCCATATCTCGTGCATCCATTTCATTTAATATAATTGCGTTACAATACAACTCAAGGTTCATCATTACAATCATATACCATAAACGCAAGCTATCACTAGAACTAGAACAACGTAATCATTTCTCATAAGCATGATTTCTTTTACAACCATTGCATAAGAATTTCATTACATAAATCATATCATCATTTACATTCTTACTGCACTTATTATCCATGAACTATGTGAAGAAGCATCCTCATCCATGCAAGAAGAATCCAAAGATAGGAACATCCCAATGGTTGAAAAGCACCAACCACCCAACCATGTGAAACCAAAGGAACCACCCCCTATGCTAGGAGATGACACAAGGTCCCAACACACACTCTACATCTAGGCTAACACTTAAAACCAAAGAGACTAAACAATACAAGGACACTCAAGCAAGGACCAATCACAAGATAGCACAAATAGAAAACTCCCAAAGGTGCACAAATCAACAAGGCATCAATAAATCTCAAGAAAAGGATACATGTAGGAGTAGAGTGTCATCACATGCTATCATCCCCCATAATATTGCCAAACACAACTCTTCACAGCATAACCCCGATAGACATGTGGAGCCATTTCTACCCATGAGAGAATCAAGGGAGATTTGACTTACCATCTTCACGATATTCTCATGCTTATCCTAAAACATCCTCCCTAGAAATAAGACATGAGGCTCAAACTATTCATTATCTTGCTTAAATGAGTTCCAATTACCCATCCCAATTAATTCATTCATAATGTTATCACTTGTTTAAACAAAGGAAAACTCCCATGTGCCTTGATAGTCTAGACTTCATGCATCCCTACTAGGAATACTCATGCAAGCCTATCTCTCGTGACTCTAGTCATCACGTGAAAGCCCACTCCCCCTATCATGCTCCAAAATAGCAATATAAAAGAGGCTCCAATTCAAATTCCAAGAAGAGATCCCTAACTTCATCATGCAACCCAACAACACATAAAATATACAAGGAAAAACCATAGCTAAAGAGTGCAAAGGGATTAAATCCATTATAATGCAAAATGAGCCTCAATGTGGAAATCTACATCAAATAAGAAATATTCCATCAATAAAACATATCAATTCTGCTATCTCCACAACAATATCATCTTGTTGTCTCCACAACAATACCATCTTATTGTCTCCACATCAATACCATTTTTCCATTGCAACATCTCAATATAAGAAAGGACTCGAATCTTCAACAATAAATAAGTCAAGAATGTTACAACATAGAAACATAAAATCGTATCAAACTGATAAATAACAATAGCTAGAAAATGTCTGCAAAAACCCCCCAAAGCCTCTAGAATGAAACCAAACTCGAGAATCCAAATTTGACGGGAAAAATAGTGAAAACACCAAAGAGAGGTAGAACAACACTTTTGTGATGCAGAACAGTGCTCCCACACTTAAGTTTAGCACTTATGCATTGCAGGTTAGTGCCTGTTTTAATAGTTTAGCGCCTATGAAATTAAAGACAACGCTTTTGCACAAAAGACAATGCAAATACATCGAAGGACAATGCAAATGCAACAATAGACAACACAAATGCATGAAAGGACAGCGCAAATGTAGAATCAATGCTTTTGCATAAAAGGACTGAAAAAAACACAGAACTTTTGGCAGAGATTAAAAAATCAAACTTAAAATGTTAAGCTTTGAAAAAATATATACACAGAGTTGCCGAGAACAATATATTTAAAGGTCATAAATGAAATAAATAATAAACACTTAAAAGCCAATATTCAATCAAAACTCCATTCACGACACAAGCTCAGAAAGACACCAGAAGACTCTCAACAATCCCATAAATATAAATCTTTCCCACAAACTATAGAATAAAGCCATGCAACAAATTTATGCATTCACATATTTCCTTCCACACTATACAAACTATAGATTTATTTCCCCAAGCTCACACATTCATTCTGTAGACACAGAGCATAAAGGAAAACTGTAAAACAGAATACAAAAAGAAGAATACATCTCCAACCTGCAACCCGTGTGATGGAAAGAAGTTGAAGAAGAGTTCCCCAAATCTAAAAGCCAAATAAACAAGCTCCAACAAATATCCAAGCCAAAACCCAAAAGGAAAATCTTGCAGAAGAAGTTTTTGCCAAGACAAACCAACCCAAAACACATCACGAGAATGAAATAAAAAGCCAAACAATAACCAAAAACCCTTGCCTCAATCTCAGCCAATTAAAATATTCCAATCTAAATATATTTTACCAACCATATAATATAATTTTACCTCCCTTTTCAAATTCAACCAATAAGAGAAGAGGATAGGTAAGATAAATATAAATCATGCTTTTACAATTAGGTGGGAATGTTCTATTATTTTATTTTAAAGTGTATTTATACAACCCACTATTGGCATTTGACATTATAACAGACAATGGGAGATTGTTGGCATTTCAATAAGGATATTGAGAAGGTTGTTGATGATTATGGATATAACTGATTAAGGATGATTTACTGTCTTAATATTATTATTTTGTCATTGATGTCAAGAAATTGATTTTCTAATTCAGTATGATGTTGCCATATCTTGAGAAGTATGATTTGATGAGTATAAAGATGTCAGTAAAAGACACAAAAAGAATATGATGAATAAGGGGATGAATAAGGTGTTCAATGGGAAACTATTACCGAGTCAGAAAATAATGAGATCATGATGTTTAGATTGTTTTAAGATCATACATATGTTGTAAATTGTAAGGTTAATACTATACTATGTTACCAAGCAAAGAACCTAGTCGGTAAACCCTAAGGTTATTGCTATCACTTAATGAAGGTGGAATGTCTACCGAGTGAAGTTTAGTATTTATCGAGTTGTTACCGAGTTGTAACCGAACTATAACAGAATACATTAAATGGTTACATGTGTTATTTAATGAAGGAAGTTGATGAGCTGGAACTGATTAAATGATTGGTATGTTGTGCATGAAGTTTTTTAATGAATCTATGGCAAAGGAAAATCGGCATGAAGATCTACAACGCAGATTGAACTGCATTACCCTAGCACAAGTTCCAAGAAATGTATGCAAGTTCCTAGGCAGTGTAAAACATTTTTCAAATCGAAGGATACATTGAACCTGGATAAGATTGAAGATCTGATGGCTATGATTGATCATGGAAAATGTGATCAAAGAGATTAAGCGATTAGCTAATTGTTTATAAATAGGGAGTTGTTGATAAATAATGCATGCGGGCAAATGTATGCACAGGGATGCTACATAGTGATTACCGACCACAGAAGCTTGAAGACCTATTTGAATAAAAGAGTATAGAAGCCCAGTAGATGGACAAGATTAGTTCTATGTCTAGATTGTATTGAGAAAATAAGAATCTGCTTTAGCATTTTAGATGTGAAGTTGCAGATAGATTTTTATTACTGTTATTTTGTGAAAGTGACAAAAAATCTCTTAACTAAGTGGACTTAACAATCTTATTTGTAAACCCCTCTAGCAAGGTGACATTCTGGTTGAGTGTTCGAAATCCTTTAACAAGGTCACCTCTAACAAGGTGAAGATACTAACAGATCTAAGGGAAATCCCTTAACAAGGTCACATCTAGCAATGTGTTTGTAATCTTTAACAGGATTTTCTTTTAACTGAGCATACTCTAGAAGAATATATTTCTTAGTGGGTCCGAAATCCCACAGTGGTTTTTCCCTATTTGGGTTTCCACGTTAAATATGGTGTTATGAGTGATATGATGTTTATATTCTTTTGAGTTTGCATGCTTAGCAGTTTTGGTTATACCACTGAAGTATATGTTACCGAGGTTGAATCTAATGTTTTTATGGAAGATTAAGTTTGTATGATTCACCCCCCCCCCTCTCATCTTATTAGCTTAGCATCTGTACTTATCTTTAACTATCAGAACTATCAATTAGTATCAGAGCTTTGGACTTTGGAAGAAAAAGTTTAAAGGTACTTGAGGCAAAGATCCAAAGATGTATAAGAGGGATGCACCAAAGCTGAACAAGTCAAGTTTCTCTACATGGCAGAAAAGGATGAAGCTGCACCTATCAGGAGTTGGAGAATATGTTGTATATTATCTGGAGAATGATTTCATCACACTGAGCACCTGTCCATTGACTATGGAAGAAATAAAGGCAAACTAAGAACATATCCAAGCAATGATTGAAATAACATCTACATTGACCGACTCAGAGTTTAATGATCTAGAAGGCTGCAATGATGCAAAGGCAATGTGGGACAAGCTCATATCTGTATATGGCAGTGATGAACATGTTCAAAGAGAAAAAGTAGATAGTCTAAGAGGACAACTTGAATATATGAGGATGAATGAAGGTGAGAACATAACCTAGTACAGTACAAGACTAAAGGAGATTGTTAATCAAATCAAAGGAGCGGGTGGAACTATTGAAGAAAAGGATATAACAAGCAAGTTCTTAAGAACCCTTCTACCGGCTTATGCAATCCAAGTCTCTGCATTCAATGAATTGAGGTCTGTACCTAATATGCCAGTTACTTTAGATGCTACTATTGGTAAGCTACATGCATTTGAGTTAAGTAACTTTGATAACAGTGGGTCATCAGTAAATAAAGTTGAATCTACATTCAGTTCTTTTCATCTTGTTGAATCTAATGATTACAATGAAAGAAAGTATAAGTACTCTGAAGGAGATCACAGTGGAGCAAGTGAAAGATTTTGTAAGAACATGGAAGAAGTACACAAACTGTATGAGGAAATCAGAAAGCAGGAAGAGTTTGAAGCACTATTAGCCAGAAGGTTACCGAGAGGTAAAGGTAAGTATAAAGGAAAACTACCTTTGAAATGTTTCAATTGTGATAAAATAGGACATATGGCTTCTAACTATCCTGACAAAGATTCTATTGAAAAGAGAGATTACTGAGATGATAGACAGAAAGATAATCATTATAGAGGACACCGAGACTTCAGAAGAAGAGATAGAAAGACATGCTTAATAGCCGATGAGGAATCCAACGATGATAAATCAAATGAAATGGATACAGAGGAAGTAGTTTATGTGGCTATCAAAGATGGATCAGATGAAGAAAGGTATGAAGAAAAAGCCCTAATATCTCAAATAAATACTAATGATTCTTGGATCATAGATAGTGGATGCTCACATCATATGACAGGTGATAAACACAAGTTTGTTATGTTAGAAGATTATGATGGAAGCTATGAAAGATTTGGTAATGATGCACCATGTCAAGTAAGAGGTAAAGGATCTATAACACTTCTTGACAATGCAAGATGCAATGATGTTTATTGGGTTGAAGGTTTGAAATACAATTTGTTGAGTGTAGCACAACTAAACAATACAGGATACCGAATAGAATTTTAGAAAGGAATTGTCAAAGTTCATGACAAGCATGGAAAGTTAACTGCTACCAGGACACAAACAAAAGGTAACACATTTCACCTTGACTCAACTCAGAATAAATGTCTGTATGCATAGATAGATGATACCTGGTTATGGCATAAAAGGTTTTGTCATGTAAATTTTGATAATCTGATCAAAATAAGCAAGAAACACCAAGTAAGAGGTCTATCGAGTCTTGAAAAACCTAAGAATGCTATGTGGCGAGGATGCCAGATGGGTAAGATGACAAGATCAAGCTTTACAAGTAAGTCTTACACTTCTAAGGGAATTTTAGATCTTGTGCACACTGATCTTTGTGGTCCTATGAAGGTTCAGAGTTATTATGGTGATAAATATTTCATATTATTTGTGGATGACTATTCAAGGATGATGTTGGTAATGTTTTTAAAAGAAAAATTAGAAGCTTTTCAAATGTTTAAATGGTACAAGCCAAGAGTTGAAAATGAAACAGGAAGACAACTAAAATGTCTTAGATCAGATAGAGGAGGAGAGTTCACATCTGATGAGTTCAACTTATTCTGCAATGATCATGGTATTAAAAGATAAGTCTCTGCACCGAGAACTCCACAACAAAATAGAATTGCTGAGAGAAGAAATAGATCTATTGTGGATTATGCCAGAACCCTGATGATTGAAAAGAAAGTGCCACAAACATTTTGGAGAGAAGCAATAGGCATAGTAGTTTACACCCTGAACCGAGTACAACTGAGGAAAGGTACTTTGAAGACACCATATGAAATCTGGTGTGACAAGAAACCTAATGTAAGTTATTTTAAAATCTTTGGAAGTAGATGCTATGTACACAAAGATGATAGAAATGGTAAGTTTGATCAGAAAAGTGAAGAAGGAACATTTCTAGGTTATTCTTCTAGAAGCAAAGCATTTAAATGTCTGATCAAATCATCGAACAAAATAGTAGAAAGTGCAAATGTGAAAATTGATGAATTTGTAGAAAGAAATGATGAAGGAAAGTCCAAACAACCAGAAGATTACGATGAATTTGTCTATGCTCAACCGACAAGTCCTACTGAGAAAATTGTTGAAGAAAATAAAGAGAATATCCAGTTACCGAGTGATGAAGAAGATCATATAGAGCCTACTGAGCCTATATTAGCCAAGCGTGTCAGAAGACATCATGCACCAAGTCAGATTATAGGAGATAAGGATGATTCAGTGATGACAAGGAACAAATTGAGACAGAACACATGTCTAATATCTGATTTTGAACCGAGAATAGTGAAAGAGGCATTTAATAGTGAAGATTGGATAAATTCTATGACAGAAGAGATTGATCAAATCAAGAAGAATGACACATGGACACTAATTCCAAGACCGAAGGACAAAAATGTAATCGATACAAAGTGGATTTTCAGAAACAAGCTAAATGAAAAAGCTGAGGTCGTTCGAAATAAAGCAAAACTAGTATGTAAAGGTTATGCTCAAGAAGAAGGAATTGATTATGGTGAAACTTTTGCACCTATGGCTAGACTTGAAGGAGTAAGAACATTGTTGGCATATGTTGCTTTCAAAAACTTAAAGGTATATCAAATGGATGTCAAATCTACATTTCTGAATGGAATATTAGAAGAAGAAGTTTTTATTGAACAACCTGAAGGATTTGTTGAAGAGAAGAGTAAAGATCAGGTATGTAAATTGAACAAAGCATTATATGGTTTGAAACAAGTACCTAGAGCATGGTATGAAAGATTGCACTCTTATTTGATTAAGATTGGTTTTATAAGGACAAGTGAGAACAACAATATGTACATGAAGAATGATGAAAATGGAATACTGATCTCAACCATATTTGTTGATGATATTAAATTTTGTGGAAATGACTCTTTATGTAAGAACTTTGGAAATGAAATGAGCAAAGAATTTGAGATGTCATTAATCAGTGAGATAAAGTATTTTATAGGTTTACAGATACTGCAAATGAAAAATGAAATTTTCATTACTCAATCCAAGTACATAAAGGAAATCTTAAAGAAATTTGGAATGGAGGATTCAAAACTAGTAAGTACTCCTATGACTACCAACTGTAAACTATCAAAAAATGATGAATCTGCATCTGTTGATGAGACACTTTACCAATCCATGATTGGAAAGTTGCAATATGTTGTTCACAGTAGGCCAGACATAGCACATGCAGTAGGTATAGTTGCAAGATTCTCTGCAAATCCTAAGGAAACACACATGACAACAATCAAGAGAATTTTTAGATACTTGAAAGGCACTGAAGATTATGGCTTAGTATATCAGAAAGGAAATGATTTTGATTTAAAAGTTTATACTGATGTTGATTGGGTAGGCAACATTGATGATTGAAAAAGCACAAGTGGAGGAGCTTTCTTTTTAGGAGAAAGACTACTGAGTTGGCTTAGCAAGAAACAAGGATGTGTTTCACAGTCAACAACAGAAGCTGAATACATTGCTGCATCATTGAATTGTACCAACATAGCATGGATCAAACAAATATTGGAAGGTATAAATGAGAAAGTTACCGAGCTAGTAACTATATTCTGTGGCAATACTAGTGCCATTAACATTTCGAAGAATCTTCTTATGAACTCTAAGACAAAGCACATCTCTATCAAATATCATTATCTTAGAGATGAAGCTCAAGAGAAGAAAGTAGTGTTGGAGTATGTTAGCACAAAGGAACAAATAACAGACATCTTCACCATCCCACTGCTAAGGGACACTTTTGAGTATCTCAAAAGTAAGTTAGGGGTCCTACCCCTATCTTCTACTCACTAACCAAGTTCAGTGAAAGCATCAATTTGATGACTCTACAAAATATATTTTAGGAGTTGATGTTGATTTACACACTTTAGGATGTTTTCTAAAGTTGTGTAGGAAATAGTGTAGGATACAATACAAGAAATAGGAATTGAAGAAAAAATTCTCTAACCAAGACTAAGTTAACACATTACAACAAGAATTCACTTTATACAGAAAGAATTTATGTTTTAGTTCTTTTTTTTTGGGGGATTGTTGTCAAAGGGGGAGAAGACTAAAGAAGATTGAAGAAAAAGGGGGAGAAGACTGGAGAAAAGAGGAGAAGTCTAATGTATGGGGGAGAATTCTGATGACAGGAAGAGAGCATTTCATAATCTCACAAACAACTCATAGCAATCCGAATCAATTAGGTCAAATCAATTGGTTTTGCCTTCAATGCCAAAGGGGGAGATTGTTGGCATTTGGCATTATAACAGACAATGGGAGATTGTTGGCATTTCAATAAGGATATTGAGAAGGTTGTTGATGATTATGGATATAACTGATTAAGGATGATTTATTGTCTTAATATTATTATTTTGTCATTGATGTCAAGAAATTGATTTTCTAATTCAATATGATGTTGCCATATCTTGAGAAGTATGATTTGATGAGTATAAAGATGTCGGTAAAAGACAGAAAGAATATGATGAATAAAGGGATGAATAAGGTATTCAATGGGCAACTATTACCGAGTCAAACAATGATGAGATCATGATGTTTAGATTGTTTTAACATCATACATATGTTGTAAATTGTAAGGTTAATACTATACTATGTTACTGAGCAAAGAACCTAGTCGGTAAACCCTAAGGAACCTAGTCAGTAAATCCTAAGGTTATCGCTATCGGTTAATGAAGGCAGAATTTCTATCAAGTGAAGTTTAGTATTTACCGACTTGTTACCGAGTTGTAACTGAGCTGTAATAGAATACATTAAATGGTTACATGTGTTATTTAATGAAGGAAGCTGATGAGCTAGAACTGATTAAATGATTGGTATGTTGTGCATGAAGTTTGTTAATGAATCTATGGCAAAGGAAAATCAGCATGAAGATCTACAACGCAGATTGAACCACATTACCCTAGCACAAGTTCCAAGAAATGTATGCAAGTCCCTAGGTGGGGTAAAACATTTTTTAGATTGAAGATCTGATGGCTATGATTGATCATGGAAAATGTGATCAAAGAGATTAAGCGGTTAGCTAATTGTTTATAAATAGGGAGTTGTTGATAAACAATGCATGCAGGCAAATGTATGCACAGGGATGCTACATAGTGATTACTGAGCATAGAAGCTTGAAGACCTCTTTGAATAACAGAGTATAGAAACCCAACAAATGGACAAGATTAGTTCTATGTCTAGATTGTATTGAGCAAATAAGAATCTACTTTAGCATTTTAGATGTGAAGTTGCAGATAGATTTTTATTACTATTATTTTGTGAAAGTGACAGAAAATCTCTTAACCGAGTGGACTTAACAGTCTTATTTGTAAAACCCTCTAGCAAGGTGACATTCTGATTGAGTGTTCAAAATCCTTTAACAAGGTCACTTCTAACAAGGTGAAGATCCTAACAGATCTGAGGGAAATCCCTTAACTGGGTCACATCTAGCAATGTGTTTGTAATCTTTAACAGGATTTGCTTTTAACCGAGCATACTCTAGAAGAGTATATTTCTTAGTGGGTCTGAAATCCCACAGTGGTTTTTCCCTATTTGGGTTTCCACGTTAAATCTGGTGTTATGAGTGATATGAGGTTTATATGCTTTTAAGTTTGTGTGCTTAGTAGTTTTGGTTATATCACTGAAGTATATGTTACCGAGCTTGAATCTAATGTTCTTATGGAAGATTAAGTTTGTATGATTCACCCCCCCCCTCTCATCTTATTAGCTTAGCATTTGTACTTATCTTTAAGTATCAGAATATCACCCACTTAATATAAAAGTCAAACTAATAAATAAAACATGAGCCACAATTAAATAAATCAAATGGGGAAATTAAATTAAATAAACCAAAGGCTCATAAATGAATTAAGGAACTAGATAAACATTAAATACCAAATAAATATTAAACCATAGATGATTAAATAAATAAATAAACAATTAAATACCAATAAAAGGTCAAATCACAAATAAATATAAAACCACAACATAAGCTAAACAATAAATATTAAATCATCATTAAAGTAAATAAATATTTAATTATCAAATAATTAAATACCCAAAAAGGCAAGAATCCAATAAATTAAATTAAACATTAGATAATCAAATAATCAAATCGCTATAAATCAAAATAATTAAAATAAGCATTATTAACTATTTAATCTCACATCGATAATCAAATAATTAGTCTCGACATAATAGAATTAACCAACCAATACTAACATACTCACAACATGAAAGAAACCAAGCTTACTAACTAACATGGCGACTTACGCCAAGACGCTGACAACTCACAGTGAACAACTTAGACCTAGAGTATGTGAGGGGAACTTGTGTCAACTCCAAACCACATGCCATTGGGATTTAAAGACACGCTCAGACTTGTGGATCCAGGTGGAGTCGGTTTCTAGTACCTACAAATCCTGCATCCACAAAGCAATGATACGACATATGCATATATATATTATAACAGACAAGGGTTAGAGAATCGCAATGGCATGTCCCACTCGCAATGAGTGATGTGGCATTTTCTCTATCCCGAAGAAAGTCATACAACAATCAAACACACCATAAGATCAACTCATCATAGATATTCATTAAATATGGTCAGTACATAAAAAAATCATCAAGTGCATGATTAGTATAATTCATGATTATAATAAGGCATGTAAAATCCATCAACAATTATGCTCATCAAATCACATGATCAATATAGTCTTTCAATAATATATCACATAATAAATATATAGTGTCTAATAAATCACACGATCAATAATGATAGTGTCAACATCATATAAATCATCTGAAATAGCCTATGCCCAATAATGTCTATCACACATGAATTAAAAGTCAACTCTAGTCAAAACAAGTCAAGTCAAGGGTGGACACTACATCCTCCCCTCCTTAGACTTGACTTACTCCTGGAAGTCGTAAGAGTTAGAGTGACAACTAGCACACATAAATCAAAAAATTCCTTTTAACACAAACATATTATAATATTTTCTAACTCCAAGAAAGATAATGACAAATAAATTTCCTCCTTATGCTTCAATTATTCAAAATAATCATGTTAAACAAGAGGTAAATGAAGTACCAACTCCTATAAATTACGATATGTACACTAAATTGTTAAAATATTTATGAGGGAACTTCATTTTAACCACACTTGCAATACAAAACTGTAATTTCAATCATTGATTTAAGCATCAATAAGAAGAAATCACTATATTTCACAACAATATTAATAGTAACTGATGCTCTGCAAAATGGAGAATGTTAGACGAAAACCTGTGGTCGTATAACACATAAGAACACAAGAAACAAAGATAAATGTTAGTGTTAATCAGCCAAAAACTAGTCTAAATAGGAATATCAAGAGAGACATTAAAAACATGATGAAGTATTTAACTATGAAAGCAAACACAACAAGGCATCTCCAAATGCCTTCTACCATGCTCATAACTCCTTCTCCCTTGTTCCTCTCCTCCCCAAGTTACAAATTAGTGTAGCTCTCAACAAATTTTTGCACTATGGATGCCTTATGGAGGTTCAAGATTGACAAATGATTGTTGTCAAAATGATATGCAAATGTGAACAAAACTAATTAGATATGCTATGAAATGAACTAAGATTTATTTTAGACCAAAATGACAATATATGTTATTTATGCTAAATGCTCTTTCTCTAAAATTCACTATAATGTAAATACATAAAAGTTTTCAGGATCTGGATTATGAAGAAATGGGCTCTATTTATAGGAAATATGGAGCAATGGATGGTTGAGATTGAATAATCTCAACAAGGGTCAGGATTGAATGATATTCAATCCATATGAGGACTTTCAACCCAATCCTATGTTGACAAGTGTCAACATGAGATGGGTTGAGAGGAGAGGGAATAAACATTAAATGCTTGACATGACCTCAGGGTTAACTTGGGAGCTAAGGTTAAGGTTGGGTTGAGTGAATAAATTCATTATCCAAAGAATAATGTTTTTATCCAATGGATAAACTCTTGTTCAAGAGTTAGTGAGGATAACCATGGTCAAATCAATAAATGCTTGAGAAAACACATGGGTCACATGAGGGTTGAGTTAGGGGTCAAAGTCCCTAACCATGGGTGCAAGTGAATTTAACCATAAATGGTTATGTAAGAGCCATTAATGGTCATGTAAGAGTCATTAGTGGTTTGGAAGACTTTAGAGGTTAAATTGTTGAACACACAAAGCATTCAATGCTTTCCAAAGACTTTGAAGTCTTTGAGAAGTGACTTCAAGTTGCTTAGGAATGTGACAATATTTAGGGGATGGATTAGGCTAATTAGGAAGGGGTTAGAAGAATCTAGAAGGGGATTAGGATTGCAAGTGGGTTTGGTGGGTGAGAGAAAATAGGATTTTTATTAAAATAAAATTCATTTATTTCAACAAATAGGTGCAAGTTGCATTTTTAGGAGAATCCAAGAGGGAGGGGATTTAATGATTTAAATAATTGTTTTATTTAATTTATTTAAAAGAGGAAATGGGGTTAAATGAAATAAATAGAATTTATTCATTTAATTGATTGTGAATTTGGTTTAATGAATTAATTAAAATAAATTGAATAATTTATTTAATTAATAGGAGAATGTTTAAAGATGAATTAATTAAATATTAATTTAATTAACTGACGGCTAGTGGATTTTAAATCAAATAAATAGCAAATATTCATTTAATTAAAATGGACAGATTTATGTGACTACATTTGCCCTTCTTGGAGACGGTGCAGTTTATCGCGTTGTTTCAAAGAAAGAAAAATAGTTGTGAAGAAATATACCCCATAAAATGTTAATTTAATGGGTGGTACACCCCCTTAAGAGATGGGCCGAAATTTTTTGAAAAATCGGGCGACCTCTCGAAAAAAAATGAAAATTGGCAACGTGATAAAAGAGAAGATTTTAGTAATACTAGTGAAAAATAGAAGAAATCGAAGGTAAAATGAAGAAATGCAAGGCTCTGGAAGTTCATGGGGACCACGGCGGTGAGCGAGGTAAAATTAGGGTTACGACGAAGGGTATATATGGGGGGGAAGGGGTGAAAATAGGTTCATTTGCATTCATGTCCATAGTGAAATTTGAGCTCTGATAGTGACCTTTTGGAAGAGCAAGCAGCAGTCAAGATGTCGATTTTCATATAAGATCATCAACTAGAGTGAGTCCATCGATTCCAACGGCCAGACGACTACGAACCAGTAGTATGTGAATTTGAATTTTTGAATTTCATTCATTTTTTGTAGGTTTTTGGCTTGGTCCAAGTTGAGTCAACACAATAGCACTAAAAATGTGTTTTGGCGCTATTGTCAACTAATTTAGTGCTTTTGTGCTGCTATGGCGCTATTGTATAGTTGTTTTAGCGCTTGTGTCAAGTTTAGCGCTATTGCATAGCTGATTTAGCACTTTTGGGTCTTTAGTGCTATTGTGTAGTTGATTGAGTACTTTTGATGTGAGGTGGTGCTATTGTTGGTTTAGTGTTAGATAGTTGATTTAGTGCGTTTGTCAGTACTTTAGTGCTTTTGTGTGCAAAATAGCGCTTTTGTTAGGAAGGTTGATGCCCCAGTGTGTTTGAAAAAGAATCTCCTAATTCCAATGATGGATGGATGGAGATGTGAGTTGAGAGTTGTTTTGAACCATAGTAGCCCTAATGAGACTTAGGTCATTAGGATAAATGTTTGTTGTAGTCTAGGTGTGCCATGATTGCTTACCTGTTGAGACCCGAAGATACTTGATTAAAGTATCTGTTGATAGTCTAGGTTTAAACTTAAGAAAGTTTGAAATAAAACAACTGATGATGATAGTTGATGCATGTGTGTAGGAGGATCTTCACATCTTACAGATGCGTGAGAGGCATCCTACCACACAAGTGTTGCACGATCGATTAACAGAGGCCGAGGTGGATTGCATTGCAATGACAGGCCTGTATGATGTTATGTATATGCCCGTAATTCGAACGAATCATAGTTTGATCACAGCATTGGCAAAGTGATGGCATAGTGAGACATGTACGTTTCACTTAGCGTAGGGGGAGATGATAGTTACACTGGAGGATGTATGGCACATCCTGCACATTCCCATTCGAGGAGAGCTAGTGACATATGACCAAGCTTGGGGGACAGCAGTAGTGCATAGATTATTTGATGAGGATGTCTTCATTGATGATGGGTTGATATCCTGGGAAGATATAGCAGCCTTGTATGAGCTATTACCATCAATGCTATTAGGGATTGTTGGGGGACTGCTATGTCCAGATCGATGACCGCATGGACTTGCCGTTGGCTGGGGTTAGGTGATCGAGTAGATGATGACGGAGGGGACATGGTTTGCATGGGGACCATGCATGTTATCGCACTTATATCGGGATCTACATGAGGTAGCATACCGAGGGGTGGGCTCATTGGGAATGGGGATCACTTTGCTGCATATTTGGGCATGGGAGCACTTACCTATTACCTGACCAGTGAGTCTGAGATTCTAAGCAGTGGACCAGCCATATGTATACATGTATGGAGGTATGATGAGTCAGCCCCACCTGGGGAAGTTAGAGTGGTGGCGGCGGGCACTGGATGATTTGGATACCATGATCTGGAGGCCATATATTGAGTGTGAGCCTTGGGAGGATGATGCAGAGGCATTGCCATATGTGTTTATGACACGATACCTCATTGGTAGGATAGCCTACAATGTGGAGATACAGCTTCTGGGTAGAGTTTTGAGATAGTTTGGGCAGCGGCAGGGATTGCCTAGTGGATCGGGAGAGTATGCTAGGGTAGTCTAAGAGAGGTTCCTATGGGGGCTAGTGTTACCTTTTGATCAGGTGTTGGTAGAGTTCTGCACACTACAGGAAAGACCATGGTAGATGAGGCTGGGGGTGGTAGATGTAGAGGTGTCAGATGAGTACACTTAGTACATTGCGGTACATCCGATTCCTCAGATATTAGATCCAGTGAAGCCTATTCCATCCTTTGAGGGGGAAAGGAGGTCACGTAGGTGTATGAGGGAGAGGAGATGGTGGTGGTGGGGATGGAGGAGGTGGTGATGGAGGAGGAGGAGGGGTGGGGGTTTGAGAGGAGGTGGGGGTGGTGGATGATTACAACAAAGAGGGAGATGTGTGAATCCATTGTGGCTATCTCAGGGATCTTTGATGCAGGGAGGCTTGAGATTAGGTGGCAGGGATGCAAGTGAGGGACAGGCACCTATGGATACAGAGGAGGGAGCCATTGGAGAGGCACCTATGGATATGGGGGAGGGAGCTACAGGTGGAGATCTGTGGGACCATATGATATTAGTTTTGCAGATGCAGCTAGAGGATATGGAGGCAGAGGTGGCAGCTAGAGATGTGCAGTTGTTTGCATGAGAGTCAGAGTTGACTGTAGTGTTGCGAGAGAGAGATCAGGCTGTGGATAGGGTGATCCAGTTATAGGAGAGATTTCGGACCTTGGAGGGAGTACAGGGACATGAGTCATCAACTGATTCCCTAGCAAGAGAGTTGCAGAGAGTAAGTGCAGAGGTTGATTACTAACGGGGCTTGTATGAGCAGGAGGTGCCATCTAGTTGACGAGCACTAAGTTATTCATAGATGCATCGAGAGAGATCAGAATGGTCTCAGAGGATGCAGAGTAGTGGTGGTGTGATGGGTCCTCCATGAAGAGATAGATCAGGTGGTGCAGGGGGAGTGGGGGAGCAGGTGGTGATGGTGGTGCAACATCTGGTCAAAGTGGCATCTAAGAGGACATTCTTGTATGCTTTTATATTGTCATTTTGGACTTCATTGTACTTCGATACATGTATGTTTTTATCGATATGATATGATATATGAGGAGATCCCATATTTTGTGATGATATGCATTTTGATGATATGTATGGATGTTATGTAGGATGATGATCTATGATTTATGCTTAGATGGATACTTGTACTTGCTATATGGATGTGTTGATGAGATGATTTATTTATATGATGTCTATATTTATTATTTATTCCTACATGATGTCTATCAAATGTATTTAAATGCAACTAAATGATATGAAATGCATCCTAATGAAGAATTTTTAAGATTTTAATAAACCTATATGTAAGGAAATGAACTGGGTTTTATGAAAATGCAACTAAATGTAATGATGATGTGATTATGATATATGAATGCAAGGTTGTTCAGACTCTGCATGATGCACTGATGATGTATGAAATAACTCTATCATGATTGTATCCAAGACCAACTCATTTTCCCATAACTTCTCATATTAATCTTGTTCACATTTGCATACAAAACCATGCATATGAATAATGAATGATTAAATGGATGGGTGACATGCAATATAATGCAATATAAACAGATGAGATGGAATGACAATCCATAGTGCTTTTATTTTCATCATTGAGCATGGTAATATTGAACTTGAATGAGGCAGTAGGAACCAAGGATAGAGCATTGTACCTACAAACAAATAGCATAAATACAGAATAAAGAATATGGACCCTCCATAATGGTTCATGCTCATATGGTCGAGTTATACACTATAGTCAGCAAGCCACAATGATCTTTGATTGTATTTTACATAAGATCACATAGCTTAGTGAACTTCCCACGTAGACACCATTAGTACATGCCCCAGAACTTCATTTGAATAATTCACAGACTATACACAAACAATGCTTAGGAACCATCCCGACCACTTGAATCACTTGTGGATATCCTGGAGTAGCGTAGGAACCTGATGTAAATAAATAACTTTATCAAACTTACCAAGTACTTGATAGCTTAAACAAAATTTTCTTGTCAAAGAAAAATGTTATCTTGTCTTTGTTTTGGTAAGGAAGGATGCATCCTTGTGAAGACAGTTTTGCATTTTGATGTTGATTGTTTGGTCAATGTGAGAAGTGGTCATCGTTTGAGTATTTCAGAATGTGTGTTTGGTATCTACTTGGATGCGTATGTACAAAAGCATTGCCTTGTTTTTTATTGATTTTTGATGTTTTCAAAATGTTTTTGGATTTTGTGAGATAGTTTTCCAATGTTTTTGGTATTTTGTGAGACAGTTTTGAATGAAGAACTCAATGAATCACAAGTAATACAGAATCCACTTCCATCAATAGGTTAAGGGTATTTCCCCCAGTTTAGGCATGACTATGAAAAAGCAGGATGCAAGACGCATGAAGTACTATCCTTGATTGCAAATCAATAACAAGCCATGGTTTGGATATATGGATGTGTGCACATAATTAATGTGATCGCAACAAGTTTGAAAGAAAATGGAGCTATAGCCTTTATGAGTGGCACCTATTTGCTAGGTTTTTACCATCGCACTTACCCAAGGTGCCACCAGAGTGGTTGTTCACCATTTGGATGCATGATTTTTCTTTACTATTTTCTACAGGACATTTATCTAAATGTTTTTGGTGTTTTCCTAGTATGTAGGGGAGCCTGATACTCTGTGCATCTTATGTATAAAACCATTTGAGGTGCATGTTGTTGATCAGATCTGCTAGCAGTTCTCCTTCTGAAGTAGCCAACTGATATGCCCTGGACCCAAATACAACAGCGATAACATATGGACCCAGCTAGTTTGATTCAAACTTTCCCTAAGGTTCTCTATTTGGTTGGTTACAAGGATTCTCTTGAAGAACAAGATCACCTACCTCAAATGTGTGAGGTCTAACTTGATTATTATAGCTTCTGCTCATGCACTGCTGATAGGCTTTGAGGTGATTGTATGCAGCTTGTCGCTTTTCATCAAGTAGCTCTAAGTCCTGAAGACATGATACTTTGTAGACTTTGGCATCTTTGAGATTATGCAAAGGAACTCATAGATATGGTATCTTGACCTCAATAGGAAGGATAGCTTCTGCACCATAGACCAGTGAGTAGGGAGTTGTGCCTGTAGGGGTTCGAATGCTAGTTCGATACACCCATAGTGCTAGATTCAATTGAACATGCCAATCACTGCCAACATCATTGACTGTCTTCTTGAGGATTCTCAATATGTTTTTGTTGGATGCTTCGGCTTGACCATTTCCTTGTGGGTAATAAGGAGTGGAAAAGTGGTGTTGGATGTGAAACTTCTCACAGAGCTCACGGACATCTTGATTTTTGAAAGGAAGATCGTTATCTGTGATGATGGACATGGGTACACCATACTAGAAAATGATGTAATTAGGGATGAATGAGGTGATCTGCTTGCTGGTGACTTGGGTGAGTGGAACAACTTCGATCCACTTCGTGAAGTATTCAGTAGCGGTAATGATGAATTTATGGTCGTTGGATGAAGATGGATGAATCTTACCCACAAGGTCAAGTCCCCAGTGACAAAAAGGCCATGGTGCTGCGATTGGTTACAATTCCTATGTTGGTTCATGTATCAGGTCTCCATGAACTTGGCATTTCTTGCATTTTCTGACAAAATAGTAGGAGTCTTTTTCCATGGATGGCCAATAGTATCCAGTGCGCATGAGTTTCTTGGCTAGTGACAGACCGCTTGCACGAGTTCCACAAATTCCTTCATGTACCTCTTCCAAGGCCTTTGTTATCTCATCCTATTCTAGACATTGAAGGAGAGTACCATCAATACCACATTGGTATAGGGTCTCAGCAATAATGGTATATCGAATGGTTTGGCGAATGAAGGTTTTATGTTGGTCATTTGATTAGTTAGGAGGAAGTGTGTGATCACAAAGATAGGTGTAGAACTAACCATTCCATGGGGATTTGAAACTGACAAGGTGACATATCATCTCAGATTCGGGGATATCATAAGTGGAAATCCAAAGTTGTTCAACCAAGAACTCATAGCATGTTGAATTATGTGGAAGATCTAGGAGAGATGCAATGGTAGCCATAGCGTCAGTAGCTCGATTCTAATCTCTAGGCATCTGCTCAAAGGTGATAGTAGTGAATGATACCTTTAAATTGTCCACCATTTGTTTGTATGGCATGAGCTTGTCATCCTTGGTCTGATATTCATCTGTTACTTGTCAGAGGACCAACTGGGAGTCACCATATATCTATAGCTCTTTCAATTTCCAATGTATGGCTAGTCTGAGTCCTGTAATCAAGGCCTCATACTCTGCTATGTTGTTTGTGCATGGAAATGTGAGCCTGTAAAACTTCAGGATGCTGTCACCTTGAGGTGTGATGAACAAGATACCTGCCCCTGAGCCATGCCTAGTATAGGAACCATCAAAGTATAGTTTCCATGGTTATGCTGTTATGATCATGAAGATCTCTTCATCTGGAAAATTGGAAATGAGAGGATGATTGCCTATGAGTGGTGCATCAGCCAACTGATCTACCATAAATTGGCCCTTGATAGCCTTACGGTCCACATACTTGATGTCAAATTCACTTAGAATCATCACCCATTTGGCAAAGCAGCCCATCAATGCTGCTTTGCTGAGTAAGTACTTTAGTGGATCAATCTTTGCAATGAGTTGTACTTTATGTGCTAATAGGTAGTGCCTCAGTTTAGTGGCTACCAAGATTACTACTAGGTAAGCTCGCTCAATAGTTGTGTAATTGAGTTCATAGCCAACCAGTGTGCGAGAGATGTAGTAAACAGCACACTCTTTCCATTTTGCATTTTGTTGAGCCACTAGTACTCCCAATGTTGTATTTGTTGCAGAAATATAGAGTAATAGAGGCTTACTTGGATCTGGTGGAATCAACAATGGTGTATTCATGAGATAGTCTTTAAGCATCCGGAATGCCTGATGGCATCTGGTATCCCATTGAAAGTGGACGTTTCTGTGTAGCAGGTGTGTAAAGGGGTGACACTTATCTGCTAGTTGTGCAATGAATCTTCAGATGGATTGTAGCCACCCTTGTAATGTCCTTAGCTGACTGATGTTCCTTGGAGGTGGCATGTCCATGATTGCTTTAACCTTTGTTGGGTCAACCTCAATACCTTTGCTTGAGACAATGTATCCTAGAAGCTTCCTGGAGGTTACTCCAAAGACACATTTCTTTGGATTGAGTCAAACATGATATTGTTCTAGTCTGTCAAAGATTTTCTCTAATATTTCTAGATGAGCTTCTCTTGTTAGTGATTTTGCCAATAAGTCATCAACATAATCTTCCATCATGGTATGGATCATGTCATGGAAGATGGTGGTCATTTCTCTTTGATAGGTCACTCCTGCATTCTTTAGACCAAAAGGCATTACATTCGAGTAGTATGTTCCCCATGGACATGTGAAGGCCATCTTATGTTGATCCTCTAGTGTGATCTTTATCTGGTTGTACCCTAAAAAGCCATCCATGAGTGAAAGAATGGCATGTCCTGCTGTTAGGTCCACTATTATTTCGATGTTTGGTAGGGGGAAGTCATCTTTAGGACATGATTTGTTGAGATCTCTAAAGTTAGTACAGATACAGATCCCCCCATTTGGTTTGCCAATAGGTACAATATTGGATATCCAATCTACATAATCAATTGGTCGAATAAAACCAACATCTAGGAGTTTCTTAAGTTTTGCTTTGACTAGTACTATGATCTAGGGATGCATCTTGCAAAGTTTTTGCTTGACAGGATTGGCTCCTTCTACTATGGCAAGATGATGCATGACTAAATCAAGATCAAGTCCAGGCATATCTGCATATGACCATGCAAAGTTGATCTAAGGCTTTTTGAAGAATTCGACAAACTTAGGTTGTTCCTCTGGAGTTAAAAGAGATGCCAGATGTATGTGGTGAGGAGTTTCAAGAGTCCCCACGTTGTATTCTTTTGTTTCCTTGATGAGAACTGTTGATTGTTCCCACTGTGTACTAGAGGGGAGAATGTCAAACCTTTCATCCTTTGGTGCCTTGGAGAGGTTTTCACCATTGGATATGCTCTTTCTTTTTACTTTTTTGGGATCAAATAGTGTTACAGTGTGGTTTTCACTGGAAGATCCATGTTTTATTATTATATTTTTATAGCTGAAAGGTTTGGCATCTGCCCCAAAGTATGTTGCGCTATTAAGTTCAATGGCGAATCCAACTTTGTGATCCCCGCTTGGTATGTTATCCCGTAGTTCCAAAAAGTCAATGATTGCGTCATCATTTTGGAAGTGGTCAAAGCATGGGGGATTAAGTTGGTTCTGTTCAATGAGTTCAGGATGGATAATGGGCATTACCTCATCGATTAGGTTAAGTTTGTTAGATGTGTCAGTGAGGGTTAAGACGTTGTGGTGAAAGTCATTGATGGTACTCTCCCTATCAAAATCAAGCATAGGATGTGACATAGGGTTTGTAGAAGAAGTTTTCAGTTTAGGAATACAAGAGGTCTTTATCTATGCTTCTCTATAAATAGGGATGTCTTTGCAAGGTGGAGGTAGTGATGCGTCTTCCTCCTCTGAAGTATTAAGCTAAACGGAATTAAATTCCCACTCATGTGAGTCAGTCTCTATGTCACTTTCTAGTATCCAATTACTATACCATACTGGGATGTCCTTTGAGTTAAACACTATAGGTGTGATCCATTGATGTACCTTTGTAGATGAAATGATTGGTGTTGCAGGAAGGATTATGGGGATCAATGAATCTGATACGGGAAGTATTGGTAGTGTTGAATCTGCTACTTCTGCTGAAATTGTCGGTGTTGTCAATACTACTATGGGTTCTAATACAGTTGTTGCTGCTAATGGTGCTATTGATGTTATGGCTGCTACTGATGGGGTTGTTGGTTTGATTGGTGGGATGACTGGTGTTGTGGATGGTTCTACTGGGATTTTTAGCTTCAATGGGGTAGTTGCTATGGTGTGTGGTACTTCTAATATAATCAAAGGTGACTTCTTTGTAGTCGGCTGATATAGAGGTTTGCTGGGTTTTCCTTTGAATCTTAGCTTAGGAAGTATCTCCTTTTGAAAGCCTAGTCTTGTGTTATCTTTGGGCTTTAATTTTGGCTGCAGCGGTTCATGTCGTCCTTGCTTGCAAGGTCCCAAAGCACTCTAACCATCATAACCCATTCATTGCATAATCAGAAGGCCTTTTCCATACTGATATGTGGGAAGCTTAGCTTGTGGAATGTTCATGGTGATGGGATCTTTATAGATCCATTCTGCTAGGTCCTCATCTCTGGTCTCTTCTTCTTGACTCTTTCCAAGGATGAAAGGAGTCAAAGTGCATGCTGGCTTGACTAGGGGTGTTTGAAGTAACCATTGAGGTTTACCATGAGTTCTAGGAGAAGTAGGCATTTGTCCAACACAAAAGAGTTGACTCAAATTGTACTCCCCTAGACCTTCCTCTACTATTTTCATCTTGAGCTTCTCTTGCTTGGGTATAGTGGTGTTTGAACTGGAAAGAGAGGTTGGACTTACATATGATGTGGATGGGATGGCTTCTCTATTGTTGGGAATGGTAATCTCTAGTTGATGATTGATATTGTGACAATACGCAAAGGGATTTGCAATGCCCAAGATTGTAATTTCTACACCATTATGAGGGAACTTGATACACTAATGGTAGGTGGATGGAACGGCTTGCATGGCATGTATCCAAGGTCTTCCTAACAACAAATTATATGGTAGAGGAAGGTCCAGAACTTGACAGATGATGTGCTTCACCACTAGGCCCACTTGGATTGGTAGCACAACTGCCCCTTTGGATGAACACTCTACATCATCATAGGCTTTGATTATTATCTTCTTATGGGGATTCACTGACTCAATCACATATCCCAATGCTATGACCAATTGTAGTGTACAGATATTTAGGCCTGCTCCATTATCGATCAAGACTCACTTGACCCTATGTTGGTTGATAAACCCTTCAATGTGGAGTGAGGCATTATGAGGTTGTTGGAAGGATGCATTGTCACTTTCAGAGAAAGTGAGACAAGGTGATGATCTTAGGTTTCCAACCATAGCTTGGACCTAATCTGTATTTAGGTTGCAGGGACTGACGCCTCTTAGAGAGCCTAAATCCAAGATTGTTTTATGAGATGGGGATAGGCACAATAGCTCTAAGATAGATATCAGTGTGGGCATTTTTTCTAATTGTTCCACAAGGTTATATTGCTTTGGGATAGCTAGGGTGACTTGTGGAGCTTCTTTTATGGTGATCTTGCCATGAGGTGTAACAACATTGCAAGTGGATCTGGGATTTTTTATGGTAATAGTTGCAATCTGTTCATTGGCATCATATAGGTGATTCACAGTGTAATTTTACACGACTTGCGTATAATCAGTGGTATCTATGTTTCTTCCTGAAGTGGAAGGACCCCATTAATCTTGTGATGGAAGTGGATTTTTGAACATGAGATGATCGTTGTTTGTTGTTTTTGGGTCATGTCCTTTGATTTTGATTTCACCTCAGTCAATAAGATCCTGAATAAGATCTTTCAATCTGTGATAATTGCTTGTCTTATTCCCTTTCCCTTGATGGAAATTGCAATGTTCAGTATCCCTCCACCATGAAGGTTTAACTTGAGGTTCGTAATTTGATGTTTTGGGTAAGGTCACCGGATTTTGAGAAACCAACTGACGTAAAATCGTTTTAATAGGTTCCCCTAAGGGAGTGTATGTTCATTTTGGTTTAAAATTTTGTTTGATGTTGTCTGGGTTCCTCTTGAGGTACATTGCGTCCTTGATTTGGAGGAGCAACTGTGTTATTCTTGGGTGGGGGTGTCTATCTCGCAAATCGGACCACAAGTTGTGCACTTTTGATAGTTCTTGCATCCACAACCCCGTCATTGACAATGTTTTTGTTTTTGTTCCAGAAGTTAGGCTTGTCACTATTGAAGCATGGGCGAGGGCCATCCTTTGGCTCATTGTATATCTTGATAAGCCCTTTTTTGGTGAGAGCCTGTTCACATTTTAGAACCTTTGGTAATCATGTCATTGAAAGAGTCTGTGTCTTTTATGTCTAGGTGAAATTTCATTTCATCGTTTAAGTTGGAAATAAATATTTCCACCAGTTCTTGTTCAAGTAACTGAAGAGAACGTCTACTAGACATTTGATGCCATCGTTGCAGAAAGATTGAAAATAGCTCACCTAGTTTTTGCTTAGTGTTACATAGATCAACCATGGTGATATCACGTTCAATATTGTGAGTAATGTGCCAGGAACTTCTGGACTAGTTCTTTGAAGGTCCTAATGCCACTTGGTAGTCGGGAAAACCATTATGTGGTTTTTCCTCCCAAACTTTGGGGAAAAAGGTGCATTAGGTATGTGTCCTCGTATGCCACTTCGAGGCAAGTTGAATGGAATTCTCTAATATGATCACGAGGATCTCCTTTTCCTTGGTACTTTTTAAACTTGGGTGTTTCAAAACCTCGTGGAAAAGGTGGCATATGAAGATTCCTATCAAAGGGATAGGGACAAATGTCATTGAGTGAAAATTGATTAGTTTTCACACCACTATGAAGTTGTTGGGCGAGATTCTCAACTTGTTGCCACAACATGTCTATTTCATTTGGAGGAGGAGGAGGAAGAGGGGGATTACCTTGATGAAGGTTATGTCTAATGTGATCTCAACCTCTTTCATCCTCATTACGACTTTGGCATTCTGATGCTTGTCTTAGTTGTGCAACATCAAAGTCAGAGGGTAGTTTAGCCCACTCTTGAGCAAGTCTTAAAAAGTGAGCATCAGCATTTCTCCTGAGTATTTCATCAAAAAGTCTATTAAAGAGAGGTTTGTGTTGTGCCCTTTCTATTGCCACGGGAGTAGGAGTACTTGTATTTTCATCATTTGTGTCTCCTCCAAGGGCTTCTTGGAATTCATTGATATTTTCCTCCTCTTCCTCTTCAATTTCTTGTTGTCTAGACCTTGATCTGGTTTGAGCCATTTTGTTTACACGTTTTTGTTGATGTTTGATGGAAATGATGATGAGTTGGTGATGAAATGAAAGATTGATGTTTGGTGGGGTGTTTTTCATACGGATCTCTAGCACTAAAGGTAGATGTTACCAAATTTCTTTCTTGAATTACTTGTTGTGTTTGATTGAAAAAGTTTGATGTGATAAGGTTTAGAGAGATATGAGATGTGTTACAGACTCAACTACCTAGTAATGAGAGGATTCACTCATAGACTAGTTTTAACCTGCATAGAAATGCCTCTTAGGATGAGTTTATCCTAGATGTAGAGACACTCTAAGAAGTGATGTGTTGTGTTTGATTCAAGCAATATTGAAAGAGAACTTAGGACAAAAACCTCTTGATGTTTTGAGAGTTGAAATAGATTGATGATGTGTGAATGGTGAGAATGGATGAAATGTTAACTTCAATAGTAACTTTGTGTTACAAAAGGAACAAACTCTTCCTCTTCTTGTTCAGTGGTTGGTGGATCTACCCTAGTTGAGTTATATGTGATACAAATATCTGAAAAGAAGGCAGGATTGATCTTGCCTCCCTTATTCTGATGATAACTCAAAGCTCTATATTGTGTAAAAGCTCTACGGTTTAATGACTCTTGATCAAACTCATTTGATTTCCCTTGAAGATATAGATGCATGTGATGCAAGAAGGTTATATGAGAGACAAAGATTTGTCTATTAAGATAGAAGAATTTCCTCCTTTTGATGAAAGCCTTTGAGCTCAATGGTCTTCTCTTCAAGTTGACATGTTGAGGAAGATTCTTCTTTCTTAAGATGTGAAGAATGGTCATATAGTGTGATACTTTTGTTGTTTGCTCTTTGTTTTTAATTTTTTGTTGGTATTTTGAAAATGTTTATGTTGGATGAATACTTGTTTTTGGAATTGATTTTTTTATTTCTCTCTTTGACAAGAGAACAAATCAAGCACAAAAACACAAGAATGTTGCCTCAAAAGGCACAAATAGTTGTGGGTCTAGATCAACCCAATCCTTTGCACTTTTTATAACCCTTTCCTTCAAATGTATTTTAGGTGTTTCCAAAGTGTGAAGTCAGCTCAATTTTCACTGGTCTTGACTCAAAACAAAAAACACTTCAAACACTCTTTATCCCTAAGGTCAAATGGCCAGTTGTGATAATTTCAGCCCACATCTTGATATTTGTTCAACTTTGATACTACATACCTTATGAATCCCATCGTGGCAGGTAAGGATGTGATATACTAAGTCTTGCACAAGCATAACAAATAGATGATCCCTATGATGGGGGAGTCACCACTTTTATCGGGCTACAAGTAACCTTTCAAAAAGCTATGTTTCTACTCAAGGAAATATGCATGGTGAGTATCTTGGGAGAAAAACCTTCTATGCTCTTGCATTGAATTTATCATAAATATCCTCAATCAATAGAATGGGTGGACTACTACTTAAAGGTGTCTAGAAAATTTTTATGTCTTTGGGTATAAGTTCATTCTGCAGTGACTCACTTAAGAGCCTTGTAACTTGTGGTGGGGCCCATTTTTCCTTTTGGCAAGTTACATTGTAGGAATAGCTATACCTAAGGCTATAGCTTTTGCTCTCACCTAATTTCTATAGCGGCTCAAAGGTTTTACCATGCGAAGTCATTCCAAAGAGTGATGTGTCTCTTGGCAAGCCTCTCTTAAAAAGATAAAATTTGAGTGTTACTAACACTTTTCTCTTGCACCTAGGACCATGAAAGCCAAGGGAGAGGATAGTGTGTGTTAGAAGGAGGACCACTCGACAAACTCTTTTTCACAAGTGTGCCAAACACAAAATATGCTTGTTCTTTTTAACTTTTCATTGCAATGGTGATCTAACTATTTGGAGATGTTGCTCCAATAGTCATGGTGTTCTTTTTATTTTTCAAAGGCAATATGTTGAGTAAACTAGGAAAATGAAATCTGAGTCAACTTAATGAAAAGCATGCTTGCTTGAAGTAAATCACTTTGAAAAAAAAAACAAATTGATTGTTCTTTTCATTTGCACAAAAAGTTGAATTGTTGATTGTGAATTTCCTTAAGTTTGATCCAAGAAATGAGATTTGTCTTGTTTTAAGCACCAAAAATAAAGTGTTTCCTAACTTGCAATGAAAGTAAATTTGTGGGATTTTGAGTTTTGTTGTTCTTTTTAACTTAGACAAATAAAGTTCGTTTTAAGCCCAGATAAAAGGTGTGCTTCTTTTTATAACCCAAAATGAAGTGTGAGTTTAATATTTAAGCCAAAAAAGAAGATGAATACATTTTATCCAACTTTGAAAAGAAAAGTTAAAGAAATAAATGCAACTACTTTCTACTCTAAACTCCTCCACCCTGCACAAATAATCAAACAAGTTAAAAAAATAAAATGCAGTCTAGGTGGGCTTCCACAAGCCTAAATTTTGATTTTTTGTTACAAGGTATTTTTTTACAATGCTCTGTTACAATAGTGCTACTTTGTGTGAGAACAAAAGTGCTACTTAACACAAAAGCGCAAAACTAAGTACAAAAGCGCCAAAAGAAAATATTTAGACCGAAATACAAACGCGTTAATACAGGAACAAAAGCGCTAATTAAGGGACAATAGCACTAGAATATAGACAACAACGCTAAATTTTGGACAATAGCCCTATTGTAGAAACAAAAGTGCTAGAAGACCAAATAACGATAGAGCTAAAGTGGGAACAAAAGCGAAGCGCGACCTGTGTGTCAAGCAAAATAGTCAAACAAGTTAGTTTTTTTTTCAAAAAGTTGTTCCTTGGTTCACGTCGGGTTCACCAAATGATGCTCTACAAAATGGACAATGTTAGACTAAAAAATGTGTTCATATAACACATAAGAATACAAGAAACAAAGATAAATGTTAGTTTTAATCAACCAAAAACTAGTCTAAGTAGGCATATCAAGAGAGACACTAAAAACATGATGAAGTATTTAACTATGAAAGCAAACACAGCAAGGAATCTCTAAATGCCTTCCACCATGCTTGTAACTCCTTCTCCCTTGTTCCTCTCCTCTCCAAGTTCCAAATTAGTGTAGCTCTCAGTAGCTTTTTGCACTATGGATGCCTTATGGAGGTTCAAGATTGACAAATGATTGTTGTCAAAATGATATGCAAATGTGAACAAAACTAATTAGATATGCTATGAAATTAACTAAGATTTATTTTAGACCAAAATGACAATATATGTTATTTATGCTAAATGCTCTTTCTCTAAAATTCACTATAATGTAAATGCATAAAATTTTTCAGGATCTGGATTATGAAGAAATGGGCTCTATTTATAGGAAATATGGAGCAATGGATGGTTGAGATTGAATAATCTCAACAAGGGTCAGAATTGAATGATATTCGATCCATGTGAGGACTTTCAACCCAATCCTATGTTGACAAGTGTCAACATGAGATGGGTTGAGAGGAGAGGGAATAAGCATTAAATGCTTGACACGACCTGAGGGTTAACTTGTGAGTTCCATCTCACCGTGGTTTTTCCCAGTTGGGTTTCCATTTCAAATATCTTGTGCTATGGTTGTATTGCTTTTGTGGGTGAATGGCTTATTTGCATTTTGTTTTTGTATGTGTGATAACTAGTTTGATTGTCAGATAGCTTTACCGGTTTATCTCTAGACTGTGTAAGTGTTTTAGTGCAAAGATTTTTGGCATACTAATTCACCCCCCCTCTTAGTATTCATGAATTGGTATCAGAGCCAACCTTTCTATAAGTTTAACCACTTGGAAAGAGATATGGGAGAATACACATTGAGGGAACTTAATCAATGGCTCACTAAGTCTGAGCAAGCCTATGATGATCTTATAGTCAAATACAAGGCATCTCAAGCAAAAAGAAGAGAACATGTAGAGAGGCTGATGGAACTATCTGAAAGTAGTTTTGAAGATGAAGCTAACATGGAAGCTATGATTGCTGAACTGAATAAGCTGAATGATTCAAACTCCAATCTGAGAAAGGAGTTGGAAGGACTGACTATTTGGTTTAGCAAAGAGCTTGAGAACCGGAGAAAGGCTGAAGATCTGGTAAAAGACAGAGATAATGAGATCTCCAAGTTGAAACAAGAGATTAGTGCACTAACTGCTTGCCTTCATGAGAAAAGAATGGAGAAAGAAGACATGCAAGGAGAACTGAACATTGCCATCTCAGAAAATGCAAGTCTTATGGAGGCAAACACTGCTATTTCCAAAGAACTCTTTGAATCAAAGGAAATACTAGCTAAGTTTGGCAAAAGTATAGTCAGGCTAGAGCAAAAGCTTGAGTCATCTAGACTGGAAAGGAATACCAATGGTCTTGGTTTTTCTAGACTTGAGGAAGGAGAATCCTCAAGGACAAATGCTGAAGCATCAAAGAAGCAACTGACACTCAAAGGAAAAGGTAAGCAAAAATTTAAACCTGTTTGCTTTAACTGTCTTAAAGAAAGACACACTACCAATGTGTGTAGGAGCAAAGCCTACAATAATTTTCCTTATTTTATCAACAATATACCTAGATCCAATAAGTTCAATGGTCATTGTTATGCATGCAACAATTTTGGGTATAGAGCATTTGAATGCAGGTCTGTAATGGATAACACTAGAAGATATCCTCAGGGGACCAAAGGAACTGGTCCTAAATCTTTTATCAACCGGAACCACAACTGGTTTAATGTCTTTAATCATCAGTCAAGAAGCGGTGGTCATCAAGCGGCAACCGGATGGAGAGAAAGTTGTATGATCTGTCATGGTCATGGTCACACTGCTGCAATAGGCAGAAGGAAGATTCGAAACATGTACAATGGACCTTGGAGAGCACCAGGACTTGTTTGCTATCACTACAACAAACCAGGTCACATTGCAAGATTCTGCAGAAGCAGAAAAAATATACTTGATGATATATCAGTCAATCAAAAAGGAGAAATAGAGGTTGAAAAGGTTCAAGAAGATATGAAGAAAATATGGAAGAAGAAACCAGTATTATTGGAGGAGGAACCGGTTTTTGCACCTAGTGTGGAAATATCTGAACTGGCAAACTAAGCCTCAAAGGCTTAGGGGGAGAAAACGGCAAACTTCTTTTGAACTTCTTGTTAAAAACCAGTAAAAGACCTTAACCAGTATGCTACACCTATCGCTTGGCAGAAGATCAGAAATGGTAAAAAAGGCAAATTAGGGTTTACACCCTAATATAGGAGCATTAATGATGGTAGGTGAGAGACATGTATAAATGCAATTTTCAAATCATTTCTCACTATCTATTTTTTGAGCGAAGAAAAGTTTTCAAGTGCAGAGCGTAGATAAAGCGATTTGAGCTTAGATTTTGAGGAAATGGAGAGATTTGAAAGAGATTCAAATATAGTTTGCAATCGGCAGTGGAGAACTCAAAGCAGTAATTTGGCATCTGATGGAGAGCGAAGTAAAGTAGAATTAGGAAGCCCTAAATTCGCATGTGAAAGGTATTTTTCATGTTCTTGAAATACTCTTCAATGGCTTTCGCATCACATACCAGTTCAAGCACATCCATTGACTCAGAAAATTTCATTCAAAGGAAGTCCAAGTATAATGCTTTGTCACAAGTCCCAGCTGGAGTCATAGTCAAAGGAATTTCTAACTATATTGATTGCAAGATAGAAGACCTAGGGTCCTTATCCATTCATACTCAATTAGGTCTATTTTGCAGAAAGGATAAAAGGATCAAACCAGAGCTCAGTATCTTAGAGAAGAAGAAACTCCATAATGCGGTGTATTTTCTGGAAGATTTCACAACGTATCACATCATAATCATCCTGAGCAGAGTCCATGGTGACAAGATGTACCTAGAGAGAATGCATGATATCACACCTGAGGCAATTCATGCAGTCACTAGTTTCTGCAACACAGGGGAAGTACCAGCCTTGAGAACAGTAAGCAAAACAAAAATGACCATGCTCACCAGTTCGACAAGTGATTCACGAGGTATGACAGTTAATCCTACCAAGGATGAACTGGTAAAATATGCCTGCATGGTGATAGGCTACAGAACATTCTCAGCCTGTAGAATAAATTATGTATCTATTACAGTGGTAAATGCCGCTTACTGAATGATTCTAGAGGACAAATCATTTGACTTATGCACCGGTATGCAAAGGCAACTCTTGTTAAATCTCAAGGCAATCAAAAATGACAATTCACTGAGATTTAAATTTGGACAACTACTGGTAGGATTGTTTTTCTATTTTCAAGGCTACTTTCTAGGCGTAGGAGATGTCCAGTGGTCCCCTTACCAACCAGTAACCAAGCAGATAAAGGAAAGTGTGCAAGCCATTGGAACCGGATACCCTAAGATCCTGAACAAACACTTTGATGAGTTCAGAAGAAAA